>NC_089218.1:4978441-5578441 GCF_963930695.1 Labrus bergylta | reverse complement strand
CCATTCCTTCATACATTCATTGTTGATGTTGGTGTGGGAGGTAAAAAGCAAAATGAAGCTTGTATTACATTAAAAAGTTACATGTAAGATTATTATAAATCCCAGTGACTCTTGCAGTGGCTGATTTATTAGGAGCCTTTTGTTGCAGACTAAAAAGAAACATTTCCCCTCTACAGTAAGTTGTTTAACATTATTAAGTCTTGCTGTCCACACAGCATTTCATACGAGCTTACTAGTCTTACAAGTGTTACATTTAACAACTTCCTCAGCTCTTGAAGAGGTGTTAAACGCCACCAGTCTCTGAAATGGGGCTTCACGTTGAATCATTTCCAGAGCAACAGAAATCCAGATGTATTTCTTTTTAAATTCACTTAAACAGCCGACATTTATGACCGCTTAAGAAGTAACTTTTCCCTATAAGTCTGCAGCAGGGCTAATAGTGTAAGGTTTCCGAATCAGGTCCAGGGAACACTTCCAGAGCCCCTGCACTGTAGTGAAAGATTAACGAAGTGTAAATCAAAAGACTTTTACACATGAGGCGTGATGGGGGAGATCAATCACTGCTGGACATTGTGGACAAGCCTATTACAGCGAGTGCCACATGGTGTAAATCTCTCTCAGACAGAGGTGTTGGGTGAGCTCTGGGATCTGAATTCCCAAGTGAATTATTGAGAAGTTTAAATTGTCCACTCACTCAGGTGAAGTAATCATAAAGATTTGAATATATTTCAATCTCAGAGTAATTATCACCTCATGTTTTTAAGGCTGTCAAACTGAAATTATATAGTTAATTGTGATTTAATCTGAACTTTAATCACGTTTAGCATTTCAAATAACATTTTAATGCTTTTATTTTGTAGATTTTAGTACTGTCGATACTTTACTTCCTGAGCAGAGCTAAGGCCATAGTGGTCTGCTCAAACCTACCTCTTCACAGTGGTTTTGAGAGTTTACCCTCTGGGTTTTGCCCCCCCCCCCTGAAGTCTGATTGGCCACCCCAGGTGCCACTCTCAAAATTCTAAACTACGACTGTTCGTTGGGGCGATGGTAGCCTAGTGGTTATGCCATGTGCCCAATGTACAGAGGCTATAGTCATCGTCTCAGCGTCCTTGGGTTCAAATCTGACCCCGGCCCTTGATGCATGTCATCCCGTACTCTCTCCTCCCAACATTTGCTGTCTCTCTTTAGCTGTCCAATCCAATAAAGGCAAAAATGGCCCCAAAAAGTTCAAATAGAAACAGAATGGGTGAATAAATTATACTTTTGTGTGTGTGTGTGTGAACACAAACTTCCTGCCACCGCTGCATACATCAGTGCCCCAGTTGGGCCACCCCAGTTAAAAAAGTCTGGACCATAGACTGTAAATATTACTGGACGAACCCTGACCCGTCTGTTACATAGGCAGAAAATGAGTCCAATCGACGGCCGCATCCATATTGGATTTGCAGTCTCAACCTAACCTAATTATATTCAACCCAAATATTTAAAGTCTTAAAACTACACTTTTTTTAAATATACAACCATGGTTATTAGTTATTTGTCAGAGCAGTTAGACTTTGTCAGTGTTAGCAGAGAAATACATTATCAAAGTTTTATCCATAAACTGTAAATAAATATGAGACATCCAGAAGAAATCAACATTGCAAAGCATACAGTTCATGTTACTGTTCTGACAAAAAGAGGAATGTCTGTGTTTTATATTTACTGATGTCGACAGCGATGTGGGTGAACATAAATAATTATTTAGTATTTATTAAGACATTTGTTTTCTATTGAACCCCGTGAAGTCATGGAGTCTGTGGACAGTGTCAGCTTCACACCAAAAACTTTAAGTATTAGAAAAAATAGTGTTTAAGACTGGCATCAATTATTATGAGTTACAGCTACCTTGTTCAGTATTATTCCTGCAGATGTGGCTCATAACAAAAAAACAGCCTGAGCTGTCACATGTAGTTAACTGTACATTTTGTCTTGTCTGAGGCATTAATTGAACACCTTTGTATTTCTCTTATAGACACAGTGTGGATTATTGGTGACTGGTCCATCGAGGTGCCCAGAGAGCTGCAGAGACAGAGGAAGAAACCTGAGCTTCAACAACATCTGCATTTGTTAGTTCTTCTGGGGTGGACTTCAGTTACTTCTCTTCAACAGCTCGCTGTGAGGGAGGTCTCCCCCGGATGGCCTGAGTGACGTCACCCACAGGCTGAGAGCTGGAGCTGAGACAGGTTTTAAACCTCCTGACAAACCGTTACACCGCACCCACCTGTCAAGCTGGTCAGCTACACGCCTTATTGTAAATAACTCTTATCCTTCATCAAATCAAAACTGATGAGTCATCAAGACATTCACCCCCCCGTACAGTGTGTGTCCATGGAGACATGAGCTAATCACACCTATTTGTTTGTTTTGTACCAAGCTGTAAACATGTTCATCTCTGCTGGAAAAACAGACTTTTTTTTAATGTTGTTTTTCAGATTAAATAAATATTTCTATATAAATGCACTCCTTTATGTCTACTTATGTGTATACATTTCAGATTTGAAATGACAAGACTAAACTGTGCATCAATGCTCAACTCAATAGCTTAGGGAAGGAAGTCTACTTTTACACAACTTTTTATTCTTTTGATAAATACTAATGTAGTTCATTTCTTAAAATGGGATGGAACAGAGTCATTGCAAAATGATGACCTTAAACACAGCCCCATTCTTAAATCAAGATACATGGAGAGTAAATAAGATCAATAACTTGTGAATAAAAACACAGTTAAAAATGATTTAGAAATGTAGTCTTCCCAGATCAATATCACATAATATCAACTTCTCCCATCTAAACTGGACAAAGGGTTTTAAAATGGGAAGAAAATAGTTTGATTGCAAGTTGTTTGGAGGAGATCTAGTTTTATTTGAACAGCATGAATACAGTCTTCCAAGGTGCAAACCCTCCTCCTCCTCCTGAAGCTTGTGGAGCTCATTGATGTACTGCTGTCTTATCTGCTGGCCATCTTCTCTCACCAGAACTTCGACTGTTGAAATGTCATTCAGAAGAAGCTCGAGCATGTGACATGGATCCAGGAGAACATGGACTTTTAGTGAGGGGTCTTCAGGATGGAAAAGAAAGAGAGAAAATATCAGTTATTCATTAAATCATTTTGTTTGTTCTCATCTATTTTCATAAATCATTAACAGGTCCCAACTCTCTGTGCTCGGTACATGGCTGTATTCTTCAAACTATTTCTTATACTTTATATCTATGTGCTTTATATCTTATTTTCATTCCATATGTTATTTATATTTTATATTTCTACTGCTATATTCTGTGTATGAGTTCAGTGAAAATTAATATGGTTATTAATATAGTTCTTAATGGTTACAGATGCTCTTACAAAGTGCATTTTTTTTATTTGTTAACAGTTTGCTCAAATCTTAAGACACTACATCAACCATGTAACATTAATGTCATCCTCTATAACCTACACAGCACATTAGGTTCAGTTCAGTTTATGTTACTGACGGATAATTACTACACAAAGTTTATTTTTTAATGTCCACATTTACGTGGAGTATAACATTCATCATAACCTCAGATAACCATATTTACAGTCTGTGGTTAACCACTGAGGTGAACCTTTAGCTTCTAACATCACACAAACTCATTATTTTCAACAACAACATCTTAACAAACATTTCTAAACCATTGACCGTAAATAATATAAATAATGAGCTACACAGTTAGCCGACTGGTTTACAAGCTAACGCTAAACAAGCTAGGTCCGTAAATATAAATACCGACACATGAGAAAGCAGTAAATATAACACTACTATATCACTTACCGAAGAAAACTGAAGCATCAACTTGTTGGATGGTCTGTTAACCGCACAGCAAGCCATGTATGTTGTCAGATATGTGTTAAACAAACTCTCCAAACGAAGTAAGAAAGAGGAGAAGTCAGACGGATCAAGCTGTTAGCCTCCTGACCTGCTGACCTGACAGACAGATGCAGCGCGCATCTGGTGAATTTAAACGTTAAATATATATCAGATATATCTCGTTTTTTGAACCAGGCTGTAAACATGTTGATTCCAGTGGTAAAAACGGGCTTTTTTGTCTGTGGGCTTATGGCACCTCCGGCGCTTCTGCAGCCAGCCTCAAGCGGAACCTCGAGGAACTGCAGTTTTTTGTACTTCCGCATAGGCTTCATTTTTCAAGACCGGAGGTTGCCCCTTGGTCTGGACATGCTTCTTAGGAAGGGCTCTGTTAATTGGAGGCGCCACCTCTCAAAGTACTTTTGGATACTTAAATATCATGCATACTCATACATACCTGTCAACTACCTGTGCATTGCCCTGTGAATCGGGCAATTTTGAAGTCTTTTTTGGTGACGAGTTATACATAATAGAAGGTTTCAAATGGTTTCAATTTCTCTGCAGTCATTTTCCTTCCATTTCCCAAACCAAATCCTTTACATAGAGACTGAACCGACCCATTATTGTGTCCTTCACTGCTATTCAGAGAGACTTGGGTCTATTACGGCTCTGGAGTTCTTTCCACCAGTGTCTGTTCAACAAAGCTATCACTTCAGGTCCGTTAGGCCCTGTCTGCTCCTTCAACCAATAATGCTCCAGCAACCACTGAAAGGCATCTTGATGGGAAATGATATGCTTGTTGGCAGCTTACTGCAGCAATACTGCAGTGACCCGTAACATGTCATAATGAAATGGAAGGCGGAGGAGATGTGAGAGGGAGAAGAAGCGAGTGCTCTTTAGGAAATGGAGAAATGGCAGGTTTAGGAGGAATCAATTACCTTTGTGCTCTTTAGAGAAATATGAAGGGGTGTTTTACTCAACCAATACAATCAAAGGGTCTTAAATGGTGGAATTTGTGAGTCAAGTCAAACTTTATAAATATGACAAATTTCATACATTAGGCCACACAATGTGCTTCATAATAAGTGAAGAAATACACTTTTAAAGCCTGCTGAATGAGCGACACGAGGTCTCCCTGACATTATATTTGGCATCTGAAAGGTCCACCAAATGAGTTCGATCCAAGTAAGTTTTCCTGGTTTTTGGTTTGTCTTGGGATTGGTGCAATTAATTCCACGAGCCAATCAAAAGAGAAATCACAAGACAGCTATTTAGACCATTGGTTCTCAACTGCTGGGTCAGGAAACCAAAAGTTGGTCGTGAACGTGTCAAAGGTTGTCAAAAGGTCAATGAAGTTTCTTTTTTTAACCATTTATTTGTTCTGTTACATGCATCTACTGTCTAAGGTCCAAACTGCACTATTTTTTTTTGTGATAAATCTGATTGGTTGAAAAATATCAGAAATTTGGATCACGGTTTTTCACGAGGGAGTTGGTGTGGTAGGTCCAGAGGCCCACCCAGTTAAGAGCCACTGGTTTTCAAACATTAGTGTTGTCCTGAAAGTGTAAACACCCACGGTCTTAGGTTTTGACATCCAAAAGCCATTCATCAAGCTGAATGGCTTTGTCCATTCATGTTCAAGCGGTTTCAAACTTTGATTTATCATACAAATATAGTCTTGGTTGCGATGGTCGAGGTTGCGATACTAGTTGTTTTTCCAGCGGTTCCAGCTGCTTTCTACTCGCTGAATGAACGTTTAAATTCACCAAGATGTTACGAGATGCTTCACTAGATGCTCAACTTTGGTATCATATAAGCACTTCTTATATCCAGACAAATACGCTAGGTTGAAATGAAAAGAATACAAGCAACAAATCTGACTATAGTTGGTGAATCCTGACCACTGACATCTAGAAACAATACAGCCATGTATGTTTTTAATGCAACACCAGCTAAATATGCGACCCTGTGGCCCCCTGTGAGTTGGTTTTGCTGCAATGTTTGCACTTTTTCTAGTCAATTTACACACTCAATAGTCCAAATTCCAGCTTTATGTCAAAGTTGTTCACCTATATCGACTCGACACTCCAAGAGCACCTTACAATAGCGGTGTACATATGACTTCTATTTCAGTGTGAGGTCTCCCTTTGGGGACCACAAGCACTTTGGGAAATAAGTATCTGCTTTCAACCTATTCTTGTTCATACTTGCAGCATCAGCAAAACAACGCTGACTGGTGTGTAAGGGCAGGCGGAGAAGTAGAAGAGGGTGCTGGAGCTGAGCTGCCCTGTCTCTGTTGATGACTGCAGCAAGTTGTCAAGGCATGACAAATAATGGTGAGGGGCAAGCTGGTTCAGTCGTCCAGTAAAGACGGTGCCAAAAATCTGTGCGGCCGGGCTGTTTGTACCAAGTGTGTCTGTCAGAACAGGAAGTGTGAAGCTGTTATATTAGTGTCCGTCCCTTGTTTGGCCCAGAGTTAGTTTGTTTTGTTCATTTGCAAGCGTATACATCAATAATTCTTGAAAGATATTCCCTTAATAAACTTAAATATCGTATAGGATTTTGGAAAACCTCCTGGCTAATAGCCTTCTAGCTAGCTAGAAAATTGTTCACAGCAAAACAAACAGCATGGAACATTTGCCAGGTAAATGTTGAACTCCTGTAGCTCTGAGATCGACTCTTGGATTGAGCATCGAGTTTGTTAAAGAACTGCAAACCACTTTGGGGGGAAGGACAAGACAGGTGGTTGGGTCAACCAAAAGTGGCTTTGACGTAAAAGTTTGTTTCTGAAGAAAGAAATGGTTTGATTAATCACATCTTAGATTATTGAATTGAGGAAAAGATACATGGGCCAGGAATATGTTGCAATAAGTAGCTTCAGTGTCATATCCAGGTTGTGCTGTTCTGTCCAAGGGTGATCCAACAAGGAGCCCTCTGTTGGTGTGTTGCTACATATTTTGGGTTCTCTTCCAGTCTCTCTTAAAAAACAGCACACAGCTGTTTGTACTAGTCAATATTCTAGAATAAAACCTTGACGTAGTTGTGTTTTTGAATGTTGCATCTATATTGACGTACCATTTTTGAATAAATTACATCATAGGTTGACTGTTTCCATCAATCCAATCAGTGAAGGGATTGAGCACTGCACTTCTAGATTTAGACATGCTACACAGCTTCAATCTGAACAGTAGTAAGCCAATAGAGCCGATATATGAAGGCTTGTCTAATTTGGTTTTCATGCCAGGGCCATCAGCATTCTGCAGTTGGTTTTGGACTCATTCAAAGTAAGTTCCACCCCCAGACAGCTGCTTTATCTATTTGGCCACATTTAAATCTTGGTTTAAAAAAACAACCCCACCAAGTCCCCAGAGTCTACCACACTGTTGAATGCTAATGATAAACATGAGTTCTGCTTGAACTTTAGGCAAGCTATTTCATGGGTTGAAAATAACCCCAACACTGGCTGTTTTTTTTCTTTCTTACCTTCTGGCAAAGCTCATAAAAGTAACCTACACCAGTGTGATCTCTTGCCCTCGATCTCGTCCTAGGACAGATGTGGAGGAGGTGTCACGCATAATCTCTTAGAGTAAAAACATCCCATTACAGCTGATTCAGCTCTAACTCTAAATCTGTCCACGGAGGTTTTCATCCTCCCAAGTTAATCACATTAGGCCTCCAAATAATCATGTTTGTGTTCGGCCTAACAAATATCCGTAACCAAACACCAGAAGCATATTTGGAAGGCTTGATTCCACTTTCTTGCAGTCATTTCTCCCGCCCCTGGTGAACAGGCTTTGCTCGACATAAATTAGATTCATTGCTAAATCTCTCGTGAGTACTAATATAATGTCCATCCTAAAATAAGATTATACAACGGTTTGTTATTCTCGAGCTCCTACACAGTTCAATCAATATGCAAACTGAAAATAACAACTCCCTCCGGAGCTTAACTGGGTTTCAAATATAAAACACATAAATGGCTCTCCAAATAGGGTCCAACTACCTCGGGGGTTTGGTGTAAAAATCGAGGTACTAAAAAGTGGCACCTCCAGGATTCCACAGAAGACATCCCTCTTTCACAGTGAGATCATAAATATGCCCTTTTAATTAATACTTCCACGACAACTTACGAGGGCTTGAGTCACTACTACTTCCCAACATGCTTGCTTGATTATGAACAGCCCACTCAAAAAAAAACAGTAAGCCAAAAACACTTGAAGTGTAATCTTTTATTATAAGTCACTTACAACCTTGTTAATAAATGTTAAATGCTGCTATGAATTGCAAATGATTTTGGAGCAATGCAGTATCGGAGGTGTTAGATGTTTTAATGAGGTAGGCATCCTTGTTGGTAAAAAAATAAATACAGGGCTGATTGGATATTTTGTACTTGGATCGTTCAGCACACAGCCATTAAAGAAGAGTTGTCAAATGTAAAAAACAATTTCACATAATGAGAATGGTGATTGTTTTTATACTTAAGGATGCAGGAATATAATACAGATATCATTCACAATGCTTCAGTTGCTGTAAGGGTGGTGAGAGGAGTAAAGGGGAAGGCAAAATCAAGTCGATGTTTTCAGTGTAGGATGAAAATATCCAGCCCGGGCCACACTAGCTAGTGTGTCGGGAGAAACAATATAATGTGACCAAAACGGCTCAGAAACAGATTCCTTTCATCCAAAATCAGAGTCCTGACAATTAAAACTGGAAAACTTTCTAAATCTACCATGGTCAAAGGAGACTTTGGAGTAAAAAACATGGCAGACAACATACAGGAAGAGTTGTCAATAGTCAACAATTTTTTTAACAGTAAATTAACAAAGAAAAAAGAGAAAACCACCCATGAAGTTGCGTTGATGGTTCGACCATGAGCTCTCCATGTTAAGTGGGGTACACACTACAAGATAATTGAGCCTATTTTTGGCCCGAATTCTCACCTCCCGACAATCCTAAGCAAAGTCTGGATCTTTAAATGGTTCTAAAGATTGAATTTTCCTGTTGTGTGAGGTGTGTTAAGAGTGATCCGATCTACTCAGAAGGACATCCGGGCCGCCCAGATTGCAAATTGTAAATTGAAGACATGTTTTATATTTAGGATCCGATCTCCTGTTGTTCAGAAGGAACCCTGAGGAAGTCATTTCCAAGAGTAGAACTGTATGTTTTCATCCTCTGTTAAAACATTTCAACAGTTTCTATTCTGCTCGAAATTCTCCGCTTGAATTATCCATTGCCTGAAATGCCCAATGATGTTTTAAAGCTCTCATCTTAGCTCTGTACATGATAAGAAAAAACAGTGTTTAGAAATCTTGAAGACTTGACAATTTTGCATCATAGAGCTACTCAAATAACACATAAAGCAAAACAGTTTATTTGACTGTTGCCAGTCTTTCATGTAAGCTAAAGATATTGGCTAATTCTTAAAAAGGACAACACATCCATCAAACCTGTTCCTCATTTTTGCTGAAATGAAGAGCTCATAGAACTCATTAAATTAATATTATGATTTCTACACATGCTAACACAACAGAAACAAAAATGGTCCAAGAATAGAGCTAATTAAAAAACACAGCATGAAGGCAAGCACACTTGTGCAGTCCATCAAGCAGAATTTCATCTTCAGCTGTATTAATTGCAGTGGTCCGTTAAAGCAGCCTGAAAACATAACTTCTTGAGGTTGTAGTTCTTCCAACACTCGCTTCCTTTACAAGTGCCATCTGTGTTGTTGTTGTTGTTGTGGGCCAGCTGCCCAGACTGAAGCTTTCCAAAGATGCGGTGCATTTCAAGATAACCTATCTGTTTAAAGACTACCTGTGCAAGAAAATGTCTAGTTCAAATTAGACAGATAATTACTAAGTGCTGAATGATCTTGGGATGCTTTTCTATTAACGGGCTTTAATTGAGGAGCAGTGCTTCGACATGAAGAGTGGATTGTATTTACCTGTAGCATTCTAATGGTTTTATTTATTGAACTACTTTTTGGAAAAGAAGACAGCTGAGTGTTTGACATGAAATAAAACCTCAGAGGCAGAAAGTTTTGTTCTTGCAGTCTTTAAAATCTTTATTATAATTTCCCCCTTCTATCAAATTGTTTATAGTCTTAATTCTCTTGTTTCTTGTTCAAAGAAATGTTTTTATGTTCATAAATAATTGTTAGACTGTCCTTGGCCATAAGAACAACAACTGAGAAGTATTAAATTGACTGGTTTTCCCTTTGAAATAACTCCAGCCCTTTATGGAAAACGCTGTCGCCAAAGCTCTGAGAAGTCCCTGTGAGGTACTGCAAAATATATGCAGCAATTATTCAAATGGGTACAAGCCGTATTATCCTTGGGATGTCTGCAAAGAAAAGAAAATACATAAAAATAAGGGAGTTTAATAGCGCAGAAGAGACCCAGGACTCTCGTCGTCTTCAAAAATATATTTAATGTGAAAGCAGTTAACTGTTACCATGGACTTTTCAAAGCTCATAAGGAGTTCTTCTAACTTGAATAAACTGCAAAGAAGTCTGTGTGTGCATAACATCCAGGATTTTTGGGAGCTGCAGGATATATGCTTGATTGAATTGTAGTCACACGCCTGAGAAGCCAGATGTGTTATTGCACGGGTTGTGTTAATAAGCTGCTGTATAATCAATTACTAGACAAGTATGTGTCTGCCGCTTTTACTCACAAATGGGGAAAAAGGGAGTGTTTCACAGCGGGAGGTCTGCATTACAGTGTGTCAGCCTTATTACTCTGCCACTTTAATCAATGTTTAAGCTGGAATAAGTGCAGAGGAACTGTAGAGAAATGGCTGGAACTAAAGGGATCAATCTACCAATGGAAAAAACAACTGTGAAATAAATAATCTCATTATATTTTTATTTTAGACCCAAGGAATTGACAGTTGACGTTTTTTAATGAAGCCAAAAGTGCTTATGGCTAAATTTGGTAGGAACATGTATCATACCAACCCCTACAAAAAAGCTTATTGGGACTAAGGCAAAACCCCAAAAGGAAGCAAGCCATGTTGGATTCATTTTGAAATATGAAGATGTTCTGTTTCTTCTATACAAATATTGATCTGATTGATGGATTGATTGATTCATATAGTTGTATGTCTTGTTGTTTTTAGAGGTAATACATAAAAGAACTCCAAGAACACATATATTAAATAATATTATATATATATTATATTATATATATTATATTAAAACAAAACCTCCATGATTAAAACCTTCCGTCCAATGAGTGCCAATGCTTGCCATGAAACAAGAAGTTGTTGTGACTAAAACTTACAGTTTCCAATCAGCTCCAAAACTAAGATATTACACAATGATGCTGTCTTGGACATGTACATGCTTGTCATTGTTATAGTGCCACCAACACAAAGTAAGCCCTCTGTGACAGAAAAAATTTGATTGACATGACATTTAAAAAAAAATCCAAGCTTGGTCTGCGCTTGTCCAACTTTCTTGGTCAATCCCATCGCGGCAGATAATGCGGCCTTTTAGCAATAATTCTGGTTCTCCTTAAGGTTTCTGCCTCTTAAAAGCAAGTTCTTCCTTGCCACTGTTGCCTCGATCGAAACAGTCCATGTAGCTTTTTTTATTGTCAAATACCAATTGGACATTCTCAAGTAATAAAGTGCACAGCATGGTATACTTTAGCCCAGTTACTGCATCCAAAACCCATAAACTTGGCCTTGGCAAACCAATATATCTGGTTTGAGATTCCTCCCACCCCCTCCTAATGCCCCACAACAACAAAAAAATCGCTGTGCAAACATCTAGTCAACTCTGGGTTCACTTAATGACATTAAGTGTTACAGACAGATTTGTATACCAGGAAGTGTCTGACTCACTTTATTTGAATGCTGATGAGACAGCGATTGGGGGCGTCCAAGTGGCATGCTGATCTGGATAGAAAGTGACTGATTCATATGCAGGCCTGATAGCAACTTTAGTCAAACAAAGTACATCTTTCCCTCCTCCCCGCTGTCTTATAATGACTTGGGGATTCTTGTAGATAGAAACAAACACCGAGAATAAGGCTCCATGATGGACCCGTAATTGTATTTTCATTGCCGAAAACTGTGTTTGTTTACGCTGAACTTATCTGGGCTTATTAAACATTCACAATCAATATCACCAAGTATTACGAGGATACGTGCCACGCATGAGTTATCGAATAGGAACCGTAATTCCTATGCAACCTTAGACCTCCATAGCAAGAAAAAAAAGTAGATGAATACAGTATTGACCGATAGTGAATCATGATAATCCCCGATTAGTACATGTGTAGTGGCTTTGCAGCTTGTGTAGTTCTCGCGCCAAGTAAGTCAAATGCCAAATAACTCTCCATCTACACTCCACTCGATTTCCAACCCTGTGTAGTGTAGGGCAGCAACATGAAGGGGAAAAACAGCATCTATAATGTATAAGTAGAAGCCGTATTACTTTATTGATCCCACCATGGGAAGGTCTTTTATCACTGAAATGCCACATGTGACTCAATATGCAGAACAAAAAAACAATCAGTGATATGCTGTACATAAAGATCCATGCATGTGCAACTAGGGTTTTTTATTTGCAAGCAGAGGCAACTGCTTGGGGCCCCAAACCAGTAAGGGGTCCCTGAGGGCTCACAAACTTAAACCAAAGCAGTAGTTCAAAATGTGCAAATTTTGCAATGACAAGGAAAACTCCCTAAGGGGGCCCCACCTGACAGCACTCACTGTTTCGCGTTGCATGCATTATGGCTGTGATAACCAAAATGGTGATGATTGTTGGTTGGAGGTCTCCCCACATTGATTGATGCCTAGGGCCCCACCAGACTCTCGAATCGCCGCCGGTTGTAGGACAACGAACACATCATTAAAGTCGAAGCTGAATAAGTGTGCACAAGCCACACGAGGCAACTGCAACTGTAAATAGTTTGAAATGATGTCATGTATTTGCTCGGCCTCAAACACGTATTTAATCAAGCACAGATTTGATTAATTGTGCTCTAATGTAACAAAACCCTTTTTTATAATTCATCATACTAATTTGCATTGTAAATAGATTCCCTTTAGCTCCAGAGTATCATAGTGCGGGCGAAATTTGCATTGTTAATATCCAATGCCTCAGCAAGGGGGCTTAATGATTATGTGTGAGTAGGCTGCGTGCTGTCTGGTTACTGGACATTTATTACTTTTGTTTACTTCAGCAGACTACACGGCAGGTCAGCGGGTGCCGTCAAAAGATAAATGATGGCTCCCCGTGTGGACAGCCGGCCGCGAGTAACCAAGCAGATAACAGTATTCCTACACTTAGCCTCTTTAAATCAGTCAATTAACTCAAATGCACACATACCTGTCTGCTTAATTGTGTCCCCGGTGCTTAATTATCTGCATACATTTTCGGGAGATGAAGCCTTAAATCTGCCAGATGTAATAAAAGAGAGAGAGATGGAAAAATAGTGCTACAGCTTGCTCGTGTTTCTACTGTATATTAATGCAAAATGAAAGGTAAGACACTTCATATAGAATTATGGCCGTTTAAATATCAAACAGCTTTCTTTTAAGGGTGGTTTCACACTAGGGACCCAGGCCTGGAACCAAGTGCGCTTGACCCCAAAATCGGGTTCATTTGAACAGTGTGAGCACAGATGTACCGTACTCGGGTTCTGTGCCAGAGTCCGCTTGAAGAGGTGTTCTTGTGCATGTAGTACGGTATGCGTGAGATGTGAACATCTGTGCTAGGTTAGCTAGTTAGCATGCTTTAAACTAAGCTAGCTAACGTTCCTCAAAATCCGAAATCTTTTTAATCCAAGGCCAAAGACCACCCTCAAGCACACACGTGTCATGATGATAATCATTTTTTTCATGTTTTACTCTATTAGCATGGTTGAATATCAACACGGTTGGACAAACTCTAACTGTCTGACTTGGCGTCCCATGTGTCATGCCTATTGAATCCGGTGTGTTTTGACTGAACAGATAATGTTTTCCAAGGCAACCGCAGGAAACGACTCTCACAGGAATAGTAACGACATAATGACAGGATGGATGTTGACATCTGAAAGCTGGCTACTCGTGTTTGCAAAGCACTACCAACAGAGAGTATACTGCATAAAACTGATGCTTAATTATTTCTCCGGGGCTTGTAGCTGCAATGAGAATAAGAGAAGGTAAGATACAGACAAAGCGTGCTAGTTCATTAGGCTTTAATACAGCTGATTGGAATGGGGCCCTTCCAATAGCATGGTATATTTCCCCCCAACGCAGCTGACACAAAGAATACATAAATGTATCCTCACAGGCTTTAAATATGTAGAATGCATTGTTTGTCCTCATGAGACATATTTACACAATTCTTCCATATATTCAGACTGAACCTGTTGGGAAGGAGAAAGAAATCTCCATTTTCCCTTTAGGTCCAGGACATATTTGCATTGTACATAGTTTTGGTGCCGTGCCAGAAATGGTCAAGTGTTTTGATTAGAGCCTTAGTAGATGCATGCTCCTCCTCAATGTAAACTTTTCACCTCGCCTCAGTATCATTTGGCGGGAGATCAAAAGAAAAACCACAGTTAATGAGACATGATGGGGTCTGCTGCATTAGGTCCAAGGTACTACATTAGCCAAAGCTCGGATCTTAAATTCAACTGAGCATTCAAACTGTAACTGACTGGAATCTGTTAGCAAACGTTCCCTTGCTTCACGCCAACAACATTTTTTCATTCTTTGTGTTGTGAACTGGGGCGGAAGATTCCTTGTGTCACCTGGAATTTGACTCAGAAGCAGTCATATTTTTGGGAGAGAATAAATAATGTAAAAGCAGATAATAAACATTCACAGTACCAAATAAAAGCAGTGCAAACATGAACAAATGAACAGGATACAGCTGCAACATTTAGGGCCAACATATTTCCAGTGCAAGTAAGAGGGACTTGTATCTAAATAATGGCTCGAGGTTTTTTGCACCATGCCCTATTGTTTGCAGTGAGCAGGCAGACTCAGAGGGAACAAACATCTAGCTGTGGGAGTGTCACCCACCTGGGGGAGGGGTTACTGCCCTTGGTGATGTCACAAAGGGACAATCTCCAAACGGCCTGTTTGAGCACACATTTTTTTGGAAAAGCAGACTTGGATGGACTTTTGTAGACAGGCTAGGGACACATAATAGTGTTAGAAAAACACAATTCACAATATGTGAATTTTACAGAAATGGACATCGCTACTGTGACATTTGTTTGTATAATTCAATCTTGATGACTTTGGTGATTTGAGATTTTTGCAGTCATGTTTCAGGGTTTGTTTTTTGAGTCAGATCAAGGGCGGATCCAGAGGGTGGCCATCTCATTGGCGACCCGATTGGCCTCCCTAAACTCCAGAAAAACGATAGAGGCAGGACTCAAAATCAAAATCAGCTATTTGGGTGCATCTTGTTCAACTCCTGGAAAGTGCATTTTTTCATTAAGGCTTTTCAACCCTGCAAAACTTCCAAACAAACTTAATCACATGCACAAGTTTTCGAACAAAAGGTCAAGTCCCAATACATTTTACCTCTCTCGCTCACCTCAGCCGGCGTTGACACCACTACTCCATTTAAGCTCCTTCCCCTGATTACAATGTTCTCCACGGTCCTGATAATTAGCCCGTTAATTGCCCCTACTTTCAGAAATGCATTTGAGCATTGAATTGATATTCAACACAAATGAGTCCTTGCAGGTTTCATTCAGCGGGTCCCAGCTGTTGGATAAATTCAGTGCCATTGGAAGTCATAAGAGAAACACAATAAGATTTTATGGGATAGTTCTTCCCCTCATTATTAGATTCATGGAGCATTAGAAAATGACTTAAAAAAACCCAGAATGTTTAACTTTTGCAGGCTGGTACGATGGATTTTGGAATGCTTCCCTGCCTTTTGAAAAAATATTTTACTACCCCACTCCTTCTTTTTTTTACAACGCAAAACCAAAAATGACACCAGTGATTATCTGCTCTACATACTTTCTCTCTTAGAACTTTTATCTTGAGAACTATTCACCTCAATTAACCTGGAAACATCCAATGACATGCAGAAGCACACGTGAACGCCTACCGTTTTTCAGACATGGCTTCTTGTGCACATGTACACTTCCTCTTTGTTCAATTTGCATTACATAAAAAAAGGTCTGCCCACTCGTCCCGCCTCCGCCTCCCTCTCCAGTGCTTTGACAGTTTGAGCCTTAGAACCCATCAAGCCACTCAGTTCCACGCTTGAGAGAATTCCTGTTAAGGCGAGCACTGAGGAAAATGGGCCCTGCCCCTTAATTTACTGCCTGAGTCAAGAGGAGGGCCCATTGATGCATTTGGAACTAACTAGCTGTGTTCAAAGAACCCATCTCTTTGCCCTTTCTATACTATTATCCATTTCATAAACCATATTCCATCTTGCCCTTTTAACAGCCAATCTGCCCATGTTGATTTCTGCCTAAGACGCTCTTTTGTGACCAAGCATGGGTGGAATATCCCAAAAATCTACGACCCCATTTCCAAAAGAGAAAGCTGGGATGCTTAGAAAAATGTTAATACAAAGACAATGAGACATATTTCCAATACATTTAAGGACAAGGGTTTTTTGGTAAACCATATGCCCATTTTGAATATAGATACAAGCAGCATGTTAAATGTTTTTTGGGACAATAGTAGTTTTCAGACCAAACAGTTTTGGGGACTTTTTAAAGAAGAAAACTATCCAATATGGAGTTCTGCCAGAACTACACAACACTTTTTCCGTCACCTCCATGGTGACGGCTGGTCCACAGTTGCTAGATCGCCCCAAACTTATGCAACACAACTGGAAAATATGGAGGATGCTGTGATGTTGAAATTGACGTTTACATGTGTGACATCTGCCTGTAAACACTCCCGAATACCCCCCCCCCTCCCCCCACTCACGTAGCTTTTATATAACAGGACAGATTATTTCGCTGGGGTTGCTAGCAGGCCAGCATGTGGTGCCCATCACACCGTGTGGAGGGAGGAAACAAGGTGCGAACTCACACTAGCCCTTCTGTACAGTCGCCGCCTAATGCTGCTATTCTGGTGCATGTGGCCCCGCGATAGCATCCGTCAGAGAAACCAGCTGTGAAAAGTTTCCCATGTTTTAATCTCCGAGGCCCGTTGTCTCTGCCATCTCCACTCTGAGAGCAGGGTCTACATTTAGCGGGACTGTATCCATGGTAACGCGCAATTATCCAGGACATCAACAATTCATGCTGAATAATTTTATCAGAGCGCGATAGCAGCAGCAGCAGCAGCAGCCCCCTCACTCCCCGTTCCATCTACCTCATTTAGTCCTGGGCTCATCAGTGACATGTTTCAGCGAGTTTGCATGTTGTGGTGGAGTAAATATAGCAAGCAGGCGGCAAATTTCTGCACACGGGTGTCAGACACAGACTCATCGGTGAGGATTCCCCACCGAACTCTCAGCCTCCAGAACACAGTGATAAGACTTGTGATTTAACCGCCTTTGCGTCTGCGATCGGCCCCCGGCAGCGACAATAATATCGACTGCATTACTCCCAGGATTTGTTTGCCATCAGTCTTATAAAGGAGGGGATGTAAATGAAGAATTAATGGGCACACATGAAGACCATCAGCAAACAGTGACAGTCATCGTGGGGAGACAGCTGTGGCAGCCCACTTGGCAGACTGAAGACGATGATAAATGGTCGATATTCTCAAGGGCCTGAGCCGCAGTTTTTAATTGAAAAGCATAGCAACTTCTTTAGTGTAGTTCTGCCTCACTCACAACCTGCACATTCAAGTTTTTCAGCTGCTGTGGAGTACTCTCATTGGTTGGGATAAAGATCTGAAGGTGAACTTTTGAAAAAAAAAAAGAAAAAAAAAGCACTTTCCCCCCTCCTGAGAAAGTAGCGCCAGCCGATGTTACATATCAGGGAGGTGGGGGGAAACCTGCTGTAATTGGCTACATGTGGCACATGAAGCAGCATGTGTAGTGCAGCAGGAATTCTTTCAGCTGATCATCAAGCACGGCAGGCAGCGAGGCCAAGAGCGGCGGTTAACACTTGTAGTTGAGGACTCGGGTTAATAAGGGGTAGTAGGGGGGCGCTGGTGGCGCAGTGGTTAGTGTGTGGAGGCTGTCGTCTCAAGCGGGCTCTTTCCCGCATGTCATTCCCCACTCTCTCCCCCTGATTTCCGACTCTATCCTTTGTCCTATCTCTACATTACAGGGACAAAAAGCCCAAAAATAAAAAATCTAAAAAGAATTAAAAATAAGGGGAAGTAGGAACCTGTAGTTTTCCATATAAGCGTCTGCTGGTACATATGGAATATGTCGGATCGACCTTTGCGCCGTGGGATTGCATGTGATTGCATGCATGTTATGGAAAATTCATGGCTTCAGACACGCAAACTATAATGTGAATGCGTTTGCACCACCAGTTGCATTTCCAGTGATGAGTCTTTATTTTTACCGTCGACTCAATCGGCTGAAATCTTCCCATTCAGACTCACTTCCTGTCAATGTCCAACTTCTCCACCACACCACCTCCCTTCCTCTTGACTCGCCTCATCTGCTCCCTTTCTTCACACACTCCACCGCTCCCCCACTCTTCCTGTTGCTAATCCCTGTTTGAATTAAGACCGCGGGGACGCCCCCGTGCTCCTGAACTGTAGGAATCCATTAGCATCAGTGTTAACGGCCGGGGCCGCTGTCTGCTCATTACGGACCCAGATTCCACTGTCTGGCCGACTGAAGGATCTCCGGGTGCTCGGCTGCACTCTGACAGCGGACAGCGATGCCGGAAACTGCACAGCCGCTGTCTGCACACCGCCTCGGGGAGAAGACGGCGGTGGGGGAGGGGGGTCAAAAGTCAAAATCAGAGCGAGGGTTTTTCCGCGAAGCAGGCCGCAGGTGTGTGCGGATTCTTCTATCCCCCTTATAAAAACTTAAAGACGTACACAGATGATAAAAATAGGTCTACTCTATTGATATTAAATGATAGAGAAAGACACATTTCTGTCATCAGAGGGGAAAAAAAACAAAAGCGTCAAGCAGATACTTTTACAGTGCAGCAGGAAGTAGTACTCCGAGGTCCTTTAACTAAAAGTAAAAGCATCGTTATGTAACAGCCCGGTAACCACGCATGACTTTATTAAAATTCTGTAGAGCGGCGTTTTCAGGATGGGATGACCTCGACTGACCTCGACTCATTCGATTCTGCAGCTCGGTCGTGATTCCGTGTATTGTGTTTTTGAATTTATCGGACGCTCCTTGCGCGTTTCCTTGTCTGACTTCCTGTCCCGGTCGTTCTATTCTGTCCAGCTTGTCGCGGTATAAAAGACGCCGTCTGTTTTTTAAGGGTGTCAGAGAGGGGGGTGTAAGCAGGTTTACACTCTCTTCCTGCGTGGGGCCCCCTTAGGGAGGTTTCCTACTGTCGATTGCAAAATGTGCACATTTTGAGCCACTGCTTTGGTTTCAGCAAAGTCTGCAACGTGCTCCCTAAAGAGGAATAATCAGAGCAAGTTGAGGGATAATAGCGGCCTGAGTCCCTGCGAGGATGAAGAAAGTGATCAGACTGAAACTTCACACGCCAAGCTGAGAATACTAAGCTGTAACATCTACCACTTTATGATCCCACAACCTGAACCAGCGAGAACATTCCCTTCTGATGCGCTCATCTGAATAACCTTGGCTGGTATTATGAATGATTTCCTGCTTGAATTAGAGATTATGTTTGTAAAGGCAGCAGCAGCAGGGATAAAGAGATTTGTAGGTGTGAAGGTAAAACAGAACAGAAGGGAGAACGTCTGCATGGACTTGTATTTTAACACGGGGGGTTATTGCGATTTTATCCAAACATTGTCTTCAATCGCAACCAACTGACCTTTCTGGAAAGATCCTCAAGTGACAGGAAATTCAAATGAAGGAGGGGACACTAGACAAGCAATGACGACTTTTTTCTTGACTCTCTACAACAAATACTCGAGAAACAAGCGATGAGAAGATGACTTGTGTATCCATAACGCATTAAGTTTAGCCTCCAGGGGCGATTGTCGAGTCTGTTGGGGTCCTAGGCAAAAACTTCCAAGGGGCCCCCTCCAAGGGTGAATCTCGGCGACGCACACCTGACTCATTCGCAGGCAGCTCTAGCTCAGAACAAACATCATGATATAATGCTAGCAAAAGTTCGATTAGCAGCATTCATTTAGGTTCCTCTGGATCGTTGGTGGAGACGGCCTGCTGATGCGGAAACTTTGATTTTCACAGGAGTCAGAAGAGCTGTTTTTGCTGCTTCACCAGGCATGTCGTATGATGATGCATGGAACAGGAAGTCAAAGAATCGGCTAATTCTGTGGCGTTATTCTGAAGGTAACCTCCTCTGCAACTTTAATGAAAGATTAACTCTTCCTCAATTCTGTTTGAAGAGGGGCAACGCGTCCACCTTTTTGATCCTGTAATCAGCGCCAGATCCTTTTGATGATACATAAAGAATTCTGCTCCATAGCATATTTGTCTTTATTTTCGACAGACAGGTAACTTTTTTTATTCATTATATTTTCTTTTTCTTTTTCTTTATTTATTTATTTATTTTATCCCACACCGGCTCCTTTTTCTCCGCTTCAAATGAATGTTAAACAGAGTCATCCTCGTCGGGATGCAACGCAGCCCTCACAGATGTTCAACATTACTGTGTCAGATTCGCTCAAAGCTTCCCGGCAGCCCCGCGATATATCTCTCACTTTTTTTGAACATTAAGATTTAAAGTCGTATCCCGGGGCGTCGCGCCCAGCCGTGTTTCGCCGCACTACAAAAGCGCTATTTGTCAAAAGCTATTGAATTTTATTGTCGGGATCACTGCTCCCTTTTCCCTGCAGAAAATCACCTTTTTGATGATGTTCCAGACTGAATCAGGCTTTTGAGACACAACAAAAAGGAACCATGATCCAGATGTCTTTGTTTTTGCCCATGCTAAATGAAAATCAGACTCTGAATGACCAAGCATTCCTATTAATGGACTCTATTTTTCATCTCTTTTTGCTAATATTGATGCTCGCTCATTTGTAAATGTGCATCCAGTGGAGCATATTTACACACAAGCCTCTCGAAATCTATCAGAAATTTCTCTCATAAGCGCTTCTGTTCCACATCATTTGCACGATTTTCCCGTTAACGTGCCACATGTCCGAATGTGTGTGTTTGTGCATGCTTGTGCAAAGTTAGATTCGCTTATTAGGGTGGGGGTGGGGGTGGGGGGGATCTCCACAGGCGGGCATGATTGCGGCCTCATTGCACGTGAATCACCTCTCCTCTTTTCTTCGCCTTCTCTTTTTCTTTTTTTTCCTCTCTCTCTCTCTGAATATGAGTGTACTGTAGTTTGCCCACACGGCCCATTTATCTGATCCAATCTCCGTCCCGTAATTGAAACTTTTATTGAGATGAAGGGGATAATAGTTGTAGATGTGCGAACGCCCCAAAGACGTGACATAAAACCATCTGCAGAGATAAAGAAAAGTCCAAAGTGTGAAATGCTGCTCACTCCGGTTGCCGTGCATCACGCAGCAGCATTAGGACGCCCACGACCGGCAGCGGCTGTGGCGCGTGTTCCGGGCCCTGAGTGCAATCGAGGACGTGGTACACAAGACGCTGTTTGATTCCCTTGTTATGACTCTAAAAGTCTGCCTTCGTTACTTTTTAAAGAGGATGTTTGGCAAATTCTGCAAATTCAATCATGGAAAATATGCTGAGAAGTGTTTGATTATAATTAAGCTTTCGCAGGAAAAAAAAAAACTGTTGTTTGGCGGACGTTACGTTATCCTTTAAGGTCAGACTGTCATTGGATACTTGTGTGTTCCAAAAAGTAAATATATTCAGAGGGGATTGTTCCATTCTGCTTTGACTAAAGGCCCTGACACACCAAGCAGACAGCAAAGAACTAGTGGCTAGTGGTTGTCTGGGCCAAAAAGTTGCGCTTGAACACACCGCAAAGACTACGGCCAACGGCCAACCACCACGTACGTTCTGCTCATGCGCGAGTGGAAATGACTCTCCATGCCAGCAGGTGGCGGTAGTCCGTTGTGGTGATACGAGAAGACCATTTTCACACTGCTGTCAGTCACCACTCGTAATATAGGTTACTTCTAATCGAGAATAATGTCTGATAAAAAATTGCGAACGACCTTGATATTGTCAGCCCTCTCACCAACCGACGTCGATTCAACATGTCCAATCGGCCGGGAAAAAGGCAGACGGGGGCCGACAGGTAGCGACGGAGCAGGACACACCTCAAAAACTAGGGCGGCAATCGCTAGTTGGAACGACGGCCAACGATCTCCTTGGTGAGGCTTTCGCTGAATTAACTAAATTGATAAAATGTATTGATATTATTTGAGCTCTGTTGTTTTTTAAATCTCAAAAGACCCTAAAACCGTTCATCAGTTCACTCAGACAAACCAGGGAGTGTGGGTTTTTCCACGTCCAGTTTGTATAGGTTAAAGGAGTGGTACATAACTCTGACACCTAGTGTTTAAAATGGGTACTGCAGTCTAAACTCAACATCGGACAGAGCTGTTCCACCTGCCCCTTCCTCTCTAGAGTCTATGCAGACACTGAAGCTTCAGTGTTTAGCCAGCTCTGCATCATTCTGGAAACTTTGTTTTTCAAATAAAAACTACTAATCGTCCCTTAAGAAACAATATGGTCTAAAATAAGTGAAATTATTAGTCATTTGATCATGTCATGTAAATTCTGCTATATTTGGATCAAACGACATCATATCACACCTCATACTGTTGGGCAGCCGGAGAGGGCCATGCAATCCCCTTCAGGCCTGCAACAAAGCTCCACAGGGACGTTCTTTACGAGCAGGTCTGCAGCCCGTTTTTTTTTATTTTTTTATTTTAACCCCTCTGCGATACCTCCGCGTTCCCCTCTGATTGCCGACGCGCTTGCGAGGATGAAAGCCGAGACGTTCTTGCTCGTCGGTGTCGTCAGGATTTGTGCTTGATGTTTACCCTCTCGACTTGTTCTGTGATATTTACTTTGATATTTACGTTTGAAGAAGGCGAGCTAGCAGGGTCTGCAGGAGACAAAGGTTGCGAAGACACCGAGATGATTGACGTGCATCATCATCATCAACCAATATCTGCAAAATATACAAACACAGTATCTTCCCCTTGTATTCATGGAGCAGCTGATTATCTTCCAAAGCTGTGAATGTACCCCTTCAGAGGCCGTGATCAGTTCAAAATATGCAGAACATTTGGATAGCATGGGTCACCTAAGACATTAATATGCATGTTGAAGTGTTTCGCTTTCGCCCAAAGCTGCCGTGGCAACCACAGGGCGAAAGATCCTGGCATGATCTTTCAACCTGACTCCTCTGGCTGCATCCATGTGCAAACAGCCTTCTGCTCTATCCTTGATTTACTCAGCTGAAAAACTTCCCCCCCCCCCCCCCCCCATGCAGTGTTTGCAGAAATCCCCCTCTTTATGGTCTCCCAAAAAACAACAACCTCAACTCAAACAATTGATGGATGGCTCCCGCGAAACCTCGTGGCCTCCAAATAAGCCATAATGTGATTCCGCTTCTCGTGTGATTTCCCTCTGTGACCCTGCGCGTGGAACAATCAGCAACTTTCAGCAAAACACTGGTGCCAAGGTTCAAATATCCCGAAGGTGTGTGTGGAGGGGGGGGGGAGAAAACAATACACAGGCTGGAACAACATGACCCCAAAAGAGACCTAATCCAAGGCTACATACCTTGGGGAAAAAATGCTACATATGGCAAAGCAAAGGCTGCTTAAGACTCTTCATTCATACAAGACGATATCAAGGAGAGACATGCAAGTAGATGATGCTAAGCTTCCTGTGTGCTAGCATCAGGTTAGCATCTTTGTTGCAAAGGTAGCGTTTAAATCACCTAATGATTAAAGTCCAAATGCAAATGAATAGTGTGCAGAAACATACAAGAAATGCAGCTAAGCAATAACTTCTGTTTTGGCCGGTGGCGATTCTAGAGTCTATTGGGGCCCTATAGGCAAAAATCAATTGGGGGCCCCTCTATCCAGCGTTCATCAGCATCATGTCTGCCAGTGCTGTTCTCCTTTTTCTTTGGTCTCTCCTATAGACATAAAATTCCTCTTCATCTTTATTTTCTGGGCAACAAGAGTGAGTGCAGTCAGATGGGGCCCCATTAGGGAGGCTTGCTACTGTCGTTGCAAAAAATGTGCACATTTAGGGCCGCTGCTTTGGTTTAAGTTTGTCAGCCCCCCTTAGCAGTTGCCTGCCCTTCCTGTCCACAAGCAGCGCCTCTGATTTTAGCGTATGTCTCGCTCTAAGTGGTCTCCAATGGGTGAAACCGTCGACACAGCCTCATAACAAGAGATGCATGCGACACATGCCGCGCAGGAGGGGACCCTCAACGGCCAGCGAGCCCGGGGGGGAACTCATCTCTGAATCTTTCTGATTGGCACGACTGGGTTTATCACCGGATCTCGTGCTTAATTTCCAAACAGGCCCATAATACTGTGACAGGCCATTACTTTTATACTTTATAAACACAGCATTATAGGCCGACTTAATGGAATTGGAGGTTTTAACCGCGCGTGCTTGACTTGACGCCACGGCCAGGTGAATGATGAAAGAGCTTGTGAGTGCTTAATCAAATGTTTTAATGTTCGCCCACTTTGGAGTTTTAAGAAGGAGATGAGTGAATGTAGCAGGAGGAGCCTTCTTAAAGAGACAGTAACCACAACAGAAGCCCCCTCGCGCAACACACACACAAAAAGAACCACAGACATGTGTGTAATACATTTCCTACCATACGTTTCACATTTCACTGAAGAAACATCTTAGTTTAAAATTCAAAAGATTTGTTTTCACCTGGTTAGATGGCGGCCATCTTGGATTTCTGGGTCAAAATGATGTCATAACACCAAACTGATGTCAGAATTAGAATCATCATGGTTGACTTTGAAGTGTCTTCATACATGATTGTCGGTGCTCAGGTTCAAAAGTTCTTCTTTTTTTTTCACCATGAACGTGCCATCTTGGATTTGGCCCTCTGGAAGGGGCCCCCAATGAACCTTTTTCCAATGAACCCCAACAGATCCTAGAGTCGCCCCTGAGTGTGACAATGAAAGCACTGGGGAAAAAAAAACTTGACACATGAATACTGTTGGGATAAACTACTTCCTCCAGAGTTTGCTCTAATCTACCTCCCTCTCTTCAATCACTTCAACGGCTGCATCATTATTTCAACGATGCAATCACGCACACCTGTCTCCCCTTCATCTAGACCTGCGACAGTGTTACAAACAGAACACAGAAAGTATTATGTACACACAGCAAGTGCACAAAACCAACCTTTTTTTTTTTTTTTTTTTTGAAGCTCCCTGAAAAATCAACCAAGAACAAATATGCCCCCCCCCCCACCCGCCTCCCTCCCCCCGGGGTCGTCTTTCCTTTCCCCATTCAAGACTCTGAGGTCTTACCTCACAGACAATTGCGTTGCGTGTGTCGTCGGCGGCGCCACACCGAGGGAAACATCTGAGGAAATCATCTCCAACCCCCCCTTTGAAGTGTTTTCTCTCTTCCTCCCATTTGTAAAGTCTCGCCGCTCCATAGTTCAGCGAAGGCGCCGGGGAAAGAGAAAGGGGGGGAAAAAAGGGCGCCGCTGCCTCGAGGGGTTCGTCCACACATAATGGATTGTTGAGCTGCAGCCAAACTTATTGTTACACTTCCAAGTGTGTGTGTGTGTGTGTGTGTGTGTGTTTTGCACAAATATGCAAATTCATGCATGTTTTAACCTGTGTGTGAGTGTGCAATATGAGACGCATCATTAACAAAAAATTAGCAACGTATAATTGCAAAGCCTTCTTCCCTCAGGTCAACTTGAATTGGGCTCAAGATTTAAAAAAATAAAAAAATAAAAAAAATGGAATCCTCCCCTTTGGCCTGCATCCTTTCCATCTTTTAATTTCCCAACCATTACTATCAGGACATGGCTGCACTGTTTGCAATCGTCAAATACAATTAACCAGCACGGCCTCGGCATCAAAAGTCCCCAGAGGACAATCCAAGATGTGCAATCGGCTTTGGCCCCACATGAACCCTCTCAGATAATGACGCGCGGCGTGAAAAGGAATGCGGCCACAGGCCAATGCAGATCTTTTTTTTTTTTTTTTTTTTACAGTTCCTCACATAATCGCCGTATCTAAACTGTTATGCTTAAAATCCTCCTGAGATGGGAGTTGATTATAAGATACTGAAATTAAGACCAGGAGGTAAAAAGAAGAAGAAGAGAGAAAAAACAAAAAAAGAGATGTTGTGTGCAGAATCAGGAACGAGTCATTTTCTGCCTCACCTTGTGGCTGTCTTCCAGAGACGAGAAAAGATGGAGTCCGAGGAAGAGGGACTGAATAAATGACAAGAAAAGAGAAAAGGGAGAGAAAGGGATGGCGATGGAGTGAAAGACCAAATAAAGGATTTTTACTTTGACAAAGAAGTTCATTCTTAAAGATATCTCCAACCTAAGTCAACAGCTACTCCCATTTTTACTACAAATTAAGACCTTGTAGTCCATTCTGATGGATGTTATTTAACTGACAGGATGTCCTACTCCCATTTTTACAAGGTGAAAATGTTTTGTAGTCCATTCTGATAGATGTTTTATACCTGACAGGGTGGCCTACTCCAAATTTGACCACTTATGAAGATGTTGTAGTCCATTCTGATGGATGTTTTGTCCTTGATTGGACAACCTTCAATTAGGCTCTAGTCCATTCTGTTAGATGTTATATATCTGACAGGATGACCTACTCCTCTTCCAACTGCAATCATGCGGTGTTAAGATTAGAAATTTAGTTCCATATTTGTACATTTAGGACCCTGAAGGCCAGTTCACTCGAGGTCAAATCCGACCACCCCCCCCCCATTTTGCCCAGACTCTGATGTAAAAAGCATGCAGAGTCTTTGTCCAAGCACAAACTGCAGATCAAAGTGCTGCATGCCACAATCCACGTCGAGATAATAGCCAATGTAATCACAATCCGTTAAAAGGGAATGCATTGCTTGGCAACAGTAATGTCTCCCTTGAAGTTTGTGAGGAGCTGTGAGAAAATGCCCTTGTGGAGCAGCTGCAGAGCTGGGTGTTTTTTAAAATTCACTGTCTGGCACTTCTGAATAACTTTATCTCTGTGAATGGGAGTCATTTTTTTGTACTCAGGTTTAAAGCGAATACATGATGGATTTTTTATGATTGACACAAGTTTGATGTGATGAAATCAAGCGTTTTGAACTGCCCATGTTGATTACAGATGACATACCCATGTAAGCACATGAAGCTGCCCTGCCCCTGCTCAAAGTGTATCTTTAGAAACACTCATTGACACTGAACTACAACATTTTCTCCCTCGCTGGTGATTATATCCCAATTTAAAAAAAAAAAAGGTTGCCAATACTCTGTGAGCCATAGATATACCTGGGCCGCCCACTGGTATATTGTCTTTGTGTGGGAAGCACTGAACATACATTGAATCATCCCAGCAAGCTATAATGGAATCAAATAAAATGGGTTTATGGCTCTTTAATCACATTTCTGTGGTGTCTGTAGCCTCTTAGTGATTGTCAATCTTGCTCGTCTTGGCCAGGATTCCACTGGAAAAGAGATTTTCGTACCCAATGAGATTGTCCTTGTTGAATGTAAAGAGAGAGTGAATACCCTGGATGTGATTGAAATCAGCTTTGGATAAAACCATGTTTGCACAGAACAAGAACTGGATATTGACCACCATTAATTCCAATGGCATACTGTAACTGTAGACATGCAGGAGGATAATTGCGATACATCCTTTGAATACAAAATAAAGCACTAGTACTGCATACTCTTTATCTGGTGAAACTAGCTATAAGCGCCCCCACATAAAGGTTCAAAAGTGTCTTTCCATAAGTCATGAACTGCCAAGCAGAAAATCATTCTTTTTTTCCCCCAACCATACTTCAACACTGGGGAAGCATTTGCCTTTGTTACACGGAGCGTGTTGGATTTGAATGTATCGTCATGTCTCTGATGTGATCCGTCTCAAAAACCAATTTGCTTCCCGCCGGCCATCATGCAAGTGCAAACAGAGAACGGGGATTTTCACGGCTTGCGCAAATGAAAGAAAGTAATCACCTTAAAACTCATAAAAATTGACGTTTCCCCAAATGGGAGGCTCTGCAGAGATGGACCTGTGCTTGCACGGCTGTTATTCATGCTGCGCGCATATGGGCCGTGCACTTGTGTGTATATTGACCTCGTCCAAGTCCGCCGGATCCAGGCCGTCTTGGGAAATCTGCTCCAAATTGGACTTTAAGCAGACCTGAGTGCGCTTAATGAGGTGTTGATCAGGAGTACAGATCGGCGGCCTTCAGAGAGGACGGTGGGATCGTTTAACAGCAGGAGAAATATCCACATGCAGAATTATTTGGGGGGGGGAGGTCTCAGTTGGGTAGGGGAGATGAGCAGTTCAAGTCCCCCGTGATGCAGGAAATGAGAATGATGACAAACATGCTTCCCTGGTTAATGTGTGGAACTCAAACCCCACGAGACGAACCAGCCTGCACACACTCCTGTTACACCTGTCAATTTAAAGTGTTATATATCCAGATAAATCCCAGGGGTGATTCCATACACGCAACATACATGTGGTACCTTTAGTGGTCACAGCTTTCTTGGTTTTTATCTACACGGAGCAAATCAGGTCCAGATGGTGGCTGTGTTACCCTGAAGCTGGTTGGTTCCAGAAAACAACAACACAACACATGTTGGAAAAACAGTTTATTCAAATATACATTTCATTACTGAACACTTGCAGTGCATAGAAAAAATACCAGGGGCGTGTCCAGAGTGTTGGAAAGGGGTGGCTATTGCCCCCTTTAAAATGTGATTGGCCACCCCAGATGCAACACCAAAATCCCAAACTTTGATTGGCTTGTGGCCCCGTCAAAGGTGGTACTTATGTTGAATTCAAGTATTTTGGCAGTTTTGGAATGTGCTGGTAGACGTTTTCTTTACTTTGAAACAGAATACTAAAAGAATAACTTCTTAGGTACTTACATTTTGAGGCTGTACTAGTTTTAAAGAATTATGCTGAGATTGATCAGAATATGTTGCTTTTCACTTGTTATTTAAAAGTAGATATGATACCTTGAGAAAGAAAGGGTAAATAAATAATATGCAGCTGCCACTGCGACCAAACCTTGGAAAAGTTGAAGAAAATGGATGGGTGGATGGATATTTGAATTCCAGAGCTGTGGCTTTGGTGTTACTTAGAAATGCACCATAGGTCAAGACTCTTTCTGTAACATCTGCATCGGTCCATGTATTTACATAAAAGAGCACCTGGCGATACAGTGCCATATTGTTTATTTGAGCACAGCCCTATCACACAATAGTCAGGACAGCGATATATATCAACATGTTTTCCCACACCAACTCTTTTTGGCAGTCAACGTTGTATTTACACTGGCATTCAAAATAAATAAATAAAATAAAGACTTGGCCCAACCCTCAACAAAATAACTTTGGAGAGCAAACTATTCCAGACAACAAAACAGCTGTATGTCCTTTGGTCCATCTTGTACCTAGGAGCTTGACACAGTCTGTGAGCACATTTCCCACTTCTCCCTGGTAAATTTGCTTCATATTGGCGAGATGACACTCTAGGGATTTTGCAATTTTTCAAACAGGGCGGCGGTTTCTCGATCGGATTGGGGTCACGACCCCTGCTTGGACATTCATCGTTTCCTCCTGTGTTGCTTTGGCCTTGAGCTTGGGGTCGTCGGCTTGCTGAAAGCTGAACACCCCATTCCCCCACAAAACCTTCACATTTTTTTTATTTTCTCCTGTTCGCTTCTGGTATCTCCCTTTTTGAGTCTTCTTCCAATCCCCCGCCGAGGAGAATGATCCCCACAGCATGATGCTGCCACAACGGGGATGGTGTTTGTTGAAGTGTTAGCAGTGTTACCTGACCACACAACCTTGTACTACTTCTCAGCTGGGTCCCTTTTATACTTTCTGACAAACCCAATATGTTTTTAGGGGTTCTCTGTAGCCACCAACTACCAGTAATCACTGAATTTCTGGATGGATGGATGGATGGACGGAATCTGAACATGCTGGCGACCGAACATAGGCTGTTCCTTTATGATATAATGCATCTGGTATTTTCTTACAATGGAACCAAAATGAAAGACCGTTACCATTGGGGTCAAAGTCAATGTGTCCTATTAGGGTAAAACTCTCATCTTCTTCTTGAAAACAAACAAAGTGGAGTTGGTGCAGGAGTCTCTTAAGATGTCCTTGCTGTTTGTCTTTTTACAGCATGATGATTCCCACAGCCATAACCACTGACAATGGAAGATATGCAAATCAGTCATAGCAATCGCCAGGTTTTTTTTTTTTGCAATCCCCTCTTTATAATCTTCTGAAGGACATTTGTTTTCTGGTGCCTTGCCTGGAATTTAGTCAGATTCATCAACACATGAGAAAGAGGGCTTGAAATGTCCTTGTTTACTTTTACATCTTAGTGATAGTACTTCACTGTGAGGACCCTATACTCCTTATACTATTATTTTGATGCACTGGCATTACAAGGAAGGCCTGAAAACCTGTTAACATTTCCAATGATATACGTGATAAAACCTTGACTTGTCCAAATTTATCCTGACCCGCTAAATTTTCACCTGGTGTCCGGTTGGCCGAAGTCATGATCTAGTCCAGTGGTTCTCAACTCGTCTAGCCTCAGGAACCCACCACTGACTTCTCCCTGAAAAACAGCGACCCAAATTTCTGATATTTTTCAACCAATCAGATTCATTTTTTGCAAAATGGTGCAGTTGGAAGCCATTTTCTATTCCTCAATCTCAAAAAATCTGACAGAAACAAGAATATGAACAAAACTTACACGTTTTTTTTTACTTACACCCAAAAAAAGGGCTGTTTGACCCTTTGATAACTCTTCCGTGACCCACCAGTTGAGAACCACTGATCTAGACTAATCTGAATTTCCTTTTGGGTGTGCATGCATGAGAAAAACTAGTTATGTAATTTTTTGCTATGAGCTCCGAGTCACATTTTCACAAGTTTAATGAATGGCCCGGCTCTTCCTGCAAGTATAAGACTGTAGTATGACATTGCACCTGAGCCAATTAAAAAGACTGTTGAAAACCAGCACCTCTGGACACGCCTCCTTCATCCTTCAGCCCCGCCCACCTCCCCTCTTGTCATGTTTCACTTTCAAGTTTCTGTGACTTGTCATGGAAAGAGAAAGTTGCTTTCCCCTTTATTTGTAAAGTACCTTGTACAAAAGGATGCAACATTCATTGAGAAAGTAGATTTGCTAAATCCTGAAGTAATTGCCCTCAATCCTGATGGAAACAATGATGAGGCAAATATACCTTGTGCTCCCTTTGTAGCCACATAAAGCTTTTTGCAACCTTTTTTTTAAACCTATAATCGAATTTGAATGACTCAAATCAGAGTATGTTTTTAGATTTTTGCATTTGACAGAACAGCAAGCTGCTAATGCAAAAGACCTGAAGACAAAATGTGAGGATGGCAAAAGAGAAGGATTTGTAGCTGATACCAAGCCCTGAAAATAGAATTTCAGCATGTTTGTGCTTCAGCCTGAAGAAATGCTTTACACAAGTTGTTATCATGTCTTTAGGTGAAGAAGCAACTCTGGCCCAGGATCCGAAACCGGACCCGTCTGTGCTCATTGTCCGAGATGGAGTTTTAAAGTTCCAAATCAGGAAGCTGAAAAACGCTTTTCTGTGGATGAAGGAGTGCCCGGATTGCTCGGATAAAAAGGGATTGTGAGATGTAGAAGTCAGTTTCGGGTGCTTTCTCCGCTGAAGGGCAGCCGGGCAGATAACAGCAGCTTCAGTGGACCCCCTCTGTTCCGTTCACACTCCTGCTCCTGGCAAAACTTCATCATGGCAATTGCCTCCTATTTACTTTGATCTACCTCGCCTGTGACAACCGGGGATTAACGGATAGTCGGGGATACGATGTCATAGAGGATTTAGGGATAGATTTTTGATTTACTCGCGCTCGTCCCGTTTGTTTCTGGATGAGACGCGCGGGGAGTTGACCTCGGAAAAAAAACCAAAAAAAAAACATCAACCATTGGATTTGGGTATCCTAGCAACGACTGGAAAATGGAGCAGTTATTGTGTTGGAAGGAGGCGACAGACAAGTACAGTTCTACCTCTCCTTCCTGCATCCTCAAAGGAATAACAGACTGTCTTTTCATTTAAAGTGCAAATCAGAGCCAATCCCTTAAAATCCAATATCCCATCTGTGAATGTAACCCTTTTTAGGTATATCCACGCATATAAAAGCCCATTTCTTTCATTGCCAGTGGCCTTCTAGAGCTTAATTGCTGAGTAAACTCGTGTTTTATAATGTGTATTATTATTCATGGGAGTATGCGGCCTTTGTGTGAACTAGCTAATCAGCCCCAAAACCATTCGCCTATGAAAAAAGCCATCAGATCTTAAAAAGCTTGCCATTTTCAGAGATCAAACAGGAGCAAAGCCCAGTCGAACAGCAGACATGTTTGAGCACGCCGGCCTTCTGAGTCGATGGCGCTCCTTTTTTAATCCGGGGCCCTACATGGCATCCAACTCCGCGGCTTCGAAGGGCCAAATCCAAGCTTAATCTGCACATTTTCCAGCAAATCCTCAACACTCTCCGTCCATCTCTCTTCTCACATTTTCTCTCTTTTGGAAAAAAAAAATCTCCTGCCATGAATACTGATTCTTCTCCAAAAATATCGCCCCAGTGATCCAACCACTAAGTGCTCCTGATTATGTGGTATTTGCAGTAAAGACTGTGTGTACAAAGGGCTTTAGCACATTAAGGTAGTAGGTTATAGCATTAGCAAGGAAGGCACACATACTCTATTGAATCAAATTGAACTCTATTGGTGACTCACCCAAAAAGAGCTACAGGCTTATTGACCAATCAGAATGAAGTATGGTTTTTAGGAGCGTCATATTTATAATCCAATTGTATTTGGGTTTTTTTAGATTACAGTAATTTTACAATTAGAGGATGTTTTTTAATATACCACAGACACCTAATCCCCAGAGACATGAATGCCAATGTCACCAATGCCCAATCAGATTCCTCTCTGGTGTGAGGCTGAGATAACACAGGAAACCTTTATTTTTTTCTCTCCATTTACGTCACAGCTCGACTGAAGGAGGAAAAAAAAGTTGTGTCAAGTCAGATTTGACAAGTGACAACTGGAAATTACTGATGGAGCTTTGCTGATGTCAGACGTCTTCCAATTATTGATCACATTTCAAATGGTGACACTAAAAAAACCTGTAGAACAAGATCACAAAGCAATGAAAATGAGACATGTGACAGTCATGATGTCTGAGCAAACTCTGTAAAGAACATACAAAAACGCTGAGCGTGTGTGTAGCAGGAGAGCACAACTTTGATTTTTCCTTGCATGTGTTTTGCATATATGTCTCTAATGTCGCCTGTCGACATATTGGGACACACATTACCTATTGCATTATGCTCCTGTCGTTCTTCCTGTATCCATTCATGTGTGTGTGTGTGTGCTTTTACACACACAAACACACACACACCCTTCCCTGATACAATCATCACGCGTAATCAATGGAAGTGGACACATCAGAGATGCCAATCAGCTCAGAAGAAAAATAAAAACATCACCAGCAGCAGCGGGTTTTGAAGTCCAGATCCTTGCAGGAAAGAAAACCCAGCTAATTTAGCATCAGGCTTTTATTGCTGTGCTGCAAACATTATCATCACACTCTGGATAGTGTGCTCCCGCATCATTATGGCTCTTTATTTGGACTGTTAGTATTCTAAAAAAGCACTTTCAATGCTGTTGAGCCCAATTATGGAACCATGCAAATGACTCGGAAAGAACAAATGAAAACGCAACAAATCACCTTGAAACCTGCCAAGACGATGAGCCTCATTCACCAAGAGAAGAATTATTGCAAGATTTTTCCGAAGTTGTTCTTCAGAAGATTTCTAAGAAGACACTCCTTCAGATTCATCAACGTCTGATTGGTCTGCAGCTTTGGTTTTTTTTCCGCGTGCATGTTGTTCCCAATCAGCATAGGTTACCGCCCACTAATGCCCATAAAAGGGCAAACTGTGACATGTGTCAGCAGCCCTCTCTCTCTCTCTCTCTCTCTCTCTCTGTCCTTGCCTTGGCGGAGTAGATCCAACAACTTTTACCTACGGCTCATATAAACATGTTCTAGATGAGCGCCTTTACTTTATCGTCCTCGATTCTTAGACGTTTATTTTTACCAGGAAGTGGTTGAATGCTAACTTTAGCAGTGGCTAATTAGTTGTTAAATATTATATTTTAACTACGTCTCAATGTGTCTCCAGGATTTTCAGAGTCCATTGTCGGCCTACTTTCTTATCAGTTGGTAAAATTTGTCGCGTTCACAAGAGTTAAACCCAAAGGAAAGACTTGAAAACAACATTTTGGGCTTAGCACCCGGAGAATGATGTGTCGGCAACATGGCCGCCGTTAAGTTGCCGCCATAAAACTTGACGAACATATCAGCAGAAGATTGTTGACAAAGTTGCTTTTCATTGGGGTGGAAACGGGATCATGTCGCAGTTTTCAAAGACGGTCCAGAACATCCAATGTGAACTTAGTCCTCTGTGTTTGTGACAATACTCCAAATAAAGGACAAAAAGAAACTTTTGTGAAATTAATAAAAGAGAAAATGACTGAATTATCACAGATGTATAAAAAGCTGTGTTTTATGTATTCTGATTCCTGCTGTGAAAGCCCCCGTTGGATTCCCAAGTGAGCATTTAGACTTAAAACTAATGCAAATGCAAATTCACAAGTACTGCACTGGAAGTTATTTGTTTTAACAACTTGTCACCCTGTGTAAAAAGTGTTGCATATTCAATCACGCCTTCGTGTAACCATCGTGTCGGGAAAGAATGAGCTGATTCTGCCTCTTGGCGCTCTACCCCAGGAGACAAATAATTACAATAAGCTTCAGTAGAACATATGCACTCGCTGGTTTTTGTCGTTAATGTTCCATCCTGACAATTTAGATCACCTTCAGGGCGGTTCCATCGAGGAAAAAACAAGATCAGAGTTAAAAGGCTCGACAGCGTCTTTGGTGACAGTCTCGTCATTGTCGCCTCGGAAAATAAACAGCACTCACTTTGAAGCTTCATCAATTAGGATTCAGTCAGTTTTTGCAATAATTAGTTGGTGTTAAGCGTCCACGATAGAACATGACAGCAAAGAATGCAGAAAAACAAACAAACAAAGGCGCAACCAAAAGATAAAAACGACAGAAAAGTAAAAAAGGGGGAAATCAAACAAACAAAGCCCTGTTCTAATAGCTCCCTCGGCCATTTTGCATCCCCTTTCTGAACTCCCCGCTACGATGTCATCATTCAGGTGGAGCATTTTCAAAGACCCCAGTCTGAATGAAGGCCAGCTAGATCTTCTAGTTTTAAAGTGTGTAGTTTGATGAATAGAGGATTTGTTGATTCATAGTAATTGGTATGATTCACAATTCTGATGGCTTTCTTTTGTAGTATGAAAATTGGGTTTACGTTTGTTATATATCTGTTACCCCATACTTCCACTTCTACGTATTGTATGGAAGAATGAGGGAGCAGTACAATATATAGAGTGAGTTCTGATTCCAAATATTTTTCATTTTATACAATATAGCAATGATATTGATATTTTTGATTTTAAATTATGTATCTGTGATTTCCAGTTGAGTTTATTATCTATTATGATGCCCAAAAATGTATTTTCATTTACATGTTCAATTTCAACATCATTGAGCTTGAGTTGGGCCTGTTTATTAATTTTTCTATTGCCAAAGATAATACATTTTGTTTTGCTTAGGTTCAATGACAGCTTATTAATGTCAAACCACTTCTTCATAATTGTTAATTCCTTTTCCACTGCATTCAGGAGCTGCTCAATATCTTTTCCAGAGCAGTACAGACTGGTGTCGTCGGCAAACAAAACACACTTTAGTACTTTCGAAACATCATATATATCATTAATGTACATAATAAATAGTTTGGGGCCCAGCACAGAGCCTTGTGGGGCCCCATACGTGACTTTTTGCAAATCAGAATCAACATTGTTCATATGTACATACTGGTTTCTGTCGTCTAGGTAACTTTTAAGCCATTCATGAGCAATTCCTCTTCCACCATATCTTTCCATTTTCTTCAAGAGTAAACCATGGTCAATCATGTCAAAAGCCTTCTTTAAATCAATAAAGACCCCCCACTGTGTATTCCCTGTTGTCTATTGCAGTAGATATCCCTTCCACCAGCTCCATCACTGCCATCGAGGTGGACATATTGCATCTGAAACCATACTGGTGGTTGCTCAATAGATGGTGTTTCTTTATAAAATTATCTCGTCTGGAGAATTGTGAGAGCAAAGATATTGGTCTATAGTTTGTTAATTGATGCATATCTCCACTTTTGAAGACTGGAATGACTTTTGCTGTTTTCATTGCATTGGGGAAAATGCCTGTAAAGAATGATTGGTTGCAAATATGTGTGAATGGTGTTACTATGCAATCTATTATGTTTTTGACTAGCATCCTATCTATATTAGCAAAATCGGTGGACTTTTTGTTTTTTAATTTATTTACAATATCAAGTATTTCATTTTCATTTACATTGCTGATAAAGATGGAATTGGGATTCCGTCTAATCATTTTTTCGTCCAGTCCTTCCTTATCTCTCTGCTCTACAATCTCATTTGCTAGTTTAGGTCTAACTTTTAGAAAGAAATTATTGAATTCATTTGCAATTTCCTTTGTTTTATTCATGATTATATTCTCTTTAATAAAGTAATTAGGATAGTCTACTTTGCCAGTGCCTTTTATGATTATGCTATTTAAAATTTTCCATGTCCCTTGGATGTTACTCCTATGCTGTTCCATTAGCCTGTGGTAATATTCCTTCTTATTTAATCTAATAATTCTTATTAATTTATTTTTATATGTCTTATAGCTATTTTCTGCATCCTTTGTTCTAAGTTTTAAGAAAAGGCTGTAAAGTTGTATTTTCTTTTTACAGGCATTTTCTATGCCTTTAGTAATCCATGGCTTATCATGTCTATATTTGTTATTGGTTGCAGTCTTTCTTAAAGGACAGTGTTTATCATATAACTTAAGTACATTGGACAGAAAGGCCTCATAGGATTGGTTTGGGTCTTCAGTTGCATAAACCTCATGTGTAATTGAGAAAGTACTATCCATTCTTACACTTTTAAATTGTTCATCCGTATAGTACTCACAATTGTTGTTTATGTTATTATAAAAGTTGTTTTCAGGATCAATTTCATTACAAATAATAATGTGGCATGCTTCAATATTGTGTCTGTTTATAAAGATGTGTTTTTCATGAAGGATGGCTGTTACCTGAGCCTCGGTTGAATCGTCATGGCCAGCGATGTCTTCCTCTCGCACATCCCCATTTAGGGCCCGAGCATAAGCGCGTGGTTTGAGCGCTAGTCCACTTATAATGACATCATTTATACGAGTATACTGCTCCAAATCCGACACACGTGTTTCCAAAGAGTTTATCTTGTTCTGTTGCTCCTCGTTTGCCGTCTTAAGTTCCTTGATTTCATTCGTCAGATTTATTATCGTATGCTGCTGTTTGTTTATGGTCGCCAATTCATCGCCCATTATGTTTCAAGGAAGATTTGAACTCCTCTATGTCCTTCTTAATTTCTTTTGTGGCCATATTGCCGCAAGAGACTCAGTTGAAGCACTGACCTGCTGAAGCCTGTCAGCCTGGGCCTGGCCTGGTGGAGCTGGCTGCTGGTTAGCCTGGGCCTGGCCTGGTGAAGCTGGCTGCTGGGCTGCTGGTTAGCCTGGGCCTGGGCTGCTGGTTAGCCTGGGCCTGGCCTGGTGGAGCTGGCTGCTGGGCTGCTGGTTAGCCTGGGCCTGACCTGCTGAAGCTGGCTGCTGGTTAGCCTGGGCCTTACCTCCAATCCCCCAATATTTTTTTTAATGTGTTTTTATTATTATAATTCCAAGGTGAAGGAGGATTGTCCCATTGTGACATTTGACCAATAAAGTAAATGTAAAATATTCCAGCAAGTGCATAAGTTACATCAAAGGTGTTGAACAAACAAACAGGAAAACTTGACATTTCTCCTCAATTTCAGACTTCATTCACGTCAGGAGGCTTTTTCTATTGTTATCCCTAAGAACATGTTTGTATTTGGTGACATCTCCTCACAAATTGAGTTAACAGCTGCTCAAATGGCTGCTAAACTGCTTGGGAAGATGTTATTTTGAACATTTGACTTCAAAAATAAACTGATAAGTGCACACATTTCTGAGCGTTATTCTTTATATGTCGGTTATTATTCGTCTTTAATCGCACCAGCAGCATCATCCACCTCCGTGATTAAACCGTCTTTACACGTCCTGACAATGAGCCTTCCCTGAGTAAAAATACCAGCTGTCATTTGCACAAAAAAAACATAATTAGAAAAGACAATTGGACCTTTTTCAAAACAGAAAGGAATGACTGAAATGCCTTCCATTGGTGACCTATCGCTTGAAGCAGCTGTTAAAATACAGCCAATGTTTTGTTTTTTTAACAGAGGCTCAGATGAAATGGAAATCCAGTTTCCCCCAAGCTTTCACTTGTTTTCGTGTCATTACAAAAGGAAACAACATATCCCAGTCATACATCCCAACACCGCTAACCAAAGCCGACACCTCATGCCACCTCGCATTCTCGCCCCCGTCACCGCGTTGACAACGACCAACTTTTTCCCTCCTCTCGCATTTAAAACGAGAGCGCTTTTATCTCGCATAGAAGAAAAAAAAAAGGAAAACAAAATCCTGACGGCGACCTGTTTTGTGTCGCCTTGTTGTTTTTTTTGTTTTTTTTTAACACAATTCCTCCTAACTCTCGCTCAAATGTCACCCAATAAAGTCCACTTATTCACAGCTTTTTTTTATGAGCAGACAAGTGGGAGAAAAAAAAAAAAAAAGAAGGGCGGCGAGGGAGGGAAAAATGTGAGGGTGGAAAAAAAAAAAATCCCCTCCAGGGTTGTTTGTCTTTGTGATTCCAAAAACTTAGCAGCAGCCCGAGTTTTTTCGGAATTACAACCACCAGTGAATGCTTGGATGTTAATTAAAGAATGCAAATTTCATGTTTCTGGTCCAAGGCTGACACACACTCTGGACCCCAGAGGTCCAAGAGAAACACACACACACACACCAAATAAACACACAAACACTACGAGTTTTGAAGGCTTAAATCCAGGCGCGCGCACAACTGAAGGCCCCCTAATCAGCCGCTCTCATCCCCTTTGTTCTCAAAGATCCAGATAAGACAGCCTGCCAAGCAAATGACCTTATGGGGGTAAAACTCAAGGAAGCTGATTATGCAGAAGCTACCATGTTCATAAATATGTTTACCGATATGCAAAGCGGAGGCAACGAAGAAAGTGGGTCAGAACTTTTGCAGAGAAGTTTGCAAAAGGGTGAACATAGGGCTTACTGCTTTTGAATGCAAAGTTTTGGGGCGGCGACACCCACACTGGCAAAGACAACAGAATGCAAGACTCTTATTTTAAGTGCTTCTGTTAAACTCTATAGGCACCGGACCCAGACACATTGTTTTTTTTTTCTCTCCTGGAAACGCAGCAACAACTGGCTCGTTAACAATCTGCTTCGTCTGAGTGTGAACGTCGGAGGGATTTGGAACAGATTGGCAGCACGTTAAGATCGCTCAATTTGCGACAAAGAGCTACTGCATAATCGACAAATGTAATTGATGTGTGCGGGAGGGGGTGAGGAATGCAGATGTTTGGATTTCAGTTGTTTTCTAAAAGTTTCTGCTGTCTGCTGCAGATGAATACAAAGTTAGAGGGAAACTAAAAAAATATCAGGTAGTGTGTGTGTGTGTGTGTGTGTGTATGACATCAGGCATCTTCAGATGATTATATTTCAGAATGTCAAAGCGTCACAAGCCGTATTTAGTCCCTCGATGCTCTTCAAGATTACCTCGTCATTCCACGCTAATCGGAATTTCCCATCATGCACCTGGTGGAAATTTACAACCCCTACTTCCGAGCAGAAATTTGCTAGATCTCCTCCATTGAACGTACAGTGCTGAAAAAAATCAAATATCTTGTTTCTTATATGCTTAAAGGAGCAATCTGTAACTTTGACACCTAGTGTTTAAAGTTGGTACTGCAGTCCAAATTCAAAACGTTGGAGAGCCGTCTCACCCTGCCCCCCTTCCTCCCAAAGAGTTGATGCGTGCTCAGGTTGCCAATTCGCAGACGCGGAAGCTTCGGTGTTTAGCCAGCTCTGCGTCGGTGGATCTTTCTAGAGGGTTAGGATTGCTCCTTTAATGGTCATCAGCTGTCTGGTGCCCAGACTTAGGTGGCTGTCGCGGAGATGCAACAGTCGGCCCCTCTCTCTGCAAAAATGCTTTGTTATCAGATTGCAGTACGTGGAGATAACCACACACAAACACACACGCAGAAATACACAACATGCATGTTACATATGACAAAAGCACAGTGGAGTCCACTCATAAATCTGTGTGTGAAATCTACTCACCGACTGAGCATGCTCACTCTCCCTCCCTTACACACACACACACACACACACACACACACACACACACAAACACCTGACAGCTCTGAAATCATATGGCTGGGGCTCTTTGGCATGTGGCATGATTGCTTTGGCATCTAACATGAAAAATTGTGCACCGGTGCATTGCAGTGTGTGTGCGCGCGTGTGTCCTCTGTACAGTCGATACGCTCTGTCACCTTAGGGGAGTTCCTGTGCTGTGTGTGTGTGTGTGTGTGTGTGTGTGTGTGTGTGTGTGGGTGGGCGTGTGCATAGTGGACATACTTTTGCTTAATATGGGGGTTTGCTTCTTTGAAAAACACACACAAACACACTCCCGTTCTTTGGAAAGTAACATTTCTCCAATGATTTTTTTATGCAAAATTCAGTGCAAAAAGCAAACATTATCGCTCTTTTTCTGTACTCATGCATCTAGTTGAATTGTAAGCAGGGCCGTGTGTGTGTGTGTGTGTGTGTGTGTGTGTGTGTGTGTGTGTGTGTGTGTGTTGGGGATCTACAGATACAGAGAGATATTGCTGAGTTTCTTGCAAGTATGCATAGGCTCATTTCTGCTGCGCTTACATTTTTATGGAAAAGTCAGAGCAAACTCTACCCGCAGAGCCTGTGGAGAAATAGTTTCATTACACTTGCATAATGAATCAAAATGAATTTCTCCCCCCCCACCTCCCTCCCTCTTTCTCTTTCTGCATTGTGAGTAAAACTATCAATCACGCATATACATAAAAGGCGCGTTAAGATGAAGGAAAACCCCGTGTTTGTGAATACATCAAATCCAACCGTCCCCCCCCCCCAAAAAAAAAGAGCGGGAGCAGGCACGGCGGCAACAACTCCCCAACAATGCATCCCTTCTGTAATAAAAGAAAACAAACAACCTCATCCACGTCGACAAGCTCATGTGTTGTGTTTCACAGCCCCGCGCCCTGCAGGCCAGAGCTACAGCGCGCCGCTCGTACTTCCCACCAGATATATTTTATCTTTCAAAACACGAGAAAAAAAGAAAAAAAAACGCAGCGAGCCTGTTGGCAGGAGAGTTTAAAAAGGCACAATCTGCACTTAGACAACAGAAAACAGTAATATAATAGTTCCTCTGAGCCCAGGGAGGGTATTCGATGGAGCTGTCGCCCAAAACTCGGCATCAAAAGCTGAATGGGATGTGACACAAAAAAGTTGCATAATTTCTACATCTGCGGTATGTTGTTGTCTTTGTGTCTGAAATGGAATTGAGCAACATGTCAAATCAGCTCTGGGGATAAGTTTATGTAACTGTAGCAAAATAATTTGTAATCCCTTTTACCTTCATAATGGGGGAATTATGTATTTCCTTCTTTTTTTGGCTGTGACAAAGAGAACTGAAAAAAAAAGAAGAGTTTATCGCCCTGAGTTCATGTTTTTCAAGAACAAAAAGACTTGTTTTGAAGCGCCAACTGTTCGATCGTTGGTTTTCCTCTCGCTGCTTTGCACTCAAATCCCTCTCGTTGTGTTCCTGTTAGTCTCAGGAGCCTGTGAGTTGTGCCAGCCAAACCTTTGATTTGGCCTAAAATCCTCAGATTACAGGAAGTGTAGAAGGTTTGGGGATGCAATTTGAATAGTTTTGGTCATCCAATCTGTTTTACACCTCATGTTAACTGTCTCAGAGGAGATTCTTTAGTCTGTTGGGGCCCCTAAAAGGGTGACTCTGAATATCAGCGACGCACACTCCACTGTGCTAACTTAGCTGAATGAACAAACGTCATAATGTAACGCTAGCAAGTTATCTTCTTCTACAGACAGACGGATCACTCAACATTTTCCTTCGGTTACTTTCATTGACAAACTGAGACTCTCAGCAGTCCAACAACAGTGGGTTCCATCAGATGGGACCCCCTTAGGGAGGTTTCCTACTGTCATTGCAAACTTAATACATTTTGTACCATTGCTGTGGTTGAAAGTTTGTCGTCCTTTGGGGGGGCCCTTACTGGTCTAGGGCCCCAAGCAGTTGCCTGCCTCACCTCTGAACGTTCTTCCAATCACTCCCACATTCATACATAAATGCTATGTCTTTCATGACAAAATTTGGCTTTCCATAGTGGGGCCTCCTTAGGGAGGTTTCCGACTGTCATTGCAAACTTTGCACATTTTGAGCCATCTTGAAGATGCCAGCCCTTTCCATGAGGATCTGCTTAAATCAATTGACACACACCAACACACACTCATGGCTGTTAGGGGTAGTTTCTTGCCAAAGGACGTTTTGAGATGCTGATTGAAGGTATCGGATATCACAAAAGAATATCTTCCCATTATTGGACCTCTCACTCTGTCTCCTGAACCAAAGCTGCTGCTGGCTAAAATGTTAGATTGTTGAAAGTAAGGACAAGATGACAAAGACTGAGATGATGCCTAAAAAGACCCTGGCCCAATCCCAATCTCCAACCAATAGCCTTAACAATAAACCCTTACAAGTGACCACGGGCCGGGAGCATGTTAGTGTATGAGTCTTTTAAGTTCTTTAAAAAGAGGTCTGGAAAACTCAATTTTGTCATCACATATAACCCATTGGAAAGAAAATGGGTGCAGTCTGGTAAAGGGTGTTATTTGGCATTAATCATTTCATATCAAAGTCGTTTTTCACCTTGACGACCGGACAGTTGGACATCCATGAGCCATCCCGTACGTCGCACAGACACCTCCAGTCCATTAATGTATTGGTTTGTGGGACACTTTGGACCCTAAGGCTGACATTTTAAAGAGCAGCAATCATAGCCTGCTTTCAGAACATACAGCATGTCGGGGACTGTCCTCATCAGTACATAATTTGAAAGAACAGGTTGTACCGTTTCAACTGACAGCACCAATGTATAATACCAAAGTACTATAGGCGATCCTTTACTTTCTCTCTTTGGTAAATTGAAGTGCTGTCTGTGTAGAAAAAGGATGTGGGTGTGTGCAGAGGTTGACATCACACTTACATCTGCTGTAAAGGTCGGAGGTCTAAAACCAATTAAAAAAAACCCACTGGAATTGAATTCCAATTTCTTTCCCCTTTATTTAACGATAAAGATTAAGGATGAAGAGTTCTGGCTATTATTGGGCTGATATGATATAAGTCTGAATATGAGGATTTGTCTTTCTGTGCTGTCAACATTAAAATATCTAATTTTCAGAGGGTTCAGAATCGCAAGAATTGTTTTATGGGTCCAAGTCCTGAGTCTCTCCATGTATCTCTTGCACCATCTGCCATTCACCTCACAAAAACTGCTTCCTGTCAACCGCCTGCATAATAACATGACAAATGTGTCAAAAATCATACATCATCTAGTACCCCAAACTCGAAACAAACTGCTCGGATCGCATGGCTCGGTCCGCTCAAAAAACAGAGAAGGTGAAGAGAGCCACCGCGCAACGCTCTCTGTCAGAATCCACTCGATGACCATGAAGGACACGGGGGGCCAACTTTAACAGTCTGTGGCGACAGCGTCCTGCGAGTTTACAACCCGTGGCCTTCCCTCTCGTCTCTCTAGGAATGGGGCGCGATGCTTGTGGTGAACTCTGGGATGCGTGAAAGGCGCTAATGGCTCTTGACGCTACAGTTTGGCTTTGTGAACCCCGGCCAGCTGTGCGTTAATCGTTACACCGGAGCGCTATAGCTGCTTCTTTCCGTCTGACAGGGAGAATAGGGAGGTCGAAGGAGGGACTGTGTGTCTGTGTATTAAATCCTCGCCTGCTTAATTATAAATCCCTCCAACTGTCACTGGTTCCTTCGCTTGTGTCCCAAGAATTTCTGTTAATATTTCATGCCACTGTCTTGTGCCCCAAAGCAAAATGGCCAACCGGCAACAACGCCCTTCTGCAGAAGACCTTTTTAGGGGTGGTTAACTCTGTTCACTAATTTTCTTTATTCGTCCTGTCCAGCAAAAAAAAACGTAATTCTGAGGTTTATATTACTTAGATTATTCATCAAATGTTGGGTTGTAACAGGGAACTACTTTAAGATAAAGATAAAGATAAACTTTATTGATCCCCGTGGGGGAAATTTGTGCATTACAGCAGCTCCAGAAAACAGGCGACGGGAATATAATTATTAAAAATAAAAATAGAAGTTAAAATCAAATCATATTTACATTCAGTTATATAAGAAAATACAATAATGTAAAATTACACAGTAGTGTTAGATGGAAGCTATCGAGTGTTTCTGACATAAAATGTGGTGGTGGTGGTGGTGGGGGGGTTCATTAATTGAAACCAATGCTCACACCGCCCAATCAAAGTCATTTTTAATGGATTATTTTCCATGCAGCCATTTTGCAGGGGTCACCTCAACTCAGCAGTGTGTCCGCCCTCTACCGACTCCATGTTTCCGTGCAGATGAGTCATTTTGGAAACATGATTAATTCATCCTCATCCAACCACTCACTACGGAGTCGGATAGATTACTGGAACAGCGGGAGAGGTACGTAGACGGAGGGGAAAAAAGACAGCGAGAATGATGAGAGGGAGAAATGATTCAGAGCCGAGAGGAGAGGAGGGAGGAAGAAAAAGAGAGAGAGAGAGAGAGAGAGAGGGAGAAGCGGATATTAGTGCGCGAGTGATAAGGGAAGCTTGAGATGAAGAGGACATAACATAAAGTCTGTGCACACAAATGTACACCCACATACAAACAAACAATTCCACTTCCACTTGGCTGTACTCCACAAATCAATACTCATTTTTTTTTTCTCCCTCTCTGAACAAACCGACCCCTCAGTACATTCCCTCGGCAAACAGGGAGCCGGGCTGCATCGAGGTCCCACGAGGACAAACGCCACCACAATGACCCAGCAGAGTCCTTAACAGCACAAACGTGACCTTTAGCTCCCTTCAGAGATCCAGTCGCTCTTCCCTTATCGGGCTTGTCCTGATGCCTCTTCTGCTTTCTCCTGTGTCAGACTGTACTATAGTGACCTTTATTTAAGCCAGCATGGGGATGTACTCCTCTTGAGTCCTTGGGGGACTTGAGATGACTACTTTTCCCCCACCACTGCCTGATGTCCCAGACCAAAATGTCTTTACTTTTAAGGAATAATGCTTGTAACTTTTCTCCAAGTTTTTGGATTGGTCATAACTTTGCCTTTACCTTTTTCAGGGTCAAGTATTTTATGGAAATTGGATAGCTCAATAAACAAGGCCATCCATACATTCTAAAGGGACATCAAGCCTGCTGAAGTTATAGACTTAATAAATATGTGTTTGGGGGTTATTAATGGCCAAATTGCTCTGATGTGATCCTACAAGAAGGATTTTTAAACCATGATGCATAAGGTATCAGTGAATCTAATCTAGATTGATATAGATACATATCTTCCATTATTGGACCTCTCACTCTGTCTCCTGAACCAAAGCTGCTGCTGGCTAAAATGTTAGATTGTTGAAAGTAAGGACAAGATTACAAAGACTGAGATGTTTACTGCTTTGATGCCTAAAAGACCCTGGCCCAATCCCAATCTCCAACCAATAGCCTTAACAATAAACCTGTAAAACAGCTGTGTTTAAAAAAGAAAAATCTTAACAACGTACATTTGAATTCCTTCTCCAAATTTGTAGTGGTCCCAGTGCATACCCTTGGGGAACAAGCACTGGACAAAGCAAGAGAAGGGATTGAATAGTTGCAATAAAAGTCAAGATTTCCTCGGTTATACGGAGGTCAGGATCCAAATCGTATGAATCCTACATGTCCTATCAGTTGGCTTGATAGCATCTCTGGGGTTAAAGCCACCATGTCTTACATTTGCCTTTTCTGTTGGTGTTTCCAATAAAACATTTGTAGTCTGGGGGCAACCTTGGATCCTTCTGGGCAAAAGTCGCAGCTCTTGACTGTCTAGTTGTTAAAAAGACATAACAAGGATCAGATAACTCCGAATGAGTCAGATCTCCTGGAGTTCAAAGGAAAATCACAACATCCATTTTCACAGCAGTGGTAGCAGTAGAGAGTTAGAACCCCTGTAAAAGATGGATAAATGATGCTATGAACAATTGGCGGTAGATTTACCAAGTAAAACGTGATTATACTCTTCACACACATGCATTGGACACCCAAGTGGAAGCTCAAGGTCCTGAAATTTCTGCGTCCGTTTGCAGAGTTCAAGAAGACAATATTCATGGTTCACATTTTCTTCTTCACTTAACTCTTTTTCTGATGGGTCTGCACTCCTTCAGCTTCCCAGTTTCAGCATGTGAACCATAATCCACGAGGTCAAGTGTGCGGCTTAGCCGAGCGACGGAAATTGCTTTAAAAGGGGGGTTGATTAATTCCCGCTATGAGAAACTTCCCCCTTAAAGTAGGATCACTTAATGATCACTTTCAAGTAATAGCGAGGCTCTGCATAGTTGTGGGTTTGGGGATTTTCTAACTTCATTTCAATTTGATTTAATTCAATCCGATACATCTTTCTTGTCCCTAGAAAGCATGAACACATTCAAACAATACACAAAAAGCAGTGCAATGCTTTCAAAAACAAATGTATTACAAGGTATAAGAAACATTACGACACATAAAGAAATGACAAATATGAAAAAAATCTAAAGGCAATGTGTTTAAGAGTGCTAGAGCATTGACAGGTGTACTATAGTTCATGATTGAAGGCATCATTTGAGCCAAGACAAGGGTCAGGTTTGGATGAGTAAAAGCATACAAATATGGCGGTTCTTTAAAAACCCTGTTGCACATGTTATGTTCACTGCCTTTTCAATGGGGCATGGTTAATATACCTCAATGTTGTTATACCTGAATGGTTTAATCTAGTGTAATGGTATGGGTAAAGGCTAACCCAACGACTGTATAAAAATGGATGTAGTGTCAATGACATCACCCATTGGAATCTGATGAGCCATTTTGAAACCAAACGATGGCAGTCGTAGGCTTTGGTGGTAATACTTACCTTTTTTAAAAAAGATTGAAAGACCTAAACACAGTCTATAACGGTCTTTACCAAGCTTGCATCATTTGCATTTGTTAGCCATGATTTTTTTAAGTCGTATTATTTCTGACGCTTAATCAAGTTTACGGTTAGTTCAAGTCTAATTGAGTGTAACCGGGATCAAACTTAAAACCAAAAACTTCAAGTTGCCTGGCCCTTTAAGCTGAGGAGCTACAACTGCTATATTAAGTTGAAATAAAAAAAGCCATTTTTACCTGAAGAGGCCTTATATGAACTTGAAACTGCTTAGCAATGTAGCTAGCCTTGTAGCTAATGACACTGTAAAAAAAAAATCTCAGGCGTCAGGATGCAATTTGAAACTTTCAGCCAACTAATAATGCCTATGTCAGCGAGGTCTTTTCCTCCCATGCCTCTGGAGGAGAATATTTGCACAACTACGTGCTCTTCATGCAACTGTAACGAAGCCATCGTCGACTTCTACTCAGACATGCATACAGTGTTTGACTCCTCTTTTTTTCTAACCTTGTAGCACTTCTCATTGTTTCATCATTATGTTTAAAAAAATCTCATTATGTTCGACAATCCCCTTGTCTTTTATGTGAGGCGCTGTGATGCAAATTCCTCAAACGTTGGCTTCATCATGTATGCTCACCAGCCCCAGGTACCGGGGAATTAATGAGCATTTTCTGCGCCGCACCTGAGCATCATCATGCAGCCTAGCGGAGCGGCCAATTTCCCTCCAACTGGCACTTCCCTCCTAGTTAGCCGCTAAACCCCCTAAGGCGGTGAAGGATTGTTTTCAGCGGTTAATTGACAAGATCCTGGTGGTTTTCCACATACACACACACACTCATCTCTGGTTGTGTGTGTGTTTATTGCTTCCATGCAGGGCTGACACTTCATGTAGCCTTGTCATGCATAGCACTATGACCTTCCTGCAGAGGCATTTGTTTGAAACTAAAGGTTGAGCTACTCACCAGCACATGCCTTATTTATGGAGTTAATTATACACATCCAGTGCCTATCTTTAATACGCATTTCCAATTACAGGCTTTGTCAAGACCCGTGCTAAGCCAGAGCACGCCAATGAGTCAACCCTGATATAATATGGAGGATATGTCGACTCAAAAGTTCTCAAAAGTCAAAACAAATAAGTGCCGCTCGTAATTACTGTACGCTGCCGTACAGTAATTACGAGACGGCTGAAGTATGAGATGGCTAAAATATGCACAATGCAGAAAGTTGTTTGAATGAATACTTTTTAAAAATAGAAACATGGACCCAACTTCCTTTCTGAAGTACATGACAAAAAGTCAGTCTGTGCTAAGCTAACTAGCCATCATGTAAAATGTGAGAGTTTTAACTGATAGTGAAATGAATAATATTGATACCTGTACCTGTACATAACATACACAAGCAAACAAGCTCATCAAGAAGACAGAGGCATTAAAAACCAGGACAATTTGACAATTTTTGCCAAATTGTCTGTATTACATATCATTAGTGGGGATAGAAATGGTAAAAAAAAATAAAAAAAAATATTAATTTGCATGTGTGTGCCTACAAAAGTAATGCCACCCCCTGCGTAAGGTGGGCCCCCACTCTGGTGAGAGATAATGCTTGCATATAGCGCCCTCTGCTGGTGAAAAAGAACTGCTAGTTTAATCGAATGAAACTCAAATGAAATGCTGTTTGACTGGCGATGTTCCTAAAAAATGATTTGGAATATCGGCACATATGTGCGATATATTTGGCCACTTGATATGCTAATATTGGCCGCTATTATCTGCTGGCTGATAAATCGGTCGGGCTCTAAGTGGAACTTTATCGTCCTCTGAATGCGATGGTGATGAATTTTATAGTTGTTACATTTCTAAAGCCTGCACCAGCCTGCACCAGCCTGTAGTTAAAGACATAAGAAGCCCACATTTTGGTATTGAGAGATATTTTCATGCAGCAGTAGCAGTGAGTTAGTATTATTGAGTTGAAAAGGAAGAAGAAAAAGGGAAATGGCCCTGAACAAAATGAGCCGGGCCGCCTGCTTGTTGCCGTGTCTGTCTCTCAGTCTGTGGCAGAGTGACAAAGCGCCTGAGGGGAAAGTGATTCTGAGGCTCTGACTTTGCCAACAGGCAACTAATCCGCACACAAAGCTCAGCTGACCTGAAGCCGACTGTCTGTCTGCAGCATTCACCACTCAGACACCCCAGCGAAAAGACACCTAAATCCATATGCACAGTTTGGGGGACTTACACAAACAAGTACACACACCTGCTCTCACAAGCAGCTTTCGCGGAAAAAAAGTAGACAACTTGTGGTTTTCAAAGCAAGAAAAGAAGCATGTACTGTTCAGTGTTATTGACGTTAAATCCAACAGCCACAGCCGAGTTTGACAACAGTGATGGGATCATTAAATACATGTTCATCATCATCCTGTTTAAACAGTGAGATTGATATTGAGCTAGATTTTTGCTCATGCTTTAGTTAAAGTAGCAGATGTGAACACCTGCTTCTTAAATGGTGATTTGACTTCAAGTATGCTTCTCAGGCGCGATTCTGTCCTCACGTCTTGAGAAAATGTTCTCGTTTCCAAGACAACTCGCCGGGAACATCCATCGCGAAGGTGCACCTCTCAGCGAGATAACATCTGGTGAACAACAGCCCTTCAAAGACAGTTCTTGCAGATAAAAATATTCCTAAAAGAGACGGAGGACAAGGAGTCACGGGTAAATAGCTTGAAGTTGAGGCAATTTAGGTACTCCATTTGAGATCAAGCAGGTTAATGTATCCTTGGGTTGAGGATCTACTGGAAAAAAAGAAAATGCACTAGATATGAGCCGGGGAACATTTTGAAGCTGAATGGACAGAAAACCAGGCAGATTGATTGGGAATAGGGGGGATTATTAGGGGCGGGGTCATAGAAAAATATGAAATATTCTCCTGAAATATTAAGGTGGCAAAGACTGTTGAAACTGTCATTTCTACCCAGAACCAACTGTGAGAAACCTCCTTACAGTGTGTGATTGCATTACCAGATGGAACCAAGGGAGATTAGTGGACATTTCCGGATATTTAACCTCCACAGCCTCGAGTTTATGTGTCCGGTGCCTGGCAACAAGATAGATGGCTGTGTCACCCGTCAAGCCAATTTCAAAAGCACAGGGCTGAAGTAGACAAATTACTTTTTATGACCTTGACTGCCGAGATGAACTATTCAACTTTAGACATACAAAACAACCTCCCTCCTAGAGCGCCGGGGCTTGACACTGTCCGTCCGGACCAACAGGAACCAATTGTGAAGGTATCATTCATGCTAGCAGGGACCATAACTTTCTGAAAAGGGTGAGTCCTTCCACCATCTTGAAGCGGTGACCCCAGGACCCCAAGGTTGGTAAAACCTTTCTATCGATTGGGCTGTTTCTAAAGCATGCTCTGGAATAAGAAGATACCTAGCATTTCTGATGAAAGATTAACAAATATATACAGTTATTCTTGAGGGGGGGGTAAGCATGTACACATGGACATACACACACAAGACCAAGCCATATTCAGCAGGAAAGGAATCCCCTCCAGAGAGCTGCTGTGCACAGTGTTTACAGCGCTCTTCAATTATTGATTAGTTGTTTTCCTTCTGTTATGAGAGGCCACCCCACATGAACAGGGAGGAAGGCCGGCTCATAAAATCTGCAGTAGGACTCTGTCTCTCAAAGCAGCATGCGCTTATTGACCTCGGCTTTCCCTTCCTAACAGAACACTTGCTTTCCCTCCTCGGTCCAAGGCATATTCCTCTCTGTTCACCATCACTATCTCTTATTTGTCTCGTTCATTCTCACATCATCTCGTCTCTCATTTGTCCTCTCGCTCACCCAGGCCCGGCCTCTCAGGTCCAAGGCGGCGTCTGTAAGTGAACTGCAGACCGTGCTCAGCAAAAACGCCACACGAGCCACCGGTGAACACTAAATTATTAAGGATCATTTACGGATGGAGGTATCAAAAATGCTCAGAGTGCAGTGTGAAAAAAATTGTTGGCAGGACATAGTGTAGCAAAGGAAGCTTCTCGTGTGCACCAAAGACTGTATAAATAATGGAAAAAGGAACTCTAATGTCACCCATTGGTTTATGGGCCGGCTTTTTGGAAGATGAAGATTCAGCATTTCGGCGCTTGCCATTTCGCTTGCTCAAAGAAACATTGGAGCATCTTTAGAGCAGAGGGTGGCTGGAATGGATGGCGGAGTTGGCAACCATCAAAGTTTTCAGAGCAATAAAGTCTATGTTGGTGGATAATGAAATAATAAACCATTTGGCCAAATATCTCTGCCTTATTATTACTTTTATTTTGTCAAGCTGCCAACAGCCTGACAGCCGTGAAGCTGTTGTATGCAATTGCTTGAATTTGAACTTCCTTAAAGTCGAGAGTAAGCGCTAAATCAAACTGTTTATCTCAGATTTAGTTACACCTAAACTTCAAAAATGTAACCAATCCAGCATACAATCCTGTGCATTCGAGCAGCATTTAGAATTCATTTTTAAGACACTCTTAAGACCTGGCAAACAAATCCACCTCCACTGGCTGAGTTCCTTGGCTTCCCCAGCTTCCACACCATGATCTCAATAATGGCAAACTGTCTTCAGCCCTGGCTCTGGCATTCCTGCTGATAGAAGATAAAGCACAGTAATGGAAATGCAGTCCTGTTTTCATTTGAGCGCAAGGCTTCCTAGAAACCAAACAAAAGTCAATATTGAAGAGGCAAAAACAATGTGGAAATAGAAAAATTGTCAAACGGTACTCCGACTTGGCGGTTGGAAAACAATCTCAAATGGCATGCAAAGGGATGTCAGTGATGGGGCTTGCTGTTTTAGTGTCTTGGAGAGATAGAAGCAGAGGCAGAGCGAGGTTTCTTTCTGTTGCCTTTAGTCAAAAGCGCAATAAAGAAAGGTGGCATGCGCTATCTAAAAGGCTCCACACTCAATCCCAGCTCCGTCACCTGTTCTGCTCCTGCTTTGATTGTAGCTTGAGAGGGAAACAGAGAGCCTCTCACTGAGTAAGGTAAGCCTCCACAGGCTTGGCTGTGAGGCACTGGAAACAAAGGGAAATTGCCCTTATACTTTTTTTTTTTTTTCCCTCCAGGAAATTTTGTAAAAACAAAAAAGGAAGAAAAAGAGTATTTTTTTTTACAAGTTCACAGGTGTGTTTAAAAGCCATGAAAAGATTCACTAAGTTTAACATCAAAGCGTTTACAAACCACCTGCCTTTTGGCCGTCGTGTTAGCACTTTAGATGCTTTTCCTCTGCATCTAAAGAGAAGAGCACGGAGGGCGGTTGGGGCGACGCAGGAATCATTCCAGTCCCCGGGGAGTAGAGCAAACTGTGAGGAAGGATGAGACGGAGACAAAAGAGGTGAGAGAATGAGAGATGTAGACAGAGACGAGAAACAAAAGCAGCCGAGTAGGAAGCGAGCGAAGGGTAGACGGAGCACCTCAGGGCATACCCAACTTAGACATGGCCATCATGAATGATTAAAGGCCGATCCCCCATTCTGACAAGCCTACCAATCTTTGCACAGTGTAATGGAAGCCAAAGTGAAACCAGCGCAGAGAGCCGCATTTGCATCAAGCAATCACCGAAAGCGATGTGTTTAAAGAGTCCAGGAGGGCCGGGAAGGACGAGAAAAAGATGGTCTGTTTAAATGGGAGATATTACCTGTTTACCCAGCTGCTGAGGGCAACCGGCATTTTGTTTGAGGTCATCCTGTTAATATTCCTCCCACCGGTGGACTTTTTTTTGCAGTAAGGAAGGCTGTGATTTCCGTCTTTATAATCCCGTGGTGAACCCGGCGGGACCTGGAGGGGTCTTGACCTCGGAGGCAGAGGTGGAAATTGCTCCATTGGGCCAGTGAGGGGGAAGGAGGGAATGAATGAGTGATGGCACCTGGGAAGAAGATGAAAACTGTAAAGTCATACATAAAAGCACAAGAATATGTTGCACTGTGGATTTCTTAACTTGTATTTTCTTTTTATATACTTGATTGGGAAGCCAAAAAGAAGTGACAAAAACAGGAGCCCAATAATCTTGAAGATGTTTAAAGTGAGTGTCAACCTTCTTCAGCGCCCATGGGGGAAAAAAGTAAAAAAAAAAAAAAGTTTACATTACATTTCCTGATGTGAAGCGATGGCTGATGGGTGTGATGACAGATCGAATGAGGAATGATATTGATAGCCGTTGGGCTTTCCAAAGAAATTAAAGAGTCAAACCTGACTAGTCTGTCAAAGAAACATGGCATCCATTGGTGTCTTGGTTTGTTACCATCATTTTCAAATACTCTACATCCCAGAAGTATGCAAGGATATTGCTGTAAAGCACAGAGAACCATCACATGAATCAGCGATTTTCAACTAAAAGCAACAATATGTGACTTTTCAACAACAAAACAGCAGTTTCAAAGGTTGGTCTAATGGTTGCCCGTTTACTGCACTGTGTAACTGTAGCAGCGGGCAGGTGCGCACATTTTTTACGGCACTAGTTGACACACCAGCCTTTGGTAACCCAAACTTTAAACCAGAGCAGCGGCCCAAAATGTGCAAATTTTGCAATGACAGTAGGAGTCCTCCCTAAGGGGGCCGCATCTGACAGCACTCATTTTTTGTGTTGCATGCATTATCGCTGTTGTCAATTAAATTAAATTGACAACCCCCCCCCACCAATACATTTTTGCCTAGGGCCCCAACAGGCTCTAGAATTGCCTCTGAACAGCGCCATATTTCAGCTACATCCAGTTATATCGGTCAGTCAACATGGTTCTTTGGCCCCTCTTAACATCTTTGCAGATTTCACCACCCACTGCAAAAAAAAACCCCGTTTCAAAATCTCTTTGGCCTGACCCCGCCCACTGGACACTGCTCTGTATTTGTTCCATACAGCATGCATTGCTCATAGTGTAGCGCAAGCTCATCGTCCTCATTTTGCATCTTTATTGGTGCCACAGCAGCATGTCTGCAGCTTTTAAATGTAACACTGACTGCTGCTTGAAATGCTGAGGGGCGTGTTGAATGCATGTGCGCTGACTGATGGTGAGCCAGGCCTTGACGGTTCCCATAAAAAATGCCACCGTGCTGTAATATCGGAGTCAGCGGCCTGTTTACTATGCAGCTGCTGTAAAACCCCCAAAGTGAGCGGCTCACTTTCCTGTCCTTTGAGTTCTTACGTTCCCTTCTTTTAATTTATCATACTCAGGTTCGGGGCCTTAATTCAGACAGTGAATGTTTTTTCTTACTGTCATGAATCTCTTTAACCGTTCACAATTACGCACAGAATTGGTTCCCCTGTGCTTGAATTGATGTTTCTGCTTATTGTGAAGGCTTTTCTTCTATTACCACACGCTCACGTCTTCACTTCAGACCAGTAAGGGGCCTCCTGAGGGGCTCACAAACTTAAACCAAAGCAATGGCTCAAAATGTGCAAATTTTGCAATGACAGTAGAATATCTCCCTAAGGGGGGGAGCCCCACCTGCCCTGCAAAGCGTTGCAAGTGAATAAACGGTCGATAGGAGAGAAAAAAGAAACGAGAAGCATGGGGACAGTGGCAGACAAAATGGTGTTGAGCGCTGATTGATCTCGGATCATGTGAAAAAAATAAATTTTCCATCCTTAGAAGGCGAAATCCCAAAGAGCAAGTTTCAGTTCGGCTCCTCGTTAAATCGTCATATTTGCTCGATCACGCCGTCGCTTTTTGGAGTTCATCTCTGGACACAAGATCACTCATCGGAGGTGCTTCAGACTGTGTCATTCATGGACCAACCTCCGCATGAGCGATGTGACAGGCCTTTCATCAATGTCAAATTCCGTCCAGCGAGTTCAAGACTGTGCCACACCCATTCAGCACACACACACACCTACACACACACACACACACATAAACACACAAGGGAGCTGCAGAATTGGTTAAAAGGTCTTTGAAATTCCAGGCCAGCTCTGTCCTCTGTCAGGACGTGAATGTCACCTTTTAATGCATCTGATAGGACGCAATTAGGTGGAGATTATGGAAATAAAAAAACATACCCACGGCCTCCTTATCTTCCAGTTCATGCAGACGAGGCCATAAAGGAAAAGAGTTCTGTAAATAACCCCCTAATAGACAGAGCAAACAGCTCAGAGCGGACGGGTCAATTGCGAGCCATGTGGGTGCAATACAATCTGAGAGTGTGTGTGTGTGTGTGTGTGTGTGTGTGTGTGTGTGTGTGTGCAGCTGTGTCCACACGTGTTTTGCTGTATATGACATGTGCGGGGCCATTATCGAGATGCATGAAACCGTTTCAGCTCAGATATTGCTTTTTGTCTGGGGCTAAATTTAGTGCGAGGTGTCCCGTCCGCCCCGCCTTTTAACACGGTTTAACGCCGCTCTGAGACGAAAACCCTTAATTAGGATTTTGTCTGTCCCCGCCAGCCGCTGGTGCGCGTGTACGTGCCCAAACACCTCAGCGCCGGCGTCTGCTGTGTCTATTCCAAAACGCCCGTGAGCACATGTGTGTTTGCACAATGCCAGGGCGTTAACCCCCGGGGCTGATTCATATAGCTCCCCCCCCCCCCCCCACCTCATAATGCTCAAATGAGACAGATTTGTCATAATAGTGTCGCGCCGGGCAGCTGGGCCCATATCACAAGACTGACCAGGCGGGGTCCAGGAAGTAATAAAGTACCTGAGAGACTGTGACTTGTTTTTTTATCCGTTTGTTTTTTTCCCCCTCTACTGTCCCACTAATGACAATCCCTCTCCTTCTCCTTTTATGTCTTGTTTTCTCCCTCTCCCCTGTACCTCCTTCACTCTCTCTCTTCTTCATTTCTCTCTTTTTATTTTTTTGTTCTTGCCGTCACCTACCCCCCCCCCCCCCCACCCACCCCACACCCCTCCTTCTTTCTCACCCTGCCGTGCTAACTCTCCCTGTTTCTTTCTCTCTCCCCCTCGCTCGCTCGCTCACTCTCCCTCGCCTTCCCTCCTTCTCTCATGGGGAACAATATATATCAGAGGCCTGCTGCACTAGTTGCCATGGCAACCGGCCTCATCACAGCATCTCCCCCTTCTCTCTCTCTCTCTCTCTCTCTCCCCTCGACTTTCCTCTGGTCCACCATCTCTTTCTCTATCCCCAATCTGCCTCTCTCTCTCTCTCTCTCTCTCTCTCTCTCTCTCTCTCGCCCTCCATCCTTCAGAGGAGATTCTTTAAATTGGGAGTGAGCCGCCTGGTCTCTGTGTAAGCGGAGCAGCAAGGTGGATCATGGGTAAAACACCAACATTGACCCCAGACGGTGTCTTTGAGAGAGATCTAGTGTTTGTCTTCTGAAGGTGAAATATAGAACAGAATGATATATATTTAGAGATGAAGCTTACAACATAGTACAATAAAAAGATAGCTAACACTACATAGACACTATAATATATTTACCAAGGCAGCCTTTGTTCACTCCTAATTAGTCAAATAAATATCAAATAGGCTAATGACTCAAAGATGTCTGCTTAACCTCTGATTATGTCATCAGTGTTCCCCCACAGACATCTGCACACATTTCAGAGTCGAAAATCTGATAATGCTCCATAGATGTAAATGAGAAAATGACTTTTAAAACTCATGACTTTTTAAAGACAGTGTGAAGCTACGAGCGACATTGAAGAGAGCTAGCATTCGCACGCTAACACGACAATGCTGCGCGAGTTGTTTTGGTTTCATGCTGGTGCTCAAGGGCGACATCTGCTGGATCAAAAAAAAATCGCATATTCTTCCCTTTAAGCTAATTCTGAAGCAGTTGATCATTTTCCAAGTTCTCACACATCTTTTGATAGAAAGTTCAAGGACGATGCTAAGAGACACATTGACACTTTTTTTTTCGATATGAACTTTTATTTAACTTTTCTTTTCATTTAATTAACAAATTAAAGAATGGGCCTACATACAAAAAGTGTGAATTACTGATTTAACTTGAACACTTTTTACCATCCTCACATGGTACCAAAGCCTTCCCTATAATTTACAGTATATGTATATGCACACACATGCCGAGACACATACTCACACTCATCCTCCATTCACGAAGGATTCAGCCATATTTCAGAGGGCGACAAGGGCAGGGGAGCCTTTTTTTTCCTGCTGTGGGGATTTATGTGGCATCATTATTTAACCTAATTGCATTGAAGACAAGTGGAGGGCGGCATGCGTTCCCGGAGTGGCGAGTACCAGAGAAGCATCCATCACATGTTTGCACACACAAACACATTGTGCAGTATTCTCACATCCACAGATGTCATAAAGGATGCTGTACAAGGAGTGTAGACACACACCTATCATTCACACACAGACGTACACTCACACATAGAGATACATCAACACCATACACAGACATGCTTACAACATACTTTATCTCCTCCTTATTTCTCACTCTGCTATCTCTTGCCACTAACATATACACACACGTGCACTTACACATTCCTTGCCATGCAAAGCGACAAGACAGTTGTCCTCCATCTGTCAATGTTATTCATGAGGAAATGGAGATCTGGGGCCGTGAGTGATGAGTTCTCGCACGCCAATGGCCCGGGCCAAAACCTCGAGGAAAACCAACCCGCCCCATTTATGAAAGAGAAGAAAATGTATTTAAATAATAACGTGCAATACAACATTCCAATCCCAAAATAAATGGAAAATTATGGCGCAGGGGTTTTGGGGTATCTGCTTTATCATGCTGATACAACAAAATGTCCATAATGCACAGTGCAGTTTTTGTGGCGAAAGGTAAACAATAATTCAAATACAGTATTTAAAATCTATTTGCGAGCATTACAAGAAACATTGTGTTTACTGAAATCTAGATTTTATGACAATATTGGAATCATGAATGTCATCTTTCAACATCATCAAAGGGATCTACTGTAGTTGTCGTCATATAACTACAACAAGTTTATTATTGAAGGTATTGGAGGTAGAAAAAGAAGGTTTGAATGATGTTCCATAAAAGGAAAATACCATTTAAACTTTGGGGCAAAAATCTAATAAGCCAAACTTGAGCAGGAGACAAAAAACTTTCACTGTAATCTTTGAATCCAAACTGTTTGTTTGCAACATGATTCCATTTTAAAGATAGACTTCCGTCCTAAGCGGAAAGTCAACCCCGATAGACGAAGAAGCTTCAAGGCCAATTCTGGCTTCATGATAAGAGTTGAAACACTCTTCAACCATCCATTGCACAAGGTCTCACTGGGAGACCTTCAAAGCATCTGCACACATAAGTCCACATTACCACAACCTTTATTTGAAAGAATAAGTCACAGTTTAAAGTCTTGTCAAATAATCCATTGGGAATCCCAGAAGTGTTTAAAACCAACACACAAGAATATGGCAGGACAGCCATAATATGGGTGTTTAGTCGAGTATGTTGGGCGACCTGAAATTAAAATTAAAATGGACTTTACACAAACAAAGCACTTTATTATCAAGGTTTTGATTATACATTTAGTATCGGAAAATGTTGCAAAAAACTGACTAAAATTATTATTTACTTCCCCTCCATTTCAAGCGAAGGCCACAGAAATATGTATTCCAATTTTGGTCCCTGGATTCTCTGAAGGAAAAGTTGAGGGCTAAGGCCTTGGCAGGGCATTAGGCTTGGGACACTATTGTGAATAATGTTGGGTGTGTGGAACGTCCTTGCTTCAATTGTACTGAATTTTTTACAACTCCCTAATAATTTGGTTGTAGACCATGTGGCTGCGCTGGTCATATCTACCACAATTCAATTCAATTCAATTCAATTTATTTTGTATAGCGTCAACTCACAACAAGTGTTATCTCAAGACACTTTACAAAAAGCAGGTAAAATACCTTACTCTTTGTCTGTTAACATTACAAAAGAGCAGGTAAAAAGACCTTACTCATAGTTATGTTACAAAAAGCAGGTGGAAGACCTTACTTATTGCTATATTACAAAGACCCGGCCTATCCATCATGAGCACTTTAGCAAAGCAGCAAAAGTTACAGTGGTAAGAAAAAACTGCCTTATTAAAAAGCAGAACTCTTCGGCTGGATCCCCGGCTCATGACGGAACAGCCTTCACAGGCCTAGACTGCGCCGGGGTTGGAAAGGGATAGGGGGAGAGATGGGATAAGATGTAGGAAGAGGGATAGGGAGCAAGGGGGTAGGGGGAGGCAGACCAAGAACAAGTGTTCTTCCTTCCAAGCCAATAGTCAGCATTGTTCCACTTAAAATAGTCTTTTAAGTCTTTTAAAATAGTCTAGGTTATCCCACCTAATACTCAGTGGGATGTTGTAACAGAATGCAAATGTCTTGTTCTTGACATGCCAATATTACTATTATCATTTTGACATGAACCAAGAGTTTCCTGAATTTAAGCAGAACTTAACCATCACAATGGAATCCATAAAACACCCAAATTGATCAATTTTTGAAGACAATGAGAACCAACCATTCTTTGCCAAAAATCCCAAAACAAGAGAACCAAAGTAGTGAAGATATGTGGGAGAACAAGGTGTTACCAGAAGGGTTTGAGCAACCACATTTGGTACAGACTCAGTAATTGGGACGCTTTTGGTGTGGTGCTTGGTAATGGTTGGTGGGGTCATTGTGTGGTTACAGCTGGAGGAAGGAGAGTACTGGCAATGATGTTAAGAAAAGCAGGACACAGCCTTTTAATGGAAGGCTTTTTGTCTTTGAAGGTTGTGTTTGTCTTTGTCAGAAGCCTTTGGATGATCCCCTTAAGAATAATATCAGTCACCCAGCTCCAGCAGCAGAATGGGAGAATGATGGATAGAAATGTGCTGTTTTTTTTTTGTTTTTTTTAAGTTGAAAATGCCAGTCGTGTAAATGTCATCTGTGTTGTGTTTGAATGGGATGTTGGAGTAAGGTCGTCATGTTCAAGATTTCTACCATTACTGTGGATATAATGTTCGCATAACCACTGGAAATGATGGCCCAAACTGTGAATCATCTTTAAATCACCCAACATATTAACAGGAATAGCATCTTTGGTTAATATACAATGTCTGTTCTCAAAACAGCTGCTAGACTACTCCTGTAAATGCAACACTTTCAGCCAACTTCATATGGCTAACTACGATATAATTACTGTACCAACAGTGCAATTGTACATCCCAATGATGATAATGTGAGGAGGATCTCTATAAAGCGCTGCCATTGCTATCACTGTTCCACTGTGATGTTATTTGATGGCGCGAACAAGATGGTTGAGTGGAACGGCGGGGTCGAAAAGCTGCCATGTATCTGCCAGTCACACTATAAAGTGGGAGGATGTTATCTCTCTCTCCCTCATTGATTCCTGCTCTCGCTCGCCCTCCTCCCTCTCCCTCTTTTCCCCTATGTGGGGATCTCTCAATAAAACATCTGACACTATGTCACCTGGCACCTCGCTCCCTTCCCGCCAACCTGGACACCGCCATTACACAGATGTCAGACACAGTTGTGATATCATCATAAAAAAAGTAACTGCCGGGCTTTCGCTCGCACATGCTTCCTTTCTCCGGGCTTGTGAGTAAGCAGGGGACGGAGGAGGATAGTTTTTTTTTTTCCGGGGGAGTCGGATAGAAGTGCAATTACACTCGCTGATGTGCTTTGGCCCATATTATGATGTTGGGAAACGATAAGACAGCCATGCCGCACACACACACACACACACACACACACTCACATAAACACACAATAGCCCCAGCTATGATAAATGTCTGGATGCAGAACCCACTCCAAGCAGCAAATAGATGAGTTCCCCTCTATTCCACCAAATGGCAGATGGTTCCAGGACACGTTATCACCCGAGTGCATAACTAGAACTTTATTGGCAGCACAACTGATAACACTGCCAATGGGTGCGGATGATAAAAGCATGCAGAAAAAAAAAAAAACCAAGATAATCACAGTCATGTCCTTCATTTCCTTCAGTCAGGCTTGATTTATCATGCATGGAGGTTATGTCACCTACAATGTCGACATGTTTAGAATTAATCCACTGTTCTATATAAATGGTAAATGCATTCTGTTGCATGGACATTCCTGGAGCTTGCCATATGTTTCACTCCCAGGTCAACAACTATTGTAAAGAAATATCAAGTTTAGTGCCAGGACAGACTAAATTTGATTCATGCCAATGGTGAAATGGGTGGTGAATTGGAATAAAGAACAAATAATACTGATGACTGCAATCGCTAAGGACACAGGAATATTAGAGTCAGTCGTCAAGCCGGATCCCAACAACCACTCAGGTCTGTAATACTCTGTATTTTCCACCTTGTTAAATGTCCTGCCCTGTTTTTAGCAGTCTGGCTCAGTGGCTGTTTGAGGGTGAAATAGCAATTTTCCACTTCCAGATGCACACCTATGATTGCCATGACCCCCATTCCTTCAGTGCAACCACAAAAAATAGGCTTTTTTTTTTTTGCATTTTGACTTCTTCTCCTTCTTTTATCTCTCAATAGGCCTGAAGACAGCAGCTCATTCACTCGCCTTGCAAGTTATCCCATTAACTGTTGGAATCTGATTTTTTTTTCTTTTTGGAGAAGGAATGCATGTGCTGAAAGACTTCTCACAGAGGCGCCGCTTGCCTACAGTAAAGGCAGGTACCTGCTTGGAGCCCCAGGCCAGTAAGCCTCCCCCCCCAAAGGCTGACCAACTTTAAACTGCAGCAGTATCTCAAAACGTGCAAATTTTGCAATGACAGCCTCCCTAAGGGGGCCCCATCTGACAGCAATTACTCCCATTACCCTGCTCAGCATCTTATGTATTACTCCTGAATTCCTCAAGAATCGCCATTGACTTTTCATTTTGTGAAGGCTTTATAGACAACATATTCCTAAAAGAACCGAGTCACTTCTCCCAAAAAGGTTCATGATGTACTGGCAGTTGACACGACCACCAAGGATAGCCATTATCGCAAATGCACATGTTCAAATTAACCTCCTTGGTAAGTCGGGAGAAAAATACTTTATATTTAAAAAGAAAATTCTCTTCAAATTAATGCACAAAAAGCTAGGCAGAAAAGGAAAGTCCCAAAGCAATTGATGAACTGACACATTGTTGGCTTCTGTCTTTCTTGTGCCATTTCTTGACAAAAAACGAAATGGTAAAACTTAGACAGCCACATGTTTTCCACAAAGGGAGTGACAGTAAGATGACATAAATGGGGGACGAGAAGAAAGGTAATAACAGAAATGAGAAAACAGGAAGGTAGATGGATGAGGGCAAGCGGCCAATGAGCATGCTATCTTCCCCAGACAGTGGGTCTTATTAGTTGGAAGCCTGTGGAACACACAGGAGAGACATACAACAATCCATGTAAAGTGACAAAGCATGTGTGAATAGCGGTTGTGAAGGTGCACTTGTGTTATGTAACAGCAGCATCCTTCCACCGCTTTCGTGTGAGTATGGATGTGCATCCTTAGAATGTTAAGTTCCGGACGTGTAGATGTCTCTTTATTACTACATTAATGGCTACAGCTGAATTCAGTGTTCTGTTGTACTCGGTCCTGGTTTCACTTCAGAGCTTATTCTTGTGAAAAGAAAAGAGGTGAGATGCCGTTTGTCTTGTGCACAAAACCCCCCCTCTCATTGTCAGAATATGAAAACGTTACAGCTGCCAAGTTCATTCTCCCTGCCCATGTGGCCTGTTTGCATTTTGTGCTGAGGTTTCATTATGCAGTCGTTAAAAACGCCGCCGTAAAGAGCTGACTCAAGTTAAGCCTTTTGTCTGTGGTATGATCTTCCAGCTTTAAAGTAAAAAAAAAAAGGGGGGAACTCATCTTCCATCACAATGTGCGGAACTCATTCCTTTTAATCAGCCCTGAGAGCGTCGTAGCGCACACACTCCAACCTCGTAATCAAATCCCAGAGTCAGTCTACCTTTAAAAAATGTCTTGTCAGAGGAGTAAACACTGCAGGGAGCTGCTTTTATCCGTCGCTTTGTCAACATCAAGCCATGAAAAAAAATCTGCAGAAGCCAAGATCTCAAAGCATATAAACAATATTCATGAGGAAATTACATAACCACTTGTTCTATTTAGAAAGCTCTGCTTTGCTGCTGAATACATCTGAATGTAATCGAGTGTTTCTGACCTTTTGTGTTCATGATATGAATTCTTTTTGAGGGAAAAAACGAAAAGGGGGGGGGAGGTAAGGCTTAGAGCAAGGACATTTTGGTATTTAATGACTTTACATGATGGCGGATTAAGATAGCAGCATGTGGAGGTCAGCACGCTTTATTTTGGGAAGTTGGGAGGCGGGCGAGAATGGGTGACAAGATGCTTCCTCGGAGTGTTGTTGTCTGAGGCGAGGCCTGTCAGCTCGTTCGCCCACACCTTTCGGTGAGGCAAATACGATCGGAGGTGGAGTGTGGGGCTTACTCGGGTTGCGTTTTGGATCTTTCTAAGATTTATTTTTGGGCATTTTTTGCCTTTTTAATGGAGAGATAGGACAGTGGATAGAGTCAGAAACCAGAGAGAGTCCAGCTTAACCTGGGCTTATTTGAAACGGAGCAGAGCGTAATGGGACGCTGCTGAGTAAGGATTATCCAACTAGGGATGGAAAATAAACTGTACATTTTTAATTCCTCATGCAAACGGTTGTACTGTCTGCTCTGAGGAATGCATTAAACCTGACATTTAGTTGTTGGCGCCAATAACATCAGCCTTGAATATTGACGTGTCTGGAGACCTTTATCATCTACCGCTCCCTGTCAGCTACACACGTGCCTTAACTTCTATTTGTTATATGGCAGAACCCATTTCTATTTAAATCTATTTAAATCAGGACGCTCAGGATGTGAGAAAAAAAATCTGTCTGTTTCAATCACGGCAAACACAAGCAGGTATACGTACAAGTTTAAAGGGCTAACACACCTAAAGGCAACGTAACCTTTTTTTAAAAACATTTTTAAAAGTTGATATAATCCGATGAAAACTCCGCCTCAGGGAAGAGTGATCTCTTTTTGAAATGGCCTTGTGAGCATTTAAAGCTCAGCTGCAATCACCCCCAATACATCAGGGTGGTGTCACTCCCACACAATCTAATGTCACAGAGAAGATGAAAATGCCATGAGCGGGTGACTGATACCTGCCTGGATCCTCGCAACGGCAATATGGGGGAAGACACAGCGCACTCAGCCAAAGCGGCATGAATAATTCCAGCAGGTGCCGGGGTCCTGTGAAGAACAACAAGGAGTGCTTCCACTTTTTTTTACCGGCATGATTTATTCAAAGATGCACAAGTCCCGGTCATCACCCCTGATGGATACCTTATGAAAGGACTGGAGTTCAGACTCAGGGGATTTTAATTAATGATAGGAACAGTGTGTGCTTTTTCTTACAACTAATGTCAAACATATATCTTGAGCAGGGGAATCCACATGCGTTTTCACATGACTTTTAATATGTCCTGTGACTGTATCTAAACCACATCAAACACAGAGAGTATCCACATTGCAAAGCCTGGATCTTGTTTTAAATGTGTAATACATTACGCACTCGTGTCACAGGGAGGCTAATAGCATCCCGGCCAGGTGACTGATACCTGCCCAGATTTAGTTAATGGCGCCATTCTCGTGACAAACGACGGCGCCTGACAGCCGTAATGTGACTTCATCTTCTGCCGGTGTCATTACACGCAGCCCCGTCACAAATCAAGGCCTATCCGGAGCAACCGATGACCAAGGGGAAAAAAAAAAAAAAAAAGTTCCTGATGAAATGCTTCTTCATACAGGTAATCATAAATCCGGAGAAAAAATGGGCTGGAATTGCACAGAAGTGGCTCGCGGCAAGGTTTCAAAAAGAAATGATTAGATGTTTTTCAATGAAAAACTCAAGGTATCAAAAAACAAAAAGAGGTGTTGAGTGATCTGTTTCAAAGACACCAGCATCACTTTCATCTGTTTTGTGAATTGATTAATACCATGCTACTTGAAGCTTGGTAATTATTTATCAAAGTGCAGTCAATGAGCCGGTGAAATATTCATAATATTCTCCTTTATTAATATGAAAAACACATGCCATCTTTTCAGCAATGTCTTCATACTCATCTGCAGGGGTGTGTCCAGACTTTTTGGACTAGGGTGGCCCAACTGGGGGTGGGGTGGCCTGAAGTTTGTTTGCACACACATGAATGTAAAGCATTTATTCACCCTTTCTGTCTGTACTAATCAGATCGACTTTTAAACGCACAGTGTGGTAATTCAGCCACCAGGGGGCTCTCAATCAAAAAAATTACAAAAAGATGACGTCGAGGCTGGCGGGGAATCATGGGAGCGGTTCTTTCCGCTTCTTGATTCTACATATTGCACCGTTAAGTAACACAAGAAAATTGCAACGTATACATATTTATAGCTTAATTCTTCAAAAGTTGTACGTCCAATTTAAACATCTTATAATTGCAAATAAACATTTGCTCGCTGAAAACTATGAGCTGCCTGTTGCAACACAGCTAGAAAAGTGGATTTCAACAGAAGCCCCATCTTTGACTAGGCAAATAGCCAATCAGAGTTAAGGATTTTGGGGTGGACAATGAGATTTCAAGGGGGACCATGCTACCCCATGCCACCCCTCTGGAAACACCCCTGGTCATATGTATGCCCCCCATGTGAAATAATATCCCTGCACTCTGCTAAATGAATGCAGAAAGAAATAATTAATTGTAAGCTTTCCAGGAAGAGGAGTACAGTTGATTGTGCCTCAATCCACACATCCTCATTCCTCCCCATAATATTCAACTATTGATGGATTTTCTTCTGTTTCAAAGACTTTTCTACCCAACTGCAAAGAAAGCCAGAGCTGATAGCTCAGTGTTCTTCAAAAAAAAAATCCTGAGAGAAACATCTTAACAGTGTGTATAGCACAGAACGACCAATGAGAACGGCTCAGACACGGCAAAGCCTTGAAAAGACGTTACTGCAAGAAACAGACAAAAGGAGAAAATACAGAACGCCGCACGCTTATCGTTTTTTATACTGAACATTTTCTCCAACTCAACTCCTTGAGTTTTTTTTTTTCCTTCAATACCTTTCTCAAAGAAAACTTTTTTTTTTTTTTTTTTATCCTACAAAGAGGATCACTGTGATATTCCCAAGCTGTATGCCTCCATACTGGTTTACAGAGCTGTTTGGCAGATGCATTAAGCAGTGATGTCTTGTTGACACATTACCTGTTCCTCTGGTAGCTTATTTAACACTCGTGGAAAGTGTGCAAGGCCCACAGTAACACTTTAAATAGCTTACCTTCAAAAAGTTAGTGACGCCCCACATATATTGTATTTTCTTGCGCTGTCGGGAGTTGTTCTGTAACATTGTAGTTAGTCTGGGTTAGTCAAAGTCAATTTACGGGATTGCATCTGCCTCAGTTTGAAGCATGTAGCCAAGCCATCCCAGTTGCCTTGGCGTTATATAATGGGTGTGATGATGTTAGTCCGGAACATGTCATATACTATGTTTTTGTTATCATTTTTGGTCTTCTACCAGCATTGAGAGCTTTACATGAAGATGTACTTTACATTGCTGTCGTTGTAAGATGACATGAAATTACATTTTAGCTAATGGTTGGGGGAACTCATAGTGGGCTTTTCCCAATCTGGTCTTGATATCCAATGTCCTCGCTGATAAGACAGCTTGTTGGACAAGAAAGGTTTCTTATTAAATGTTTCTTTCAAGATTCCATATGTTTATACTTGCACTCAAATGTTTTTTTCCCAACGACTGATGATATACAAAGCGATTAGGAAACAGTAAATACCTTTTCATTGCATTGTATTTTCTTTGTCATGAATGGTTCCATCCTTCTATTCACAATCAAATGCAGAGAGCATGGTGGTTGCAATATAATAAAAGGGCTTGATTGCTGGCTATTAGAGTGCATTCAAAACCCTGAATGGTCATCAATTGTTAGCTCATGAAAAGCCAGGTTAAATTGAAATATGGACAATAATAATGACAACATTTCTAGGTCAGGCAGAATGTTTTTTTATGATCTACCATTACAGGAAACTTCATCATCATAACTCTTGATATAGCCAGATCTGTGATTGACACAATCCCACTCTTCCCTACACTGGTAAATAAATCTATAAGCAATCATTCGAATCTGCTGTAACGCTGCTCATACTTCCCAATATTGATTGCCATGTGCTATCAATCATCTTAACCTTTCCAGAGTAAGGCAAGTGTCAAACCAAGCTTCAAAAATGGAAATTCAGGCATTCAAAAGTGTCACCCACTATTGATTCTACCTCAAACAACAGTCATGGTATGTATGAAACTGACTTTTCAACTTGTTTCCCAGAAATGCCAGGAAGCAGACAAAAGCTTTTTTTATGACGCTGAGTAAATGGAGCTTAATTATATTCAATCAGCGTTCCAAAGAGACAAGTTCGGTGCCTCCTTCAATAAGGCAGGCAATCGCGTAATACCTACAAAAGGAGGTTCATTCAGGAAGAAAAGTAACGTACAAAATGAGGGACTTTAAAAAAAAAGTTTAATTCCAGCTGCATAGAGCTTTCTGTATGGTAAAACGAACAATTTTATTCCTCGTTATCACACTCGCACAAAGGTTCACATTGAGAGAGGAAAGAAGGAAAGATAAACTACATAATGGTCGGATGTCTTGTTCACTGCAGGAGTTTTCAGGATGTCATTTTCTTTTTCCTGACCAGTAACAATTACTATTTAGAAGATGACTTCCACCCTTGGTGTGTCAGGGGGGAAAAACAGAATAGGCCTCATGGAGAGGTGGATGGTGCAGGGATGGCTGCCACATGACAAGTAGAGAGAGAGAGCACCAATGGGTGTGTTTGGCTGGACAATGAAGTATAAGTATGTCTGGCAGGGCTGTGGGCCACCATCGGAGATCTGGATTGAAAGTATCCAGCAGGGTGAAGGCAACTAAGTAGACTTTTTGAAGGTTTAGCACCATGGGGGTATAGGTTTAAGGGAAAACATACCGCAAGCCAAGCCAGAGGGGGAGCCCCTGTTGTCAGAAGAAGAGGATGCAGACCTGAGAGTTTGGTGAGAAAATCCTGAGTCAGACATAAACAACAAATATCCAACACATTCAACCTGATCGCAGACAAATTACAAAAAGTCTACAACCTTTCACCAAAAATGTATGTAGATGTTGGCAAGGAGGTGGTCAACGCCATTGAAAAATCGCCAATGCAAAGGGCAGGGAAGGTCTTTAATATGATAAATGTTGGGAAATGAAGAGAATACTTCAATGGATTCTTGTGCCAGGTCGTCGTCGTAGTAAATTTGACATCAAATTGTCTCTGTAGCGAGACTTGGCTAACAGTTTCACATTGACCTTTATCCCCTGTTTCCTGGGTGAAGGTCCTTGTATTTGGCCAATCCACTGACACCAACCTGTGCCCCACAAAAGCTATCTTGGTCCTTGTGTTGTGTCAGGTAACACCAATTGGAAAGCCTCTCCAAGTCTTTCCAATGCAGATGCTGAAGGATAGCTTGTGTGTTTACAGATATGAGACTCTGTGGGTTTAAAAAAAAAGTTGGTGTTCAATGTTAACTTTTGGCCTCCATATGGGTCACAAACCCTACCTGGCACCCTGAGCTGGCTGCATCTGCTTTTATACTTGGTCACTAGAATTTCAAGAATTTCATGAATTGTGTTTCATTACTACCAGAGCGATGTCGTGGGCATTTCTATGAGAACAGCCTTTACATGGGTTAAATTTTCACTTCATAGACATTTGCTTATATGTGACCTTGCTGAAGAAAAAAAGTATTGGTTTTTAATATCTTTTGTGGTTCAGCTTATTGGTGTGCATCCAACTTTACTGCACTTAAAGTTTGGATTGGGGTTCTTCTGATAACTTCTGCTCCTGTCAGGTTAAAGAAAAGTGTTTTTTAAACCTTTAGCACTCCTGCCTCTACCTGTATCCACCACACCAGGCTCTCCAAGTATGAGTCACCACCACCTAATTGCATATGAACCCTTTTACCCATTATTTGTTACATTTTTTCTTCTTTCCTGTTGGTATCCAAGATCATATTCAGATGTCTATTTAAAGCCCTTGCAGCTCAGAACAAGTACGACAAAGTGCTGCATTTCCATATGGTCATAGTGAGGTTATTTGATGTGGCCCTCAATTGAACCAGACTTAAGGATTAAAGGCATTAAAGTTCAAAAGAACTGCTCAAAAATTCATAGAATGTATATAGCAGCTTAGCAGCAAGGTTAGAGAAAAGGTAGTCTAAAACAGAAGACAATGTCAGACACAGGTAAGGACTAAACAGGTTTACAAAGTTTATTTGAGAAAGTCAAATATTGTTGATCTACAGACACACAATATTTTGTTGAACAAAATCTGAGAATCTCAGCAGTATGTCCACAACCCTTGCATTGAGTCCAATGTTTTTACCAGGCCGAACTATGGTATTGGACAATTGTGCAAAACCTCCAGAAACATTCCCGATGTTTGACGATCCATCTACATATTTGCGTGGCCACTAGGTTTTGGTTTCTTGGAAAGGAAAACTATTAAGTGTGATAAGTGTATGTCATCAGTCAGCCAATTTAAAAAAAACTGTTTTGGAAATGGTAAATCTTGGGAGACATTGGCTAGTTTACAGACAATTATAAAGCCTCTGAGAGAAACAGCCCATTTTTGTAAGGCCATTACTAATGCCAAACCCAACAGACTTGTAGAGTCTCTGTTTGTTTGTCGTCCATTGTGCAGAATTGTCATCCCAACATTTCTGATTGGATGTCCAGGGTCGCCAGAGTTTTGTGAAGTCAAAGTGGGTTCATGAGTCAAAGCAGGTTGGGAACCACTGCCTCAGGGTATAACATGCAACTTTCCATCCAGTAGATTTAGCACTTTAGCACCAGTCTCTCCGACCAAAAGAAGATAAATCACTCAATGCACCTCCTGCCCCTCTCCTGGTTTACCGACAAGTTGAAGCAATTTGTAGAACTGATCTCAATTTTGATATATGCAGCCCAAAGATGATTCGATTGCTATTTCTTTGAAGTTTTTTTTAATGCAGAACAAAGTCTTTCCTTCGTTATGGAAAGTCTGCTGGTTGTCCTGCACTTTAAAGGTCACAAATTATCCTCCTTTTCAACCAGTTTAAATATTTCTCAGAGGTCCCTAAAACATGTCTGTGAAGTTTCTTGTTAAAAATCCACTCTGATCCTGTATTTCATAATGACTTTTAACCCCTCTATTTCAGCTCTGCTCAGAACAGGCTGTTTCTGTGTCCGTAGCTTTAAATGCAAATGAGCTGTGTCTGACCACGCCCCCTATCTGGAAGGGCTTGGGTGGTTTGGGCTTTCTCGCTCCATTCCCTATTCTTAACGATGAGAAGACAGACTCAGAGGGCAGAATAAACACCTTTCTGTGAGAGTGTCACCCACCTGGGGGAGGGGTTACTGCCCTTTGTGATGTCATGAAGGGAAAATCTCCAAACAGCCTGTTTGAGCACACATTTTCAGTGGAAAATGTGGAGCCAGGCAAAAGACGAGAGGATGGACTTTTCTCATAATTGAGGGGTTTGTAGACAGACTAAAGTGCATTTTGCGTAATATGTGACCTTTAACTCTTGAGACAACACTCCACCATTGATTAAAATACTGCATTCATGCGATTAGGTTGTACAGATTTTTAGGATGGGAAGCCTTTGAATGTACTCCAAAGAACGCTCTTGACAAAACACCAACGTTGGCACGAGTAAAACTCCTCCATTGCAGAGTTCTAAAGCGTTCCAAAGACGTGCAGCTTATCAGTAAGCCTGACTAAAACAAGCTTCTGTCACCTACCTTCCATCAAAGTCCACAGTAGCATTGCGGCTGAACTTGTCCCAGTTTGCATTTCCCCCCCTCGTGTGCAGCGCAGATCTGATAGCTTCTAATGACTGTGAAAGGCAAAAAAAAAAAAAAAAAAAAGCTGCACGGTGTCACATCTTATTTCCCACAATCCTGATCTGCGCCGCATAGATATGCAAAAAAAAAAAAAAGGGAGAAAAAGGAAATCAGATCCCAAGGCCTCTGACCTAGATGCAAGTTGTATTCAAACACTGGCCGGAATCCATCAGGGTTGCCATGACGATAGCGGGGAAGATCTCGGCCTGACTGTACATCATTTACGTGAGACAAGTGTCACATATCAGTGCCCGGAGCTGCTTGGCTTTATTCCCAGAACCTAGTCTCGGCCCACAAAGGTGGAAGTACAGAGTGCAGTTAAGGGAAGAGCTGTCTCTTTTTATATATATATATATATATTTCCACCTTGCACTAAAGTTACACAGGGCGTTATTGGACTAATTTCCATGTAAGGGTATACAGTCGTACTCAGTTTACATGGGGAGTAAATAGAAAAAGCCAGCAATGGGGCAAAAAAATGTGTGCAAATCTCGTTTATTCTCAGTCGAGTGTGACCGTTTTCCCTCCTGACAGGAAACTCATGTTCCCGTGAAGAGAATGAAAATGTACCATATTCACTGTAGAGGACAAATAAACACAGAAGAAGAGCGTAGACAATCCAACACCAACACCCCCCCCCCCCCCCCCCGACCCCATGTCATGTCGCTTCTGGGAAGACGATATCGTCCACTGAGAGAGACTACAGATCAGTGTTCAAAATCATCTCTGATGGCATCAAGCAATCAGGAAATATGATTGTGTGACTACTTTTTGGTGTTTTTATTTGGGGTTTAAACGTAGGGCATATTGTGCCAGAAATCTGACAGATGTTTCGCGCCATTCCTGCAAAAGTACAACCCTCATCTCCTCTACCTCCTTTTTTAACATTTACCTCGACACAGTCTAAATCACAGTTACTACTCGTGTGTGCTTGGATTTCAACATTTGGGATAAAATATGGCGGGCGTTAGGAACAGGTTTTATGCTCCCGAGGAAAATTCTCGCAGCAGTTACCATCAGCATTTCAACTGCTATAAAACAGACTCCATATCAATTGTGACATTTGAGATTTTGCACATGAGGAAGTGCTTTTTCATTGCTAAGAGAACTAACCAGAGAGCCATAAAGTGGGAAAGGAATGGTTTTTTTTACAAGCAACCAAAGCCCTCCCTCCTGGCTTAGAGTGACGACAGACAAAAAAAAAAGCAACCAATTGGAACTAAAGACTAAATCACACAAGCTGCGACGTCAAGAAAGCAACCTGGTGTTTTCCACTTGAGGAAACTAAACGGATAACCTTGTTTCTTGCTTTGATCTTTAGCCCTTGAATTATTTACGCCTGCAAATATCGAGTGACCTGTTTTAGAGCGCTGGGATTTTTTGGGGGGTGTGAAGACTTCTTTTTTGAAGGGTATAATGGAACACAGGACCATAAGCTTGTGAAACAAAACAACAAAAGTGTAAAAATTGAGAATTAAACACAATTTTTTTTGTTCTTTATTTTCAAGCGCTGTAGGTTTAATCCAACAAGCCATGGGCACCACCAATGTGACACACTCTTCCATGTAAACAGCAAGCTCCAAATGCCAGAAAACAAAGAAAATAAATCCAACTGGAGCAGAGCCTTGGAGAATAAAGAAAAAGGTATTACAGAAGATGGGCGAATGTTTGGACCTGGAGCACCTTGAAGTTACAGTAAACTATTTAAAAATGAAACAGGGGGCTCCATTGAGGGAAAAGTTTTCATCAACAGCATGCCGTTGGCTCTCAATAGGGCGTCTTTATTTCCAAGCTCCAACTTGGATGTTTTCTTTACCCTGCCCTTGTGTGCTCTGTGTAAGAGTATCTCTGCAAGTCACTCGCTTTATTGATTTCAAGAGGCCAATTTACGCCGAATTCATAGAACCACACACACACACAAAAAGAATTACCGAAGTCTGAACTCCTCCTTCAGATGTGCAAAACAGAGAAAGGTGTTGTGCACTCACAGCAAGCAGGGAATATGTGTAGGTCCGTTATTAAAAACTTTTTCATTACGGTTAAAAAAGTAATAAATTGCTCTCTAATGCAATCATGTCTTGGTACTTATCTCATGGGTTCAACTACAACTAAATTTGGGAAATGGGATTAGCATAATAGAATGCAGATTAGCATAATGGAATAACGTGCATGTTTTAAGAAATGGTGTGTGCAGACTGTCTTTGGTTATATTGGCCGGCGTATGGGCTTTTGTTGTCTCGGAAAAACTGATAAGAGGGCGGGATAAGCCCGAGCCTCAGAGCTCCTCATGGAAACATGGGGCGGAAAATTGGAATTGGCATCTACATATGTATAATTCAGACATTTTAGAGGTCATTTATGGTGTATCTTCAGTAGCTTTGTTGCTCGATTGTAGAATTGAGACTGGAATGACAGACTTGAAAACATTGGATGATTTCGGAAAAAACTGTTCTGGGGACCTTTTGAAGAGGAACTTTCCACTCGGGCCTTTATTTTTGCCAGCATTGGCACCGCCATGGTACCTATACTAAACATTACCCATGGTATTGGAGCACCAATTTAGATGTATGTAGGGGCTTAAGTATAATTGATTTGCCTTTTAGGTTTTCAAAGATTCTATTGTACTCAATCGAAGGTTTACCTTCACTCTGCCAGGGGTTAAGTTTGTTACAATTGGCAGACTAAATAAGGCTGCTGGTTTCAATCACAGATCGCTACAGTCAGATGCCTACAGGGGTCGTTTCCACAGTATTTATGCCTGTTGTATCCCTGCAATAATCTTCATTGTTGGTGATATAAACACCAAGTTGGTAAGCGCTTAAGGCGCCTCCTGCTTTTGGAGTTCAACTGCTTATCAGCCATAGTGGAATGGATCAAGAATGTCTGTAGGAAGTGCTTGTGCAATCTATCCAAGTATTGATGAGATATTTTAGTCTTGACTGACTGAAATTGCCATTCCAAGAGTCCGGCCGTTAGATTGGCAAAGTAAGAAAGCATATTTTGGGGCTCCTATGCTCCTAAATGAGTGATAAGGAATAAGGATGAGGAATTGGTTTCAGCAATATAGCTTCCAATGGCTGTATCCTTTAGTGAACCTTTAGTGAAAAATGAATTGGCATGGACTTACCTGCAAGGACTGGAGACTTAACTTCCATCAGACTTAGAAGAAACCCCCCTGTATTCACAGTGACTGTGACATATTGTAGTCTCACCCATTGCAATTAAGCACATTCACAAACAGAGAGCTTTGAAAAGCACCATTTGGGTGAATAAATATTAATCCCACTATTATGGATAACACATGCGCTGTGTTGCTGTGGAGATTTATAATTGAACTCGGACCAATTATCCCTCTCAGAGCCAATCAAACCAAATGGTTGCTGTGGAGAAATTGCACAGGCCTTTTGAAACATCCAGATGGGAGCTTTGATGTGCTTGTGAAAGCAAGACTTCTTAAAAAAAAGTGACCCCTAGGTGAGAGGAAATAATAGGGTATGAAAACAAAATGAATGACTCATTAAAGGTCCATATTGGGAGACGGAAGAATCTGAGTTAGCAGCCGGCTAGCCTGGAGAAGCTACTGTATCTTTCATAAAGATGTTGCGTTCGCGGATGCTAATCTGCTGAACTGCAACAGATCAAACCAAAAACAGAAAGATAAGGCTTTTAAAATCAGAAAACAGCTGTATTCACCACCTCAAGTTGTTAGAGTTTTCATTCGTTTCTGACATCCAAATTCTCCTCAGATTTTACATATCAAATTTTAACTCAAGTTTAGATTTTTATCGCCAAGTCTTGTGCTTCTCCTCATCTAGAAAATTCCTAATTGGCCATCATTTGAATTGGTTTCAATTGAGCTGTTAAGCAGTGGCTCAGGTAGAAAGCAAAAGAAGATAGATGTTAAAAAAAAACAATCCCAGTGCAGAAAACATACTCTGATTCCTGGGGATGTTTTTTTTCGCAAATGCATTCATCTCTTCTTTTCTTCACCATCTGCTTACCTGAACTGAACATGTGTTCATTTGCATTTCCAATACATCAAAAAATAAAAAAAACACACACACACACTTCTCTCTCCCAGTCTCGCACAAACTCACCCACAGTGGAGGCACCTTGTTATCTGCACTGTGCATGTTCTCATCGCATATCCAATACATCATTTGCTTTGCACGAACCAAGATCCCATGCCCTACTTCATGAAGTGAAGTGAAGTCAAGGCTGCTTTTTTTTTTTCTTGAGGGCATATGAGTCAGTGTTGACTCAGACATGGTATTCTTTCGACGCCCACCTGCAGTCTCTCAGCCAATCATTGCACCAATGCCTTCTAATGCTGCAATAGCATAAAACCATTGTATCTACGTTTCATATTAATTGAAAGGTACAAGTATATTAAGGCTGACAGCTGGCGTTCTTCGGTGTGTGCCAAGGTTTTTGGCACACACAGGTGGGCTCACACAGAGTGTTTGAGAAGATTCAAGTAACAGTATTTTACCTAGTTTCTCTCAAATAAAGCAATGCAGCTGTGACCTACTTTTAAGAGCAAAAGGTAACATTTAATTGGGCTATGGAATCACAGATTCCAATTTCCTTGTGCGTTAAGATGCTTTAAGTGTAAATATGTCAAACAAGTACTGGGTATGAGGAATTGTCATAGCATGTTGCTAATTAAAATGCCAAACAGTTAGAGATATTGTTACTTACATTCATTTATGATATTTGGAAGCGTGTACTGCAACTTTTTATTCCATGAAAAAATGCCGGGAATAAATGCCAGTAATTGTACTTTTAAAAAAATCAGCATGGCGAGTGCAGTCATAGCACTCTCCTGAAGTGCAAAGTTGTGTGAGTCAGCCAACAGAAGTAGAAGGAGAACTCGAACAGTGTCACAGATCAGTGGTTGGAGGGCCATCACAGCATATTGTCGCTGTAATATTATGGAAATGATACAACTTGACATTAAGCTTGGATATTTGACACTGGTGTGCCTTTTCTACTCATTTACCACATCATTAATCTTCACTTAAAGTCTCAAATGTCACACGTAGAACGAGCTGTTAACGGTGATTTGTGATCCTTGAAATCAGGAAATCTATACTGCTAGGGGTCGTAATATTTTATGTGGGAAAAACAAACGGTGGGCTGATGGAAGAAGTTCAAAGACGGATAAATGATTTCAGCTGCGAGGAAAAGATGACAAAAAGTCACCACGTCTCAGAGTAGTTGAATATCTAATAATTTACTTTGGGAGGCCGTTGTTAGGTTCTACTGACTCCTCGAGCCTTTTCGAAAATGGGATGAAAACAACAGAAAATAAAAATGTCGGTTCTAGATTCTGGTGGGATGCCTCTCCTATAGATGCATTATTTCTCTTCATTTTTCTTTGTGTTTACTTTCATTGCCACACTTTGGTTTTCACAGCAATGATGTATGCAACGCTTATGGAGAGTGAGTGCTGTCAGGTGGGGCCCCCTTAGGGAGGTTTCCTACTGTCAATGCAAAATTTGCACATTTTAAGCCACTGCTTTGGTTTAAGTTTGTGAGCCCTCAGAGGCCCCTCACTCGTCTGGGGCCCCAAGCAGTTGCCTGCCATGCATTTTGATTGTGGTAGGGGTTAATTAACTTCCTCTTCGGGCAGAAACAATGAGTTTCAAAGAATGGCCACAGTGGGTAAATGCAACTTTTTGGTTGGTCAGCTTGGGAACGTTGAATATAAAGGTGATGGCTTATGGCTAACATAGACAGAACATCAATGTTATCTTAACTGATGGATTTCTCAACTATTTACAGATTTGTACCTTCTGAAAAGCCTGGTGGAAATCCAACTATGAAACCTTGACCTCATCTCTTCTCATGTTATCTTGTTTCTGAAGTTGCATTGGAATATAATAGCAGGCCAATGTTACCACCGCAGCGCGTAGAGCCATTCACCTTGGATAATCCATCTATAATACATGCTTATACGAGCTCAGAGAGCCATGATGTACTCCATAAGCCAATGTCAAGGTAGCTGTTACCCCGGGACACGTGAATCACCATTAAATAAGACATTGCATGCGGTGCCCGAGCCCACCCTCTTCATCTCAGCCATATGTACATCACAGGCTGCGACCAGCACCGAGAAGGCCTTTTAATAAATATACAAGGGAGGCAGTGCATCAAGTTGACAGGGCATCGCCTGAGCTGTCCATGAACAGAATTAATGATTCATGATTCCCAATTATGTTTTAATTTAAATCGGAGATTAGTGCTGAGTAAGGGGCAGCCTGTGTGGCAGTGGGGGTGGGCGAACCGTTGGAGGGAGTGGAGATAAGGCATCTGTCAGTCGCGGCAGGCCAATAGAGTTAACTGTGGGTGACATTGATGCATGTATATGTACATGAATTCAGTTTTACAGATTAAACCACCCTCTTCTTTTTGGAAAAACAAATCACTGCCCATAACTAAAGAAATACAGTTCATGTATACAGAGCGAGAAAGACAAATCAATTGGAAAACCTATTTAGATGGACTACAAAAGATGTAGAACGTGAAATGCGCTCTGTCTGTGCATGAGAGAGAGAGAGAGAGGGCTGAAATGCCTTGGCAGTATCGCTCAATGCAATCTCCCTAAAAGTTTCAATTCATCAATTGTTTTCTCTTCCCTTCCCTTCCACCCATCCCCAACCCCCGACGGCTTTGGAGCAAAACAGCCAGAGCCGCACGAAATCCTTCATTTATCAATGAAAGGCATCCATTACTGTCAAACGCCGATGGAGTTAATGTAAATAAATGAATTCTCCAACCCACTTAACCGTGGTTTATTATGAGCGAGCAAGGCATAATTGTGTTTCTGATCAGTTCAGATAAATTCCGACGCACAATACCCCCACCGCCAATGCCACTTCTCATTTGCATGCCAAGGTCTGCGGGAAAAAGGGGGGGGGGGATATATCACATGGCTTATTACCAAGGCTCCAGCTAATGACACTGGAATATGAGAGGAAATATATTAAGGCCAATGTGGTAATGCTTGGCTTTGTAGGGGAAAGCCTCTTAAGTAAGTCGGCAAATGCTGCTGCCTCCGCTGCATAAAATGAAGAAGAAAATCATTGTGTGTGTGTGTGTGTGCTATAATCATCAGAAACCCATCTGCTTTGGGTTGTTTTAATTCAAGCCAACCTATAACGCTGAGTAAAATGAAGTGATTTCAGTTTCAGCGCCTGCAACCCCCGGCATGAGGTAAATGGCATTTTCAGTAAATGTGGTTCTCCAAAGGATAATGTAAGTGAGGTTTTAATAGGAAAGTATGCAAGTCTGAGACACAATTTGAGTCAAAGTGCTGTATCGCCAACACATACTGTACATATTCAGCTTAAGTTGCTCCATTGGGAAAAGAGCCCAGAACCTGTCTGCTTTTACCCACCAAGCTGCGAAAGATCTGTATTTTTGACACTGTTAGTCAATGCTGCTGAGAACGCACCAACCTTATTGAAAACAGTTCTAAAAAGATACTGGCACCCAGAAAAAAAACAAAAAAAACGCTACAATGCTGATTTTCAAATAAGAATTTCTTGTGGGAACTCTGAGTCTTTTCTCCTATGTTAAAAAAAATAAAATAAAAATCCACCCAGGCTTGCAACAGCAGTCGTGTGAATTCTGCCAAACTCAAATTCCTATATCCACGACGTGCTTGAACTCATCACACGACCGTTGCCGACTGTTGCATATGATGAGACCACGCTGATGTCACACACACGCGTCCTCATTGTGCTGTCGTCCATGAGTAGTTTTGTATGCGTGGGAAAGCAAAACTGTCCCGGTACTTCATTTTTTTAGCGCGGCCTCGGAGGCTCATGTGAAGCACTTATTAGAAAGATATATTGTGACTGTGACTTGCACGGGAATGCATCCAAGCCGAGTCGTTAGACATGACATTTTTTAAGCTGCAAAATGTCGACGCACTTAGGCGCCACATGTGAGACTCAATCAAAGCAAGCACCACAATGTATGTTATTATTCTTTGCAGCAGCTTTATAATAGGTGTCTGGTATTTCGCTCGACCCAGGGGAGTAGGGTAAGGTGTTGTATGAGGAATGCCAGTTTCTTCAAAACACCTTTACTTTAGGTTGCACGGTCTACAGTTCTACATCTGCAACCCACAGCTACTCAGCAGAGATGCAGCCTGCCACAAAAGCAAAGGGTGTGAAGCAGCACACCTTCTTGTAATATTCAGCCAACCAAATTCAATAACTGAAAGAATGAATTATTAAGGAGACACTTGTTATTGACATCGATGCAGCACATTTGCTGTGGTAATGTAGCATAAAATTATAACCACAAATGTGAACACACTCTTTGGGCTAAATATTTCTGCAGGTTATTATTTCTTCTGCCTGTTGGGAATTTGATTGATTTAGCAGTAAAGTTTATTTAACACACATTGCATGAACGAATTAAACTAATTTTTAAGGCTTTTTGGTTTTCTACTTCTGATAACAACCCATTTTTACCTTCTGAATCTGATTATCACTTGTTTTTATTGTTTGAAATATTTTGCAGCCCACTGAGCAAAATGTCCCGACAGGTTTCTTTATTTTATACTATAACTTAAGGCCATGAATTCAGTACTTTACCAACTATCATGCTATAGTAAAGCTGAGATATGGGCACAAATCTTTGAGGGCAAGTCCAAATCAATTCTCGAGTCTTTAAGCGATAGTCCAATTCAGATATTGAGTCTTTGAGGGTTAGTCCAAGTCAAGTCTCAGGCTTGAGCATTAGTCCAAGTCAAATCAGAAGTCTTGGAGGGTTGGTCCAATTCAGATCTCGAGTATCTGAGTGTTAGTCCCAGTCAAGTCTCAAGATCATTAGTTCAAGTCAAGTCTCAAGTCTTTGAGCGTTATGCCTTCTATACACAAGAAGACTTTGCAAAAACTTTGGTAGCTGTATGGCCAGCATTAGCCCAACTCAGAATTTATGGCTTTGAGAGTTAGTCAAAGTCAAAACTCAAGTCTTTTGAGTCTTTGTCCAAGTCAAGTCTCAATTATTTGAGGCCAATTCAAAGTCAAGTCTCGAGTCTTTAAGGGCAGCTGCAAGTCCAAGTCATATCTCTTTTGATTTTCATAAACTGCTTTGCAAAGTGTTCTCCGGGGTATTGCTTTTAATGAGTTAAAAACATCCTCCAATGGGGGATGCAAATTTTACTCGCTGAGTGTCTTGAAATTAGATCATTAGACAATACCCTTAAACTTTTTACAGATTCATGTTTGTTCTTTGCATTTCTCCAGAGGCGGACGTGCCACAAGTTTTTTAGACTCAACTTTGCCTTTTTTTGATTTAAATGTGTGCAAGCGGAGACCGAAGAGCCCATTTTGGGAATACCCGTATAATGAATCAGGAAGAAAACAATAAGCGTTCAAAGGTCCTTTGGTGTCTGAGCGTCTTTTCAATCATTTCCTGCGTTCGATTCTGAGATGAAATTCCCAAGGCGAGGAACACTGTCGCCATTTGTCAGACAGTTTCCAGACATTCACTCTCAGTCATGTCACCTCAAGAGCGAGGGAAATGTTGTCAGGGAGAGCATGTACATGTTTATGTTTCGCCCTGAAAGTGTGGGTGTCGTGAAAAAAAGCTCCTTCCCCCCTCAAGCTACCTTGTCTGCTTCTACCTCAGTGATTTCCTACATTTCCCAGAGTGACCTGTAGGCATTCATGTACCCGGGGATGTTTTGCAGCTGCATGCTTTCAAGAAATAATTTTCCTGGACATTTTCAACGACCTGCAGCTGGTACATCACAACGGACATGGAGTTATTTCTGTGCTACACTCATTTGAATACATATAGCATGTGCATAAATCTCATAAAATCATGGCATGCCATATGCAAATATGTGCAGCTTTCCAGCGGTGGAAGATACCTTCTTCTAAAGCTGTTTCAGGGATAAAATCACAGAAGGTACATTCAGACAAAAAGCTAGTTTTAGGATCGATGGATCGGGACCTCATGCCAAAAAAGACATCCAGGCTAGAATTTGAATAATTTGTCTTGACTTAAACATTTGAACTTTTCTTGATGCTCCATTGGCCTTTAATGAGATAAGCAAAGACAGCAAGCAAGGAGATCGTACATTGCTATGGACAACGCTTCTCTTTCCCCTTCAATTGTAGTGAATTGAAGCATTTTAATTCTATAGTTTGACCCAGGTCCCCTCTGTTACTGTATCATTGAGGCCACTGCGGTGTGTTAAGTCAACCAGTTGGGCTATTTGTAAGCCAACTTCTCCAAACAATCCAGGTGGGCAAACACCCTAAGAGATAAATGGTGACTTAAAAGAACAAGCAAAACTGTAGACATGGGTGTCTATCGAAGACATGGACATTAGACCAATAGATGGCCCCTTTCTTTCCAATAAGAATGGTGCCAGTATGTTCAGTTTGAAGGTTTAACTTACCACATCCGTGGTGTAAAAAAAAAGAGGAAAGTTTAAGCTGTTAGCTGGCCAGTTCCATTAGTTCATAACTACCCACGATTCCTTTCCCTGTGCTACATTCTGGTCTGACCGGGCCACAAGTCAAGTCATTGTATGAGTGTTTCTCTGATGCTACGTTGAACTCTTTCCTAACTTGTCAGCATGACCCGGGCTAACATTCAAACCGCCCAAACTTTTAGAGGCACTGCAGCGTTACGACATCACTGAGAAGCAGCCCCCCCCCCTTCCATTTGAACTTTCCCACCCCCTGAATGGAGTCTTAATTTCAGCCGCCCCGCTGTCGAGCAGACATCAAACACTTTGCTCTCAGAAAGGAGAAGGAAAATATGAGAATGTATAATTTATTTTTTTCAGAAAGATATCCCAATTTTCTCTCATCTCTGTTGAGTTTTTTTTTTTCCCGTCCCCATGACTGGAGAAAAACTCTGGACATATGGGAACCCTGGTATTATTCTGTTCCATTGACTCTGCTGTTGGTGGATAAATTGGTACCTCTGCTGCACTGCCTATGCAATAGCTTTCTCCTTGCTGTATGTTTGTGCAAAGTCGGGAGTCTGGCAGCTTTCTTTGAACTCTACAACATCACACCTAATGATTATAACTTAACCCTTTGCTCTCTACAATAGAAAGGAGTCTGCCAATGCTACACAAGTATATTCCTTCAGTATTTTCAAATTGGTGATAACCGTCAAATTTCTTGAACCCGAGCTAAAAGATAATATAAATAAATAAACAGCAAACACATTGAACGGTAATGACAGTGTAGCATATAGAAGTATAGCTCCTACATTGTGATGTCATTTCTTAAATCTACACAACCCTTAAGATCATGTAAGTTTGTTCAGGGGCGTGTCCAGAGCGGTGGCATGGGCTGAAATCTGATTGGCCACCCCATCTGACACCCCAAAAAATGAGTGAGAAAAACAGTGATTGGCTTTTTGAGAAGTCCTGTCCTGTCCTGTTGCTCTTTTATTATTTAATCCCCACTCTCTCCTTGGTTTCTGGCTTTATTATTGTGATTTCACCCATTAGTTTATCGACTGTGAATAAGAAAACCACAAGCCGTCGCCATGTTGGCTTTCTGAAGCCAGAAGTGACATATTTGGAGAGAAGAGTCGTGCTGCTAAATTGGGCATTTGAACACGGGGGCCTAATGGAGATTTTTGGCTTTTACAGCTAGCCTCAAGTGGACACTCGAGGAACACTTCCGCGCGGCTTCATTTTTCCACACCAGATGTTGCTGCTTGCAGATAAAGCCCAACATGAGTTGACGTAGTCATTAAGATGACGGAATGTTAGATCACCTCCTCACTTTGATATCATTATGCACGATGGTTGTTTTAAACCTGAGTCGTACAACAGTATGGGGAGCACTTTGTTTATGCATATTAAAGATGCAGTCCCAGGTTTCCGACAATGACTCAGGAATAATGGCGTCAGATTTTCCTTTGTATTGAACACTACCATACTACTACTGTCTGTGCATCTGAGAGAAGTGAGCCAGTGTGGACTCTGTATGTACTATGTTAGAGGAGTCTCTTTCTTATTCAGGCTGGGGAGATGCTTCACCCCTCATCTGTAACAAGAGCCTTTTGTATCGACACTCTTGCTCGGTCCTCATCATATTGGAGAATGGAGAAAACGGAGCTTATCGGCATAATTGGGCGCAGAAATGCTGGCAGTCCTTTGGACTTTCTTGTTTTAATTTCCTGTTTGTGATGACACTTTTTTTTCCTAAAGATATCTTGCAAGATGCAGTTGCTTTGTCATATTTAGGAGGGTGAATAATTGCGTCTTTGGAATAGGCTTAAAAATGGCACAAGTATCGCTGCTGTTTCTTGAGTATATTCTCAACTTGGCTTGTGGAAAGTATCCGGGGTGGCTGCATAACCACCTGGCCTTTGCAGCACGGCAAAAGTTGACAACCATGGAGGAAATCCGCATCAAAATGAAGGCCGAAAGGATCATTATAGACCCCAAATCAACCAGGCCACAGACTGTTCTGTTTCCAGGAGTCCCATAGGTGGCCCTCCAGAATCCAATCCCAGCATTGCTCAGGGACAGCTTCTTCCTTTAGACCATGCAACTTTTAAACACAGGAGCTCATTACTGTGTCTTCACAACATGGTGCTGTTGAAAACTGAAGCCAGTGCAGAAGTGCAAGGAAACTGCAGTTCCCTTGGCGTCCACTGGAGGCTGGATGTAAAAGCCATAGTACCCCGTTTGGGTCCATTTTTACAGCAGAAATAGACATTTCCACTGCCTAGATAAATAGCTTATTTCTTTATTGGGGGGATTTTATTCTTGCTCATAACGCTTCTGAAATATTTCCAAGACCCAAAATGCTTTTATTACATCTCAAAAGGTCGAACAGTGCGATGTTCCAACACTTAAATCCCTCTGAGTTTAAAATCTTCCCTGAAAATGAGATCTTAATCTCAGAGGCATTTACCTGATTTGATCCTGATTTAACAAATGGTCGGGAAATATAGACATAGTTAAGCTGCCTGACTGCATTGGACCCAATCTTTTTTTTCTCCTGGTGAAAATGGAATATTCCATTTCCATCAAAAAGTTAACACCCATGCACATTTTCTACAGCATTATGGGATCCAATCACTCCATTAGTAAAGAGTATTACATGTATAGCGCCAAGAAAAGCCAATCTATGCTCATAGTTGTGTAACTGTAACCAAAGGGTATGTTCATATATTTGCATCATCCCATCATGCATTGCATTTTCTTCTGGAGTTTACCGCCAGCCAATTTTGATTTCCAGTCCTGAAGGGCTAAAAAAACAAACTTTGCACAGACAGAATCTTTATCTCAGAATGGATTTTTTTAATTAGCTGTAATTGCTCGGCACAAATAACTTTAATGAAGTCATCCAGAACTCGTGTTTATTTATTTTGAATGCTTAATGCGTTGCTAATTACAATCGGCTGTGTTAAAGCCTTTACAATTGATAATGTGCACAATTGAGTTTAACTTATTTATCCAAACTTTTCCCCACTCGAAACAGTGGTTACATCACCTTCAAAACAGAACACATCCCATCACATCATCCCAAACTGAGAAGAAATATCCTCATCAGTACTAACGGGGATTTGAGTGTCTGGTGGGGCCCTAGGCAAAAACCAATTGAGGGGCCCTCCAATCAGCATTCGTCACCAAATTTGTCTGCTTGTGTCGCAAATGCGAACTCCTTTATTTTCCAGTTTTTCTCTCTCCTATAGACAGATAATTTGTCATTGTTTACTTTGGTTAATACAGTAATAATGCATGAAACAGTTAGCAAGGCAATGAGAGTGAGTGCTATCAGGTGGGGCCACCTGAGGGGGGTTTCCTACTGTCATTGCAAATGTGCACATTTTGAGCCACTGCTTTGGTTTAAGTTTGTGAGCCCTCAGGGGGCCCCCTTCTCGTTTGGGGCCTTAAGCAGTCGCCCGCCATGCCTGTTAACAAACAGCGCCTTTGATCAGGACTAAAATGTACTTATATTTCATCTGTCTGACAAAGTCGTGCTTCTTACCAGACACTTAATTTGAGAACATTGGTCTTGCCTCAGCTATTTATACCGTAATGATTGTAATAAGAAGCTATAATGTGTTGCTGGAATTTCATCTCTGAGTAGTTCAGTGGTTGGAAGTAGAATAAGCAGAATGACAAAGCAGTGTGATCAGCACGAACTTCTACTCTCTTCACTCAATGAGAACAGATAATGAACAAATGGAATTCCCATTTTGATTAACAGTCTGACACCACAGCATAGAAAGCACATGTTAGTGTATCTGCACAGAACAGATGTCAAGTCAAATCTATTTGTACAGCATATTTAAGACGGCCTCAGCTGACCATATCGAGTTCTCAAACTCGTGTTTTTAGTCTTGCAGAGCTAGTTTTGAAATGTCTCTGGGTTTCTTGAGAGCTGACTTTTGGCAGTCTAAAGCAAATAGCACATTTCATTTGCATATATCTGACTTTTTAAAGATGTATCCATGTTGAAAATATTACAAAATAAACTCCTGCAATGTATGGTATCCAAGCTGTTTATTTTTTTTTTGTTGGTGGAAATAAACAGCTCCGTGCATCGCTTCAAGAAATATGTAAATGCTGTCGCTGTCCAAGTCGTGGGAGTCACACTGAAATGCACTTTAAGTAGCTCCTGCATGCAAGGCATCACCCCCTGCGGTTGTATTTATGTTTATGCACCATTTCCTCAGTTACAACTATCACTGCGGCCCCAGCTCTGATGCTTTCCAGACGGACTCTGAATGTTAATGAAACAGAAAAATGCACTTTTCCCCAGACGACAAAAAAACAACAAATCAGAATATTAACTTTGTCTCTGTGAGTAGGTCAGGCGTGACAAACGGAGGAGCATTCCAAACTTAGAAGAGAGGTTAAATAACTATTTTGACTGGTAACATTTTCCTCAGAGCTCCTGATTTATTCAACGTCTACTCGTGTTTAGATGCATTGCCTTCACCTTGGCCGCCTCCTGTGGTCGGCGTGCAGTCTCACAAGGTTTGCCTCGTCATATGGTGACGCGACACATGAATCCGGTTCCGTCTGAGGTAGTGTTTGCATGTGAAACAATGCACAAACAAAGACGGGAGAGGAGCGCGCAATAGCAAAGCAGAAAGGACAATAAATGCCAGCTGTCGCGCTCCGTCGCAGAGATAATGATTATAAAGGAACAGACGCTTCAATCAGCCACCTTCAAATATCCGCAGCAGCATTTCACGACTCCATAGCTTGGATGGTTGCCAAACATTTTTTCTATAGACAGTCTATGTCATTTTAATCCCATAATTTGCAAATCCCAAGTGACTGTGGATGCAAAACGGGTGAAAAGGAATTTAATTGACCTGGCCTTTGAACCTTTATTTTAAAGGCTTCACTATGTTAGGAGCCTTAAAGGGACAGTATACAAATCCCGCCACCAGGGAGCTCTTAATCAATACAATAATACAGGATAACATTGAGGCTGGCAGGGAATCATGGGAGTTCTCTCTGCTGACAGCTTATAATGGTGGGCTAAAGCTCCTGTTTCATTTAGCATCTGGTTACCTGTCCATTGTGGCCCATTCTTTTTTTTTTTGCCAGCTTGAGTTGATGCCACCCAAAGAAAATAATTGTATTTTTTGCCGACAAGACAAAACAACTCAAAAGCTTCATCATTTTCCAAAACTGTCCATCCCCACCTGTCCTCCCACCTCAAGCAAGTTGTTGCAGCTAGACAGGGTCTACTTTCCTAATAGAGGAGATTGAATTTGATAATTTGTTCTCTTAACGTTGAACCCTTTTAAATTTCCATCAAGGCGTGAGACACAATCCTGGGTCACACAAACATCAGTGACGGATACATTAGACCCACCCAGCACTCTTACCCTATAACTACACGTATGGCTGCACAAAGAGTGTTTCCCCAGCCATATCAAATAAATGCCAGCGTAATTAATTAGCATTATTATTTTTTACAAGAAGTGGAAGCCTTAAGTAAAGGTGCTGAGTGTGCATACAAAAGGCCGCTGAAGAAGAAGAAAGAGAGGCTGTTAGGTTTATAATGCCGCCTTGCTTTGTGATGATAGCGAGCCTTCTTATAGCCTCTCTCACACCGGAGCCTCTCTGTGGACCATAATCACCACATTTGTTGGGTGCAGAGACTCGGAGAAACAGTTAACGACCCCTGTAAACAAGCCTAGCCAGCACATCGCTAAATGTCAAGAGACGGAGGAGGCAAACAAGGGTGCCAAAGTGCAAGAGAGTTTGGCTGTATTGAGCAGAAAGCAAGATGCTATCTTTTCCCCGTTCTGGTGTGAGGACATTTATAAGGAGGAAGAATTTTCGCTCAATCCATAAGTTACCGGGGTCAAGGCTTAAGGTCATTTATGTGCGTACACACAGATATGTATTGATATGTGAATCAATTTTTTTAATTTTCTGCCACCGGGTCACCGGGACACCATCCAATAAATCGGAGGCAATAAAAGTCTTCAATCAGCCGGCATACATTTACCGAGTGGGTCAAAAAGTCCCTGCGCAAATCTATTATAATATTTGACTTTTATTTGCCTTGGATTAAAGTGCTGCCGAAGGAAATGTGAAAATGATCTCCATAACCATTGACCACTATTTGTCTCTTTTAAAGGTCCATGTGAGGAACCATGATTTGTGCTGATTTTGGAGACCCCTGAGGACAAAACAATCAAAGTACATCTAAGTTTATATTCTGACCTGTCTGTGCAGAAGTTGTGTTTTCTGATGACAAATCTGGTCCTGCTTATGCTAACAATCAGAAGAATCCCTCATTGTGTATCTTTGCTGTGTAAAATGCAGTCGAAGGTGGATGACACCTACCCGGGGGCAGCGGTTACAGGTTTTAATAAAACTATATTGATTTAATCCATGTTGTCGCTGAAGGTCTTGTTTGCTTTTATTGGTCATATAGAGGCATGAGTAGTAAAATCAGTCTTTTTCATGACCAGCTCAAATCTCCTCACAGGAGTTTTAAGCACAAGAGCCTTCATCAACAGCTTGAATCAACAAAAAAGACATTGATTTCTTTTTTTTGTGAATTCCATGAATACAAAGCAAAAGAGCCCAAACACAGGAGCACATTTTGGGATTACATGTAATGACAAACACAAAAGAGTTTAAGTAGTACCGTGAACATTTTCGGCTTAAAAGGTGTAAAAGGTATTCTCAGGTATCAGCTGTCCTGAACTTTTTCTTTTGGCTCTGGTTCTTCTTTTGACAGTGTTGATGTAAGATGTGGGAGTAATTTACAGTGTTTTCTTTGATTGTGATCTTGACTTTTTTTTAACAGCAGAAACGTTTGCTTGCTATTATCCCTTTCTGCTCCACTGAAATTAGTTGCGGAGTACCACAAGGCTCTTAACTAGGCCCCTTTGTTATATGTGTAGTTGGTTTTTGCTTAGTTTTTCAAAAATGAATATATTGAGAGTCTCTCCATCAAAACAAAACATAAAGTTAGTGCAGACATTTGCAACTATTTTCCTCTCAAAATCACCAAAACCATGCAAGTATGAAATTAGCATTAGTTAAAAAAAAACATCAAGCTAGTCAAACTAAAATTCCATTTGTATTGCAACATTGTCATTAGAAAGAAAGTTTTTTCCCCTGTTTTTGTAATAATTGCTTAAACAGGTGTAGTGTATTCAATTTCATATGTTGGGCTCAGCCTCAGTTTTTGTTATGTTGGCCATATGAATGAGAACAGATTTAATCATCACTTCTTATAAAGATGGAAAATAACTTAATTTCTAGTATTTGCAGTAAAACATGGACTGAAACAATAATTGCCAATAATTAAACTTCCCTCAGTTGCACATATAATTGGGATCTTTGAATTAAAATGAAACCCCCTTTCCCTTGCCTGTTGAAAATTCTGGATTACTTTTCCTCCTTTTTGAATTGTAACAGTCGAAGGAGTTGTAAAGCAGACTCAACGAGTTAAAAACACACAATAAACCATGTGTGAAAATGTTTCTATCAGAATGACAACATTGTCTGCTCAGGCAGAGAATGGAGAACGCTTGGCGTATGAAGATGTGAAGTTTCCACAAGGCTTCACCACCAAAATTAAATGTTTTATTAATTGACTTGCTCGATTTCCCCCATCGTCCTCTTCCCACATTAGCATCAATTACTCTTTTTTGTGTGTGTGTCTGTGAGGCATTCTGTCGAAATTGTCTTTTCTGTCCGCATGCTGCATATCAAGCACATCACTATAGACGCCGACACACGGTAAGCGTGCTTCATCATCCAATCAATGGAGCTTAAATCTTTTGTCCCGTTCGCTGCTCATTATGACACTAAAACCAGCAGATTTCCAACTAAATCACAGCCAACTGTGGCCCTTTTACTTTTTTGTGTTGAATTGGGATTTTCACAGTGTGAAGCAGAGAGAGCACTCTGAGTTGGAGCAGTGAAGGCAGATTATGTTCTGGCTGGGGGGGTCATTAATTAACTCATCCTGAGCCTTTATTAGCTCCTTAATGGATCTGGTTAGAGCATATCAGGGCTTTGATTACCTCCCGCCGGCTATGCTGAGAGGATAACATACATGTGTGTTCGATGGGGAAGCATGCAAGCCTGTTCTGCACATGTGTTTGTGCACGTGGGCGTATGTTCCTGCACCTTCAGAAATATCTCTCTTGAAGGGTTTCTTTTGGTCATGCACACTTAACTGATTCCTCCTACAAGTCCGGCCTTGCCACAACCTCTTATTGCACAATACAAGATGCTACAATACAGCCTTTGCTTGCTCGCACCTCCTGAGAGACGACTCGAAAGGCACAAGTAGATGGAATGCTTTTCATTCTGCACCGAAGAGTTCAAAAAGATTCCTTTGTGTTCCTCAATAAAGGCCCAATTTTATGCACTTTTAGCGCATCTTGCATTGCGCGGCAACATTTACAATAGGAGACGACGATCCCGCCGCAGAATGCTGTGTTGAAAGTGAGCCCCCAGCCCTTTTTTTTTTTAATGAAGTGAGTGTTCTTAATTGAGAGACGGAGGAGTTCTCTGCCCCATGCACTCTCTACTTCCTCACACACTTCTTCAAAAACGTCTTCAACTCAGCAGCATTCCATTCGATATCAAACACATGTCATACTCCCCACAGGTCTCTCCGCAGTTCCTCTCCGATTCCTGCACACTTCTAACCCCCAGGGCCTTTTATGCCAAGCGCTAACCGAACACTTCTTGCAGAGGGGGTGGGGGGGTACGGGATTGATTGAGAGGTGGTGGGGGTGTTTGAATCTGCCGGAGAGATGAGAGCGGGACGGGATGATTTATCAAGAGGACATGTTGCTGAGAAAGCTTACTCAGCTTTTCCCTGATTTTGCATGCAGTTTTACATGGATAGTGGATGCACACATGCCGACAAAAAAACTAATCTCACAGTTAGGAAGCAGAGTGGAGGTACATCGGTTGCAGACCGTGTATGTCAAGAGGTGAAATGAGGCTTGTTTGATGGAAGTGTGCATGCTCTTTGCAGCTCCATGTAGGAAGAGGCTTGCATATTTATCCAATATATTCAACTAAGTGTAAATGCATTTTGCATTAGATGAACATAGCCCATTTTTGGATGGGTTAAAATATTAGCTCTTAACAGGCTAAAAGTCTACAAATTAGCACTGGATGTTCACACATGTGACAAGTAAACACTTGTATGTACAATGTGTTTTTCCTCAAAGACATCATTTAGAATCCAAGGTGACATCTGCTCTGTCTCTCTCCTCTTCTGCTTCTCCCATTATGGCGCCTCACTCGTGGTATTTTCAGCTCCTCAGGTGGCCACTTGTTTGGTTGTAGATCCGGTAATTGGCAGCACGGCCCTGAGTGCCTGTTAAGACCACGAGTGCATGCAGGATTTCACACAAGGCGCCGGAACACACTCGGTTAATGGGGTTCCTGTCGCTCGTGCGTATGGTCCAAGTACCAGTAAAGATAAAAGTAGAAATCGACACTCAGAGGCTTTGTGGGTAAATCAGTAAAAGCATATGCACTGAGGTGAGTTCTGAGAAAAAGAACATGTATAGTTATAATGGCAAGCCATGATTATGAGATCCTCCAGGAAAGGATGTCAAAAAATGCCAAAATGGCAATTTGGCACAAATTCTGTATTTCTTTTTTTTTCTTTTTTTTTTTACAGTAACTTAATAATTAAGAAAACTTAATTCAAATCGAAAAGTGTGGATGTGTGTCAAAGTTCCAGAACAAGACAGTATTTTGTGAGTTTTTCATTAAACATACAAAAAATAAGGAGTTATGACCATCTGTGGTCAAAGTCAAACATTTGCACAAAATTACTATGCAAATAAAAACATGTTCAATTGTTTCTGTTTAACATTGGATTAACTCAGAATTAAAAAGTTTTTGGTTGAAAACTCCAAAGCAAGGAAAAACAGCCTCGAGCTTAGCGGCAAAACTTTCATATGAAACTAGGCTGGTATTGATTTGCATTTCTAAAAAATATGCAGTAAATGTCTTTGATCTCATGTCATGAAGTTTTATTTTATTAATCAACCAGTTCAATCCTGAACATGATGAAATCAGCTTCCCCCTAATGATAGTGCCATTAACCGATGATTGGAATTGCAGAGACTGTGATAAATTGTGCGATACACTTAGCTAAATAACACAATAGCAGTATTGTAGTCCATGTCATCATGTTCCATCTTCAGACATTGGGGACCTTCTTGGTGTTCAGTGAAGTTGTACTTATGGGTGCAAAAGAGCCAGAAAGAGTATTCCATGGTTGAGTACATTTTGTTTCATGATGGTGTTGAAAAAAGTCAAACCAGTTTCATTTATTTGGATCCCCATTAGCCCCTACCCTAAGTAATAACTACTCTTCCTGGAGTCTACTCAAACAAACCATAATAAATTGTCTTCCTGTTTTCGTAGCTGAAAGCCAAGGCGTCTGTATTTTACATGCTGTCCCAGTTTGTTTGCAGATGACACCATGGTCTATGTTAACGGTGTGTAAAAACCATTTAACATCAATGACATCTGCAATCTGGCAGGAGATACTTTTTGGGCTATTCTTGTTAAAAACTATCTAAAGTAAACCCTTTTGGTTAGAGCTTATTTTGCCAAACTTCCATATCCTTTAGCTTGTACAGGATTAAGAAATTTGAAGATACTTTTAGTAATGAAACCATGTACAATATTGAGTACACAACTTCTATTATTTTTAGGTTTTGTGTGTTTTCTTCAGGACATGTTGCTACTGAAGCTAGGGATCGAACACCCGACCATCCAGGTGAGAGACGTCCGACTCTACCCACTGAGCCACAGCGACCCTATCTAAATGTATATCTATGACAATTTCAGTTATTTGCCTGACTTTAAACTGGGGTTGTACAGAATGCTCGGCACATGGATATGAAAATTCCCAAATAACTAACTTAACAAAAATACTGAACGGCCGCTGTTGCAAGGGGTTGACAGTCCTTGCGTGACCCTTGGTTTCCACACCTGTCTTGTCAATTTCTGACATCTACCACCTTTATAGGTCACTTCATTCTCCATGTAACCAGCCACCTGCCTGTGCAAGTGTTCGTCATTACTTTCCCAGTGTGATGCTTTGTGTTGACCTCAATTTCTCTTGGATCTATTAGCCCAACCTTTCATCAAAATGACCCCAATGCTCGTTTTGTTCTCTGTGTTGTATTCATAAGCCGTCTAACCCTGTATTTGTTTCCAAACCCTTCTCCACCTGTGTTGTGAGAACACACAGCGCAATTGGGCCTGACAGGGAAACCTTTTCATCTGCCACATGAGCGACTGTAACTAGGAATAGTGTGAAGTCAAAGTACAGCCACGTGTAAATGTCAAAGTCAAACTGCTCCATTACAGCAAGATAACAATCCCCGACCTCAGCGGCACAAAGAGCAATTTGTTTTTTGCCACTTTCAGCTCAACATTCTTCATCGCTTTTTAATGCGTTCTAACACATAATAACACAAACTCTAACCTCAATGAGCGCAATTTTAAAAAAATAAAATACTTTGCAGAGTTAATTATTTCGATTCAAAATTCTTTCTACCGTGACCTTTCCACACCGGGTGGGGAATGACACGCAGCTTCGCTCTCTCCACAAAGTTTATCTCCCTATCAGGAGAGCATTTCCATTTAATTCCACTTGGTTCCCACTCTAACCTTTGATACGGTGGTTCAATATGCTAATCATCATCTTCATATTGTTAGCGAGGTGAATTAGCATTGGCTTTTTTTTTCTTTTTTTTCCCGTATTATCTCACTTTCGGTTTACATAAACGTTCATTGTCAGTGTGGCAGCAGCTCTCTGAATTATGCATGAGGCCCTTCCCTGGGCTGAATCCTAGAACTTGAGATCAGCATATTTAAGATATTTGCCCGTTTTTCCAAGCACATTCGGCATTAATATGTATCCCTCGTCGGAAACTGTGATAGTAACACCTTTTGGCTGTGAGGAGCCCGTACTCTCCCCTTAACACAGCGGAGGAAATGTGCAAAATACATGATAAACGTGCATGTATTTGTCAAAAGCAGTACGAAACACTATGTATCTTTGTGGTCTGACACACAGTATAAGGCATACCGCTGTGCTGTATCGGGTAGCCTGCTGTTAGAAATATGTGTCTAATGCATATTTTTTTGCTCTTATAGGCATGATTTATTTTTTATCTTCCTGCCTTGTTGAGCATAATAACAGAGGCCTTGGTTAAATGCAAACAGTGTGTAAGATCAAAGTCGACCCTTGCATATCTTTAAAACAAGAAGACACTACCATGCCTGCCTTTGACAGTTTAGCTCTTAACTAGGGTCCAGCAAGTACATGTGATGGCCATGTGCTGGCAGGAATGTGCTGGTGTACACAGAGTAAAAATGTTCCCTTGTAAAGATACTCTTCTGCTCCTGGATACTGTTCTGTCAGCTTGTGTCACATCCACATGCCTGTTTTATGAGTGCAGGTTTGGAGACTAATTAATCCTGCACTCGTTCCAATAGTGTTTTATCTGCAATGGTTTTTACTCTAAATTACAAGGCGGAGAGAAATGGCTATTAGAGCCTTCATTGTGTATTTTTAACAACAGGTTTTCATGTGGAAGCTCCTCTGAGTGCTGTAACTCAGCTTTTACACTGCAAAAATGCATCAAGCTGAATTTACTTGTTATATTGTTTAAGTTAAATCATTTTAATTCAAGAACGTATCAGTTATTTTAACTCAATACATAAAATTCAGGCCTTAATTTTTGGTTGTAATATCTTGGGATAAGAGGTTTATCAAGCCTCATCATGTGGACGTGGCTTATATTAAGCGTAATATGATTGGTTATTAGACAAATACACTTGCAGAGATTCTAGTTTTTGCAGTGAAAAATATATCCACCTCTGCTTCTACAATACTGTTAAACAACTCCAGAAAGTTCCCCTGGTGTGTTGAACTGTCTTTGACTGCACTCTTACAAAGAAGCTACATGCGTCAGGAGATCTGTTTTCCCCCATTGCCTTGCACAGTGGGCTTGTGTGACTCACTCACCTTGGGACACAGCCTTTCCTGTGGGTTTTTTATCTGATAAAACACAGCACCTGTTGCTTGTGCTGTCAGTATTATGATAAAATATATCTTGGTTGCTGGGATTAGTTGTTAGCATCTGCGCAGGAGATACTCCTTTGTGTTGCGGGGGTCACCAGTCGGGGTAAGTCCTGTCAAAATATGTCCCAATTCACTAAAACTCAGGTGGTTAAATCATACCCCTGCATGAAATATAAGGAGGTGTCTTCATTTTCGGAGTTAAGTAAAACTTCACTATGTCTTTAACAGCATGTTTGGCCAAATGTGATTAACGGCTTGGAAAAAAAATGCATAAAACTTTTTTCGATTACTCTTTATACAAAGAGTAGATCTAGGAGGTGAACCTGTGCCAAACTTTAATTTTTTAAAGGCAATTCTTGTAAGTTTTCATGGTGTCTCCCTCTCCTACCCAAACATGGAAGTTGGTTCTACAATGGAAGTAGCCCGTTTATTAAAGGGTCTCCCTCCCGTACTACATTTGGCATAACTTTCTGTAAGCACAGCGTTCTAATGAGCTTATAATAAAAATATTTATACGTTGTTCTTTTATTTAGATTTATTATAGATTATCCAAGAACCAGAACCATCCAGAGTCTTTAGAGAATAGTTTTGTGAGCAACAATCAAGCTTAGAGTGACAAATGCAAGGTCTAAGCTTTCCGCACCTTTTTTTTTTTTTTTAAAGACAGGATGTGCCTGATTTTGAAATGCAACAAGCAGCCAAATTATTCTTCACTCAGGCAGCATGAAAATAGAATATTGCTGCACCCCTCAGAGCTAATCAATAGCACATTTATTTCTGTTTTCGACACTCCCAATCAGCCAACTGATCACTCCCCCAAATCCAAAGGTGAGCCCCATCATTTTCAAAGTTTCATCAAATTCCAATCAGCCGTGTCTTAGATATCTGATCGGCACTACAAATAATCAGGCATCGTTACAAAGCAGCCATTCCCTCTACTCGCATCAACATCAATCTTTTCCTCAGCAGCAACACACAGGCTGCGCTGGTAATTCTGCTAACCAGGCCCTCATAAAGTCAGACCCCGATTAGAAAAAAAAAGCTGATCACATAAAATGCAGCCTCATAAAACATCTTTATGACTATTATTGCAATTTACAGTGGCACACAATCAGAGATATTGTGCCATTTATAATTGGAAGTAGAGGAAGGTGCGGAAGATGGACATTGATGATGTTTGGGGAGACAAGATGGAACGCTTTAAATGGACGACTAATTAAAAAACATTCAACATTTGAGATGGGAGGAAACAAATGTGTGTGTCTGTTTTAAAACCAACGTTGCAAAGATGTCATGCAGATGTGAGCATTTTGTTGAGTGAATGCCAAAATGTCATAAGTTGACAACAGATTTTGTAATAATTATTTATATATTGCCCCCCTCCCCCCACTTGACGCCGGTCAAATGGTATGCTGGCTGTAGCTCAGTTAAATGGAAGAGCAGGGAGGGCTGAAGGCTGGTGATGCTAGCATGACTAACGTCAGCAATACTCGACAAACCAAATGACATAGTTTACCTGCTGACAATTTTGAATAAATTGCGCTCATCTGTGATTGTTTTCTGAAAATTGGTCAGCTGGGAACATCCGTAATATGTAAATACTTAATTATAGTTTAAAGATCTTTATAGTTCGTATTTCGATCTTTTTTTAACATATTGACATCTTTTGTGTTTTGATGTTACTGGACATTCAGCTGGATGCCTGGCCTACAGAATAATGACTGGACATACAGAGTAGTTGGAAAGAAATGGCATTACTTTACTTTGAACAAATAAATATACACCGACTCTTTGACACAACAGTGAAGTCAGCACTTGACTCTTTCAATGGTGTGATCAGCCTCGTGTATATCGAAAAGAGCCTGAAGGGGGGGGAAGTTTTCTTCGGGATCATGGATGCGACAGAATATCGAATCAAAGCTGTGAAGCTTCGCTTTCACTTGCCCTGCCACTTGAACACTTTCCACCTTATCTCTGCTGTCTCCACCACTGGTGGGCAGAAATGACTGTAAATGGCAACCCGCCCCCTGAAAATGAGTCCAATATCTGCAGCTTGGCCGAGCAAGCTTTGCCCTATAGCATTCCACCAAACATAGTAACTTTCCAGAGAGATGTGTAGGGCGCCAGGTTCTGCCTCGTTTTTTTTTTTTTTTAATCAGAGTTTCCCACAGTCTGGCAGAGCGCAGAAGCAGGTCTAGGTGAGGAAAATTAATTCTGCATTCTGGCTGCCAGCCCACATAAGTAGCAGCAGCTAATACCAGAGACCCTAACTAGAGTACACTATTGAATAGGAGTCAAAAGCCTAGGTCTAATACATTATTTTCTGAGCTGAGAAAAAGAGAAGAAACACAATGGGGGGAGGCTATTTTTCCACCACATCTGTTATGTAAACTGCACTCAGTCCCGGCAAATCAGCAGCCTTTCAAACATTGCTCATGCATTAACAACTGCAACAGTATTAATAGAGCATTGAGGGCCGGCTATTCAATTAAACTCAAGCTGTGTAAAAGACATGCACAGATCTGTAAAAATACCTATTTAACAATTACATTATTGTTTGGGCATTTGAGGGAAAATTCCTCTTGGACGGAAATTAAGGATAACTAGAAAATGTCAAATTACTTTATTTTGTTACATGAAAACTGGGCACAAATTCCCTGAAAGGTTGGGAATTGGTTACAGGTATGTATTTTTAAAGGTTTAATTTTGTGCTTCTTATACCTTCTTTAGAGAAAGGACAGTAGAGAGAGAGTGGGGAATGTCATGCAGGAAAGGAGCCACACAGGTCGGAACCTAGGCCGCCCACTTGGAGGACCTCTGTACATTGGGCGTACACACTAACCACTAGGCTACTGGTGCCCCGTTGGTTTCATATTTCAAACTACTTTGGATTTAGTATGTTTTGGTCAATTATCAGTTGCCTGTTGCAGTCAGTGGCGATTCTAGAGTCTGTTGGGGCTCTGGGCAACAATCAATTGCGGGGCCCTCCAACCACGCGTGTGGTGTGTGTCCACACGCTTACTCCTCTACCTCTTTCTTCCCCACCTTAGACAGATAATTCCTCTTCATTTTTCTTTGTTGACTTTTGATGAAAAATGTTGGTTTTCACAGCAATAATGCATATCAGATGGGGCCCCTTTAGAGAGGTTTCCTGCTGTCATTGCAAAATTTGTACATTTTGAGCCACTGCTTTGGTTTAAGTTTGTGAGCCCTCAGGAGACCCCTACTTGTCTGGGGCCCCAAGCACGTTCCTGCCTTGCCTGTTGACAAGCAGCGCCTCTGACTCCAGTATTAAGATATGTATATATTGTATGCTGATGATAATGTCATTTCCATATGCAAATAGTGATATTTATATGTATTTGCTGTGTTATATTAACATTGATTTCATGCAGCGAATGCCCTCTGAAGTATTGCCTGTATGAATTTGAAATCCTGTAATGTGAAGACCATATCTTCTCCCATGACAATAGACCAACATAAGGATTGGCTCTCACTGAGTCTCACTCTAAACCCTGCTTTAATTGGCTCAGACTGACTGACAGAAATGCATGCTGGGAGAGCCTCCTCTTGTTGGTGGGTTATTTTCTCAAAAATCCTAGTTGAATATGGCAAGCACTAACCCTGTGGGTTCTTCCAAATGCAGCAGTTTGTTTTAGTTAAAAGTGAATCCATGCATGTTGCCCACAGCAGCTTCAGCTGTATAATGCAGATTTGGTACAGTGTATACACTTTTAGCAACAGTGTCCCCAGATGGCTCTGACTCATAACCTTAGTATCTCCACTGTCATGCTACCTATTGAGTTAATCATGTCGCTCTTTTTATTGCTCAGGTCCCTTGAGCGAATATAAATCACTAACTGAGATTAACTGGCAAGCATCCTAAATACAAATCCATTTGAGATTACTCGAGTGCAGGTGGACAGATGTAGTCACAGCCATCCAATAATGCGACCATTGTGCCCTGCTTTTCCTTTACTTTGTTTGGAGCACGCAGCGCGGTATGTGCTTCTCTCTCTCTCTCTCTCTCTCTCTCTCTCCCTCTCTTATGTAACATTTCAAGTTTTAAATTAGGTAATGGATGTCCCACCATTAGCTGTGAGAGCACAGATGGACAAATGGAGGTTCACTTTGCCTTGCTTTCACTATACCCTGCTATTTAGGCATACAGTAAATGAGCTGCTTTTACCAAAATACTTCAGAATGTATTTATTTCTTTAGCTTTCACTGACATTTATCTTTCAAAATCGTGTAAAAGCCCCTTGAACTGTGTCTTGATATGCTATCACCCCGGGAAATGCATCATGGGCCAAAATTACACACATTCAGGGGCGTTTCCAGACTTTTTGGACTGGGGTGGCCCACTGACTTATGCAGGGGTGGCCTGAAGCATGAAGTGTTCACAAATACACATTTAAATATAAATTATTTACCCTGTCTAACCTCTAACTTTATAGCACAATATAACGGCAATATAAGCTTACATTTTTAATGAAACACAAATAGGATTTATGTTTAAAATCACAATTTAAAGTTCCCTACGCACCTGTCTTGTGGAAAAGATGTGCAAAGTTTTTATTTGCAATTTAAAATACAAACACAAATTCATAGTCTCAAAGGCTTTCTGAAACTTCACTGACGGTATCTCTTATTTGGTTTGAAACTAATTTCTAATACTTATAAGATGCTGACTGTGATGACCTTGAACCCCAGGGCTTATGTGGGCATTTGGGCTCTTGTGTCTTTAAAGGCAACAGAGCTATCTTTCTTGGTCTCTACACATCAGGAAAAAGTAGTTGATCTTGAACAGATGTGAACTTCTGACAGGGAAATGATTGAACTCATGTTAGACAATGCACTTAAAAGTTGTGCAAGTTACTATTCTTATACCTAAAGCTGTCATTTTTGGGTTTGTTTTATCTGTACCAGTGCTTTTGAAGCCAGGTTCCATTTATTTTTTTTTGTAGAGTCTGACTTCTTTCCAGCTTGACAAGTTTTACATTTGATAACTAAACTGCTCTGGCAAGTCGTAGGAGCTTGAAAGCCTGCACTTTAGGGCATTTCATCAGTAGCAGGAGGGCCTTGTGGGTAAAATTCCCCAACGAGATCTTCAGATGTGTTTCTTGGATTGAAATCAGTCGAATTCTCTTCAGAAGCTAGGATCTCTCACATTAGGGCGACCATTATGAAGCCATATTAAATGGAATGGGAGGACAGTCAGATATGCTCGGATAATGAGTCGCAGTGCCAGTCCCCAGATCACCACGGATGAAAACGTTGGATTTGTAAACTGTTTATGGGACCGGTTTTAATATTTAGTACCAGCTGGTATTGGAATATGGACAACAACAAAAAAGTGTCCCTTATCAGGCACACATTCTGTCTTTTTCACAGTATGACAAACATTTGGCTTAACCACAAGTCAATATGCAATTACACATGGCCAAGCACTTACAATAGTCCAAAGCTACACAGAATTAAACTTGATAGTGATTAATTATTCATGCCAGCTATGCAATATTTATATCCTGATAGGAATAAATAATTCAAGCCAAGATGATCAATTATGTATAGATTTGGAATAACTAAATGCAATGTTTCTATAGCCTTTATCCACATGGACCCCGAAGGAAAACGCAATAATTAGGAGGCAGAGAGGATTTTGTTTGTGGCAAAGTTTTAAACAAGCATTCAGTCAATAGGAACTCATTTGACTCCAATGGATTCAAGCGGCTTAATCTATACAAACTATCAGTCCTGTGTGTGTCCTCCCCATGGATTATGCAGCTGTATCAGTTCTGAACCATGTTGTGTGTGCGTTGCATGCGGCTGCAATTCCATACTTCATTACTGCTCAATCACCGGGATTAACTGTGCAGAAAATTCTAATTTTCTTCACTTCAATCATCAGAAGGATCGAGGCGTGATGTGCCAAACGGATGACTGAAAGGCGCCAGTTATGTGGTTCACAAAGGGACAAAAAAAAAAGTTCCAATACACACATTTTGCATCAAGAACAAAGACGCCCCTGTATAGTTGACTATTTTGAGAATTGAATTTGACAATTATTCCAACTCTTCCTTTTTTTTATTTGAAATGTCTTGTATTTGTTGCTCCCTCCAAAGTCAATCACAGTACATTCTCCAGTCAACACATGGTAACAGCTGGACTGTCTTTGTTTTCTGAAATAAAATGGCCTGCAAACATCTTGAGGAGAGCCAAACCGATAAATCGACCAGCCGATAATATCGGCCGATATCAACTTATCCAGTAACTATCAGTATCGGCTCATTTTATTTCAGATATGTATACGCCTGTATGAATTGATATCACTAGATTTATTCACCACTCAAATAGTATTTAATTTGAGTATCATTGTTTTACACTAGCAGTTCTCTTTCTGGCTGTCACCTGCAGAGTGTGCTATATGGACAACTACAAGCATTATCACTCTACAGAGTGCCAAGCAGTGATGCGAGTACATACATGGTTACTTTACAGTTGATGGACCATCTTGTCTTTGAGCAAACATAGATCTGAGAAAGATATCGGCCAATATATCAGTTCCAAACCCCTGTAACCCCATTTTTTCTCAGATTTTAATGTGACAACACAGTGTGCTGTAAAATCCTTGGGTTTCAAAATAACACTCTGAATCAAAGCACAAGAGCACACGTTGCCCTATAATTTATGGATGTTTGTAGGGCTGTAGAAAAACACTAAGAACCCCAAAAGCTTTTAATGTACTTAACATTTTCTCTATACTTGTCCTCTTTGTACTTCAGATATTTTTAGGACTGCAAAGTGTGGCAACCTAATAATCACAAACCAATAATACAGCAACAGTCATCTTGTTCATTTCCCATTTCATGTACTTCCATTTCAGAAGACCTTAGCTTTTAGTTATTGCTCCTGCTCCAAATATAGATGGTGAGGGCCACACGGTGTCTGTATTTGTGCTACATGTGGCTCATAGTTTGCTTACAAACACATAAAGGAAGTAAAGGAGGGAGGGAGGGATAGTTTTTTTTAGATTGGTAGGTTGGAGGATGGTTGGATAGTTTTTTTCAATGGATGGATGGATAATTTGGTGGGTGAATGGATGGATGGATGGAGTGTTTAATTGATGGATGGATGGTTGAATGAATATTTTGATAGATGGATAAGTGGATGGATAGTTTGATAGATGGGTGGATGGGTGGATGGATGGATGGATGGATGGATGGATGGATAATCAGAGAGATATATGGATTGGTGGATATATCCTATATTGATCCTGAGGGAAATTCAGGAGTTGCAACAAGCTGTAAACTACCTCCTATAAAACCCATCAACACCAATTATGGACTTTCAGACTCAATCAGGAAGAAAACAAATGATTATGGATACCATGTGCTACAATATTATTGAAATGGGGAGCTATTTCACAACTAAGGATGAAAACAAGATTAACATTCGAAAGGATTACCCATAAAAAAACGGCAGCTTTACTTTTTGCTTGAACTCATGATTTATCGCCTGACAGGTTGTTGCTCAGTGTCACATAAACTTCAAGCAGTTGCCTTTGTCTGTTTAATTCTAAGTGTAAAATGGTGAATGCAATTCAGCTGTACTTTCAGTTCTTTTGTTTCATGGACTATTCAGGCAACCGGGTCAGCTGACAGCCACAAAACATAAAAACATGCGTACAAAGCCATCGTCATAATAACCCTCTGGAGTAGCCTTGATCAGAGCACAGTATTTACTTCTAATCAAGGAAAAAACATGTATTTATTGGGTTCATGGAAATGGTATCAAGGATATTAAATTATTCTCTATAGTTTTTCTTCCCCAATTTAAAGACCATCCACATGCATGCGTTATTTTGTTTCTGTTCATGTCCTGTATTAGCGCCCTAATCAGTACGTTTTAACAGATTACATTAAAATCTTAGCAGTGTGAGATAATTCAATCTCTTCACAGTAATAAGGGACAGAAGAACATGCCATACATTAAAGTATGCCATGGCAGTTATAACTAAGCAGCTGTAGCAGACATGATAGTTGCTGTTTCTTTTCATTTTGACCCCTGCTGGGGTAATTTTACTTGGGAGATCTTAGTTTCCAATTTAAGATTATTTGTATTCACATTCACAAAACCCCATTGACACTTGGTGTGAGCATTCATTTTGAAGGTTGATGCTTTAACTGGATTGGGATACATTGGGATTAGAATGGAATTGAAAGTACAGCATAAATTTTGATTGGATTTCAGTGAGGAGTGACTTTCCAGTGAGAGGTTGGTCTTGAGAAAAGACCAAAAACTCAACAGGTTGTTCTTTATTATGATTTTATTTGCAAATAGGCATTGATAGGATACCATTTCCCCAATTTGATATTGTGTCCCGATACAAATCACATGCTTTAAACAAGACATACCTTAATTGTTTCTGAGGACGCTGTCAGAAAATAAGTGATTTTCTGCCGTCATTTCCGCCTTTTGAAGTGGAACAACTTGCTTTGCCTGAAATCCCAATAATCAGTGAGAAATGAAGCCAAACAAACTAAATTGCTTTTAAGTATAACCCGGCTCTTGACTCATCTCTAAGCTGATTGCATCAAAATATCAGATCACACACCAAATTAGGCAGGAGGTAAAACAGTGTGGGAGGGGAGGGTAAGCAAAAGGAACATGTGAGAAATAAAACCAGGAGTAAGAGGGAGCGTGAGGGCAGGAAAAATACAAAGCCGCAAACAGGATGGCTGTCTCTGCACGAGTGGGTGAGGGGAAGATATATTTGATTCTATTTTTACAGGATAACTCTTTAGCTGTGTGATGACAAATGACTTCCTCTGTGTCACAGACAACAAAGCGCCCCGCTGGGAGCCCCTGTGCTATTTTATGATTTCTCTGACCCTGGCAGTGACAAAGTGGAAGTAAAGAGAGAGACTTCCAAAGTAGCCAACCGACAGTCTCGCAGCATTAGAAATAAACTAGGCCCTTAGGGCGTGACGGGCACATTTCTGCATGCAATTGTGCAGGTGTGTGTTGCTGGAAGGGTGTGAACAACAGAAAAGGATGCCCGATTATTGATTGAAACAGCATGGAGAGATCTGACAAGTGTGTCTGTGTCAATCGCAAACGGCATAACTGCAAGACAGGATGTGTAATCAATGCCATTTTACATCAGGAAGGAAGGACAGCTTTTAATCCCTCGAGCCGTGCCTTGCATTTGACATTGATGACTCGCACTACTAACCCCAATTTTTCAAAGGGGCCTGGAAATCAATTTGTTCTTGAGATGCTCTGACCTCTTCGCCCACCTTTTGATTCTCTCAAAATTCATATCGATTAGTCCAATTTACAAGGCCTTGGCCACATTTGCCGTAGCCTTTCCTTTGGATTATTGGATTTGGATTGGCTTGTTTTCTTTTCTTTTCCTCAAAGTCGCATTAATCACTATTCATCGATGTAACGTTGGATTAAACGACTCTGCAGTATTGTTAAACTCTTGCTGGAAACACTGTTCTGTATTGGTTCGAGTCCAAATTGGAAAAAAGCCATTGTAAGAATGTGGCTAATGAGGGAGAAACATAACGTCAACACTTGGGGAGCTAGCCAACTTTGTATTATTTACAATCCAGTGCTTTTCTTTTTTATCATCAAATTGTGATCCTCTTACAAAGTGATGAACTGAACTGCACAATATATTACAGATGTAAATATGCCATATCTTTTATTCGGTCTTTGACTTTCTGGGAAGTGTCTTAACTGAAGTTGTAAAGTAGAAATCACTGGCATTTCTGGCTGTGTGGGTTTGGGTTAGAGGCACTTTTGGTTAGATTGGTCCAATCCACAGGTGTGGCCTTTAAACTCGCTGATGTAATTTACTAGGTAAGGAAGGTAAATGGACAAGTCTTCAAGTCTTCTGATTACTAAAAGCCTTTTTACACCACAGGTCACACCTACCCATTGATACACTGATGGCAGAGTTTCTATGTAAAGTGACCATCAGAAGTAACTAAGTGGGAACAATTTGGGGTGAAGCGTCTTGCCCATGGACACATATGACATGTTGCTGCAGGAGCTGGGGATCGAACCCCCCATCTTGCGGTTGAGAGACGACCGACTCAACCATCTGAGCCACAAGCCGCCCAATTTTAGGCACTCTCTGGTTCTTTTTCTTGTTCTGGATGGGGTCTTCCATAAAGAAAGACCTTCAGTGAAGGACTGTCTCCAAGCAAATAACTCCAGTAAACTCCCCTACATGAGTGCTTGAATATGTCTAACATCCTCTTGGTTTAAAATCATAAACCTCTAAGACAGTGATGTTGCCTCAAGTATCCCTGAATCATAAACAGAGCCTGACCAATTCCCCTTTCTGGGGGATAAGAGACAAGTTTGCTCAGAGGATCTGACAGCGTCGAGGATGACCATGGATGATGTGGCACACTCTGCTTGACAGTGAATTAATTTTAAATTGCTAAGCATGGGCAAGAAGGGTTCAGGCGTTCAAATCCAGTTCTGAATAATGTGACGGATATTTCACATTCTAAAATACTGCTTGGTCTTTGGGATGGATATTGTTTCTTCTTTGGAAGGCCCAAATAACACAGAACCAATTACCTCTTTTTTAAAACTACCGCCTCGTGTGAGTGGGCCTACAGGAAAGATTCTTTGACCCAACCTACTACGGAGCTGGCTAGTTGTGGGTTGAAATTTAGCTTTGTGACGCAGCAAGGAATCATATCAGCCACAGTAATGGACGGATCTATCCCTTTAATAAGCCAGGCTTTTCCTTGGTAAACAAATGTGATTGTAGTTAACAAGATTGAGCAGAGAGCTAAACAGGGATAGGCCTGACATTTGGAAGTTTCAGGGGTTACCCAACAATGTCTTTTAGAATCTACAGTTTGGGAAAAATCCATATCTTAGAAGATTGATTTAATGCTGGCATGGAAGCGAAACACATTATGGATGGCAATTTAAAATATGAGTTGCTGAGTGGACTGAATTATTTTGCTCTTGCTCAGGAGAACCGTCTTTTTCGAGCAGAGACTCAAGAGCTGAATGCTTAATCGAACAGGATGGGAGACTTTAGAGGCAAGGAAAAAAAAGTAGAACATGAATTCAAAATTTGATCGTATGGTTTCCGATCAACCATCTGACATTGCAGACACTCAAAATCAAAGCATGTAAATTATTGGATGATACTTCATGATTTCTCACCAATCTGAAGTATACATTTGTCTGATCCGTCAAATTGGCCCTTGATAGCTTGACTGCAAAACAGAATAAATGCATAATTGTCTAATTAGTCATGATTAATTCCGATTAAGATGTGAAATGATTTCAGTGTGTTTGGGGAGATATCTAATTTGGGTAACTTGGTTGGGGTTAAATGAAATTAATATGAGAATTACCTTCCATGATTGGGTCTTGAAAAAAGCCCTTCACTCAGCCAACAGGCAGGAAATAGAGGCTGCATCTGGGGGAATATTAACAAGCATATACAATCAACATGGCACCTCAAACTGAGACTACATTACAAGAGCTTGGTGGACGCAGATGGGCTGGAGTGATGGATATGGTAGGTAGCTACAAAAAAAAAGCTAAGCTCAAATATTGGCTGTGACCTTTAGACTGTTTATTTCCAACTGGAAATGACTATCAGCTCTGAACCCGACATACAACCAGTGGACGTAAATTTAATTGTACCTGCTGTAGCCATTCAAGGCACATGTAGATAAATTAACAAATCAAAAACATTTGTTTCAGGCGATGTGTGTGAGCCATACTTACCAATTCAAACACCTTGAGGTACCATGGGGTATCAATGAACTTGTCAGCGTTTCAGTTCATATTTAAATGTAAAAACAGCATACAGTCACCTACATTGCCCGCCAGCCACAATGTTTTTTGGTGGGCAGTGTATCTGGTGCATACAATAGCATAACCAGCCAGTCATTTCTGGCTTTAAGAGAGTGAACTCAGCAGAACAAGCCTTGCTGATGCTGAACTTACCAACAGGCCAATTTGGAGCGGTAAGATTGGTGCTAAAGGCTGCCCATCCTCAACCCAACAGAGGTGTGCTCTCAGACATAACAACAATTCCTTTTGGCCTCACATGATGCCACGGAGGCTTCATCTTATAAGCATTGCCTTGAGTGAACGGAAAGTGCACTCAGTCTCACTCTGTAAACTAAGCAAACATCTGTGCTGACATAATTGACAGTGACTTGAGAGGTCTGCCCAATGGGCTCTGAAGGCTACTTCAGAGGTTGCCTTCAGCCGCATTAATACCAACATACGACATAGCAATCTGTTCGACGAGAGGTGTATTTCTACTATAGTGTTCTGTTTTACTCCATGTGTCATAAAAATTCAATGGTTGATCGTGAAAAACTAAAGTTCTCTCACACATGAAACTAAAATGTGATCCTGACACATTATAACCCCAACTAAGATTTCAAAATAGAAGCATAACCTAGCTTCTAAAATCAAAAGCCACTCTAAAACCCAATGGAAAAAAATCTCACTGAAGATGGCATATCGAAGACGCATTTTTAGAAACCTATGATTTTCTTAAAACCTTTAATTTACAGAGGTATCAACTTCATAGCGCTGTCTTTTGTAATATAGCTTGGTTTGCCATCCATTATAGAAAACCCCCCAAAATGGTTAAATTAGATGGAAAACCCAATCTTAGACAGTATGAACTATATAAAGCTTGAGGCTCCATAAATTGAGAATGTGTGTATTTGTATGCCATTAAATTGGGCTTGGAATAAACCCTTCATGACAATGACAATCTTGATGTCAGTTCATCCTAAAAGAAGAAAGGAAAGTGGGAGGCATCTGTGGCTCAGTTAGAAGAGTCAGTCGTCTCTCAACGGGAAAGTTGGGGTTTTGATCCCCAGCTCCTGCAGCAACATGTCCAATGTGTCCTTGGGCATGGCATTGAATGGGATTAGATACTTCTGATGGTCACTGCCAGAGTACCAAAGTACAAAACCTGAGATTCATAGCGACATTGAGCTGAAGCTTTAGAGTTCACAAATCTGTTAGCCTGTTATTTGAAACTTTGGAAAGCTTTAAGGGAAAGATGGGGAAATTAATATAGGTCCCCTTTGAAGAAAAGTCTCACTTTTGGATTTGATTTATTTACTTACCAATTTCATATATTCAGTATTTGATACGAGGGTGAAATAACGAGTCACAAAGGGAGATACCGAGTAATTAAGATCCAGCTTGCCCTCAATGAGAAACCAGCAAAGTCAGTCCTTCTGCTTCTATAATCATTGCATATTTTACAGAGTGTTTACAACTCGCGGACAGACTGCCGAACGGAAGGGAACAGGTTGCCTGTCTCATATGTTTTGCAAATGAGCCTGTACGGTACTGATGTGGCTCGCCTTTGGAAATTGTCCTTACAAAGTAAACATGGCCGCAGAAGAAACAATCGTCTCCCAACGGATTTGAAGCAAGCGGCACAATGTCGCGGGCTGTTGTGGGATCCCAAGAGAGCACAATTTGTGGGGAAAGCCATTACACATTCAAATTGGAATTAGCTCGTGTTTTGTACGAGTCTTTTTTTTACTCCTTTACAAGCAGATTTATCCCCCAAAAACCGTCCATTGATCATGGAATTTAGCCCAAGTAGATTTATCCGCCAGCCAGATTCTACCACTCAAGTAGGCTCAACATTTGTTTTCCTGGTTGTAGCGTGTCTCCGGGGAGCCGGGTGCCACCTGTTCTGTTTCCGGGGTTGGGGAATGATTGCAGGGGAAGTAGGTTTTTTTTTTTTTTTTTTTGCCTCCTGATTTTTCAGAGGGAGTTTGGTGGCACATTAGCCCGCAGCTTCCACTCTCAGTGCACCGTGAACAAGCCGGAGACTTAACAGCAGAAGTGATTGATGAGTGGCTCTCAGCGGGGGAAAAAAAACTCTCAGGGGTGTTTTCTGGAGAAGGCAACTTTTTAAAATTAGAAGGAAGCTAGTTGAGTTTCTTTTTTTTGGGGGGGGGGGGGGGGGGGGATCTTTGCCTCAATGTTGAACTTTTTCAAAAAAAGAAGTGTGCATGGTGAATTTAGCATTTTTTTTCATATTGCACTAGTTATGCAAATTCAATTTTTCCACCGTTTTTTCAAATATTTGGTCCAATGTATTTGGTCCAATGGTGAAAACAATACTTTGAACACCTCTGCCAAGCCGTATGCAAAAGCTTTACTTTATAAAGGAGATAAATGACAATATGCAGGACACCAGAGCAGAGAAAAAGACCTTCGAGGGCAAAATAAAACAGAAATAGAGAACTAACTGTGAGGTCATCCAGGGGGAGTGGGGACACAGAAAGAAACAAGAGTCGCAGTCGTGTTGAATCATACCCATTGTTTCCTTCCATAGAAGGAAATAATGGGGGGCAGCCGGTCTGATGTGCCTTTGTTTACCGGTGCCGTGTCGACCTTTCGCCCTTGCGAGGGCGCTTTACAACTTGCGCTGCGTTTCCTCGCATCTTCTCGCCTGACAGTTTAGGTGTTCACAGTAAAAAAAAAAAAAAAACCTTTGAATGCAACTTGGTTCTCTTTTGGAACACCTTTTTTCAAACCTGTCCACCTACCATCCAAGAAAAATGGCCCATCTTTTGCCACATCAACTCCAACTTGGCGCATGTACACTTCTGCTGAGGTCACACATGATCGCCCTTCTTTTTTTTTTCTTTCTTGTAAATGAGGTCCCTCTTTGAGTCTTCCTGCAGGGGGCAGGCAGGGGATTCAGAACACCCACAGGAGACCAGGAAGATTAAAAGAAGTGTTGGAAGTTTTTTTTTTTTTGTTCCGGCAAACATTCAAGTTTTTATCGGAGCAGACCCCAGTTTGAGGGGGCAGATTCACTTTCGGGGCATGAACCTTTGCTGTGATAACCTTTTAAGAAGAGAAAACGGAGGGGGAAGCCAAGTCAAATAAGTAAGGACGGAGAGCATGAAAAGTGAAAAGAGGGAATGACACAAGGGGAGAAGAAAAGGAGACTGCAGCAGAGAAAAGAGCACGGCCTTCCGTAATGAGCCCTTCTTAAGAAGCAGTACTATACTGTCGGCTTTCGTTTTGTATCAATGCCTCCGCACTTTTTTTTTTCTCTTACAGCTCCTGTGCTGTAATCATGTTGTCTTCTGGAAGAAAAATAAATAAATAAAAGTGATGTGCTCCGGTAGTGGGTGGCTCCGTTCACTTCCCATTCCAGACATTCAAACAGGAAATGTGCACAGCGTTCCGACGTTTCCATTCGCGGACTCGCGCTGTCGTCTCCCCTCGATCAGACGCCTTTTTTTTTTTCTTTTTTTTTTTTGAGTCAATGAGGCAACTTGGCGTGCGAGAGTACACAAACGCATGTCTTTGATCCAGATGCAAATAAGCTTGGCTGCACTGAGGCGGGGTTTTTTTCCTCCTGTCGTTGTTGTCACAGTGGTCTCCCAGTTGCTTCCCTTCAAGACGACGACGGCGAGTCTCCAACAAGACGAAAATAATTGTAGAAAAAAAAACGCCAAATGCTCTCAATCTTGAGAAAGTTGTTCCCAAACCCTTCCCAAAAAGAAAGTTTTTGACAGCACATATCTGCACAAAGCGTCTGATATCACGTCGCTCCCTCAGGATTCCCAGCAACAGACCAAAAAACACCAAACATCTCTTGAGTTGCCCATGGCATTAAAACCCCTCCAATTTCTGCCCGCTGTTCTAATTGAGTGGATAAGGGCTGACAAGTAAGAAGGACGGTGACTTTGGCGTCCCTCTGACTGCACATTTGCTCTGAGTTACTCGAGAAAAAAAGTCTCTAATTGGCAAGTTTCAAAGACGAGCCATCTCTTCAAAGACTTCTTAAAAAAAAAAAAGACGCCATTGGTTCATGGTCGAGTGTGACTTAAGAAGACAAACTCTGAGCGTTTCTAATTACCTAAAAAGCCTTAGGGCCTGTGTTATATTAGCGAACAGCTTGTGCTTTATTTATTCATATTATGTAGACAGATTTTTTTTTTTTTTTTTTTCGGTTTAATTCCTCCCAGAGAAGCCTTCCAGTTTACATTGTCAGTTTTCTCTTGGAGGGGTCAGGCTGCTCGCAGAACCCCGATGTTATTTTGATTCCTGCCTTTTATCACTGAGCTGTTTCCAACAACACAGACACAACGAGACTCCCAATGGACCAATTATTTTAGGCTTCTCATTGGCATCCCGGGCTTCAGTATTAATGTGGGAGAAGCAAAAGCACTATATGATGTCCTCAGTTTTCTATATGGACGTGCAAATGCAATAACGAGCATATGTGAGAACTGACCTCGTCATGCTTCTATTAAGAGTATTCCTCATGATATGCGCTCTGTCTCCAAAAGGGGAGACAGTCCGACTCCACCGGCGAATCCACATAAATAAGACTGTTGTGTAAAAGGCTGTCAATGAAACATGAAGAGCACACAGCCAGGCTCTAATGAAACAGGCAACGTGAACACAGAAGGCGCTTCGTGGCGATTCCGCACCCCTGAATTGCCCCGATTCCAGCCAATTTCCAGACAGGTGTTTACTCCGACTGAGTGGCCAGCGCCCTGCGGCTGTCCGCACCAAACAACACTTTTCATTTAGATTGGTGGGAGCTATCAAAGCGTGTTGGAGAAAGGGGGGGGGAAATGTTGGCTGTTGTATGATATCGAAAGACGGCTTCAAAACGCTCCACGCATGAACGCTTCCAATCAGTCCTCATCCAGTCAACTGTTTTTTGTTTAAAATGAGGATACAACAGCTTCAAGAGGGGGAAGGTCCATCCATGTCTTTGCATGCCTCTTAAACTATCCAACAGGAAAGTGAGAATGTACCAGTTTTGCACATGAAATAACCCCTCCAAGGACACGTCGAGAAGTTCATTTTCTTGCACAAGCTTCACAAGATGGCCTCATTTTAACTGAGTCTCAACTTTCCACCATCTTTTCGGTCGCACAACTTCGTGGGGTAGCTCGTGATTTCAATAACGTCTATTGAATGGTGTTGCGCCGAGTCGTATCAAACCATATCATCTGCGTATCGTTCTCACTAGGGCCCGACCGATATGGATTTTTGGTGCCAATGTGGATGTGTATATTGGGGAAAGAGAAAAATCCGATACCGATATATCGGCCGATATCTTTCTTAGATTTATGTTCGATCACAGACAAGATGGCCCCTCGACTGAACAGGTGGATAAATCTAGTAAAATCTGCAATAAAATTAGCCGATACCGATAGTTACAGGAAAAGTCAATATCGGCTGGCCGATAAATCGGTCAGGTTCTACTTATAACCTGTTCTTTTCTTGCTTTACTTAATTTTGATGGATGAGGTAAATTGCTGCATTACTTCCTGTCAGTCACAGGAATTAGGTTCTCCAATTTTGGTCTGTTTTCAAAGAAGAAGAAGAACTTGTCAGCAGTAGAACATAATGCATTTTGGGGAAGACACAAATATACACATATAAAAAGGTAAAAGACATGTTTTTTTTTTTTTTTACGAAGAGATGTTTTTATTTGTCAATTGCACATTTCATCTAATAACAATTTATGTGTGTTCATGCAGCACAGTTGATGCAGTATCATCACAACAGTCCAATAAATGAGTTGCATGTGAGTGCACATGACTTCATAATTACCCCTCCTGGTTTGTTTGTAGTAAATGAACCAGAGCAAGGTTTCATTTTAGTTTCCTGGTCCGGACCAATTGAAGTGAATCACAGGTGGTGAAATGAAGCTCCAACCTTCCGCATGGCTACACAGCACCGCAGGTAATTGAGAAAATATGCTCCGGATGACCCTACGCTTTAAAAATCTAACAGCAGTAAGGTAAGCAGCAGCATGTTTCCTCTTCTGGGATTCCGATTTATATCGAGGCAGCGTTTTGTCTCAAGTGCCCCTCATAAAGCCCCCAATAACAAAACGTAAATATCACCCTTGTTCACCCTCCAGCGTGCAAGGGGTGAAGTGGACGCTTTGACAGGGCCCCACACTCAGGGACGAAGGCCTGATGTAGAGCGCCGCTCACCCCCGACGAGTAATAAAACACTCAATGAACGGCCTCCCGCTGCCATGGGAACAAATGTCCACACAGGGTTACCCCCTCGCCGCCGAGACGAGATGAGCTACTGTCGCAGAGGGAAAGTAAAAAGATGTAACCTCGGAAAAAAAGCAGAGGTCAATTACCTTGGAAGTTATCCATGGCTCAGAGCGGAGGACATTGCTGCCGTCACACACGATAATAGCTATTACTGACAGGTTGGTAAAAGTCGCGGAGCACAGTGCAGAGCTATAATTTCTCCGAGGCTATATGCCAGCGGTGTCAGCTCACATCTATAAGGTACAAAGAAGAAGACGGCATTCGTATAGGTCAGAGACAACAGGCCCGCGGGAATTTTGATGAATAGTTCCTGGCAAGTCTTTTGTGCTGCGCTTTTTCTCTCCAATTTGTTTATTTGCTCAGACCTGTTGTGATGCATTACAGATCTATACAGTTTCCTAATCCTGTGCTGCACCGGCTTTGACAGCTTCTTTTTGTGAAAGCATACAGAGCAGAACGCAGCAAAATCCCTGCTTTTGTTTTGCTTGGATGCCTGAAAACTTGCACAGACAGAGCCTTAACCAAAGATTGCATATTGTAACAAGATGCCTGTAATTATGTGTACTTAGTGGGGGATCGATATCCGCCTCTGTGTTTGTGTGTGTGTGTGTGTGTGTGTGTGTATCTAACTTACAATAAATAGTGCCATAAAGTTTATATTCTGGTTTCTTCCATTTAAGAGAGTCTCAGTACCACTGCAAGACTGTAAAGATTACAGCTACACTCAATCATTTGAACCCAATGTGTGTTTAAAGTAGAGAACTACAAATAAGTCTCTCTAGCCTTTCTTTATCTTTTTTTCTTCCATATCTATTTCTTGCAGCTCCTCTTTTTTTTTTACAGCCTGTCTGAGCTTTTGTTTCTTTTTTTTCCTTTTCTTTTAACCATCCCTCCCTCTGATTTCTCCTTTCTGTCTTCCCTCTGAAGATGGCCTTCACACAGAGTGAAGGGGAAAATGAGCTCGGTGAGAGGCCAGGCAGGCGCGGGCGAAGTCAGACAAAGAAACCGGCGCCAACCAACCTGACAGTTCGCGCGCGCACACACACACACACATACTCACACTCACTCACACGTGGCCGCGTTAATTGAGGCGAGCTCGGCAGGTGTGCTCAGGTAGCGTCACCCGCTGTCGGGTAGTGCTGATGATTAAAAAAAAATGACCGCTGCTGGTAGTATAGCTGCTGTCATGCAATCTATCAGTGGTGCAGGTATCATTATCAGCACGCGGGGAAAGGGCAAAGACGGTGATCCTGAAAGGTGACTTATTGTAGGTGAGACGCAACAAATCACAAGAGAATCAATCTCCTGCAATGTTTCATCTGCAAGCCTAACTTTTTAGTTTTTATGTACCCAACAGATGAGCACCATCATGCTCATTGCAACACAATGTCAGCACCCAGACCCTCTGATATTTAATCAATATGTCCTTTTTTCCCAATTTTTCTGTGCCCTATTCTCCTTTCTGCTGTCAGAATTAAAACTAGATCCCGACCGATTAATCGACCTGCCGATAAAATCGGCCGATATTACCATATGCAGTGACTACCGGCTAATTTTATCGCAGATATGCGCCGATATTACTAGATTTATTCACCAGATAAAAAGTATTTCATTTGAGTTTCATAGTATTACACTTGCAGTCTTTTCACCAGCAGAGGGCGCTATCTGGATTACAACAAGCATTATCACTCTCCAGAGTGTCAAGCCGTGATTCATAGACATTCTCAGTTACTTTCAAGTTGAGTGACCATCTTGTGTCTTTTCCACAAGTGTTTGATAACTGCACTTGAGGAATCAACAGAATAAATGTGTATGCTTTTATGTATATTTATCTCTACAGATTTAAAAAAGACATCGGCCAATATATCGGTATCGTTTTTTTTCTCTCCCTAATATCGATATCAGACCCAAAAATCCCATATTGGTCGGGCCCTAATTAAAAAGTGTAAATCAGGGATTTATTGGCTTTTTTTTTTTAAATCACTTGCACTCGTTAACTGTGTGTAAATTTACTCTGCAAACAGTCACAGGATGCAATGGAAGCAGCCAAGGAGAAGTGATGGATTAGTCACGTTTCCATCCAAATGTGATGTAGGGCCAATTTGAACTGAATTTCCCAAGTAATAATGGATTTACCCATCCATCACTGGAAGCCAGATATTAGCAGTTGGGGGGCATCGAGGTAAACAGCTGGTGGTGACAAATTTGCAGTCTGGGGCCCTAAAAATACCTTGCAGAGAAAGATGATGTAATATATCAAGAATCAGTGAAACCCAAAGCAAAGAAGTACAACAAGGTAAATACATGATGGAAATATAGTGTTTGAATTTGTTAATGTTTTAAGTTGAGGAAAGAAACAGTTTCCTCATTGGAGATTGGGGACTTTTCAATCTCTTTCTTTCTATAGCCTTAATGCTAAACACTTGTTTTCCAAGAATTTCATGGTTATAATTCTATATAACCCTTTAGCAAGGCACCGAACCCACAACAGCAGGCTGTTTGGGCGCTTCATGTGCTGCAGAGGGGAAGGGGTGGAAGTTTCCATCTAAAATATAAGGCTACAGTTTCAGGCTTCTATTCGTAGTCCACATCCTGTGAGTCAGGCTAATAGAGCTACAGCTGATAGATCACATTTACTTCAGGTGTATCATCTTATTAAACAAAGAGGTAGAGAAAACAAAAGCACATGAACGAGTGGGAGGGGAACCACTATGGAACTAATTGGTGGGAGACGCAGGCTGCCAACTGTCTTAACTGTTGTCTTGCGCTCTCTGTAATTATTCCAAAGGTTTAACTGTTACTGTGCAAATCATCTTTGATAGTCTGAAACTGTGTGACGAAGCAACTTCAATTCACCACTGACATGTTTTTATTGCACTTCATTTTCATTCATTTTATAATGTGTGTGTACTTAAAGACGATTCAGTGGATGGAGCCGTTTTTAAGCTAACAGGAGACACTTCATCTGCAAGGGGAGTGAAAAAGAGAATAGGAAAAATCCAATATGGAAGACAGGGGGGGTAAATTGTACATCGAAATTGCATGACTTTGGCCACAAGAATCCATTTCCTCCAATATAAATTGCATCCTGAGAGGGATTTTGGTGTTTAACATTGACAGAAGAGAGACATCAAATTTGCCAAGGTCAACTGTGCTACCAAGGAGATCTATTGGGATATATTATGATGTCAGCTTAAAAATGTATTTCTCTAGCGTGAAGCGAGGGTAAAATTCAACCAATGTTTTCTATCCGGTCACATTTGGCTGAAAACTCGAAGGTCGTCGCTGATTGGCTGGTCAATGTAAACACAAGTCGTCGTCGTCGTCGTCGTCCGGTCATGAAGAAGACTGACAAGAGTGCACAAAGTCAACCAAAGACTCGTCGTTAAAGTTGAGCCCCATTTTAAACCTCACATATCGTGTTACAATGCCGGATGGCCATTGGGAAAATGTATTGTCGGAGTAATCCCAGGATGAGTCAGCAGAGGGCGCTAATTTGCTTGTTTCTGCAAATCACTCGACAGTTCACCCCAAGAGACGGCGTCAAGCCTCTGCGTAAGCCGGTGAAGCCGTTTTACATTGGCTGTTCCTCCCAGCGCACTGGAGAGCATCCCTCCCTCTGGCAGCCCTGCAGCGTTCTGCCCGCTGGAGGGCTTCCTGAGAGCTGCCAATCAGAAGAAAGTGGGACACATTAGGAGTATGGGGCAGAGGCTCAAATGAGAGTTTTTTTGACAACATGAAAGGTGAAAATGAGGAGAATATGGGATCTTTATTTCATTTTCTTAAGGATGTGCTTCCTTCTGGGGCTCAAAGTTAAGTCCTCACTACATTTATGGGTTTGCCTCTGCTTGCATACACACACAGGATTTCCTTCTACCTCTTAAATTGACTTTAATTTACTCACACTGTCACTTCAACACTCTCCAAACCGTTGACAAGCCAGCAGGCTGTCGCAGCCAACTTCCCTTTTTATAAAGTTGACAACATACCTTGAAAAATGGCCGAAAGATAGTCACTATAATCACAGGGCGTTTATTTTCCTCAGCGACAATGAATTTGCTTTCCTCTTTAACATTTAGCAGACATGAAGTGTGTTATCTTTTCACCTTTCCCTTAAGACACTTCTGAAAGTCAGATCTTTTTGGTTAAGTGATGGCACGTTGCATCATCTCCTCTGCAGTGGGAGTTGAGAAAATGTAAGTAACACTCATCCAATGTGACTTTTCAGGCCGGGCTGGAGTGCTAATTTCCTCCCTCTGCCAGATTTCAGATTTGACCTTGTCGAATGAGCTTAAATTACATCCTGAAAAAGCCAAGAAGGCGAGCCGGAGAACTTGATATGCTCAGGTGAGATCCCTCGATGGCGCCCGAGTCGTTATCATCTCATTATGGAGATGAATGACGATAATTTGCTCGGCCCAAAAAAAAAATAAAAAATCACACCAAAACAACCTCTTGTGAAATGAACCGCTTTCTTTTTTTTTTTCTCTCGCAGCTAAACCATGAGTCACCCCGACACTTTGTGCTGACTGTGAAAGTTGTGCTACCAAGATGTAAGCAGTTGTCATGGCAACGTGACCAAGCCAAATATCAAGGACGTTGTTCAACAGTGGCAAAATGCCTGTAGCCTCTTTTTTTTTTTTTTCACCTTTCATTTTTTTTTTTAGTTTCACTTTCATTTTCGGCTCATTATTTCGCAGCTATCGCTTACAGCGACACATAATTCTTTTTAAAAGTGTTGTTGATAACACGTGAGGCATCCTGGACATGAAGTATGCAAAAAGAGTCTCCTTGTCCAGTCCATCATTTGTACCTGAAAGTGAACAAGCCGAGCCCACAACAACAAAAAAAAATCTATAAAATCAATGCGTGCGTGCGTGGAGGCAAATCCAAACTTCACTTCCCGACGGCGCCTTGACAGAAATGAAACGATCCCTCCTTTCGGTTGTTTACACCGCCGCTGATTGTCTCAGCTACGACTGGCTGAGAAAAATCATACATATCGCCTGCATTCTGATGAGTTGTTATCGGCCAATTATTTTCTTCCGGCTGTCAACAGAAATGAAGCTGTATTCCTGCAAGCATGGCTAACAACCCGCAGGGAGGCCTGTCTCTAGCCTGGGTGTGTGTGTGTGTGTGTGTGTGTGTGGCGTTGTTGTGTGTTTGGATGTAGACGAGGAGGGGAGGGGGAGGGGGGAGGGGGAGGGGGAGGGGGGGATATATCAGCCAAACAAATAGACTGGCTTCTTTTTGTGCACCTTCCCGTCCTTTTTCATGTTCCTGTTCAAATTCCAGCTGTTTTTTTTTTTTTTCACCTTTATTCCCCATAGCGTTTTCCTCCCCCCCCCCCCCCCCCTTATTATGGTTTCTCAGCCTCTGCTTTGTCAGACTCTTCCGCTGTCTCTTTTAGATATTCCCATCGTCCCCTCATTTACGTTTGTTCCCCGCTCTCTGGCCATTCACAAACCTCTCCTGCTGTTTTTTTTTTTTTTTTTCTCTCCAAGTTGTTCTTCGTGATTTTTCCTCATTTCCATTTTTTTTTCATGTCTCCTTAAATATTCTCCCTGACAGACATGCAGAAATTCTGCACTGATTGCAGCGACTAAGCTAAAAAACAAACACGGTGCGAGCAGCCCGACACGGTCGAGGGGAACGCGGGCGAAAACAGGCCAGAAACAATTAAGCACAGAGCGGAGAGACGGGCCCGCCGGTGAGGGACATTTACATTATTGAAAAGGACTTTTGAGGGGGAACGCTGGGACGCTGCATGCCCAGAAAACACACACACACACACACACACACACACACACACACACACACACACACACACACAGGCAGGCAGGCCCGCCTCGCTGTCGGACACGGCAAATAATGATCCCTCCTCTCCATATCTCTCTCTCTCTCTCTCTCTCTCCCCCCTACGGTCCCTTCATTCTCTCTCTCTTCCCCACTTTCTCCCTCTCTTTTCATCCCTCAGGTTTCACCCAAAGCACGACCTAATCTTTACAAATTGCATACCTACAGAGCTGCGTGATGTGTCACTCCGCATCACAAACTAGGCCCCCAACGCAGGGAGGGGGGAGGACGGGGGGGGGGACACACACAACTGTGCTTGACATTGCCTTCCCTCCTGTCGTTTCATCATGCTAAATGTCAAAGTGTGTGTGTGTGTATTTGTGTCTATGTGGCCGTATACATGTAAGTGTGTGGAAGCAGGGATGTTCATGTGCACACTCTGAGAGAGTTTGTTTGTTTGTTTGTTTGTTTACGCATCTGGCTGTGTTTCCATCACAGCAACAGGCGACAAAAGCACGGGCTGCAAAAAAGATCCTAAACTGCAAATCAAAAAGGCAAAGAGAGACAGAGAGAGAGAGAGATCCTGTGCGTCGGCTGGTAATTTTTTTTGTTTTGTTTTGTTTTGTTTTGTTTTGTGCTTGCGTGTCACAAGGAGATTATTTGTGAACTACAGGATTGCGTGTTCGCCGAGGTATTAGGGCTTTTTTTCTTTTTCTTTTTTCTTTCTGGTTTCAGGAGCGAGTGAGAAAGTAAGAGAGAGCGTGAGTGCAAAAGGAGGAGACGCGGGACTCATGGAAACGGTCGGCTAAAGCCAAACTTGCCCCCCCCCATGGAGGCCGTTCTTGTCAGCCGGAGCAGCCGGGGGTCCAAAAAAAAAACCACAAAATCATGACATGATATTAAGCAACACACTCATGACAGGCTCGTCTGGTTAGTGGTTAAAACAAGAAAAGAGTTCAGCCACAGGTACCGCTGTCAAGTTAGAAAATGTGAATAAAAGCACGCTCATTAATACTGCACAGACAGAGGGTACCCCGGAGGTCTTCACATTGTTGCTGCTTGTTTCCTTATCAACACCCTGTTGTATTATCTACAGTGTGTCCTCCTCTCTGACTCTGCAGTGAGCAGGGGTGTTAAAAAACATCCATCCTCTGGAAGTACAAGAATGGGCGTACTCCACATTACGAAACATTCTGTCAATCAATTCAACATGTGAGAATGAATGGATCTGTAATGTGAGACGGGTAAAGCAAAAGTTTAATTAATCATTTAAAAATGTGCTATTGGAGTGATCATAGCCTAGCGGTTAGCGTGTGTGTCCTGTGTACAGAGTCTGTACTCAAGTTTGAATTGAATTGAACCTCTATCTGGGAGCCCTCGAACCAGAGTTCAGCAGGGCATCAAGAGTGAGTGCTGTCAGGTGGGGGCCCCCCTTAGGGAGGTTTCCTACGTCACTGCAAAATTTGCACATTTTCAGCCACTGTTTTGGGGTACTGCTCTGGGGCCCCAAGCAGTTTCCTGTTGATAAGCAGCGCCTCTGGGTAGCAAAGAGAACTCCCATGATTCCCCGCTGGCCTCGACGTCATCTTCTGTTCCTTCACTATTGATTGAGCGCCCCCTGGTGGCTGAATCTACAAATTCTATCTTTAAGTATTCTGTGACCCTTGTTTTCTTTTTTTTTCTTGGCTCAACTTCCCAAATTTAAAGATACAGTAAATTGTTATTTGTTGATATTCACAATAAAAACTAAACTTAACAACAAGTGTTCATCTTTAAAACACACATAGTTAGTGGTCAATATCTATTTTAGACTAAAACCTGACAACAGGAAGTGACTCGACCTCTCATTTCAGACGTTTTTTTTTTTTTTACGTAAATACATTTGAAAAAATAAGAAAAAAGATGGTTAATGGAGCGATGTTCAAGCTATATTGAGTCTTCGATTGTCAAAAGTCTATAATTAGAACAGGAAGAAGCTGTTAAATAGCACTTAGGGGCATTCAAATGCTGGAGTCCACTGAGAGCATAATGATCATGATGGAAGCATTAAAAAACAATTTGTGATCCATGTTTCGCAATAAAGGGACCAAAACTAGAAAAGCCGTCACGAAATCCAATTTAAACTGGAAGAGAGAAGCAGTTCTGAAAGAGGCAGTGCAACATTTTAATACTCACATATGGTCGGTTGAGTCCACTGAAAAGTTGACATAAACAAAGAAATGAAGCTCCAAAATATCGTGACCACAAGTTGAAGTAGAGCTCTAAAAGTACGAGCTTACACAGCATCCTACATTTCCCATGATGCATCTGTATTGCATTATTCTTTGACTACATCTCGGCCTAAAGCCACATTTTAGCCCGCTATAAATTCAGTTCAACGAAGAAGAAGGAGAACAGGAAACAATAAACTAAAGGGACCCATTAAGGTCGGATTGGTACTCTTAGGTGCCAAAACAGTAGGACGGTATGGCTCCTTTATTTTGGTACCAATCCCAACTTTTCCCGACGGTGGAAACGCCAATAAATGGGTAAACGCAGCTTGAGTTGACTTTATCTGCCCTTTATTCTTCTGAGTAAAGACGAGGGTATCTTAATTGTCCATATTTTAAATCATAGCGCCACTGGACCAAGCTGCAAAGACGCACTACAGGTTTTCTGCAATCGTGCTCAAAGACTGAATGTCTTTTAATGTGACTCAAAAGTGTGTACACACAAACACACAAACACTCCCACACAGTCTACACTCCAGTGTGTGCGCACATTATACATGAGCGCACACACACTCAGACGTCTCATTCAGACGCTCAGCTGCCTGCCTCCTCCGCACCGTTGTTGCCGGGGAGTCGCTCGCTGAAATATCACCTTGAGTCTCGCCATTTCCCAAACTCATTTACTTTATTACGGCAAGTGTCTGCCACGAGCACGGGGGAAAAACAAATGGGAGGAATAGAAGACTGGGAGATAGAGAGAACACACACACACACACACACACACACACACACACACACACACACACACACACACATATGCAGGCAGAGACCAGCGTAATCAGTCTCGAGGGGGAGTCCATGCTAACGCGTAGAGCAGGGAGGGAGTGGAGATTAATAGAATGAGAAAGGGAGTGTGTGTCTGTTTGTATGAATGTATGAGGGCGGGTGAAGTGTGTGTAGTGGGTGGGGGGGAGGTGGGGGGGGCTGTTAGCACAAGTAGCACGAGCCAGAAGGAAATGACATCGCCAGGGTTGCCATGGCTGAGTGGAGAAGACGCGTTCTCCCCTCCGGTCCTCCCCCAACTTCATCCATCAATTTTTTTTTCTGAACAATTTTCCTCTTTTTTTTTTTTCTCCTCCACTTGTTCTCCATCTTTGTCCCTCTCTCCTTGTGTCTTTTTTTTTTTTTTTTTTTATCTATCCCTTCACTCCCCCTCCCTCCTTTTCCTTCCATTTCCCCGCCGCCGCCGCCGTCTGCCAGAGCGCTCTCTATAAACATGCCAGGGACAGTGCTCTCCTCCTCCTCTTCCTCTCACCTCCCAAAAGAAATTGCCCCTCCCCCCCCCCCCCCCCGTCTGAAACGGCCGTGATGATTGCATTCTCGCACTCTATTGTAAAACAAACAAAAAAGGGGACAGAAAAAAGAAATGGAAAAAAAAAAAAAAAAGGGAGAGAGGATAAACGCCGCAAGTAGTGGCCCCCTTTTTTTTGTGGACCGCTGTTGGGAATGTGAACGGCCTGTCAAGCAGGCGACACAATGGAGCTGTTTTGATGGAGGTGGGGGGGGGATGCAAAGCAAAAGACCGTCCCCTCTACAATGCTGTGCAGTTATAATGATGTCCTGACTCATCGCTTGGCGGCCTGCGTCATTTTGCACACACACACACACACACACACACACACACACACACACACACACACACACACACACACACACACACACACACACACACACACACACACACACACACACACACAGAGAGGAAGTGGTAAATTACAGCTTGATGGTACAAATCAAATGCAAATTGCATACACAAACAGGAGGAAACAGAGAGGATGTTAATGATATAACCGTCAAATGTGTTTGGAAAAATGTCCTTTGGCAAATACCAATTAAAGGGCACGCGGAGCAACGACGTGGAGCGGTGTGCGTGTGCGTGTGTGTGTGTGTGTGTGTGTGTGTGTGTGTGCGTGTGCGTGCGTGCGTGCGTGCGTGCGTGCGTGCGTGCGAGACATCATGGAAATAATTTGGCTCGGTTTAAGGGGCTCCACAACTGACGCACTGTTGACATGCAACTGAATATCTACTGATAGGGCGGAGCCTATGACACTTTGCAGAGGGGGCGGGGACTTATAGCGCGCCCTTAAATGGTCTATAGGCTGTTCAGTACAGTATATTATAGTCGAGTAGAGTATCGGCTGTATGGAGGTGCGAGACAGAACAGAGGGAAGTGTGCAGATTACAATGACTTCTATTTCAGCACCATGGACAGCGACACGGATTCATCATTAAACGGTGACCTTCTCATAGATAAGCAACACAAGTGCCGTGCTCATGTGTAGGTGTACTACAACAACAACGGCCCGACTCCCCCAGACTGGCTCCCAGTCAGCTGTTGTCTTGAAAACGGCCTCACTTTGTAGTTTACTGACTGCACCTCATCGTCCAGCCTCACAGACACTCATGCATTAGTCATTTTTTTGTATGTTTACACCTCTCAGTTCCGCCAACTAGTGGACTGGCGTGCACGCTACAGCTCATTTAATGTGTACTCCAAATAAATATGTTGAAAAGCCAAAGTGAAAGAGGATTCCCCACATTATTCAAGAGAAGGGAAAAGAAGAAGAAGAAGAAGAAGAAGAAAATCTTCAGAAGCAGCTGTGAGGAAAAAAAAAGAAAAGGAGATTCACACCCACTCACAGCGTTCCAGCTTGAAGCCAGGAGGCATCGCTGACATTTTGGGGGGATAAAGGTCTTGATGAAACCTCGCTGTTTTTGCAGACAACACTTGCACACTCTGCCCCCCCCCCCCCCCCACTGCCAACAAACATTAAAGCGAGAGCGCTGCCAAAAATCCCAGGTGGTGAAACATTGGTACGGCCTCACTTCCTAATCAATAGGACTACGGGAACATATCGCTCCTCCTCCTCCTCCTCCCCCCCCCCCCCATGTACAGGAAGCTGAACTCTGCTTCTTCTGCCGTGTCTTTTTTAAGCCTCCACATTATCGCGATGTAGTCTTGACTCATCTAGGCCAACTGGCAGAATAATAAGCAGAGAGGGAGATTTGGTGGGACTCTAAGAGAGCTGAAACTACAGCGCTGTATTAGTGCCACTTTCACTCACTCAAATGAAGAAACACGGCTGGTGATTAAGCTTCTAGTGTGTGTTTATGTGTGTGTGTGTGTGCGCTTTGGCTCCATTGGGAGGCTGTTGCAGAGCCTTAAATTATACATATGTTCTCATTCCATTACCAGCGGCAAAGGCTTCCCAGCATTTCCATTACCAAAATGAAGAGGCGCACGCACTCACTCTCTCTTTTAACACACCCCGTGCATAAATGTACACATGCATGAATGAGGTGTGCATAAGCAGGGCATCGATTCGCCTCCTGCAGTCCCCGAAAGAACACAGCATCAACCCGGGGGGATTAAAGTGCAAGAAATATCATTCCAAAATCAGATTCCTCAAGACAAGCTGGCAACAGGTTCCTGACTGCTGGTAGTGAATGATTAATGCTGTCCTCTGGTGGAGTCGCTCCAAGGGGCCGGCGGCAGTGGGCTGCAGTTAGTTGCACTGCACCCAGTTGAAAAAAATAAAAGTTTGGGTAAAAGTCCAAATTTGAGTTTGAAAAATTCAGTCAAATTAAGAAAATGTGTCATTACGCCTCAAAAAACACAACGACTAGGGTAGCCCAAAGTGGAAGTTTCTGAGTTGCTGAGTAAAAATAAGTTGTGGGGATTCATGTCCTCTTTGGGCTTCCGTAAAATACTTCACATTCACATTACATATTTTTTTCGTCCCATGTTTTTTTAACCCTTAAAGACCGAGAGCGCCGTCGATGGCTAAGGATTGCAACCACGCTAAAATGTTCAATGCATTCTGAACCGTTTACATGCTTTAAAAAGCTGGAGAAAGTGGAAGTTCCCAGCTTTCCAGTGGTGCCACAAATGTCTCACGCAGACAAACAGAGGCTGCGCAGCTAACGAGGTCGTGCAGTCGCGTTCTGCAGCCTTGATTTGTCGAGGAGATCCAGACTCATAATGCCCTGAAATGATGCATGTTAGCACGTGATGCTAACATGCATCAATAATGGAAGCTATGGTTGAATGACGTGAGGATGCAGCGTGTCACAGCGGCGTGCACCAGGCCGATAACATAAGGATATCATACATCGCACGCACAGAATTTAAGTGGTGCATTTATGTTACTGCTGCTCCAATAGGACGGAGGGAAACAACTGTCCTCTTCTGCTCGGTGAACCTCGCCTCTCTTCGCTCCGTCCCACTCCACTCAGCTGGACGCCCAGATCTTAAACTCCTCACCCCCACCCCCCCCACCCCGGTAAACACGAGTACCTCGCCGCGGCTGCTTCTCATCAGCTTTCACATCAGATCAGGAGTGGCTTGGCTCTGAGGAGAGGTGTTATCAGAAAGACAGCTGAACGGAAGAGAGAAAGGGGAGGGGGGGGAGGTGCTGCAGTTATTTGAGCCCCGGCAACGAGTTGAGACAACATCAGACAAGGATTAAATCAACAAACGGGACTGACCCTGGGTGACCAAAGGAGGGGTACTTACATGTCTGAGGAGAGAAAGGAGTATTTATCCTGTTAGGGAGGGGGGAGGGGAGAGGAAAAAGGGACATGAGCAAAGGCAGGAACAAGAATAAGATTTTTACTCCTTCAAGTAAAAACAGGCATAGGACTTCAATTTGAGTACAGTTAAAGCACCTGTAAGACGTTTTTACTAACAAAATAGACTGAAATTAACTGTGAGGCTTCTTAACGACCAAGAAAATCCGATGAGACTGTCAGCGACATGATTGGCCGTTTCTATATTGGAACTTTTCATGCCTCTAACCACTGTGGCGGGTGCAAACTCAGCTGGTTTTTTCTTGATTTTCCAATGCAAAAAATACCAAAACAAATCGATGCTTATTGAGTGTACAAAAACAAAAAGCAGGATGAGATGATTTGTCAGAAAACAAACACGACTTATGAGAGAAGTGGAAAAGATCAGCGAAGGGGAAAGATGTATTGCTTTGGCCACCAGGGGGGCGCCATATCACTAAAGTTCCTCAAAGGAGCTTTAAAAGTCATAATTGATCATTTTTGGTTTGCATTGTTGTGCGTTATTTTCCGAACTTTAAGACTTTTTTTAAATAATAAGAAAATAGTGACTTGATTACCAACATGCGCAATCAACCTGGACTGTGGAGACAGAGGGTCATTTTGTCCACTAGATGTCGCACTTTAGCATCAGGCTCTCAGACCAAAACAAAGCTTTCTTTTGGCTATACCTCCACTGTCCCTCAGTGCACCCTTCTCCCCTTCTCCTTTTGGTTTTTCACCTGTACAGCTGGTTGTGTAAAAATGTACTTTTGCCACCACTGCAACTGAATTCAGAAAGGATAGTAAATTTAAGTCGACAGCTTTGCATTAAAAAAAAAAAGCTCAGGAAGCAGCCATTCCAAAAAAGTATATATGTGATTTATGCCAGCAATATGGGAAAATGAATGAGTAATAAGCATGTCCCAGTGGAAAACTGCCTCTGAGCTAGTGCTATCTCAGTTTACCATTTGCAATTCCAGGAAATCTCATCTCTGGAAGTGCATCCTAGCACAAGATGTACTCGTGTTTAGTATGTCTGAATAACATATCCCTCAAGTAAAGCTCACCCAAACACCCAGGTCTGAACATTTTTAGAGATAGCAATAGTCCCGTGGTGAAAATTGACCCAGTTTGAGCCGCCGACATGTTGTGACTCTTATGCTACACTGACATTTAATGTTTTGTCTTCCTCCTGAGTAATGTACCATAGTGCAATATGGTCTTTTTAAGGTCCAGTAGCTTTCTGTTCATCTCAGCTGCGTTTAAGTGTCAAGTAGGAGAGACATGCTTGTAAGCTAGGGGAGGCGTATTTTTCAGATTTATGGTCCCAGACAGGCCAACGGGGAGTGGGCCGGACCTCAAGCCAGTAATCTGTGATGGGGGAAAAAAACAACCTTATTTTGAACCCTGCTTACACTTGTTGTTTTGGAAAAGTTTTGTGGTGATCCAAACACATTGGGACAGTATAGATGGGCTGCTGTCCACACCTGTGTCTCCAATGTGTCCAGCTGACAACTTGGGTTCAGATTTTGTTACTGAAAGCTTCCGTCTTCTAACACTGACACTAGAATTTCAAAGGTCGTGGCTTCTGCTTGGCCACTCCAGGTGCCACACCAAAATCCAACTCTGTGATTAGCTATTAGCCTAATCAGAGGCGTAGCTTAAAGGTATAATATGTAGAATCTTAAGACAATGTTTCCATTCAAATATCTAATGTAATTTAATATTGTAATATATCGTTTTTTTTTGCTGAGTACCGATACTACCTCAAATATTTCCAACAATTATCAAAGCCAGAGAAACAGGATGTGTCTTGTCGCGACAGCTGCTATGATGAGCCGCCATGACAGACGCAATCCTCCTCTGAAGCTTTTGAGTTCAGCATTTTGGTGGTCCAAGCGATGGTTTGTAACATGATGGGACTATATTAGAAGTAGAGAGTGTCCAAATGTATGTGTCCTAGTTTAAAGGTTCCTTTGGTGGCAACTTATCATGCACATTTGGCCATGCTCTTAAGCATAGTCTAAATATGACCATTCTTGACTAAATATACGTACATCTACTTTGAAGTAGATCTCAAACTTGTAAATGGGCAATAAACTCTGGAGGAAAGTTTTTAATGAGGTAAACTGTGAATTTGGGTTATTTCCCCATTTGGTTCCATACTCTTAACCAACTCAGTTGCCCCCTGCTGGTCACTAAAGGTGTTGCAGTGTTTGCAACGATAGGCTACCAATTTAAATATTTCTACAGTTCAATTGTCAAAGTGTTACTTAAGAAGGGGGCCTTGGCTGTTCCATTGGCTTGGCTCTCCATTGTGGTTTTTTTCTAAAGCAATGTGTCCACCAGGCATCTTTCACTGGCAGGAAAGCTTTGAACAGAGCCATGGGAGCAAGTGAGCAAGTGCCATGAAAGGAAATGAATTGGGGGGGGGGGGGGGGGATAGGAAACAACACTCAGACGTACTTTGAGGCACTGAGTAAAATGCAGTATTGTTTGCTTTCCGTGTTGAAGGCAGCAATGTGCTTCCACAGGGAAATACAACAACTTACAGGGAAGGTCCAGTGTTGTAAAGCTTTCTATGTCTTTACATACTTATAACTGTGTTGTACTTTATATTCAGAGCCTCTGTAGCCAGAGATAAAGCCCATACTGACTACATTCTCAAAGCAGATGCCCTTAAAACAGCTGGATTAGAGTTGCGTTTTTTGGTAGTTGGGAGTGATTGGGCCGGTTGGACTGAATGATGGCCTTTGATTTGACACAAGAACAACTTGTAGCCCAGGTTTATTTCAGTGAAGTATATATACAGCTCATATGCAGGGGCGTGTCCAGAATGTTTGAATGGGGTGTCCCAACTGGGGCACTGAGTTCTGCAGGGGTGGCCTGAAGTCTGTGTGAGTGCACATGGATGAATAGCATTTATTTACTGTCATAGAATGTGCAAAACGTGGATGTAGTCTCATTGCCACCACCCATTGGTTACTAGTTTTGAAGAAGTTTAAAGCCCAACAATGGCGGCCATATTGAAAATGCTAGTTAAACTACTTTCTATCAGCTAATTCACAGGTGATGAGCTGGAGCTAAGGCAAGCCTTAAGCCCCCTAGAGAACAGTTCAAATGACCCCCTGCAGGTAATCACTCATGCATATAATGATGAGGAACCCTTATCCTCCATGAAGTAAAAAAACGTGTTATTATGTTGTTGTATGAGAATTCACCCCCTGTTCAATGTGTGCTGATGAAGACATGGCATCTTGTACCAGGCTATAAACATTTGTATTTGTGTTGTCAAGCTGGGCATTGTAGTATAGGGTGTGTAAGTGACTTTTGGGTCTTCTGGAGCCAGCCTTAAGTGGACACTTGAGGAAGTGCAGTTTTTTGTACATCCGCATTGGATTAATTTTTCAACACTGAAAGGTTGCCGCTTGTTCTTTCTCCACAAATCATAACTAATTGAACTACCAACATTAAAGCATATAACGTGTTTAATCACAACAGAATGGCAGCATTTCCAAACTACTGGACCAAGTTAAGCACTAACGGGGACATGTGCCACATACAAGCTACCTTGACCAAACAGTTGTTATACCATGAATCCCGTCTCTGAAAAAGGCAGGTAGCAAATCATTGTTCAGTATTTTGAGACCGGCACAAGGGGTGGCCACTTAAGACTCATCAGGGGTCAATGCAACCTTTTGGAGCCCTTTTGGATACACCCCTGCTTACTTGGGCTACACTGGAGGTTCACCCACATTACATTTTCTAACATGCATAAAAAAGAGAGATTTTTTGAAGGTTGTGCAGATATTTCTCCAAGAACATTCGGGACTCTCCATGTGAAATAACAATTTAAAATGTGCCATCTCCTGTTGGGTGTCAGCGAATTCCAATTTTCGACTGTTTCGAGTGATATTTCTGCAGATTGTTACCATCTTTAAAGTGTTCCTCTTTTAAATTCTACCTGTCATAAAACAGCAGTAGAAGTAGCAATTTCCACATTCCTAGTTTCCTAGTTGTCCTAGTACCTTGTAAGCACTTCAAACCTCCCATCTCACAGCTGCTTTCAAATGCAGCACAAGTTTTCCGCACAGGTTTTGCCCCTAGGGCCAAAATCACTCCAGTCAAGTAAAATAAGCAATTTTTTTGCGGCCGGATTTGGAGATTAGACTGACTTGAACTTGAGTCTCATTCGCCCGCTGCACAGATAGGATGTGAAAACAGGTTGTTGGTGGTTTTTCTTTAAACATTCATGACTCAGCTGAAACTATTTTATCAGATCCTTCCATTAAGGGCAATGTGGTTGGAAGCTGTGGGTGGATTGGGGGGGAAAAAGAAAAAAGGTTTGTGTTACAAGTCGTGAAGAATCTGATAATTTACTTGGCACTGCAGAGCGAGTGGAAGGGAGGGTGGATGCAGGGAGCAAGCGAGGTTTGAGGACGACAGACGGTTCAATGATAATTATCGTCTCAGGAAAATAATCTGGAATCAACAGGGGGGGGGGGGGGGGGACAAATTGAGCTATGGATTTCTGCCAGAGGTGAGCGCTGACAGTATCTCTTCCTGCTATCTGAATCTGTCACAGAGCTTATACCTCAATTTTGGCTCTCTGGAGTGCAGAAAAAAAAGGAGAAGAAGAAGAAACTCCCTCTGCAATCAATCTCATCCACAGGCAGAGCCATCACTCACATGGTCATATTTGAATTAGGTGTCTAGACGTACAGTTTGCCAAAGGCCTACTCTGCTTTTGTCGCCGAGGGTTCCTGTGCAGCCCTTATCCTCTATCAAAAAATGATAGAGTCCCAGAGAGGATCCGAGAGCTCGAGATGAATGCGGGAGTAAATGGATGGATGATCTGGAGGGGTTTCAAGGGAATGGGGTGGCTGAAGTCCTGTAAAGCCTCTTTTCTAAGGCAGGGGAAGGGGAGAAAAGAAGCAACCATAAGACACCGACAGAATCAATGCGTTATGGTAAGATTTCACAGAGCGGCCGAAACTGTACGATAAAGCTTGAAGTATAGGTCAACCCCAGCTCTACTCATCCTTCCTGCTGAGTTTTAAAGGCAGTATAAATATTTATGATTCCCAGAGGGCTGCATACACTAACCCATTTCCTGTTAGCGTTAGACTGTTCCAATGAGGCATTAAAACAGGCATTTTTGGACTGCAGGAACTTTTTCATAGTTTTAGCAACTGTTGGAACCCTAACCCCTTTGTCACTGATTCCACACCGCAGGAACTATGAACCATTCTAGTTCCTAGAACCGCGTTTAGAGGAACTTTTTTTTTAGCTCCGGCTTCAGAGTAGGTACCATGGTGGTGTGAATGCAGCCAGAAAGAAAAATCCCAGTGGTGTTCACTGCGAACTCCCTCGTGGATAGTTCCTCTTCAAAAAGTCCCCAGAACTGTTTGGTCATGGGCCACCAGTCTGGATCTGAAAAATCAGCTAGTCAGGATTTTTAACGCTGCAGGCACACGTCAAGCTGGAGACAATAGGAAGACAGGAAGTCAGACAAGGAAACTCACAGAGCGTCCAGTCAATTTCAAAATAAAACACAATATACGGACTCACAAATTTTGTATCAACATTATGTCAAAACAGGCACCGAATGAACAACAAAGTAACTTCAGAAAGCTCATCCAACACAACGTCCATTTAGCTACAATCAGAAAAGGACACCCACCAGATGAAGTCAATCATTTTCATACAGCGGTCCTTGAATCTAAGTCCTATAGACGTGGGTTAAGTGTCTTGCCCAAGGACAAATTTCACATGTAGCTGAAGGAGCTGGGGATCAAACCCCTAACCTTCCGGCTGAGATATGACCAACTCTCCCACTGATCCACAGCCTACAAACTTTCATCCAAATTGCATTTGCAAATGAAGACTTTTGAGAGTCAATCGATGTTTTTTTTGTTTTTCTTGTTTGATGCTATCGTGTGTCCCAACATGCGACCAGCAGAGAAATCCCGCAGCTTAATTGGAAGCCATGGCCTGCTATCTGATTGGAGCTCAGTTTGAAATGCATGAAACTGTCCAAATAATGAAAGCCATAATTATACGAGTTTGTTATCACTGTTTTGAGTGCTTTAAAGCCTCGGCTAATCTTTCCCTTTTTACCAGTTTATTTTCTGCTTCTTTGAGATAACTTTGTGCGTTTGCCAGGAAACGCAATGTCACTGACCAATGTGTATTAATTGATGCTTGCTGCTGCCTCCCCGTGTTACATAAAATCCCCCCTGGCTTCAGAGTCCGATCAGAGGGTCTGCAGCCGGCTGATTAGCATTGGCGCCCGTGTGGCTCGCAGCTCCTCAAGTAAACAGTTAATCCTGACATCAGTGATCCATCGCCCTTTTTATTCCCGCCCTCTGCACTTATCACTCACCTACGCTTGACTTCCACTCCACGATGACAGCTCGCCCACTCTCCTGCATCCAATTTCGCTCGCCTCAATCCGGCAGAAATTGCGCCTTGTCTCTAATTAGCGCGCATTATTTATGCACTCATCAGCCTCTGCCTTTCACCTTTCCGCTGCCCTGAAAAATGGGCTAATCTGTCATGCCCATGTGTAGTGTTTTCTGATGATTCATAAATGTTTATGCACATACAAATTTGAGAGTGCATGCGAGTAGGTCTGTGTGTGTGTCAGGTGGCAGTCAATTAAACCAACAGACACACTGTCCTCGGATAAGCTTCCTGGGATTCTCAAGCACCTTGCTTTCGACTGAGGCAACCAAACACTCCTGTGTGTTCAACTCCCAGCTGTATAACCGGTTCCATCACACATGCTGCGCATAGAAAAGAGAGGGAGGTGAAAAAAAAAAAAGAAAAGAAGGAGGGGGAGAGACGCATGAGATAGAAACAGAGACCTAGAAAAGGAAGGAGAGAATAGAGGATGTAGACGTTAAATTGCACCACACAACAGTGCCATCTAGTGGGCTCCCTTTTTCATCCGTCCCTTTATCTCTCCTTTATCCCCCCCCCTTGCATTTATCATTGTTCCTTCCTCCCCGAATCGTCTCTTCCATCTTATTTCCTCAACATCACACACGCCCACGTGCACACAAAACATGTGCATTAATATGCATAGAGCACACACACACTCCTGATTTGGCATGCCAGAGCAGAGATGACTCCTAATCTTCTTTGTGCTGTTCACATGATTCAGAACAAGCGGACAGGACTCCACACACAGTGGAGAAGTTGCATGCCAGTGGAAAAAAAAAACACTTGTTTGTCCCTGCTGTCCTCTTACCCTTGTTTACTTCTCTTTTTTTCTGTGTGTCCTCTTACATTGCATCTTCGACCTCTTTTTTATTTTCATCTCCACCTCTCTCTCTCTCTCTCTCTCTCTCTATCTCCGATCGCCCCGCCGTCAGCTCTCCCTCTCCAGATCTCCACCACCCAGACTGTAAACAGCGGTGATGGATTACTAATTGTCACACTAGAGATGCAGCACGGTGGAGGCAACTGCGAATGTGCGTGTGTGTGTGTGCATGAATATGAATCATGCAATTGGAAAAGATAGTCTAAAACACCAGCATCTACACACACACACACACACACACACACACACAGAGGCTACAGTGTGCCATGTCGGGGTGTGTGTGCGCATGCCGTGCAGACACACATATGACACATGACATTTTGACCTTCATGCTCAGCATATGGCCTTGATTGATCAGTTGCAGTTTGATACCTTGCCCATTAGTTTTGCTTTGATAGCCATAATTAAGCCCTGTGGGGGATGGGGGAGGGGGGGGGGGGGGGGGTGATCTGCTGCAATCTTCAGGCAGTAAACTCCATCCTGCTACATAAAAATAAAGCCGAGCTTTACTGCAAAGGTGTTGTTTTTCTTTCCTGATGCAACAATTTTGCTGGGATGGAAAATGGTCTTCAATCAAAAAAAGCTAACAGTTCCCCCCCTTTTTTTTTGGTTGCTGAAAATGAGTGGTAACATCAGATAATCTATGGTGGTAAATTTTTCTTCTCTTCATCTCTTGTGATGTGCAGGCTCGAGGACTGCCATGTGTGCATTCAAATGAAGGCAGACTGCATATAAGGGGGCAAAATGGGTTCCTTAGTCGACCAGATTCCCTGCTGAGCGGTCAGACTGATCGCATGTGCAGAAAACTATCAGCAGCCTGTTGAAAACAGCAAGAACAGTTGATTTAAACTTAAGTCCGGCCTCTGATAAGGGAATTAGCACATTCATCTATTTGGATTTTAGGGTGGCCAATCAGATTCCAAGGGGGGTGTGGGGGATGTCGCCCCTCTGGACACACCCCTGCTCATAAGTAAAGAAAGGTGCCCATTAAAATAAAATATCTGAAATGATATACCTGGTTGCCCTGCCTTTTGGCTAGACAGCATGCAAAGAAAGCTCTACATGAGTTATGAAGTGGCTGCAAAGACTTTGAAAGAGGAGGGGGAATGGCATTATGGGAAGTGTTGGCCTGGGTACTTTGTAAGCCGACCCAGTCTTTGGTTTGACCTTTATTTCAATCTCTTGCAAGTCATTTAAATGTATAAAACTCTACCTTATAAATTATATTCGATTGGATTGTATTAAGTGTCTCAAAGTTATTTGCCTGAAGCTTTTGAAAATTGCACGTCGGAATTGTGCAAATGTCACATTATGTGATTTGCTATGGTGGTGCTTGGTGCCATTTTTGAGTTGGTCAGTAAGTAAGTGATAGTTTCAAGCTGTGTGTTCAGTTTTTCTTGTCTTCATAGTTCGAGACAAGGCGCATGTCCTTTGAATTTCCCAAGAATTGTAGTCTAAAAATCCTTCAACAGCACACCCACAAACCACAGTTACTGCCACACTCGAACTGATCTTGACTCCACACACACACATCTCCTTATCTTTATCTCCACCTTTCACTCCATGCACCCCCCCTGTGCTTCCTGCTTCCTTCCTCCTCTCGATTTCAGTCGTCACATCACCCCTCAATTAAACCGATGCCAGCCAATGAAGATGTTATCAGCACTGCTTCTACCTGTGGCGGAGGGGAGAACGAGTCGAGTACCCTCATGAATTATATATCCATTATTGATAGCGTTTGCCAGGATTCTAAAAATATATATTTATATAACGTGTCACATTGTCTAATCCTCACCGGTTGGCCCGGTGTCCTCAGGCCTCTGGCAGGGAGGATGGCCCAGGAGTGTTTGCCAAATGTGTTTGTATTCAAGTTTGCCGCTTGAATTATTAAGAGCGTTGTTTGCATGCAAACTCAAATTCCACCAAAGCACTAGTTTATTCAAATTGAAAGACTCCCGAGTAAATACTTTAAGCACACAATATCTCGTAGTCCGCCAGTGCAACACTTATCGCACGGAATCTCAGACGATCGATTGATGGAATGATTGATGTAATGTATGTGCAACCTCCGTCTTCTTTCCAGCAGCTATCAAGAAGCTCTGCTGCTCAGCAAATGTCATCCATAATTAAAGCAGACCAAAAAAAAAAGAAAAAAGAAAAAAAAGATGAGTCCAGCTTCAGGAGTTCAGGCGGACATTGCTTCTTGACAACTTTCACAGCTTTGAGGTTTGATTTGATCAACCATCTCGCCTCCAACCCCTCTTGGCTTGGTGAATAATTTAGATTGCAAACTTGAGCAGCTTCTGGAGGTGACCTCGCAGAGAAAGTTCACTGTTTGATTGTTGGGTTTTTCCCAATTTGAGCAAAGCCAGTCACCTCATTAGTGCTTCTAGCTTCAGAACTGATTCACAAGCTAGTTCTTGTTTCCAAAACGTCAAATACCAACTCTTTGTCAAGGCCTTGGGGTCACATACTAAGAGTACAACATAAACTCGACTTCCCTATTAATATAAGACAAATTGGCCCAACTGGGACTATGACTTGGTGTCCCAAAGTGTGCAGTGGCTCACATTCAGAACTCAATAGCATTCATTAAGCTTTGGCTTTGGTGAAGTCAAAGAGCTCTGGGCACTGAGAGTAAGGTCGCTCATGGTGGAGGTTGCAGGCCAAACCATCAAGGACCTTCAACCAACACAACAGTGCTAGAGTCCAGTAGGAATCTGTTTTGACTGTTTTGTAATAGTAAAGTCCTACGAACTCTAACTTGGGGATATATATGAAGACATAAAGGGATACCAGAGTACGAGTCTCGCAAAGGTTGTGCCAAGGCGTTGGTTGGACTCACAAGCCAATCAATACTTTTGTTCCAAAGCAGTTCTATCAAACAATTTGGAGTTATGGGAGTGTAGATATTGTGCAGAAAGATATACTCACTAAATGCACAGAAGGATCTCTGCCTCTCTCTCAGATGTACACTCACAGGCACAGAGGCACCACTCTCGGTCCAGAGCGAGAGCAAACACTGTCTGTACTCGACGAATGGCCCTGATCCAAAGCGTTTGTCCAAGGGATTGTCCTTTTGAGTTGACAAAGAAGTACAACGTTTATAGAGGAACGCGCATCCGTAGACAAACATCTTTGAATGTAATTGCAGAGGCAATCGGAGCGGACCAATTTCTCGCCTCAACGTGTGACTCACTGTAAAATACAACAAATGTGTTCTGTAGCGAGTTGCAGCGAGAATGGTAATTTCCATTCCCCGTCAAAACAAAACGGCATCAAAACCCCAAACTACACGATTTCATTCAGACGACACTCAGCGTTGGTAAAGTCTCTTTTGTTTCCTGCTTACCAGCTTCCCAAAACAGAGACAAAATGACATGTCATTAATAATGTGGTTTTGTCCTCTGATTGGAGCATTGTCATGACAAGTCTGTCCCTTACTGTTGCAATCAACATCAGAGCTTTCTTCTTCCCTGTCTTCTGATCTCAGTAATCAAGAACAGAGAGAGAGAGAGAGAGAGAGAAAAAAAGAACTCTAATGCCCGCCAATTGTGGTGACATTTCCTTCTGCACATCTGACAGAGAGAGCTCCACGTTTTAGAAGCTCCAAAGTACACTAAGTCTCCTTTGATGGGGGGGGGGGGGGGGGGGGGGGGGGGGGGGATTGCTATGTAATTGCCGTCATTTCCACAGCGAAGACCCCCCTTTTTCACTTCCCGGCTTGGCCGAGAAATTCAACTTGACATTCTTAGAAGCCCCTTTTAGACCCGCCAGTTTCCTATACTCCTGTACTTTGTCTCCCTATCCCTCCCTCGTATTGTGCCTTGAAAAGGATAATAAAAAAAAGACAAGAAATACCCTGCAGATTCTGTTGGAAAGGTTGGGCAAAAAGCAGGCGCAATTACATTTCCAGGCTTGAGGGGAAGGGGGGAGGGGGGGGGGGGGGGTGGAAGTTGGAGGGGTTGGGGGTATCTTGGTGCGATTGGTCACGCTTTACCCTCCCTTGAATCTCAAAAAGACAGGATGGGATTGCCCATTTTGGTGTCTTGATAGAGGAATAGAGTCATCCCTGGATACACAGATTTGAGCCGTCTCACAAGCCCCAGATAGACAAACGGACATGGAAATACACATTGACACCCACACACACACATAAGCGCCCTCGCTACTTTGGTAAGTACACCCAGTGGTCCAAATGATGACTCAGTGCTTTAATCGTATTTGCAGGGGATTGATGCCCGGAGAGGAATTTCTTCGCTGCACACGGCGGGAGAGAGAGAGAGAGCGAGCAAGAAACAGATAGAAATGATAGCAAAAGAGGAAGAGAGCGCCATCCAGAATCAAGGGTGTAGTTATTGAACCACGACGACTGTTTCACAGAGAACTCATTATTGTTCTCTGGTGAAGAAAAGAGACGGCCTTATTATTCTCCCGTGCATAACAAGAACTCATAAGAGGGAGATAGCTGGCAGCGTTCAAGGAGAGGGGATAATACTTAGGTGCTTCTCGTCCTTACCTTTGGCACACTCGTTCCTCACACAATCCAATCATTTAAGTATTCTCGAGCTTATTCTACTTGTTAGTACTTCTCATTCTCCCGCCAAGAGTGGAAGGTGAGGGCGAAAAGGAAAGGCGGCGGGAAGGTTGACAATTTAGAGGGTTAGACGTTTAACTAGTAAGAATTTAAAAAAAAAAAGATGAATACGCTTGGGTTTGTGGATTGGTATTTTTTTTCTGTTTCTGTTTCTACTCTGACAGTCGGGCATAAGTTAATAGCTGTGCCGTCAACTGGAAGAACCAAAGCCGGTGCACTTAACGCTTCAGCGCGGTTTAATTTTTGACAACATCCTTTTTTTTTTTTACTAAATGCAGCTGTTCCACACGCTTATTATTGTTCTTTCCTCATATAAATCTGCTTTATCACGTTCTGGGAACATTCACAAGAGAGCTGCAATTATTAGTCTTCACACAAATATAATTTCTCCGCACTAATCCAAAATTTTTGAGGGGGGATTAAGTAAACAGGGATAAAGTTCCCAGTCTGTGAACCCACCTCAAGGATTTTTGTTTCCTCGGCTGTTGTTACATTGGATAGCTTCATCTAGTAATTGGTTGTCCCAACTTGAGGATGTTAGTAGAAAAGGAAAAAGGATAATTGTATGAAGTTTTAATGAGGAAAAGAACTGTATCATACTTGATGTATAGGTTACTGTTTATTCCAACGATTCCTTGAAACATTACCACTACATAACCAAACGCTATGTTTTATCCTGCCCTTTGACACATTGACCAACGCCATTGGAAACCAATCTTTTGCCAAATTAAAACCAAAAGCCCTCAGCATAACACTCAAAGCACCTGCTCTGAGTTAAATGTTCCAATCCCATGTTGTCCAGTTCTTGTCCAATGCCACATATTGCTGCATATACAGACTGCTTTTGGTTTTTTAACACAAAGCCCTATTACACCGTTGTTTGACTACGTTTTTTCCACCTGAACCCTCCAACCAGTGTTCAGCTGCCTTGCCTGTTGATAAGCAGCATCTCTGCTGTCAAATGGGGCCCCCTTAGGGAGGTTTCCTATCGTCATTGCAAAATTTGCACATTTTCGGCCACTGTTTTTGGGACCCCCTACTGGTCTGGGGCAGCGCCTCTGCTCATTGGTTTGGTACCCCCAACTGTTGATTTAACCAATCTTTTGAGCACTTTGGTGGAAATTGGCCTCTTGCAACATACTTGCAGTTAGCGCCAGTGACCACATTTCCACATCAATTATAACAGAAACCTTAAGGATTATAACTGAAATATATTTACTCAACTGTGCAAGAACAGGTAAAGCCTAAAAAAATATACATGTTATGATCCTCATCATGGTCTTATCATCTTATACTCACTCATGTGAATTCACTGACCATGAAGGTATCAGACTTTAAAATCAACTTGAAGTGTGCAGGCTGACCAAACTTTGTCAAGACATCCATGGGTATCTCTCCCTTTACTCTAATCTGCCTTTTACGTCAGTAGAAGAGGCTTGAATATAAGAAAACGTCTCTGTTTTGTCCTATGGTTAATTTCTATTCTTAGAAGTATCTCATCCTCGGAAATGAGGGGAAGAAAACCGTCACAGGCTCTGTCTGAATTGGTACTGGCAAGATGCTCCTTGATAATTACAGTAATGATGCTGAGAGAACTCCTTGACACAGTTCCCTGTTAGCTGCAGAAATGGTTGGCATTTGCATCAGATCGTAAAAGACAGAGTATGTAGTAATTTATGGGTGTTATATTACTTCACGCACTGTTCATTGGCCATCGCCATCTTCTGCCGTGGAAGTGCTGTTGAACCCTGGTCTCAGATATCCAATGAATTTGGTTCAAACATTTGGCAACATGGAAAATGCCTGTTTGGTCTTGGAGTAGAGTGGTATTTGGAGTGTCGACCTTATGTACATGCTAGTTGGGTAAATGGAAAATTGTCTGTGCTTAAAGCACAATTTCCATGTCCTACTTTTGAACCAATCGAATAGGGACCACTGCCTTAAAGGTCACATATTACCCTCATTTTCAACAAGTTTAAATAAGTTTCAAAGGTCCCCAAGTCAAGTCTGTGAAGTTTCTTGTTCTAAATCCACTCTGATCCTGTATTTGATCATGCCTATTAACCCCTTTATTTCAGCTCTGCTCAGAACAGGCTGTTTCTGTGTCTGTAGCTTTAAATGCAAATGAGCTGTGTCTGACCACGCCCCCTCTCTAAAAGGGCTTTGGTAGTTCGGGCTTTCTCACTCCATGCCCTGTTGTTTACGGTGAGAAGGCAGACTCAGAGGGCAGAACAAACACCTAGCTGTGGGAGTGTCACCCAGGTGGGGGAGGGGCTACTGCCCTTTGTGATGTCATAAAGGGAATATCTCCAAACAGCCTGTTTGAGCACACGTTTTCTGAAAAGTGAAGCAGGCAAAAGACGGAGAGGATGGACTTTTCTCATAATTCAGGAGTTTATTAGACAGGCAAGGTTCAGATCATAGTGTTAGAGAACCATGGTGATGTGTATGCTGCACCTTTAATGGAATCATGGCTTTGAATTAGGTTTTAATCAAGAAAAAATGTGACTTTGAAAGTGTCAGATAGTCCAGATAAAGGATTACTTTCTTCTTCTTGCACTTTATGTTTGAAAGATAAGATGGCTGAATGGGGCAGAATGTTTTTACTACCTAGAGGTGTAGATGTTCTGTTTTCATTGTGTAACGCATATCAGAGGCTATAAGCAGAAACAAAAAAAGAAGGCATAATGCTTTATCTGTGAAGGAATAGTTTCAAAGTTTTCAGTCCACTGCTTCAGCAATCTAAAACAACTCTCACAGGGTTGACTCCTAAGGAATGACTCTGGACTGTGTCGGCATCTCCACATGATATGTAAACCTTAGGTTGTGTTTAATCTTGTGTTTTTCACAAAAAAAAAAAAAAAAAAAAGATAATAGGAAATCAAAGCATGCACAAGCTTCAGCACGAGCTACTGAATACGTATTTGCCATGCAAGGGAAATGAATGAGGAGAGTTTATCTCTGTTTCTCTGCTTCCACACTCGGCTGCGGTTGAATTGGTCCGGGCCATTGCCATTAATACTCTGAGTGTTCACTCATGTTAGAAAGCAGTCTGAAGGTCCCTCTATCAGCACCAGCACTGCTATCAGAAGTGCTTTGTGCAAATAAGGAAGGTGTTTTACAGAATCCTATTTATCATTCCAAGTTTTGGTATTGGACTTTTTTTCCCCCCCTTTCAGAAATCGTCCATTTATTTATTGGGTTTGTTCTGCAGGAGCTCGCACACCGCAGTCGCAGCACTGTTTATCAAAACAAGAAAAAAAGCATTAAACCTTCTAAATTCTCTTGAAAAATAATCAAGCGAGAGCAGGGCAATAATAAAAAATAAATAAAAAACTCCACAACAAAGGCTAGCGTAATGAGCACAAGGCTTTCACGGCACCATTATTAGCCAATGCGGAGAGATGAGGGCCCTTGCACAATTACGAGTCCCGGCACTTATCTTGTCCAAGCAGATTCTGCAGGGGAATGGAGAAGCTTATGTGTGGGTGTGGGTGTGTGGGTGGGCAGCAGAGTGCATGGCCAGGCCTTTTTGAAAAACTCAATATATTTAAAAAAAACATCTGTGATGGTCTAATAATGTATAGAATCCAACAAAACAAGCGGCATACCGTTAAATACTTGTTTTGCTGATTCCTAATGTATCACAGGGATGAATCATTTTCTCAGACCTGGGCATGAGATGTATATCAAGCCTTGTTAACCATTATAAAGTGCAGAAATGTCATGTTACTGTGATGGATCAGGTCATATGGTCTTTATTAGAGCTGCAGCATCTGTGTTAAAGGGTAAACCCACACTATATCACACCTCACAGAAAACGACTGCTGACTGAGGTGACATGATATGTCCAGTGATATATTTTTACAAGCCTGTTTCCCTCACTGCTTGTTTTAACAGCCCCAAAGGTATGAAAGCGCAGCCTGTGAAGCCCTCTTTATTTATGCGCAGTTATTTTGATATTCACTACCCAAGACTTTTTTTTCTGTTTTTCCTTGAGGCTTCATGAAGCATGTTGAGGCTGTTTTATTTCCAAGAAAAATAACATTCACAGACCTGAATTTTTGGCAGAACTTCCAACTAGGGTTGTTTAGACTTGTTTGCAGACAAGCAGTGTTTTTCTTCCAATTTCTTTTTCTTGGTGAATCGGTAAGGTTTGGCGAGCAACAATTGGCGGGACTTTGTATGTTATGTACTTGTAGAAACACGCTTCAGTAAATGCGACATCACCAAAAAAATGGACCCACTTTGGAAAAATCCAATTCCGAAGTAACACCGGTGTATAAATTCAACACTATACCTTTAAATCATGCAGTCTGATTATTTCTGAGCTAATAGATGTAATACAAATTAAGATTCGGTCCTGTATACACCAGCTCTCTCAGAACGCTCCATTTTGGTGTGTGTGTCTCTTTAAATGCAACGAGCCCCCCCCCCTGAGTTTTCCCGTTAGACATCACTCCTTCCTAAGCGAAAATAAAAATGGCGGACCTGCGCAAAAGTTTTAGTCTAGGCTGGGGGTGGAGTCCATGGGTGGAGATACCAGAATCCCACTGTGACATCACAAGGAGAGCACATTTGAAACGGAGTATTTTTCTCTGTGTTGGAAGACTTATGCAGACCACAAACAAAGGACTGGATGGGTTTATTTCACATTTTGTGGGTCAGTAGACACTCAGGTTACCCAAAAATATGTTCAAAAACACTGCCAAAGTGGATTTTTCAGAATATGTCCCCTTTAATAGAACTACATACAACTATTTGGCATGGATCCTGCCTAAAAGGGTCTTTCAAAGTTAACTCTGAAACTTACATATAACTTTTCTTTCGTTGAAGTTTAGAGTCCACCTACAATGATGCTTCATGGGTTCATTTCTCCGAGCATAGCTCCCTTCTGGTCACACTCCAATCTGTGATTCACTGCGGATTTTACTTTGAAGAAAGCAACACTGACACATAGCTTCTTGTGGCCAACACAGTCCCATGTTGCTTTCTCCTAACCAAAGCATGTCTAATTGCCAGGGAAGAGAATTAGATATTTCTTTCCAACCCGGCAATAAAGGCGGCAGATTTCACTGATTAACACTTTTGACTAGAATGGAGCAAACCAATTAGTGGAAGCAGCATTGGTGCAGTTTTGGTTTATTGGAAAACCTGCGCTCTTTAATATGCTTGGGGATGAATAGCAGCCATTACGAGAACCAAATAGTGGAGTTCATTTATAGAGCATTACATTTATTAGGTTCATTTGACTCAGCTTAACCTTTGTTTTGTTATTTGGTCATGGATATTGGAAATAAATGGCCAAATGGAGACGAAAAACTGATTGGAATAAATAACATCTTCTTAGAAATAAATGCTATTTTACCAACGGCACATTCTGCTTGTTAAATACAAAAATATTCCCTACTATATTATGTGTCCCTATTGTGTCTGTGTGCCGCTTTGAAAGCCAATACCTTCTGTCATTGAATGTTTTTTTCCTTTCCACCTCTTCCGAATAAATTATTTAATAGACTTGAGTGTGCCGACTTATGATACAAATGAGAGGCTCATTGTTCTCCGTGTCCCCTGCGTGCTTGTTAGCATGGTAATCAGGTTAGTCTGAACTTGAGACTTCCTGTTCGAGTTGATTTATAGAAGAGGTAACATTGGAGGGAAAACTGGGGAATTCAAGCGTCGTTGAAACCAGGCCACATCAATGTGATCCAGTCGTAGCATTTCTAGACCTGCAAGCTCATATCAAACTGCATCAGCTACCTTTAAGAATGAGCAGTCTTATGAATTAGCATATGCTAATGTGCAAAAATGTGCACTAGTAATTAGCAGGGAAATTAAAAGCTTTATGAATATACTCTCTTGTGCCACCATCAGGAAATGAGTGCTTAAGTGAGTAATTTTTGCAAAACCACATTGCAAATTCCTGTAGTTTGTCGATTGTCCACTTGAGGCTGGCTGCACAGGAAGTCACATACACACCCATTCAACAGAAAAACCATCAGAATCTTTGGTCATCATGGGAAAGCTGAATAAATGATGTCCTCTTAGGGCTTCCATCAATTTGACGTTCTTTGTTTTTTGTGTTTTCGATGACACTTTCCACTCCTTCAAATTCTCTTAATTTACAAATTACCACCACAACATAATTGGCCAATGATCTGGATTTTTTTCAATCCATGAACTCCTTTTGATGTTCTTGAAACAGAACTATAAATATATAATATAGCTCCATCCACCAGGCCCACCTCCTCTCCTTAAACTGTGTGAAAAGCAGCGTCAGTATGCTGTTTCTTTCTGCAGGATATCGTTTTCAGGTGAATCAAGGATATGTACAATTTGACAGAATTCAAGTATCACTGTTGTAGCACTTGCACATCAAACAACCCAAGTGTGGAAGCCAGGTTCTGTGAAGGTCAGTTTTGCATTACAAAGGTCACTGCCCACTTCAGAAGTGTGGGTGAGCTGAAGTGTGTATGTTTGTGGAGGTAGTGGGAGCTCAGAGTTTAATAAAGTAAGACTGGGTGGACCTATGAGACTCTCCTCCAGGAGTCCTGAGGGCTTCAGGATGAAATCTGCTCCATCGTCCAAATGCTGCATTGTCATTTTCTATACAGCTAGGGAAGAAACACTTTGTGGTTTGGGCCGGTTAGATTGCTGTTGTTGCCGTCAGCCAACACTGCGTCTTGTAAATCTTCTTTACAGGTGGGAATTAGCAACAGTAATGTAGCGGGCTATCTGTTGCAAGGCAGTGGAATCAGATGGCAGTGCAATTCCCACACAAGGCTGAGTGATGACTTCTTCAGCCTCCTTAGGTCCAGGTTTTCTTACAATCTCTGCTCCTTGGTTTGAAGGTTTTGTAGGAACTTGTGCTGATTTGAGTGGTCACTTGATGGCTTTTCCATGCCGGTTTCTAACTCTTTGTTTCTTGTCAGAACAGCTCAGCCTTGTCTTTTAAAATGAATCCATTGGGAAATCAAATGGGCTAAAGACCCATCTTCTCTCTTGAGTTGTTACCTCAGCAAACAATTAAGACACCAAATGTCTTTGGGTTCTGAATGCCTTGTCTTTCATAAAGTAAGATGTAAATGTTCATATTCAGCACCATTGACAAGACAGACAAGGGTACTGGTTCCCAAAATGAGATCGCTTGGGAATTGGGAATTACTGGAGTTGTTCAGCTTAGGGATGGGTAACTGTTATTACATATTACTCTCATGGCAACCTGTCAACTGGGGAAGAGGCTTTACAACCCGTATCCAACTTGTTGTCCAAATATGGTCGCCTCTGGTTTAAAAAAAAAGCAAGATTGCACTCGCCGTATGCCCTCGTGGGTTTAAGATGGCATTAACAAACCAGTGGTTGACCTCGATACACTCGGCCAGTTTATGTGCCCATTAGTTGTCACACAAACCTTAAACTGTCAGAAATCTTTCTGGTTATGTAATTATCACAGTCAGCGGACTGGCACACCCCTTTCAATGTAATCTGCCAACATTTAACAGCACATGGCATGAGCATAATATGACATGGCCATATTGCTTCACAAAGGAGAATTCCAACCAATGACAAGAATGACAAAGGATGAAGAGTAATGATGTTGAGGACAAAGGAGGAGGGGGGAAGGCGACGCTTTATTAGAGAAACTAAGTCCCCAAGCCAACAAATCACTCCTCTACAGCGACCTCTTACAATGTGTGATTTAGCAATTGACATTCCCCGCTCATGTTGATCCTGGCTTCTGGCGAGCGATTCGCTCAGCATTATTCACACCATCCAATTCCTAAAAGATGTATTTAATCAGAAACACTTTGGCACCCTCTGAAAGGCTCTGCCGATCAAGTGGGAACCAGTGGTCCTTAGTATGGACTTCATTTTTTTTTGGTCTTTTGCATGCTAATCCTTGAAGCCACCCTTATCTTACAGAAATAGATTAGATTCCTTTGTGGCAAGATGTGCCCAGCAGCCTGGTCGTTCATTAAAATAGCGATTGAAGGCAAAGTTTTGCTCCATTTACAAAGATGTTTTATTTCTTTTTACTGGCTACCAGCTTTTGGAAGACTTTGAAATGCTAAGCTCCATAGCCAATTAATTGGGATGGATGGATAGATTTTGCTCCGCAGCAATACAATCAAAAGATCCTTTAGATGCTCGGCAGTTCACAAGGAGAACCCGTATTGCTGCAGTCAATCACTGATCATCACGGAACAACTGCACACTGTCTTTAGAGAATATAGCGCGGTCTTTATGATTCAAAGTTGTGCTTCTCTGTTTGTAGCTCAAAGCCACATTGCTTGTGTTTATATCAGATACTTTATAGCTCCGTTCTATATGAGACATTGAAAAAGTTATGTTTTGCATCTTCGGCGATATCTCAAAGTCTTGGGAGATTGTGTGAGTGAACTTTGACGAAAACTTAATTTTAAAAAGAAGCTAATTTTAATAACACACACTATTACTCAAGTCCGATAGCAACGTGGTAATTTATGTGTAAATTGACAACTTACTGGCTTATCTGCAAAGCAAACTAAATCAGCATGGTGCTGCCCCAAACTAAGCCATCTTAACGTAGGCAACAGAAGCTGAGATTCCCCCCATTTGTTGTCAAAGTTGGGTTTACAATGCTAAATGATAGCTCTGTAGCATTGGCTATAGGACTACATGCTCATGGAGCTAAACTCCCCTACTAATGCTACAGGCCACAATTAACTCCTGCGGTCGACAATCGTAAACTCCAGTTGTCAGTCAATACCACAGACTGTATAAAACAAAGGGTGCAGTCTCAGTGATGTCTGAAGCCCAACTGTGGGGTCCCTCTACTGGTCTGGGGCACTAAGTAGTTGTCTGTCTTGCTGGTTTTCAAACAGTGCCCCTGTGCTTGACTAACAAGCATTGTAAGCAACAAATTGCAAATCATGCAGATTGCAATAATATGCAATAATATAATAGATATAATTCTATATCAGACAAATTTCTGACCTTTTCTAAAACTGTTAAGATTGCCATTGTGGATTCGGGTTCCCAGTGGATTTAATACTTTGAAATGGATGCAGTGTGTTTACTGTCAAGTGGAAATGTCAGGGAGGACATCACTGCTCCTTGCTTGGCAGTCCCAGACTGACACTTTTAATACTACTGCCAGAGAGGAAATATGGTGGATGACCTAACACGGAGGCTTACGACTGATGGTCACAATGAGAAGGCTCAGTGTCAAAGCCATTATACAAGCCTTGCGAGAAGATCCACACACAAATCAACCTCTACCGGCATGCCAAGAGTTTTTGACTCCACAGACAGCCTTCAGGGAGATTTTCCCTTTTCATCAGCTTTTCTCTTCTTCCTCCAACCAGAACCAGTTAAAAGATTGGGATTTGATATGCTGTCACTCATCGCCCGCCTGATTTGGCTGACAGGCAGGGCTCGGTGAGCTGCCGGGGAGTTGATGCGAGCCGAGCGGGGGGGAGGGAATTTTTTTCCGAGGCTTCGGAAGATTCCCCACTGAGCAGAGAGGCAATCATTAGGAATTAGAAAAGGGGAGGTGGAAGAGGGAAAATAGTTCAGGGGAAAGGGGAGTGAATTTAATGGCAAGTCGATAGGTATTGATTTCTATGTAAATTTACCACATAGCTGAGGATAGGTTGTTCAGTGAAGGACTATCAGGATTCAAAATAAAGCTAAAACAGATGAACGGACATTACCAGAACTAGTGTGGCTGTATTTCTCACTGTTCTACATCTCTGTAGTCTGCTTCTGTCAGTTTCTCACTCAACAACACACCTTTCTCTCTCTCTCTCTCTCTCTCTCTGCTTCTCTTTCCCTCTCATTTCTGCGTCCCCTTTGTATTACTGCCAAGCAGTCAAATGGATGTTGGCATATTTTAGAGCCCCGTTGTCCAACTCTCTCTCATGCGCAGGCCAAGTCCGCGGCTCAGCAGAGTGCGACTTGGCAGCCGACGAGACGCGCACACAAAAGCAATTAGCCGGGCCACCGACGGTCGCCGCGGAGAAGCGTGCATCCGTTCTGTTCACAAGTCAAATAGAGGGAGTGTTATTTATATCCAAAGGTCGGAGCCCTCCCTGTCGGAGGGGTTCAGATCTGCTAATGTGGGACGTTTACACCGCTGGCACGCAAAACAAAAGAAGTGTAAGCAGAGTGATGTGAAAAGGGCAGCGCCGTGACAACACCCCCCCCCCCCTCCACCCCCCCCCGCACATGCACACGAGAACATTAGCGCTTGATGCTGGGTGGTGTTAAAAAAGATCCGATTTTTGAACAACCTCCCTCCGACACACACATGCACGGACAGAGAGACAAGAATGCGCATTCCCAGCAAAGAGGTCAGCACTGTTAAAGGCAGCCGAGTACATCAACCTCAGAGGGGCTGACCGCCCTTGCTGTCAGAAGAAATGACCCTCATCTCACAGTCTTTGTTCGGAACAAGAGAAGGAAGCAAAGCGGACACAAAAGTGACAGCCTAAGAATAGTATCTGCTTCTGGGATACCTGATGGTGACGTGCTCAGCATGAATGTGCCGCTGTGGGTTTGCGTGCACGTCCGCAGTGCGTTATTCTATTTCTTTTTTTGTTTGTTTTCGGAGTGAGTTGTGGGTGTCATGTGAAAATTAGCAGCTTCGGTGTGAAAAAATGAAAAAAAAGTCGGCGGTGCATTTCTCGTGATGCACCAGGTTTCCCAAGGTGCCCCGTGATGCAAATTCCGAGCTATTTTGTGACTCTCTGCGCGGATAATATGACTTCTTCCTATTTATTTTTTTTCATAGATGCTAAAGCTAGGTCATGCATTTTGCACGCTGCAGGGAATATATTCCCTTTATTCCAAAATGTGACTAATACAGCTTTTTTTTCCCCAGCCACTGTTCAATAAATTACAGTCCTGATTTGTCGCAGTAAACACTTTTACACTGCTGACAACACCTAGATAGCACGCCGACATTGAGCGTTGCATCTAACCACTGAATGATCTGAATTCCACTCCTTCAGCCCTGTCGGCTGCAAAAGAGGCGCGACACTTGCAGAGTATCCGTGAGTATCTCTGAGTAAGTCATTCAGTGTGGTTTAAAGGTTGTTCCTTTTATAAAAAATTTTAAAAAATCACCTATAAATCCTCAGACTTTTTCGTTTAATTCAGCACTGGTTTCATCGATTAGAGCTTCGGTAACGCGTGCAACCTGTGAGATTTAATCACAAGCGCTTCTCTTTTGAGGCCTCTCCTGATTTAAGCTTCTTATTTAAGCTTTACTAATTTGTTCTGGAGGTTTTGACATCACTTTTAAAAAGAACGTTCGATGAAGATTTGAACCCTGTGCATCACGAGGGGGTCAATCGCTAACACAACTTGTGATTTATGACGACCACTCTTTTCAAGTGAGCAGCGGGTGCCCGGGGGGGGGGGGGGGGGGAGGGGGGGGGCGACGATGTCAGTCAATACATGCAGTATTGCCTCATTTGCAGCAGCTGTCAAAGTGACTTACACTTGTGCACCGGCGCACACACACACACAAACACACCTCCCCCACCGCCAAAGTAAATTGGGTGCATGTTCTCTAAACCCTATTTATGGGTCTCCTATTGTTTTTCTTGATGCAGTGTCTGACACGGGGGGGGGAAGAAAGGGCAAAAATCATCCACCTATCATCCTGGGGAAGAGGGGGAGATAGAGCGAATAAAAAGATGTGTTTGAAAGTGAGAGAGAGGCAGAGATGGACGGACGGGACAAAGAAGGACAGAAAAGGTTGAGGCAGACTGGCAGGCATGAGAAAAAGACGGCGCGATAGAGGGAGGGAAGGTGAGACAAACACAGAGACAGACAGAGGGATAGATAGACTGCATGCCATGAACTCAGCTGTCAAACCCCCCCCCCCACCTCCCTTCACCTCGGCTTCCTGTCACTCACAGCTGATGACAGCCCCCATCCTGTCTCTGCCTCCATCACCTCAATCACACAAGGACCTGATACTGTCATCACACTCGAAGCGCCGTATCAAACTAGTACACTGCCATGTGTGTGTATATGTTTGTGTGAAACCTGATTGGGTATGTGACCCCTTGCTGGGGGAAGGAATTTCACTTTGAGCGCGCGTGTGTGTGCGTGCGTGCAAGTGCTTGATTGTGTGTCTGCAATTTGACAAGCCTTCCTGAGACGGCGTCTGTCGGGCGCTGTCGGTCTATCTGACAAGCTTCCATTCTGAGAGAAAGCCGATGGATTAGACCCAGGCCAACAAATACAGCGGCTATAAATCTCAGTTACTTACACCGGGTCGGTGAAATGCTTCGATCTCGGAGCTGCATTGAATACAGATCAAATTCCGGGATGTGGGATTCCAAGTCTTTGCAAAAACTCAGAGAAATATGCTTGGATGATTGATACTGATCCATACGACGTTTTTTCCCCAATGCAGAAGTTCCTTTCAGCACATGATGGGTTACTAAAGTGTGATTCTACTGCATGGTCAGTCAGTCCACATGCAATGCTTTGTAATGGATGCATAAATCATTCAGATAGGCATTCTTTTCCTCAGTCCTTCCCATTCAAACATCTGATACGTCATTTTGACATCCCTATACTTCATTTGGTTTATACATGTAACGTCTCTACTCCCACTGAAAGTCAAATCAAATGATCCAATTGCAGATGCTCCCTCCACCTGCTTGTATAATTGATTCTCACTGCTCACAAGTGAACTAGCTCTCCAGGGCTGCATGCAGAAAGAAAAGAGTTTTGCACCACCAGCTGAGCTGCATACAAAGCTCTTAAGAGGCAGCTCTGTAAAAGAAACGGTGCTTGAACTAAATGATTATGTCAACATGATGGAAGCATGAAGAAGAGCACGGAAGGCCAGGGTTGTGTTCATACTGAAGAGATCAAAGGCCCATAAAGCCGTCAAACTTTGACTTTTTTTCATTGCCCTGATCATGAAGCTAGCTTTAATAACCTTTCGCCTCCGAGGCCTCATGGCCCTCAAACATCCTCGATAGAGAACAAACCAAATGTATTTTTGTGGGCCAACCCAGAAGTAGCATCGCCATGGGGTCTATTCAGAATTCCCCTATGGGATTTTTGCATTGGATTTTGGATCACTGCAGAAAAATATGCTCTGTGGCAACCACACATTTCGGATGTGTAGGCGTTTTGTTCAGCAGGATGTGTATCCTGTCATGAGTATGCCTGAAATTTCCACCCCATTTTTTTTTTTTTTTTTTTACCATGGCTTTGCTAACTTTTGCAAAGAGCAGTTGAAACATAGTACAGCTGAGGTTGATAGAAAAATCTCGTCAGTTCCTGCAGGTGTTTTGTCTTAGATGGCAGCACATCTTCCTGAGCAGGTGTCCGCTTCAATATAACAGACGTAGAGTCCTTAAGGAGGGGCTGTGAATGCCTTTGTCAGGTCTCCTTATATGACATATCAGGAGTCACATCCACCAAGTTTTTAAGCAATTAGTGGCACAGCAGGACTTTTTCTGACTACAGTCCCTTTTGTGTTGCTATCTCTTCCACAGTCACCTTCTAACAGGACTCTACTAGCTCAGGGGGCTGCACCCTCACTGCGACACTGACAAGGCAACGCTTCAATCATCGTGTAATAGGTCCGTGTTCTGACAAAGATGCAACTGGATGACGCACTCCGGGGGGGGAAGCATAATGACTGTTGACGCTGGTGTATCCGTCACACTCCCCTAACCCCAACCCTACCCGTTCCCTTTTCCGTCCTCTGACTGTACAGTACATCCAAGTCTTACTCTGTGAAATGTTTGCACAATAAGCCTGTCACTCCAAGCACCTACTGAGTTAAAGAACAGTCACGCTGCACCTAATCTAAAGAGCAAAGGCCAACACAGCATATCTTGTTCTGAGAAAATGACCTACAACGACTCTGACATACACGTCCAAGGAGAATGCATTTTGTTAAGGAGAAGTCCAAAACCAAGTTCAAAATAAGAGTTAAAGCTCAGGTGTGTAGTTTCTAGCTGGTTAAGAAAGATGCTGAAAATAATATCGATGAGTTGTTATGACCCACAAAAGCAAACAAAACCATCAGTGACATGACGGACTACATCTATATTGCAATTTGAACGCCTGACACCACTGCCAGGCTGGTAGGTGTCAGGCTTTTTTTTTTTGGGGGTTGCAATTGTTCCACAGTAAAGTTTTTGAGGATTCATACATTTGACCATTAAAAGTGATATTCTGTCAAAAAACACGGCTGAGTAGCAAGGACTGCTTTGACCACAGGGGGGCGCCAAAATCGACACAAACCAAATGTTCCAAACAGGAGCTTTAGAGTACTGAGGGCTGGATGTTATGGCTCCAAACAGGAAAGCTGATTTTTTTTTTTGTGTGGAGACCCAGTGGACTTTGATACAATTTTGCCTAAGGCTGGTCTACAGAAGAATATGATGGACCCCCAATGTTCAAATACACTCAAAAAATTGCCATTTTATGATGAAAAGCTCCTGAAATAGTCAAACGTAATCCTACCTGTATGGTTTTTATGGTGTAATGTAGTCCTAAACTGTGCATATGGTTTGTTCCAGCGTGGTTGCCATCTCCCCACAGAAGCAATTTAATACTTACAATTAATGTCAAACACTGTGCTGTCTCTTCAATTTCCATCAAATAAATTACAAAGTGGAAAGGCAGAATGTAGCATGAGTGAAATGCTGGTTTTTCGACAAGGTAGATTTTAATGTGCCATAAAAACCAACAAATAAAGTTGTCACCTCAGTGTTATGTCAGCACATATAAGCTAGCTTGAAAAAAAAATCCATGCATTAGCAAATGGCAAATCATACAATCTGAACATGTTCACTCACAAGGCTAAATTAGCTGTTGATGAGACACTTTTTAACACAGTAATCATTACAATTCACTTCAGTCCGGGCATGCATGACATGGTAACATTTGCCATGACGACATAATTTAGGGTTGTCATTGCAATTACAGAAATAAAATAAAAAAATTCTCAAACAAATTGCATGGAGTGGAGACAAATGTAGTGGTCTCCAGTGCATATTACATTAGAGGACGTCCGGTCATTACTACCTTTTCCATGTCTTGCTTTTGTCTACAGACCACCTCGCAATTTACAAGTCAAGAGACCATTTCTAGGAGCTGTTTGTTTGCTGTACTTGCGTGCAGATATGTCCTTTATTAAGATAAATTCAGCTCAAAAGTATTTAGATAAATGGGTTCTGGGATTGAATTATGGCGGATTGCATTGCACCTCTTTTGCTCTCCCAAAGGACTGTTCCTACTTGCGGTCAATGCTTGCTGAACCACCAGTGGACGTTAGCACCGTAGACTGAATAAAACATGGACATAGTGTCTGTGACGTCACCAATTGGGTTGTGTAGTTTCGAAACCAAGCAATGGCAAACGCCATATTGGAAATGCTGACTCTACCTAAGGCCTGGCACATGGTTTTTAATATCTGAGAGAGCCCACACTTGAGGTTGACTTTTGCAGCCAGCCTCAAGTGGACACTTGAGGTACTGCAGTTGTTTGGCATTCCGGCATTGGCTTCAATTTTTAGCACTGGAAGTTGCAGGAGAGATTGCAGATGAAGCAACCTGTGTGAGGGCTGCAAAAACGTCCCCATGCTACATCCAGAACTGAAGAGGTTGGAGTTGTTTTTTTTATTTATCTTCTAGCTGTTCTCACTGCTGCTCCCCTTGGCCTCTGTTTTTGTTTCTCCCCCCCGAAACCTACCCGAGGCGGTGTTCCTTTCCCCATTGAAGTCTATGCACATATTCAGAGAAATGTCCTTTCCTGCCTGTGCAGGGTGTCCCATTTTTTAAAATATAAGTTATGGATTTATTCATTAACTTTCATTATGTCCAGTCAGAGGACACAAGAGGAGACAAGGAGGAGAGGAGATTTCTGTGTGTGTGTTGGACTGCATGCTCATATGTGGACAATGATGTGCAGGATTATGCCTAACCTTTAGTTTTGGCCATTTTAAGATGATTAATTTGCTACTGTGTTTTTAGCCCGAGGGCAGATGCAAGCAGAGAAAACTTATAATTGCCTCAGTGCTGCGTACCCTTCTCAATGTCAAGCCTATGATAGAGAGCCCCTATTCAATAACGCCTAATCTAGCAGGGATTTAATCAGAACCCTGATACAGCTGGAAAAACACAGATGTCATTGTAAATAAGTTCTTCTGCTTTTGATGTCATCTTTTGTGCATTTGTAAATGGTTCTCTAACAAACACATCAGTCAACAACGTGTTAATCGTATCTTCTTTAGAAAATACAGACTTTTATCTTTATGTCAGGTTTGTAGGCAGTCTTGATTTCTGTTCTCTAACTACTTCGATATTCAGTTTGCCCTTAAAACATATTAATTCCCTGCAGGGTTCTTTTTTCCATTTTAGAGACTTTACATACATAATATTCACCATTTAACTGATTCAGTATGATACAGGGTTGTTAATTTTCCAGTTCCTTCCTTCTTTGTCTTGAAGGCATTTTCTTGTGACTCTGTAATGAACTTCCTTGGGTAGTTTAAAAAAAGATGAATTAAATTAAGATAAAGGATGGTATTAGTCACTGCAGAAGAGGCGAAGGTATCCTTCATTTTCATATCCCAAAAATGCTGGATACTACACTTCCCACAATGCAACATTCAGATTTCTCTCAGACCTTCCCCGGTCACGTGAACAGTCGCTGCTTCTGAATCATTTAAGATGCAGGTGTCATGTTTAGAACAGGCAGCAGCCTTCAATGTGGAAGTGCATAAACCTGCAGTTCCTCAAGTGTCCACTCGGGGCTGGGTGCAGAAGTGCAAAAAGTTACACACACACACCCATTTAAAAAATCCTTGTTTTAACAGGATAATTTTACATGTTTACAGCCTGGTTCAAAAAACACATTTTGACTGAATAGCTCACGTATTTATCTCAACACGCTATACAGGTGTGATGACATCAGAGCTAAGAGTTACGTGTAATTAGGGGCGTGGCTAATATGACTGACAGGCAGGCTTGTTGTCACTGTTTGTCAGGAGGCTTCAGCTCTTTGCCGAGTGTTCGGAAAGCTTTTCCAGTATGGCCACCGCCATCAACAGGCTTCAAAAGGCCCCCTCCACTAAACTAATGGATGACATCACTGACACCTTGTCCATATTTATATACAGTCTAAGGTTTTGAAAAGCTCAGAATGCTTTATACTTGATTCATTCCTCCATCCTTGTTTTTGATTTGTTTATCTCAGAAGTCCCGCCTCACCTTATTGTTGATTGGTTGTTAGGGAGAAGTTAAATTTAACGAGCGTGTATTCCAAAAGTTTAACTTATTTCAACTGTATGTGCTTTGAGTCCATCAATCCATCCATACAGTACATTTTCTGCCGCTGACTTCCCTCTGCCTAGCAACCTTTTCCAGCTCCCCCTGGGGGGATTCAGAGGTGTTCCCAGGCCAGACAGGATATATAACCCCTTCAGAGAACTCTGGGTCTACCCCGGATTCTCCCAGTTGGGCGGCCCGGAAAAACCTTTAAAGGGAGGCGTGCATGTCAAGCTAGCACAGTTGGGATGGTTGCATTCAAAGTGCAACTTTAGTCGAGTGCGCCTTACTTTTAAGATTTGAACTAACAGTGTTGTAGCAGTCTACAGCACTGTGTTCCCCAAGACCCCTTTGTTCACAACAGCCAATTTAATTGCCAATACATTCTAATTTAGAGAAATACATTTTAATGCCCGCTATCTTAAGTCCCGTTATTAGAATACATGTTTTGATCTGCTTCGGTTACTGTGACATCTCCACAACAGTAGCAATTAAAAAGCAGACACAATACACATAATACCGAGCAGAGCACACATTGCATCCATCTTCACCCGAGCTATTTTATCCTCATCTTGTTGCTCTCCTCTTGTGCAATCCTTGTCCTCATTTGCATTTTAATTCCTGTGCTTGTGCGGCTCGGCGTGGCTAATCCTGTGCTAACCTAAATGAGGCCTGTGTTCTCAGCTAAAGAGTGTGTGTTCCTGTCTCTGGCCCTTTTTTTTTTTTTTTGCCGCTTCACTCTGGAAAAAAAAAAAGAAGCTTTTTTCCGAGCTGTCAGAGACGCACGCATATTCCCCTCTGCACACGTGAATGAGCACAAACTGGCCCACACACAGATGTATACGCGATCACACTGACAGCCGCGTAAGCACGAACACACAGACAGGATGACACATGCATTTATCAAACGGGCTGGAAATCTTTATTTCTCTCTCAGACGCGCCACATAACCTAATTTCTTCTTTTTTTTCCCCCCCTCTCTCTCCTGCAGTGTCATATCTCGGCCGTAGAAGACAAGATAGCCAATTAAATCAATCCTCGCACCTTGTGTGATCGCTATGCAAATACTGCTGCAGCTGAGGTAAGGTAAACGGTGGTGACAAATTCTCTACCTATACTGTAAAAAAAAAAAAAAAAAAGGTGCTTAGATGGAAAGAGGATTACAGCTTTGCTACCCACCTGAGACGCCTGTTGGGGGCTTTATTGTGTTTGTGCGTGAAAAGCCCTTTTACTAAAGTGCTGACGAGCCATGGCGAAACGCCCGAGACAGAGCGAGAGAGATGCAAATTGTGCTGTTGGTGAGAGCGCCCTGATTGTATTTAGATAATGCTTAACACAGCAGCTGTTCATTTAGTTGCGAATGTATGTGAGTGTGCAGATGCAGGCGGGCAGGCGTCTGAGTGGAAGCGTTCACCCGGGTGTAAACGCATCTTCTTCTGCAAAGTTTGTAATAGTTCATTCAGCATATGGGCGGTGCATTTGTCACCAGTGACTGCTGCATTTAAAGCTCTCATTCTCTATCCCCAGGTCCCAGGCCATGCATTTTAAGCAACAAAAAAAACTCCACTCATATTAAGTCGTGATTTAACAATTCACACATTTGTCTCTTTCACCCAGCCTGGAAAATCAGGATCAGCCCTTTTTACTTTTCACATCATTCTGAAGTCGACATGACGAATGTGTACAAGTGAGGAAGTGCTCCAGGAGGTCGCTTCTGACAGCCTGTGATGTCTGCAAAGTAATCTGTGGGAGCAAATTTGCCTCTTTAAAAGTGAGATTTTTTTTTTTTGCCACTAGCAGCCTCAGATTGTCACAAGTGTTTGACAACATGACAGAAAGAATCTCTGCGGTATTAAAGCTAGGTAAGATCCTTTATCTGTTCAAACAAACACTGTTAAAGTTTCTCTTCAAAGCCAACAAACTCCATTTAGAATAACAGCAAACATAACTTTGACAATAGAGGGTTTACTGGTCTCCAAAAGCCCTGAGCAGACATATTTTATTTCCTTCAGTTTTTTGTGTAAACTAGTGGTAAATGGTAAATGGACTTGAGGTTGTATAGTGCTTTTCACATCTTCTCACTATTCAGAGCACTCCAGAACACATCTACTCATTCACACACTGATGGCAGAGGCTGCAAAGTCTCCATCAGTTTTAACTAGTCCCATTCATACACATTAAAAGCTGCCGACGAAGCAATTTGGGGTGGTAGAGTCAGTCGTATAGTATAGGCCACTACAGTGTAGACCAATATAGTATAGGCCATTACAGCGTAGGCCACTATAGTATAGGCCACTATAGCGTAGGCCACTACAGCGTAGATTCAGCACAGAAGTATAAATTAGGCTTTAAGAGGGACCCGATGACTGCTTGAAGATGTATCAGGAGAACACAGTTTACAGTGTCTGTAATCACTTATCTGCTTTAATTGAAGGAACCCTGTGGATTTTCCTCATGAGTTTCTCCGAACGGTTACTCACCACACACATTATGTGTCTCTTCCCGGCCCTGAAAACAACCAACGTTGACAACGCATGTATAATCTAAAGCCTGTCAGTGCAGCATTCTTCACATGTGCCTGTATGTCCTTGTCCTCACAAAGTGAAGACATATTGCTCCACAGCAGCATCTCGGTTCCCCAAACTCCACGGGGTACCATTAAGGCCACATGCTGTGTATCATAAGCCTGGTATTTAACACCCAACTGTCACATCTTCTCTTCAAAACGTTTGCTTAGCACGAAGAAGCGTGTCAAATTGCAAACCGACAGGGCTGTGAGTGATAAATAGAAAAGTGTTTTCGCATTGACGTTTCATGCTGACAGCCGATTAGTCAAACAGACACATGGATGATTATGGAACCAAACAAAAATCCTTTTTTTGGGCTGTGTTTAATTTCGCAATTTAATGTCATGTTCTAGCGGATCAGACATGCAGCTGAGATGAAAGTACATTTACCTAATACCAATCCTTGCATTTAAATTTACTTTTTTTATTCCATTACAGCGACGTGATCTTCATTTTGAATCACTCTACAGTATTTACAAATGAAGAAAGAAGATATTGAGGCCAAAATGGTTAATGAACCACATGGCACCTTATTAGGATTTCTTGACTTTTGGAGTAAACCTTTAAGTGGACACTCAAGGAACTGGAATTTATCCGCACTTAACACTGGCCTCATTTTCCAACACTGGAGGCTGCTTCTTGGCAAAACTCTTACCAGTTGGTATAAATCTTCTTCCTTCTCTTTTCCCATCATCCAGCTGTTCTATCCGATAAATGCAACAACCAATTGTCCTTCCATGGCCGATTCTTTTTCACAGTATGGGATGTTGCAAATTTGACAAAGCTAATCTGGCTGGAGATCCTAGAAATCAAAGGGGTACCAAGAGGGTTTTATTTTAAAGTTTAGTGGAGAAGAGGTCAACATATTAGTCAGAATGTACTGACATAAAGGCATAAAAGTTTAACCTAGACATCAAACCACACATGATTCACAGTATGGGGATGTGGGGATAAAAACACTGTTTTCTATTCTCTTTTTTTAGCTACAGCACAGTGGGAGTCCTGGCTCTCCTCACTCATCATCGTTAACATAGCTTACAGGGAAGGCCGGGGCAATGCCTCATTTGCCAACCTCGTCGTAACCCTATTTAGCTTCCCACCCACGGGGCACATAACGCTACCACCCGCTCATTCTCCCTCTTTTTGACACTCGCACCCCCATTGCACATCCGTTATGCCTACTCTCCCACACGCCTGGCCCGGTCCACAGGTTGTGCATCGAAACAGGTCCCCGCCGGTGGCCAGCGTCAGCCTCTGCGCCGCGGCCCCATTTAGCATTCAACTCAGCCTCCACTCTCAGGACGGCAGGCTCTGCGGGGACATCACAGCGTTAGAGGCTTTTAACATTCTATAGACGACTCAGCTCTTAAGAGAGAGAGAGAGAGAGAGAGGGAGGAAATACAGCGATGGAGAACAGATACAAAGGGGATGAGACAAACGGACGCAGGATTCTGAGGAAAAAGTGGAAGGTGGAAAACAAAGAGATGGCAGCCACTTTCTTTGTTTGCGATAAACACTGCGAGGCAAAAGTGTCGTCTTCCGGTGTTGATCCTCGAGTTGTCTCCCCGTGCAATTACGGTGCATAGTAGATTTCTTTTTGAGAGTGAGACAATAGCAGTGGAGTGAATTGCAAATGCATGGCTGCACAAGAAGAATGAGTTTTTTCCGTCCGTATCCTGCCACTGACATGTCTTCCTTTTGAAGCTGGTTAAGTGTCTGGAATGACAAATTGCATAGTAGAGGGTGCAGATACACCAGACCACGTTCAAATACATTTTTCAACCCGAAGGCATATGCTCTGATATTCTGTGCACTCAGCCCCCTCCCCCCACATACAGACAGATGCATGTGGGGGCGTCAGGGGGAGTGCTGCAGGAGAACTCTATGCCTGTGGTTGGAAATCTAAACTTTGCAATTTCAAAGCATTACTGACACAGCTACGTCTTATCAATCAATAGCTTTTAGGCATAATGGGCTTCAAAATGGAGAGGGTAATGGCGAGCTGTCTGCACTGTGCAAGTACATGTCCTTGAATGGCTCATGTGTACACCACTGTTTTACCTTTACAGTGAGCACAACACTACCAAGGCTTTAAAACGGGGGTGTGATACCATGATGTTAACAAATGTGGCAGCCAGGTTAGCAGAGTAGAGGAGGAAAAGCAAGAGAAAACACGACAAACACTGACCAATGTGTCATTGATTTTTCCATCACCATGAGAATCTGCATCACACCGGCTCAAGAATTTGTTCCGCAATGTACCAGATGGACCTTTCTGTTCTATAAGCAAGTTCAGTTAGCCTTTTGATTAGCCAAAGGATTGGTCTTGGTCTCAAGACTGGTCTCGGCTCAGAATCGAAATAAATTTTACTCTGTTTTATCCCGGTCTCTGGATTTTAAATCAAGACCACCACTAATGGGCTATTTTTCAACATCATTACTGTAAGTTGAAGGAAAATGCCCCTTTCTAACACAACGATAAACTTCAATTCATATGTAATTCGATTTTTATTCCCCGATTAAAGCCGCAACTTTCCCGGTCTAAGTGAGGGAAAATTCTCAGCGATATTTTTGGTCTTGGTCCTGTCTTGGTCTCGCCGTGCATTGGTCTTTGTCTTGGTCTTGACTCGGTCTTCAATCCTGAACATTGGCCGTGCGTCACAAGCGAAGTGTACGATTTTGACATTTCCCTGAAAGCAACATTTGACGAATAAACATGGCAAGTGAAATCCTCATTGGCTGTGGCTACTGTGGTAAAATACTGACACTAAATCGGAACAAAAATGGTGTTCAATTTAAAAAAAAACAAGACTGAACTTGGAAAAAGCTTGAAATTGCAGAACGTCTTTTTCTTTCAAATCCATCAAAACAAATGAAAAACATTCTAAAACTAAGCTGACAATGACAGATTAGATATACTTCCAATGCTTTTCTCATAAAGTGAACAAAGCCAGTCGTTGATGTTCAGAGTTTTTTTTCACTCTCTATAAAACACCTTTCAGAGATCACCTGTCACTGCTGTCACTCAAAGCTGTGTGGGCGGGACTGAGACGCCTTTAACCTCTTATATTGTTTTGCCTTTGTTGATGAAACCCGGAGACAGCCTTTGTTCAGCTAAGAGTTCACCGTTTGATTTACTCAGCCGCCTTTGTCTGAAACATAAAACCCTGTAGCTTCAAGGTGGCCCCGATTTAGACTCACAAGCGTTTATTAAAAGTATATATTTAGGATGTGTTGAACATACTGTGGCTCCACATCCCCCAGCAGGTGTATGGGTAGAGGCCAGCCCACATATGCATTCGATAAATCCCCTTCCAGACATCAGTTCTTATCAGCAGTGGTCACCTTTATGTCCTACAGACTACATCCTGCTGCAGCATTTCCATAAGTTTTTTTTGGCCCAGGGAGCAGCACCCGGCAGCTCAGAGTGCACTATATCAGTGTTCTGAATCATATTAAACGTCTCAGGTAGACTTATCTGTAGCTAGAGGCCCACAGTAGCTCGAGCAAAGCTTGCTGTATACTGGCTTTTTTCCAGTCCCTACTGGCTGATTAGCATTTCCCCAGGGCTGCAAAGTTCAGTACCTGGGCAGCAGCCAGATACAGTACTAAGAGCTGGTTGTTTATTTTCAAAGGTCAGAATGCACCAGGAACAGACTGTACTGAATTTTCATTACAAGAAACCAACTTGCAGTTTAGAGAAAACAGACATGAAAGGATGCCCAATATAGAGGACTCCATTGTGTTTAAATCCAATGATAAGGAATCGGTTTTTGGGTTATTTAAGCAGGACTACAGAAAATGTTACAGTATTTTCTTCAGCCCAGTTTCTTTCTTGTCTTATAACAAACTGTTTGTGGCCAAACAGCAGTTTGTTTCGGTTTGGTGCTCAATGGCGACATCTACTGGATCAAAAAGTCGCTCATTCTTCCTTAAAAAAAAAAAAAAGTGGAATGCACATGCATCTGCATTCTTTCTAATGGCCAGCAGGTGGCCCCTCCATTGGTTATAAATTGTAGTATGATTTTGGTCAGTTTAGAAAAGGACTCTTTATGTCTCAGTAGATTCATTACACTAGTACACATTTTTCTTTCATGGTCTCATTGACCAGTTTCAAGTCTTGCTCAGTTCTTTTCTTTTTTTTTTTTACTCTTTTGGATAGCTAACCGACCGTGACGTTGCTACCGCAGCAGCATGTAAACTAGGCTAGAGATGCAACAAATAACATATTAACCATTCTTTATAAATTGGTCACCTCTGGCTCCCAAAAAACAACACCAAAAATGTGGTCAGATGTCGACAACCAAACTAAATAACCAATTCTAGGCTTTTATACCGTTGGCGTTCAAGGTTGCAACTTCAACTTCTAATGAGCAGTCCATGCATTGGATCCCATTGACTTCTCAATTACAACCATTATCAGGGGAGACTGTTGGGAAGTAGAGGGCTGATGGGAAATGATTTAACGTCTTAGTGGATGTATTACCTTAGTAAACCCTTTCCTAATGAGTTTATAGTATTAGTTCCGACTTTAGACTCCTCTTCAATATAACACATCCAATACATTCTTGAAAAAGTGGTCCCATTTAGAGTAAAAACAACAATAGCAGGAACTGCCAATTTCCACATACTCCATCATTGCCACAGTTTGCTCTGTTGGACGGCCCACGCTCTGCCCCACTTGGTCTGTTTCTTGACAAAAGTTGCTTTGTCTATCTGAGGTTGCTTTTCTGTTCATTCGGTTGCCTGACATGACAACTAGAATCCTAGATATCATAGCTTCTCATCCTTCCTGTTTGTCGATCTGTTTATTCCACGGCCCCTATGTTAAGATAATTCCATGTTCTCTAACTGCAAATAAGATCTTTCCCCCTTTTTTTTCCCCTACCTCCCTCCCTCTTTATCTCCCCGCCGTCTCCTTCGTATAACCCCTCTCTGATTTCCTCCTCTCCTTTCACCTCTCTCCAACGTGTCACCCCCCTCCTCTCCAAAACAAAGTCAGCGTGGGAGTGATTGGGCCTAAATTTGCATTTACAAACCGTGCAGGCTGTCGCAGCTCCATGGCAGCAGTGGCACCCTTTTTTTTTTTCCTTCTTCAAATGATTCAGCTTCAGGTGGGTGTGTGTGTGTGTCTCTTGTCGCAATGACGCTGAGCGCGTTTATGTGTCGACTTCCCTTTGCAGGCGCCCTACTTCCAAGCCACCAGTCACACACACATACTCCTACACATACACCAATGTGTTTGACGTATTAATGCTTTTGGAAATATTAGCGCGCATGCTGCCGCGCCTGCCAAGGATTACTCCATCTGCGACAGCCCCCCCCCTTCCAACCCTAATGAGAATTCATGTAACATTTTAAAGAGCCAAGGAGACGACGGCTGCCTCACTATCATCCTTTCAGCCCCCCTATTCCTATTTGACTCCGAAGGTGCCAAATTCAAATTCATTTCAGCAGAGAAGAAAGTACATTCTAAAATACCTATGAAGCAAGAGAATGCACTTAATCCAGCAAATACGCACAGCGTGTTAGTTTGGCAGTTTAATGGAGCAACTGTATTATTCAGATAGGGCTGGTCGGGAGGTTTTGTACAAATGAGAAATGGCAAATGAGCGTGAAGCAGTGGTGAAGTTTCAACTCTCATGACGACTTAGAAGTACACTCAGCTTTCCAAAAGAGATCCAAGTGAGGCTCAGCCAATGAATACGAGTGTGGGAGGAGATTGTATGGGTCTGTTTTTAAATGGATAGTTTTGACATCACTGAGACGCTCTAACAAGCCCGTGTGGCGAGACTCATTATGTCTTTGTGTCTGTCAATGTCAACTGACTTACTCCCAATGTCCACATACGCCACTACGCTCTGGGCTGGCCCAATAACGCGTCAAGCAGGACAGAATAGAACAACCCCGGACAGGAAGTCAGACAAGGAAACGCACTTCAACGCATTTTCAAAATATGGACTCACGATCGTATTTTCCATTACCTTATCAACATTACGCTAAAAAACAGGCGCCAAATGAACAGCAATGCAACCTCAGAAAGATAAAGCAACATGTTGTCCAGTTCAGTTAAACCGGCCCAGTGGGGCATGGCGAGCGTCGTCCGACAGATCAAAACCGTGGAGTTGAAGGAATGTAGAAATGAGGATGTCAATATGTCCATCCCTCCTTCTCGCGACATTTTTTTTTGGATTGTCGAATAATTTCTTCTTCAAATTGTGATCAATTAGCAGGATGCAATCATGGCATGCTTAAAGTGAGAAGAGGAAATTAAAGTAAACGTCCAATGACTTCCTGTATTTTGCTTCTTTTGTTCTAAAAAAGGCCTGCAAATTGAACTCCTTCCACATTCACTTCTGCATCTTTTATGCCATACCTGTAACTCTTTTTTTTCCTTCTTGGTTGTGTTCCCCAGTTTACTTTGGCTCTATGCCTCAAAGGGACTGAAGTAAAATTGGTGACTTTTTTTAGGGCTAATAGCTCAGCAAGATGCCCTAAATGACACCTAATTTTCTTTGGCATAATACGTTGTATTTCTTTTTTTCTCCCGCTGACAGATTTTCTACCTTGAACTGTCACTGCTATGTCACCTCGTCCCATCTCAATGGAGTCTTGCAGCTGTGTAAATGAGATAAGGTCAAAATTGCACTACCACATCCAAATCTACCCCTCCAGTTTTCAGATGTTTTTCCGTCACCTGAAATTACCCATTTTTATATCCACAAGATGTGCTCCAGATTTCCAATACACTTTTCATCACACCAATTGCAGCTGTGTCCTAATTCAGAGGTAGCATCCATCGAGGAACCCAGCCTACAAAGGACCAAGCCCTCGTAGACTGCATCGATTGTTCAGGCCAAGCTAATATGAGATGGTCTGTCTACACTGTCATGCAACTTAACCAATAATTGTTTAGATTTAAGGCCCTTTTTGTCTCCTAACACTACCATTCGTATTCTAATGGGTTGAAACCAAACATACAAACAGGTATTACTTAACTGCTTGAAAGTCCACCATCTCATTTGAATCAGCACGCAATGAATCTTGGGATATGTTACACAAAGGATCCTTTGCTGTCCGGGAAAGGAGAACCCATCTGTTCCTTTCGAAGGAGCCTTGGAAATGGGACAGCCCTAGATGTGCTGTTGTAATGTAGACCTACATCGAATGCGCCCTCCGATAGATCCCCCAAATTGGAGCACAGCTATACTTGTGCCTTATTTTTTGTGGATCTATTCCCCCTAAAAACACACAACTTTCTCAGTTCTTTTTGCCAAAGTTGCAATGATGTATCGACGGCCCTGCTCAACTCTACCTCAGCAGTCATGTCATCCAATATGCCATTTCACAGAAGCTCATTTTTGACATTTTAGAACTCCTAACTTTGGATCATGACTTAATTGAGCTAAGTTAAGACGATAATTACCACCATGGTATGAAATATAACTTTGTGCAAAAGCTGGTTTCAACTTAGGGGGATCCATCAATCTCCTAATATGCAATGAACGAATATCTCAAATCTACACTAAGACTCCATTCAAGTGTTTTCCATTGCATCTGGAAATAGGTTAAGTCCAACATTGGTTCCACAGAAATATTCACTCGCATAACCTTCAGTCAGAATCTTCCGGCTGATCTGAGATGCCTCCTGTTTCCTCTTTATCATCAATAAAATGCCTCTGGAATTCGATTGAAGATTGCGTGGAGAGGAGATTAGATTTTGAAAGGCACACACTCGTCTAAATATACCGCCACTGCTTACTTAGTGCATATAAGAGCAAACAAAAAAAAAATCCTTGGAAACATCCAAGATAGCATCATGTCAGGGTAACATTTGAGTCGGGAGTGTTAAGATTTTTTGCTAAAGCGGTGTTCCCACCACAGCAGGCACCATTGTGAAAAAAAAAGGGTTGATGTGAGTGGATAGATGCTGTTGAAGCACTGCGTTTCAAAACCAGGGAGCTGATGAAGAGCATAATGGAAACCTTAACCAAGCCTCAGAATCGTTCTCACTGCAGAGATGGAAGAATCTGCCTGAGGGAAACCCATTTCCGTAGCTTTCCATCAATCAGGGCTAAATGGTACCTTAACCAAAGAGGAGCAACTTCTAAGTGAAAGGCATAGAGCGCTTAACTAAAGCCTGTAAAACGGCAACTGGAGGACTTGGCAGAACATTTTACAATGTGCCTTTGGAGCTCCATTTACACCAAGTATTAACATTTGATCTTTACTCGGATGTCGTTCAACTATAGACTGTATTATTGCCCACTGCATTTAGATTTATACGGGTCCAACAAACATTTAAAGCTGCGTTGACTTCCTTAGATTATGCCATTATTTTACAATTTTATGCACTGGTTAATTGTTAACTACGGTGGGCGACAAGGGCAAAAGTTTGGTGTTGGTCGGAACAAACTTATGACTAATGAAAAAGAGTTCCAGCAACTGAAATGTGCTGCATTAACATCAAACATGCTGCAAATACATAAATGAAACAAAGTTAAAAACACCCATATTATATTATATTATATTGAACATATGACCTCCAAGTGTGTAGGGGGGCACTCATTGGGAAGGTTTACTATTGACTTGAGAGGGTGAACTGAATGTTTTGTTTAGAAGGGAAAGTGTCCTAGTTTGACGTAAGGGAACAATGTTACATTTCAGCAACTAGGAGGTATAAAGCGAGTCCAGTCAAGACTCTGATACTGGACATGACACAGCTGAGGAAGGGTTCTGTCTTGGCAGCCAAAGGATGCCTGGAGCTTCAGGGTCAACTTCAAGATGTTTTGGCCATTGCAGGTTGGTTGCCCTTTATAGGCCACCAATACATACCAGGATCTAGAAGAGTTAATTCAGAGCATCTTCCTCATAGTGCTGGAGGAAACCAACATTCTGAATGCCCTTCAGTGGCACGTTCTAAAGTCGACAAAGTTTTGGGAAATACTTGTAGTTTACAGTGTGGTGCAGAGCCAGGATGCCTGGAGATAGGGCTATAGCTTCAGGGCTGACTTTGCTCCGTCGCGGCGGTCCATTGCCCTTAAATAAGTTGTTTTGGCCATTGCTGGTCGGTTGCCCTTATTGGCCACCATAGCTAACCAAGATCTAACTACTTCATGACATTTGCTCAAAGCAAAAATAAAAAGCCAGCTCTAGAAGAGATAATGCAGAACATCTTCCTTATAGTGCTGGAGGAAACCAACGCTCTGAATGCCCTTGAGTGGCACGTTCAAAAGTCGACTTGAACATCCTTGAAAGTATCTGAAAAGACTTGTAGATCACAGTACAGTGATGTTCAGTCAAAGGATTGCAGTTTGAAGTCCTCCACTAAAGCACGCCTTTGGATCTCATCTTTGGGAGCAAAAAAGAGAACTCCAAAGTGATTATACAGAGAATAACTTACTTCTTGATGATTTACCCAATTTCACATCAAACAAACAAATACTTCTGCCCTTGAAAGTCTGCCACAATAATTTCCATACGAGGCGTCTTCAGTGTGGCCCTGGCTCCAAGGTTGACCAGTTCCTGCGTTTCTTTTTTTTCGCTGCAGTCCAACTTTTCTCCGCTGAAAGAAATTAATGACGAAACCCCAGAGGAAGCGTCTCGACATTAAAAGAAAATCAGACATTAAAGAACGAGACATTTTTCATGCTTCTCAACACAGAGGCTTCTGACAGCTAGACAAGACGCTGGCCTCCTCTTTTCTTTCACCTCTTCTATTCATTCCTCTTATTGGTGCTTTTTTTTTTTTTTCCCTCCCCACTCTCTGATCCGTCTCCCTTCACTGTTTCTTTTCTTCTCTCGGCGGGCGCAAATGACCCTGGAGGGGTTGGCAGGCTGTGAGCAGAAGCTAGTCAATCAAGATTTGAAAAAGAGAAGGGAGAAGATCCAAGACGTCATGCTGGATTTCAGGCTGTGGGCCGGCACCGTGTGCATGTGTGTGTGTATGTATGTGTGTTTGTGTGGGAGCACCAGCAGGAGGTTGTCAGCACAGGTTGGCCTGACACCGGATTTGGTTTCAGAGGTTGCCTCGCAAATGAGGCGAAAACGATTGCGCTAACTTCCTTCTTAAGACAGGAAAAGTGACTTTGGGGAGTCAACAACTGCTCTCATGAAGGACTTGTGATTTAATTCAGAAGACATCTTACATATTGGTCCATTTGTTGAATAATTGTATTTAGGACTGACATTGACATTGACACTGACAAACTAAAATCAACTGCTGCAGCTTTAGCTAAAAACAAAAAAAAAAACTCTTCCCAAGCAACTTTGGTTTTCATTCCAGTACATTGTTTACCAATTAATTTCCCTTCACATTACACCCCTTTGGTTTTAATTTATTGATGGTTTACAGCGTGACGACTTGATACTCACCTGTAGTCTACAATTTATTTGGCCGGCATTTTCCCCAATCTTCCCGTCATCCACATGAGTGATCCGAACGAAAGGTTAGATTTACCTGAGGTCCGGAGAATGTCATCGCAAACGACGGGGGCATTCGTCTCCGAGTTAATGAGCACGGGGAAGAAATTCAGGTTTGGACTCATGGAAGTGAAAGAGGATGAATCAAAAATATGATTAAAAGCTAATTAAACAGACCATTAAATCCATAAAGAATGTGTGTGCCTGTAGCGTGCAATGAGGTTCATGTATCACGCCCAACCGTCCAGGGCCTGCCATTTGTCACAAACATGGTGCTTCAGCAGTCATGAGTTAGTTTCTCTGTTTCCGCACGTGCAGGACTTGGATATCTCCTTTTCCAATGCATTACGAGTACACTCGCATAACCTGCAGATCAGTTTAACCAATTCTCTAACATCTCTGCATGTGCTGTGGTATTCTCATATTGTATTTCCCAGTCGATTTCCTCTAATCAGCTGCTTTATAAAAGTATAATTCAATCCCCGCTGGAGAGAATCCAATAAAAACCTGGCTTTGATCAGTTCACACTAGCTGCAAAAAATACATGATTAAACAATTTGTATTGGCTGAGATGCACAAGTTCAATACCCAGCATGCTCTATCCCTCGGCTGCATGGACATACACAGGTAGTTTGGGTTGTTTTTTTTTAAGATGTGAAACATGCAGCGTATTGTCCTTCTACATAATTAAGACACAATGCAAGATATTGAACATTTCCTTCTTACAGATATATCTTTGGTACTTACAGTAATGTACCCAAGCCAGAGTGGTGAAATAAGTAGTTCACTGGGAAATAAAAGATCAGGCTGCCTTTGAGAATATAAACAGTATTTAAAGGGCCAGCACAGTCAGGGGTGTGTCCATGCTTTTTTTGACTGGGCTGGCCCAACCGTGGCGGCCAAACCTTGGCAATGACTTTTGTAGGGGTGGCCACAAATAAATATAAATTCTTAACCCTTTCTGACTGATCTACTTTATAACACGAGATAATTGGTTTCAACACCTCTCACTAGTCCCACCTCTGACAGGGCTAATAGCCACACCGCACAGTTTATGATTTTAGGGGTGGCCAATCAGAATTCTAGGGGGACACCCCTGGGCACAGTCATAGGGCCTATTGTAGTTCCAGCGCAAAGAGTTTTAGTGTGCAGCGCTAGACCATTTCCGCTTTGTTCAATCAGATAATCAAGCAATATTTTGACGAATGAATGACATGTGTGCATGTATTTTATTGAGATTATTTATTGTAAATACACTAAGCCATATAATTCTTGGAAGGACACCATTTTACATGATATTTCGTGTAGACACAAAGCATTAGATGTGGTTAAATTTGCCTATGTAATTATGTGTGCTCTGACAAAAAAAAAAAACACTTACCTTGCATATCTTCCCCTCCCATGGTGCTAAGAAATCTGTAATTATTGCAAGATGTACAGCAGACGACCCAAAACTCTTTACCTGTAAAAATTCTGTAGCCAGGCATCACTCAGATGTGCGTGCGTGGGTGGTTGCCTCCCACAGATTTTGCTGACCATCTTTTAATCTTCCCATCACCATACCCAGACAGAGCCAACTGTCACAATGCAGCACTCAAACTATTGAAAGGCAAGATTTGTCTTTTATGCCGCAAGACACTTCAGTGAAGTGAGGCGGATGAACAAAGCAGCGCCAGGTAGACAGAGAAACATTGCTGGGTTTCTACCTTGAAAGTCGTGTTCTACAAAGATATGAAGGAGTGGATAAATCTTAGTCTTCAAGAACAAAGTTGTGCTCTAAATTACTTTTCTGCCTTACTCAGTCATGAGATGTTTTTCTCTTACTTTGCTCTGTGTTTGAAGGTTATTTCCTGGCTCATTTAAATACAATGTTCTGGATCTATTACACAGAAAAAAAACATTTTTTTTAACCATACAACATTTGATATGGCTGTTGACTTGATAAAAACACAGCTAAATATGATGCAGCCTATTTTAACGCCAGGGTAAGGGTTTGGGGGGTATGTGTTTGACCCAAATGATTCTCACAGGCAGCAAAAGAAACCATATTCTGAAGAATCTACCCATGTCAGTCTGTTAACCTGCACAGAATGACATGCTCAAGTCAAACAGATATATTTACCAGTGGAGCGTCACCAGAGTGTGACGGGTAAAATTGGTTTTTACTTGCAATGATGTGATGTTAACATGGAATTGGCCATCAGAGTTGGCCACCCATGACTGCAAACACATTTCTACACGTCAGCCACCACTGATCTTGTCTGGTGTGATGGAGGACGTCTGTACAGGGACTACATGGCATGAAAGGAGATAAGATACATCTTAATTTGCTGTTTGGGCTGTGTATTTAGAGAGTAGGAATACATGCGGAGCGGGCACTTCAGGAGGTCACTATCGGAACAAAACACACAAACTCAACTAACCTTTGGATGTTTTCAAATTTACTGCATCTTTACACCAATTTGACTTATCACTAGTTCCCCCCCTTGCAATACTGTTTCAATCCTGAAAAGGTATTGTTAAGTGTATCCTTAACATTTTTACAACCTTGCAAGCTGTAGGCTTTCTTTTTATTTCCATGTAAAGCAGATAACTTTTCCATTCAAACGAGAGTCTCTATGTGATTGTATCTCTTTCGAATACTTTCTAACCTAGCCTTGAACTTCTCTGCCTTTGGGACTTCTTAGACTTTGTATGGAACATCCACAGTGATAGTTCCAATGAGAGGTGTCTTCTTGTGTGATATTCTTCAATGTTGGAAACTATCAGCCATCCACAAAGGCACCCTATTATATATTAAATAGACTTTTACCATCGCTTTTTTGACCAATTTGGAGCCCAAAACAATTTTGGTGCTTTGAGAAAGACCCCAGAAGTGTAAATATTAACCACAATCTCTAATTTATGTAATCTACTGCCCTGTTTTTTGGTGAAGCTGAGGAACGCTCACCACAGTTGCAACTAGATTTGCTTCTTTGATAAAATCCACAATTGCTTTGATTATAAGGCCTCAAAACTGTTGCATTGCATATTTGAAAAGGCTATGCGAAATCTAACCCTAACCCATTTTGGTCCCAACAAACCCAACAAAAACCAACACCGAATATATATATGATAATACTTCATATTTAAATAATTTGTAATTCGTATCCAGCCTTCAAACCCAATATACGATACAAGACAAACACATGGACTTAATCAACACTGCAGCCTCGTCTTAATTTGTTTAGATAGAAATCCAATGCATATTAAAGACATGCAATTATAACAATGTTCTGAAGTCGTTCATTTGATCTATGGACTCTCTCTCCTTCCTGCAAAGGGTCACAGCGATCTCTCTGCTCATTAGAGTTCTGGAACATCCTTTGGTATACATGATGATGTTGGTCCAGTTACTGTTCACTGCCATTTTTAGGCGTCCCTCAGGGTAAAGAAAGCTCATATGCATCATAATTTCAGAAATCAAGTTCACACACAACCGTGTATAATTACCCTTTGTACCCGTGCGAAGCAATCTGAGACATGTTTTCCAAACACTGTCTTTTCTTTTGGTATATACTGGGAAAGATACATAATGTATAAGGCCGACTAAAGCTAATTAACTGTTATGATGGCCTTTTACGGAATGTATGAATAAAAATCAATAATAATGCTAAATCCGTACTTACACATTCTACTCTTCATACGCATTCTGAATACTTTTTTGTGTGTGACTCTGAGGGATCCTTTAATTCATGGCACAGCACTGAATAACAAGTACTCTCCGGTTCTCTTTGATTGTCTTCTAAGGCCTTTTTTGTTCCCTTTTTAGCGTAAAAGATTGTGAAGGGAGATGCAGGGGGATGAAGGGAGGGAGGGAAAATTGCACAACTACAAAGAGCTATTTAGCTCCTCAAACAAATAATGCCGGTGTCAGCGCAATGCTCGCAACACTTCCTAAACTCGTCCCGAAAGATAATGACCTGGACACACCTCTCTGTCGAGGAAAATAAAAGTACTGCTTCATCAGCCTGTTCTTTTTATTATCTGTTTTTGGCATCCAGGCGTGTTTACAAGACAGCTCCTTATTGTATTTCTTGATCTTATCCTTTGCCCCCTTTTCATTTCCTTCTGGCGCCTTTCATTTAGGCGGAAATCTCTCTGCCAAGACACGTCAAAAGCCTGGCGCTAAATATGCAACGACCTCCAAGGTGCCTCTGCACCTCCATCCCAATCTCTCCATTGCTACCCCTCACTCTCTTTTTTTTTTTTTCCTCTCCAGTCTTTCTCCCTGTCCTTTCTTTGCCCATCGCCGTTTCACTCAAAGCTCAAGAGCAACCGGTGCTCTCAGAGGAAATACAGGCCCTGCCAAAGAATTCATTGAATTTGTTGTAGCTAAGGGTGGAGAGACGAGGATCAGGGAAGGGGGGGGGGAGGTATTGAAGGGTCAGAAGAACAGGGAGGGAGGGTTAATGTGAAGGGACTGGCAACTGTATCAGGGGAGTGTGATTGAAAATAAGACGGCAAAGTCTCAATTGGAAGGGATCCTGCTCAAATTTACTCCCCCCTTACCCATCCCCTAACGCTGTGAAGTGGGCAGAATGGGAGATTTTGTGAAATCTTTGTCAGGTGTAGGCATGGAAGGGATCATGCTGTTTTTAAAATTGATTTGTCCACAGTTAAAACCGCACTATGTGAAAAATAAGTCAAGTAATTTCGGAGCAAGTGTCTATTTTATCGACAGTTCCTTACTGTCATTTATCGGTGACTAACATTATCGATTATCAAAATAAGCATCGACATTAGAAATGGGAATCCAATTGCTAGTAATGCATTGTACAACTACCCCTTGGTTAAATATTTTGTAGATTTGTGACCAAAAGACGGCAAAGATCGAATGGGTGGGATACATCATCCACCCACCGACCCACCGACCCTCACTCATACACCCAGATTCAGTGTTATTACACTGCTGAACACATCTCACCGCAGCAGCTGAAATCATAATACTCAGCTGCCTCTGACAGAATTTTTGATGGAGTTAGAGCAGAATAGCAGGCTAATGGCCTCCGCATACATCTGATCATTAGAGAGAATGAAAGCTAGCTTTTTGTAGGGTGGCTGGTAATTATCCACCTGCTCCATTTTGAGTGGAAGGAAAAATTGGACCTCCAATTTGAATCTGCACGGCTTGTGTTCATTCACGATGTCATCAAATGGTGTGGGAGCGTGGCTTATTCTTTGTGCTGAGACACAAGAAAGCCAATCATATTACGAGACAAAGCATAATGATGGCGGACGATGAGCGATTTATACAAATAGGTTTCCATTGGTGGCCATCTGCATCTTCCATGGGGCCTCAAATTGTTCCCCCTCATTATTATGAACATTTTTCATGTGTCAAAGCTTTATTTAAGATGTTACTCCAAAAGAAAAAGTCTTGCTGGGTCTGTATCTTCAGTATTTTTCTACCTCTCTCTTCTTACACATTCCAGTATTCTTTGGGGGGAACATTTTCTGAGTCGAGTTTTGGAGGAAAAAATATATCAGGGGAGATGGAAAAAAGCAAGCTAGATGATCCAACCCAACAAGAAGTGGAATCCAAAACTTAAGTTCTAAAGCTTCACAAACTCGCAGCAGTCTGTGTTTGGAGAATTACCCAGACCAGCGGCTAGCTGCCTCTCTTCAAAGGCATCGAAGCAGGAGGGGAGTGTTGGATAAACCCAAAGTTGGGCTATGTTTTTGGCATTTTTTCCCCCCCACATCTTTCATTTCCCTTAATTGCAATATTCTCTGCTTGTCATGCTTCATGGATTTTCCAAAGGTAGCTCACTCTGGCAGGTTTTTTTTTTTACAAGCTGCAAGGAATCCACAAGGGGCTGAAATCCCTCTGTTTTCTTTGGCTCTGTAGAATGGAATACAGCAGGTCTCACGAGCCGCGCCTTTCGCAACCGCCGGGCTGATTGGAGTAGCGGAGCGGATCGCTCCCTGTTTCACTTTAAGTCTGACTGCTTCTCATAGAGCTTTGAAGAACCTCACTCAGAGCTGTGATATATCTGCAGGGACAGATCTCCAGACATGCTGGAAGAGAAGAAGCTGCATGACTGGGCTGCACTGCAGGTTGCTTGCAGCTGCAAAGTTGTGTGAATATGCCAACATCGCCATGCCTTTCCACATGAACAGACTTGTTCACGATAATAACCTCGGATGTCCTGAGTTGTTTCCCGAAGTAGTCGCCACCAGAATTATCAGTGGGTCAAAGTAATCATTTATGTATTATGTATTTGTCGTAATGTAGGCCGGGCTGGTCAAATGTTGTGTCTGTGATGTAGCGCAGCTGCCCGCCAGCTGTAGTTCGCTAATGGCTACTGACATACTGCCATTATGTTCTTCTACATAGACGTAAACCAGTACAATTGTAACAGTTTTTTGAGTGTTTTCTCAACTTTGGACTAGTTGTCTGATGTAAATTGAAATTAGCGTTTCATCAACTTTGGAATTAGTCGCCTTGAAACGTCCCTAAAAATAACCGTGGATGATTTGATTGGGGAATGTGGTAATCCACCCTTTCTAGTCTATATATCCGTCTCTCTGCTGATAGAAAAAGAAGACAGAAGTATGTCATATGAGTAAGCTAATAGACTTTAGCTTTTGCTTTAGCATTTTTAGACTATTTTCTATAAAATATCTAAGTTGATATGTAAGGTTTTTAGCATGTGAGTGGGGCTGTTAATGAGACTAGAAGGGTTCTTTTTTCGTTATCCTGATTTCAAATTAGGAAGTGTGTGTTTTTTTCTAACATATTTAGTATTTAGCCGTCATTTTGTCGTTTATTATCACTTCCAATAGGTGTAGAAATAAGGAAAGGATAAGTCGTGATGCTTGCTGAATTAAAATCATGACGTAAATATTCTCGCAGAATAATTGCCTCCATTGTCTGAAGCGACTTTAATGCGACTCCAATAGGTTGCCTCACTTCATAATCTACACTGATTCTCTGCCTTGAGCTGCACTTCCAGTCGGCCCCGGCTGCAATTTAGCCTCGTTCCCCTCAGTAATATTATTACCGTCATTACACAGATGACAATTCCCTCCACTTCTCAGCCTCAAATGCTCCGAAAATCCCCAAATCTCTACCTTGAAATGCACTTCCACAGGGCTGCGAGCTTTACGCCCCGAGCCACAATCCATTGGGGCAATAATTCCATTACTATACAGAGCGTAGCATATAAGGGCATCACTTCTGCCTCAAAACACACTGACTCACGGGGGGTGAAATGTGCCTTCAGTCTGCATTAATTCCACAGCGTTCATCCCCACAGCATCATCTCCAAGGATGGGCAAACCTACACACTTGATCCAACACACACAGAGGAAACTCTCTGACTTTAATGTTTTCATTTTTTAACGGCTGAAATAATGAATTAATGACAAACTGTGAAGTAAGTCATCGATATCCCAAAACAATCCAGACTGTCCTGCACTGCCAAAAATAAATCAATGCATGACAAATAGTGAAATTGTGAATGAGCTAGCAAGCTAGGCTAATTTATGCTAACACATTAATAAAATAGTATGATCATTTCAATAACAGAAACATCAGCACAAACATCTTGAATGGTCTATTAATCTAAAAGAAATAGCGGGGGGGGGGGGGGGGGGGGGGTTATAGACAAATGGGTAATTCTTCTGCTAAATTGCACATTTTCATATGGAGCCTAATGGGGATTGACTCGCTTTTGGAGTTTGCCTCAAGTGGCCACTTGAGGAACTGCAGTTTCTAATCCTTGGAAGTTGCTGCATGATCGTCTCTTTGTAGATTTTAATGGGAAAGACATTGCTACTGGAGGTAGCTGTATGTTACAGTTAGTGTTAATTTTTAGAATAAAGGATGCATTATTGAATATGAAAACAAATCTATAGTAAGAAATAGCTGGTTATCTGTTATGGTGGATTGTAAGCTCTTGGACACAAAACATTTCAATGAGACAAAGAATTCCTTTGACGCTGAGAAAAGAAAATAAAGTAGATTATTGATGTGGATGTAGCACAAAGGCTTCAAAGTAAACAGAGTTGTGTGTAAAGGGATTATTATAGCAGGAACGCTGTTATAAATGTTAACCACAGTTATTTCAGGATGTGTATGTGGAGTGTAGGTGTGAGGGAAAACAGTTTTCTCACTGGTATGTGTAAACAGTTGGAGAGTACATTCACTCATTGTGGGAGTAGTGGGCAACAGCACAGCTTTAATGCTATACTTCTTAAAGTCACAGGTCTTTCAACAAGATCATTTAAAGAGGACATGTTATACCCCTTTTCCTCCTTTTCAAACAGTCCCTTGTGGTCTAAATGAAACATCTGTGCAGTGCTTTGGTCAAAATATAACATGAATCAAGCACCAGAGGAGGTTTGTGACCCTGTATAAACCAGCTCTCTCAGAATGCTCCGTTTTGGTGTGTGTGTCTCTTTAAATGCAATGAGCCCCCCCTCAGTTTTCAGGAATTATCTTAAAGCAAATCTTTCGGTTTTTAAGGTAGATTTTCTTGTTTTTGTGGATGTTTTATTGGACTAAAAGTTAATTATCATGCAATGGAAATATGCCTTGGTTGAGAGTTACAGAATCCTGCTTCATCCTCAGTGACACTGCAAATCTAATTATAGCTGGAGGTAATTATACAACCTCACCAGTCAACTCTCTTACCGTCAGCACTCCTTTTATCTGTGTGGAAATGAACTGGGGACTTTTAACCTTCTGTATGTATACCACTGTCCATTTCGCTTTAATCAGCAACCCCAACTCAAAATGACATCATCTATACAAATAACCATCGATCCATCTGTTATCTTTACCGCTTTTCTGGTTTAGGCTAGGGTTAGGGTTAACTCACTAGGAGGGGAGGGGGTCACCTCCAAAAAACGGCGACTCACCCTTCTAGCTCCGGTGCACGTTTTCTGATCCTGCATGGCAGTTTGACCAAAGTGAATTAGACAAATTGTCCTCAAGTACAAACCCGCCAGCGCCCACATGCATGCATACATACATGAACTGTCAGAGGATGCCCAGGGAGCATTAGTATTCAAGGTGTTGTCACAGTATTTATGCCCTTCCTCTGGCGTGCAGTTGACCCATAAAATTACTGAGCCAAATGGATGTTTGACTCAAACAACACCCTCAGGATGTTTATGCTGCACTGCAAACTGCACTCCCAATCGCCCTGGAGTAAATAGCAGGGCTTTTACCCCCCCCCCCCCCCCCCCCCCCCCCGAAAAAAAAAACACTTACAAGCTCCAGAGATTTAAAAAAAAAAAAAAAAGTCTGATTTGGAGCTGAGGTATGTGAATGTGGGATGATTTGGTTTAAGTGACATAAATCCACACCTAGGGGCAATGTCTTGTGTTGGAGCTGCAGCGCAGTGGATGGAGAAAGCGAAAGCTTTTTCCTAGCTGTTGCACACAGTGGGGGGGGGGGGGGGGGGGGTTTGGGGACAGGGAAATGATCCCAGGCATCTTGTTTGCATTGTCTTGCGTGGCCATTGTTTGTGAATGTCAGGCGGCAGCTTCCAGCTCTCAGTGTGCTGGAGAGGGTTGAAGCTTAGTGCTATGACGAATACACACATGTACGCACACACACACTCGCACACACACACACTCTCAGTTTCAGCCCCTCTCTCTGTTGCAGATGGTTGGAGAGCTGTCATAGCGTTTCCCCAAAGCCGCAGTCTGGATCAGCTCCATTGTAGCATCTTTACCGCCCTCTGCTGACTAATTGTGTGAACTGCGCCAACATAGCAACATTAAATGACCCATATTGTCTCAACTTCTTTGTAATGCGAAGTGCAAAATGAATGACATCATCAGTTCTCGTTGAAGCTGACAGTTTCCTGTCACTTTGTCTGTCAGGTTGCAGACCATAACCAATATTTAAAGACATACTTTGATTTGTTTGTTCATGAAGTTATGGCAATTAAAAACTGAATATGCGATATATATATATATATATTTTTTTTTTATGACGGCTTGGCTTATGCTAAGCTAATATATTCTTTGTGTAATAGCAATGTGTCTCGTGATGTCTGTATTTAATAATCTCCATCAAATGTGCAAAATAAAGCTAGTGATGGAGAAAAAAAACGACAATTTTAATCACAAATAAATGACTTGAGTGCTCCGAGGATGAGACCTTGAGGCATCAAGACTGAGTCGAGACTAAGACCGAGGCAGGGCGAGACCCAGACCATAAATGTCAATGGAAAGTCATAATCTTAGACTGTATCACTGTGAAGGTTGCAGCTGTAACCTGGGGGTTAAAAGAAATATTTGTTCTTTTAGAAAGGGGAGTTTTCCTTCTAATCTCAGTAATGAAGAGGAAAAATAGCCTGTCAGTGGTGTTCTTGACCGGTCCTGATTTAAAATCGGGTGTCCGCCCAGTCTGAGACCGAGACAAGGCCAAGTAAAAATGCTTTTGATTCCGAGGCAAGACTGAGACCTTCCAAAAGTGGTCTTCAGACCAAGACATGTCCGATGCGTCCCCCAATGTGCATGAATTGGATTAGTTCCTTCTAATTGTCACTTTATGTAGCAGCTACTGCCATCAGTGTGTGAATGAGAAGGTGTGACATGTGGTTTGAGTCAGAAGTCAGAAGTCAGAAGACGAGAAAAGCTCAAGTCCATTCACCATTTACTTGACAAATCACTGATTCTTAATGACTCCCAGGGGGGCTTGACCAAAAAAAAAAAAGCCAAGCCAAAATGTTCTGTAAGAATCATAAAAATGCAAATAAAACCGACATTTGAGATGTTTTAGAGGAGTAAATAGTGTAACCAAAGCCCATGCAGCCATAGAGCAGAGTGTCAACCCCCCCTGTGCTCCTGTGCAAGTAAAAAAATAAATAAAAAAAATCCAAGGACCAGTGGGTTTTGAGCTTATCCCTGTCACCCCTCATCTACTTCAGGCACAGCACGGTTCAATACATACTGTGTGTAGAGAGGTATGTAATTGAATGTTACCTCCACCTTTCACTGCTCACAGAGCCCCGCCGAGACTGGAACTCTATCAAAATACCCCCGCTCGCAAACAGCCTCCTGGGAGGGGTTTGAAAGCATCCTCGAGAAATGAGCATTGTCTGCCTCGTTTCCATCAGGTGTTATTTCCTGCTTTTAGACGATTCTGAAATTTAACGAGGAGGTAATACATCTTGCATCAATTTTGTTGTTTCCTCTTTTTTTTTTTTTATGTGATCATAATTCAAGATTTGAGGCTTTGCAAGGGACAACATGACTTGGAATTTGTTGCAATTGTGATCCAAAATAGCTCATTTTTTGGTGGAATTTCCCTGTTTTCGGCTTTTACGAGATAATTAAGCCATTTGTTGCAGATCATTTATCGCCCTTCATTTTCAGGTTGCATAACCTCCTTTTTTTATAGTGACAAAAAAAACATCAAGAAAGAGCAGAAGTTGCCTATATTCACGTAAATGAGGGATGGTTTTTAATACATTATTTGAACTCCGGGACAACCTTGCGAGGAATTCCACATTATTATTCACTTCCTTTTGTCACCTTGCAGTTGAAGGGGCATTTATGTAAGTCTAGTCAATTAGGAGGAAGGCAAAAGAGGACATATTTCACTATCAAATCAATAAATGTTCCGGCAAAAGAAGACCTTCATTCGCCTTTTTTTTTTTCTCTTCCTTCCGTCAATCCTGCAAAAATGTTTCATTTGAAATCGTTAGACCGACCTCTACAGTTCTACTCAGGCCGAGGGGGAATATTGAAAAGCCTCCTATAGAGCAATTCGCATTAGCTGTCACTGTTTGAAATCTATATTTGCTTAAAAATTGCCAACTGCAACTTTTTTTTGTATGTTTTGACCATTTTGTTTTCTCCACCAATGACAGATGTGATAGCAAAGGCTAAAGCTACCATATCAGAGTATTAGCTGCGTTTTGGCGATTAGTTAATAGCTGTTCTTTAAGTGGAATTTCTCGACCTTCCAGTGTGTGTTAGGCAAGGGGTTCCCAAAATGGGGGTCTTGACATGCCTTGCAATTAAAAAAAATGGTATGGAAGGACGGAGCACTGAGGGAAGGCTACTTTGAAAAGTTTGTGTATCGGGGCGCTGATGGCTTCCCATGTACAAACCCCAATGTGCGGAGGTTATAGTCCTCTAAGCAGGCAGCCTGGGTTCAAGTCCGACCTGTACCTCCTCTCTCTCCATAATTTCTACTACAGCATATCCATTATCCCATATATATGCAAAGCAAAAGCCACAAAATATATTTTATATATATTACTCACTTGAACCCCATTTCCACCAAGGGGTCCGGTTTGGTTCAGTACAGTTTGCTACAATTCAGTATGGCAAACCCTGATCTTGCTTGTATTTCCATAGCCAACCCTACCCTAAGTTGGTACGCGGAGTGTAAGCCAGATGGAGATCGCTGCGTCAGAAGAACAGGGACACAGTAAACTAAAGGGACCCTTTAGGGTCGGATCGGTACCCTTGGCACCCCAACAGAAGGGTACCAAAAAATAGCACGGTACAGATCCCTTATTTTGGTTCCATTCCAAACTTTTGACAATATATGGGTACCGTACCAAACCGAACTGAACCGGACCACTTAGTGGAAACGGGGCTTTGGTGACCACCAGTTGTGAACTACGTTTCCCAATGCATAGTGGGATACAATAAGTCAACCATATAGGGTGTGATAATGCTGACTCATAATTATATATATCGGCCTTCATACTGAGCAGTGGGTGACGACAGACACCGTCATCTAATTGTAAGAATGAAAGAACCAAATGTCGACATATTGAGTGTCTTCGTTGGTGGATTAGTGCTGAAGCATCTCCGGTTTTAATGGAGCACACAAACCATACAAACTGTATGTCAACACAATTAGCTCGAAGTGTGTCGGCAATAAGTTTGTCAACTGTGACAACATGGAATAGAGCTGAGTCATGGATGGTGGATTTAGAGGCATTATGTGTGTTGGTGGTTGTCAGTGTATCCAGTGCATTGCATGTGCGCGCTTGTGTGTGTGTGATGTCTTTGAATTGTGTGTGAGTCAGCGAGATGAAGGAGACAACGTATCCCCTTTTTGGATCTGCAGACGCTCACGCACAAGCTCAAAATCCAGACAAACACTCACACGCATGCAGCAACAGTAACAACACACATCAGGCAAAGCGAAATCAAAAACCCCCTCGCTCAGACCGGATATGAACATGATTCAAGGAGTCACCTGGGAGTGTCATCTCTAAGTATCTCCAGTGGGACTCGCCTCAGGTAATCCATAAGCAATTATTCTGGGGAGACAACAGACAGGCCTGTCATATCCGTTCTCCTCTGTGCAAATGCACTCAGGCAAGAACAAACGCTGCCACAAGCTTGCAAACACACACACTCGCACACTCACACATTTGCACATCCATATACAAATGTGCATCTCCCTCTCACCTTTTCATCCCCCTCTCCTCACTCCTCTTCACACAAAAATACACCTAATCTCACACATACTATCTGTGCCCGCACACAGGCTCACCAAATGCGTGTTTTCCGTCTTCTCACATTCTGTCTTCCTCTTATCCTCACACGCTCTCTCACAAAGGAGTTATAGCTCAGTGTCCTTTTTTTCTGGCCACATTTATTCCTTCCTGATAAACTTGAAGGGGCACTCCTCGGATGTTTTTTTTTTTTTTTTTGTACAACTCAACCTGTGAAAGCAGCTGCAAAAAAAATGTGTTCTGTAGCTCTGAAGGGAACTTCTAAGGGCTCGAGAAATAACCCATTTCATCAGGGTTGTGTCTGAGGTGGCTTGTGGTTTTTGTAACGGGACGCCTTTGTACAATGTCTTTTGAAGGGGTTTAAGGAAGACATTGTCCAGATTCCTAGAGCTTGATATAACCCTGGCTCCTTTCTTGTCATAGTCTTCAGCGTTGGCTTAAAGTGGGTGTGGATTTTGGAGCATTACTTTGTATTGATTACCTGCCTTTTAGGTGAAAAGGATCTACGTCCAAGTGTGCTTTTTTAGCAATGTTTCAGGATTAATTCACGCCCCTGCTTAAACACCTGACAACAGATATTACATGATTCTGCATACATTGTAGGAACATTTTAAAGCCTGACAGAATAACTTTATTTTCTCTGCATATAGACAGTAGACAAAAGGTTAACCGCCTCTGTAAGCGATGTGGTACAACCAAGCATTTCTTTATACTGTTTTCCCATGATTGCGATTTAAATTCTCGACCGCCAGCGACCGAGGAGTTTAACCGTTTTTTACATTACATTTTCAAAAAGTCTCCATTTAAGGGTTTCTAAAACGTAGGAGTCAAGTGGACATAATGCCATACCAAAGTCTACTCACGTCTGAGGAATGCCGTCATTCCGGACACAAGGTCGCAAAACTCAATTTGTCTCTTTACAAGTACAGAGGTACCACAACAACTCACAAAACAAGTTGCACACAAAGAGGCACAGCCGTGTTTGTTCTTCCACCTTGCCGGGTCACAGACCCTCTACAGTGCTTTCCTTATAAAAATGAAAAAGGGATGTGTTGCTGATACAAGTGAAGCTGCCTTGAATTTAAAAATGTATGAAAGACACGAGTCCTTATGCAAGCTGCATTGCACATGTCTGATAGGACTTCTAAAAAAAAATCTCTCTTAGGCTGGACTTTGTTGCATAAGAAATCAGAAGAAATGGCTCAAAAACACAACTAAAACCTCTCTGTGTCTTCTACCTTTCATTTCACGCCTTTATCATTCCTAGTCGCTTGGTTGAACCCCTCTCTTGTCTCCCTTATATATATTTTCCAATTACTTGAGTGCACAAAAGCCCTCGCCCATTTGGAGTGCAATAAATTATCGTCTCTTAATTAGAAAGCGAGGCGGTAAAAGCATGTCTGCCCAACTTTGTTTTAACCTGACTGAAGATTTTATGATTGAGAGTTGCAAACTAATTGGATTCTTGACTGGCTGTATTGATAAAACTGCTTGAAGAGGAAATAAGCAAATAGGGAAAGGTGGGAAAAAATGTAGTGTTTGAGAGAGTTTTGGAAAGAGAAATCATGAAAGAAAAAAAGATAAATATGAGGATGGGGAATTGGAAAGCAGGAAGCCATATGTACAGTAGTTTGAACATAGTTGGAAGAGAAAAAATTCATAATAAATTGAGTGGAAGTAAGACGATCAAGCCAACAGAAGATGATGCCAATGGTAGATCATCAAGTCAATGGTAGACCATCAAGTCAATGGTAGACCATCAAGTCAATGGTAGACCATCAAGTCAATGGCAAGTGATTGAGAAGGTGGGAAAGATAATGTACTGTATGGGATGTTCCCCTTTCTTATATAAGCTTCCCAACACTCAAAGAGTAGTGATTGTCAAAAAAAAGAAAGAGGGAGATAAATTAGAAATGAAGAAAATTGAATTTGAAACAAAAAAGCAATGATAACAGTGTTTTGTCAGAACACAGTGGGAAGTAACTGAGGTTGGTCACAAATGGAGTTAATGGAAGAACATCAAGTAAGAAAAGATGATAGTCAACAGTAATTTTCTACTAATTATTATATTTTAAGGATATATTTTGAAGCTTTAGAGCTAAGTTTCTAAGTTTCTACTTCCTATCAGAACTTTCCAAAAGCCCTTTCATTAGTAAAGTGATCATTCCTCCCTCTGGCTTTAATTGTGCCCCAGGCCTTGTCTGATCAATAGACTAAATTGTTCATCACAAAAGCCTCTGGTGCCCTGTCGGCTGAGGGAGATTAGAATGCAAGGCGGGAGCATTTATAGCCAGTCTCTGATTAGGATCAAACGCTATGAAGTAAAATTGAGAGGCCTCGTTACAAAAAACATGCCATCAAAAGATTTAAAATAGGGTATTGGTGAAAAAGGGATAGGTTGGTTGTTATTTAGGAGGTAGCAAGAGGTAGGGGGAGTCGTGATAAGAAGCTGCATTGGACACGATTCTCATTAGCGACCCTGTATCTGTCAGCTCACCTTTCAGGGGAGAGTGAGCTTGGGAATGAGACCGAAGCTTGTGTGGGAGAAAGCCACAGTTGATTTCCCCGAAGTTAGTGATGCCATTGAGTCATGATCCACATAAAAAGAAAAGGATGGATTTATTTCTTATGAAGAATTGCATTGGCCACTAACTAGGCTCAGTGGTACTGAAAGCAAGGCTGCACAGGCAACAATCTGCTTTTTCTAAAACCCCAAGCAGTTAGTCTGCAATTAGCTTGATTTGTGTTAGGGCTAATTGCTGGCTAAGGTGGCCTACCCCTTTTTTTTAAGTTTTCTAACCATACCATTTTGAGATGAAGAAATGAAATTAACTCTGTGCCTTTTTAGAAGATTTTCAGAAGGTCAGCAGCAAGTATTACTTTCAGAGATGGCCTTTGGGCCTTGTGGTTACTTGACCCTTTTAAAAATGGAGGTTCCCAAGTAGCTAGCCTGCAAGGGTATTTTGCAGGTCAGTTATAGACTGTCAAAGACAGGTGGTTTCAGTTTCCTTTACCCAAGGGAAGAGAAACAGTCTAGACCAGTCTTAGTTCTTGGGAGGTCAGCTATAGGTATGACTGATCAGACAGCCTTGTATGCTTGGCCACATCCTCCAAGATGTGGTTAAGTCCAGTGAAGACGGTCTTTCTGTAGATCTAGACCAAGCCCAGAAGCGTCTGCGCCATCAACTTGTCCTTCATGGATGTCAGCCAAGACGATTCTTGCTGGCGGTCAATTCCACGGTATCAAGAGGCTCCTCAAGAAGCTTGAACAGAAGGTGGAACAGCTGGTACCTATGTTTAAAGGACATGGTTGACAGCCTTGATGAGCTAACAGAAGACTGTATCGTCTTCCATTCAGTGTCAACTGGACTATCGAGGCCACAGAGAGGCCTGCAGCTGCTCTCTTCCCCCTTGCTAATGATCGGCTGAAACCTGAGATAATAACCGCCCCATAATTATAGTGATTTTACTTTAATGCTAGCAATTATTTTGTCAAATTGGATTTGAGAATTCTAATATTTTGGCTTTTTTACTTTGTAATGTTTAATAATACCATGAAAGTGAAATGATCCCCTGAGGATACGAGGCATAAACCACAAAACATAGTGGAAATGTCTTGCTCAAGGACATCTCGGTAGGGTGGTATCAATGCACACAAGAGTCCCATTGGTTCTAAATGAAGGACTGTCTTAGACATCCATGATCTTTGATGACATCCTGCTGAAACAGAAACCTTCCAAAACCTAAAACATAAATAATAATAGCATGAATGAGAAAGATGGTCAAATTACCCAAAATAAGAACAATGCAGAATGTTTGTTTTTCTGTTTTTCTTCTCCCAGTGACAAAAACAATAACGTCAACCAAGTGAACACTATCTTGAATTCAAATGATTCACCTCTCAGTCAGAATACCGTCTGCATGTGGTGATACTGATTGGATGGAATGATAAAGTTTGTCCTTGCTGGGCCTTGGTGTGAAGAAGTTTCTCCTTTCACTTGTTAGGCTGGCAAGTTTTTCTCCTTTTCCATGCCTCTTAACTGTCAGAGTGCAGCTTCAAAAGGAGAGTCTGAATGCAACGACACAACTAAATTCTCCTGTTTTGTGCTGCATATGCATGCTGTGTTTCGAGACGATTACGTCCAATTTGAACGTTAGTGCATTTTGAGATCTTACACACAAAGGGGAAACACAAACACAATCAGTGCATCAGGGGTATCCTCCAGGAGTAAAGCAAATGACCAACAAGCTCCTGATTGCATATTGATCTTTTGAACACTCATGGAACATTATGGCTGCAGTCAGGCCTTATGACTTATTCCTGCACATTTTCTCTATCCTAACCAATAAAATATCTATCGTCCCTACAACTGCAATTGCTTGTGAATAACACTCGCCCAAAGATACTAGCAAAATGAGGACATAATATGTAGTTATTAAGAGGTGTCTGAGTCAGATAGGGTGCATTGCATTCATCAAATCTGGCAATTAAAGTCAAAATCAGTTGATGTCTGATGAGATTTGACGTGTGATAAATGGGCATAATCCATTTTTCTTGGTTTCTAAACCTAAATCAGAGGACTGAGCAGTATTATGCATGGATTTAATAATCATTCATTGCTTGTTGATTATCATGGGTGGCATTCTATTGAATTTCCCTCCTAACAAATTGAGAGACAGGCTTGCATTGAGACAAGCATTGACATACAACACGTGGGGGGTGGTTGTAGTTATTCTGTTGCCAATTACTGCCCATAATCAAATGGCAGCTCAGTGTTTACTTATTTTTCTGAAACTAAACAGTGACATCTGGTGGGCAATTTGAGTATTGATTCCTTTTTTTTTTCCCCAAAGGCATCAGGGAGATGGCACCTTCTGCATTGCTGGCCACACAAATACACCATCAGTTAATAATAGGCAAACTATTAAGGCTTCTTTTTAAGCTTAAAATAATGAAAACTCTTAGTTTCCCACCAGTGTGAATGTGGTATAAAATGATTGAATCAGAATTCAAATGGTTCCTTAGAAGCACAGTTGTAGCATTTTTGTTAAAATGGACAAGATAGACCCAGAAAACAGCAACACCAAGTTTTATTTTTGTTCTTTTTGTTACTACTACTTTGAAAATCGGTCCCAATTTTCTGAATCCACTCCTGAGGGACTTATTTTTTACTGTACTGTCTGCACATGTCTCAAAACGCTGGTGTTCCCTATTTGCTCGGAAGGCCAGATTGTCAGCTACCAAAACATGCCAGAGTCTTCTTACCACACACACTCACATTCATTATGTTGGCAATTGTACGCACAGCTCCCAAGGGAGTGCTGATGCTCTGCCTTTTGGAGTCTGCTCTCTGTATCTGAGCTGTGACTTGGCTGTAAAAACTCCCATGGGAATGCAGGGACTAAAGACTGTCCATATAGTACAAGTGCAGTTGCAGTATTTGCAGGGGAAAAACAGCTATACCGTGAACCAACTGTGGCCTGATGTTATGTATAAAAGTGGGACAGTGTTGGCCTAAAGGAGAGCGAAGTGGTCTTGCGAAGGAAGGTCAGCGGTTCAGATTCCTGGGCCCATGGGGACAAATTGGATGAGTAACAGTTTTTTGTGCTTTTTTTGTGAAAGTATATCCAAGGTGCCCTTTGGGGGGAAAACAGGCCTGAGCTGTTTAAGCTGCTGGACCATCACACCAGGTCTCAAGTGTGAATATAGCTCTACATCACTGTACTGTATGTGTACCATGGATTTGCTGAACACACGTTCAGCAAATCCTGCCCTTGATCTAGGTTAATAAAAAAATAAAAAAACCTTGGTCCTCAACCTTTGCGGTACATTTCAGCCGAACAGCGAAACCTCCAGACACATTGAGTTATTGTATCGATTGTTTGAAATGTCACATCAAGTCTTGTAGGAGAACAATGGAGGGTCAGTAAGCACATTTAACCGCTGAACTGGGCGAAAATTGCATTAACTCGGAGGGAAAGGTCAGAATTTAAGGCCGTATGTTTTATTTTTTTTAATGAAAATTAATGCAATTGTGTGACAATGACTTTAGAAGTGCCAATACAGGTATTTTGTGTGTGCGCTTCCATTTGATGTGTGCAGTATTTCTAGCATAAACTGGTGGCCATTGGTATTTGAACTACCATCTTGAAGCCACAGTTTTGACATTCAAGCCAATGCATTCTTGGTTTTTGAAGTGACTATGATGACTATGATACCTTTTGATCTTGAGTTATTGATTCATTTTGTTCCAAAATCCAAGAAATATAATATCCTTATAAGGACATTTAGAGTGGGCGACATGATGGCGCAGGGGTTAGCAGGTTTTGCCTCATAGCGAGAAGGGTACTCTGGCTTCCTCGTTAAGTTAATTGGTGACTCTAAACTGTGCCCCTAGGTGTGAATGTGAGTGTGTCTGGTTGTCTGTCTCTACATGTCAGCCCTGTGATTGACTGGGGAACAGTCCAGGGTGTAGCCCGCCTCCTGCCCAATGACAGCTGGGATCTGCTCCAGGCCCCCCCCCCCCCCCCGAATGGGAAAAGGCGGTAAAGATAATGGTCGGACATTTAGAGTGTCTGCAGGGTGAAATACCCCTTTCCAATGGGGAACCCTTCAGAATTGGTTGGCGATTGATACACTGATTCATGTTCTGATCATATAAATTCTTCTCATACATGATTGCTGCAATGGGAACTTGTTAATCACAAGCCACCAAGCCCTAAATAACACCTTGCTTTATCATCTAGTTACCAAAAATGGCACCATCATTTACCAACTTAGGAAGTAGGAGTAGGGTCATATCTTGGTTGACTTGCATACAATTGGACTTATTTTTGATAGTCTCCCCCTGCTGGACATTTGAAGGACTGCCGGTTAATGGCATCACTTTGAAACTAAGGAACCACTTCCACTTCTTTGATCAGTCTTTGGATATTGAGCATGAACTCTTGAGGGAAGTTATACATGTACATAATGTACCAATATTAAATACATCAAGTGGATGTCTTACAGCAGGGGTTGTTGAGAAAATCACTAATTATTGGTGTCATTGAATTTGACAAGATAAGAGAGAAGTCCAGCTTTGCTATCATCCACTTACGATTTCGACAAACAAGCATACACCTCCATTATTTCCACAGGTCGACCTGTAAATCGCCTCTGTGTCCTCTTTATAGTGTGTTCAATGGAGCGCTGGGTAAACTCATTTTAGCCCTTCACACCAATGAGCAATGTGAACAACACACAGGCACACACAAGGCTTCAGCTAAAGCTAGATGTTAAGTGGGAAAATAAACCACTGAGGCCTGGCGTCTGGGAACAATCACTCCTGTAAAATCAGGAAGAGCTCCTGATGGCGGCAGGAAGTAAGAGTGATAAACTCCACAACTTCCTCTTCCATAGGAAATTCATAAACTCAAGTGAACCGTGCAAGCCAAGGACAACACTTTGAGTGTGACACTGGCGTCTCTTTGTAGCATTCAACATGTGAAGGAGAGTGCTCGAGGGTGCTTTGATGCCTGGAACAGCAATCTAGACGCTGCAGATTCAATGTGAAAATTGTGACAAAGCTAAAATCAAATTTATGGATTTGTGGGCTCCTGCTAGTTGGTCCGTCTTAAAATGAAGAAGCACAAAGATGCATTAGCATTATTTTGAAGTACTTTGGTATATCCAGTGTTTGCTCCTCTTTGCCTTTGCTCATTCATGACCTGTTTTCTGAATTTGTACACTTGTTGTTTTTTCATGCTAAACAGCTGCCTGCTTTGGCTGAAAAACAATAAGCTAAAAGATGCAAAAAATAATCTCAAGAAAGTTTTGGGAAAATGCAAACTGCTCAAAGTTTGGTTGTAAAATTCTAGTTTTTAAGTTTGAATGTTGACTATAGTACCTTTAAAGATTGTTTGTAGTAGCTTTAATTATTGCTTATGGTAGCTCTAAATATTGATTATTGATCCCTCAAATATATACTTTATTACTATATTTCTATAGTAGGATAAAACATGGATTTAAGTGGCTTTAAAATTGTTCATAGAAGCTTTAGAAATTGAATGTCTTAGCTTTAAAGATCGTTTAAAGCGGCTCCAATATTGGCTATGAGGAGTATAGTTTAGGCTTTGAATACTTACAGTCCACTGAGAAAATAAATATATTCTTGCTTACAGCATTTAGTGCAGTGTCTTCCTGAGGGGCAACAGGAACTGTAAACACCAAAATGCCACAGAGTGAACTTATTGAATCAAGAGCTGCTTGAATTTACTCAAAATGCATCTTTGTTTGTTCAACCCCAGACAAAAAAATGACTCCTGACATTTCCACCCCCCCCCCCCCCTCCCCCTTGCTTTATTTGATGATACTTGACATTCTCACACTGCCGCACTTCTTCACTGGATAAAAAAAAAGAAAGCATAAGCAAACTTTTATGTGAAAAGGAACGTTTATTTTTGACCTTCTCATAGACATATCTCAGACAACTGCGGTGCAAGCACTCATATCCTTCTTTCATTAAAAATATCCACAGAGACGGAACATGTAACACCATGGTCATAAAGTTCAAATGGACACATTAAATTAAGCACTACATATCCATATCAGATACAATGAAAACACATAGCTGAATGAATTGCCAGGGAAACACTGAATTACTGTAGAGTAGATTATTTGTAGTCAGACTTAAAAGTGTACCAGGTAGTGAAATTAAGCAACATAGAACCAAATCTTTGTATTTACACTGACAGGCGCCATTTTTTTTTTCTCACAGAAAAAAATTATTACAGGATAAAGAATTAAGAGTCAAATTTCCGAATCTCATCTACGTCTTTTGCCTGCTCCACTTTTCAGAAAATGTGTGCTCAAACAGACCGTTTAGAGATGTTCCCTTTATGACATCACAAAGGCCTGTAGCCCCTCCCCCAGGTGGGTGACACTCCAACAGCTAGGTGTTTATTCTGCCCTCTGAGTCTGCCTTCTCACCGTAAACAATAGGACATGGAGAGCGAAGCCGAAGCTACAGCCCCTTTCAGAAAAGGGGGCGTGGTCAGACTCAGCTCATTTGCATTTAAAGCTACAGACACAGAAACAGCGTGTTCTGAGCAGGGCTGAAATAGAGGGGGTTTATAGGCATGATCATATACAGGAACTAGAAACTTTGAAGAGATGTTTTGAGGAGCTCTGAGACTTATTTAATATTAAAATGAGGTAAATATGTGACCTTTAAAAATCAAGTTATTAGGGAGAATTGAAATCATGAATCAGCCAATGAGTGAAATGACGACTGATGCGCACCCTTCTGACATCATCAAGGTGCAACAAGTACGAGGCCAGCCCCATTTTTTTTTATAGCTCTGTTGTCTCAATAAAGGGAAGAATAGTTGTTTGTTTTTTATAGAGTATGGCAACCTTTTCAAAAATATGCTGCATTTATATTAAATTAAATAAGACCTCAGCGTGTAAAATCACATTGAAAAGGTTTATTTTGACTGGATAAAATGGGAAGACACTCTTTTCTGAAAAGGAAATCAATGATTAAACAGCTTTATATCCACCCAAAATGTGCATTTAGCCCCTTAGCTCCAATAATAGCATTCGGGGCTCCAACCATAACACAACTCACATAATATTGCATCACATAAAATCAAACTGGCAGTACGTATCTGGCTGCTAAAATAAAAGATTCACACAAAAAAATCAAACAAAAAAAGCAACACTTTCCCATTTTAAATGCATGTTGATTGCACCAACAAGGAGTAGGTTTCCCGCCATGGATAAAGTAAGAAAGGATGTGCAAAAACAAGTTCTACCATTAAGGGAATCCTGCATTTAATATTAGCACAATAGCTATTTCCTCTCTCTGTTGCTTTTTTTCAAAAATAATTAAGAATGTATTAAGTTATGTAACATTTCTGTAAAGACATCTGAACAGACAGCAACGGCTACTTTGGTTCCATCTTATTAAAACGAGGGAAGGATAGCAGGGGCGGGGGGGCGGGGGGGGGGGGGGTGTTAAGAATTTACAAAAAAATGTACATCCCTATTTCTGCTCTGCCAAGCAACCGTGATGGATTAGCGTTGAGGTGTATGCAGTGTGTGTGTGTGTGTGTGTGGGAGGGGTGTTTCAAAGTGCTGTATCAGATAAGGTGAAAATTAGAAACAGATTCCTGGCTTGTTCCCGAGTTGTACAAATGTACCCATTTTGGGAAGCTCCCAGTCGCAATGTCTGGATCAACTTAGTCCATCTGTTCTGGTTTCTTCCGCATTGAACCCGGCTTACTGTCGTCCACCTGAAAGAGGGTTCAGCTTCAAGCTTTTCAAGTCACTCTCGCTTTCAGAAATCACAGCAAATAACTGTAGTCCGTTAACATATGAAGCTGCACTGGGTCATTTTGCGGAAATTAATTTGGCAAATTAAGATGTAATAGTGACTATTCGCAATAGTTTAACTCATCCTCAACAATGCATCCTTTTCCCCCCCAATATTTGACTTTACCCTCAACATTCAGCTTCCTGACTCTTTATCCTGGACTTTGTGACTTTCTTCCCCAATGTTTGGAATTAATTCCCAAAATATACAGAGAGAAAAAAAAGTAATTTATGTGTATTTTTCTTCTTTTTTCTTATACCTGATAGAAACATGTGCTATAACACTTCAATATAGGTTGGGTCAGGTTTTCCAGGACTGACTGAATACTAGCTTCTTATTTTATAGTTTTTTGGGCGACGCAAAAGTGTAACTATTCAAACTGTAGTATCTGTACGATTTAAAAAGAATGGGACACTCTTCTTCTCTCTCGCTCCTTAAAAAGATCATTTTCACAAATCTTTCCCAGTGCAGCTCTAATGTAACTAAAACAAAGTTATGCGGGTTTCAGTCTTCAGGATCCAGTCCCTCTAAGTGATCAGGGATGGGTAAACCAGTGAGTATGGTCAGACACTTGTTCCACACGTTGAACACGGGACACACGGGCTGCACGAAGGAGACGTGAAACGTGTGGAGGTGCTGGGAGCCCACGGCGTCGTAGAAGGTCACATAGCCGGCGTCGTAGTCCAACAGGACGCCGACGCGCCGCAGGTGGGGAGACGGCTCGATGGCCAGCTCTTTGCTGTTGTGGCGGACGACCCAGGAGTTGTTGCAGCGGCAGAGAACCCAGGAGGCCGAGTTCTTGCCGATCCACTCGTGCTTGGGGGCCGATTTGTAGGCTATGCCCACAGCGTACCTGCGGAGGAAAATAATCTTTTATCACGTTTGACTGCACTTTTTAAAGCTTGAAAATGAAGACCAGAGATGTAATGATGTCTGCTCCAATCGCCTGGAAAACACAAACTTCCAATGTGTATTCTGTACAGCTCGGAGTAACACTTTACTTTACTGGAGCCCGACTGATTTATCGGTCGGCCGATATTATCAGCCGATATTAGCATATCCAGTGACTATCAGTATCTGCAAATTTTATCATCGATATTACTAGATTTATCATCAGTTAAATAGCACTCCATTTGGGTTTCCTTGTATTACACTAGCAGTTCTCACCAGCAGAGGGCACTCTATGGATTATAACAAGCATCTTCACCCTCCAGAGTGTCAAGCGGTGATGCACTAACATGTGCAGTTACTTTCTGCATTTGAGGGGTCGATGCAATGAAGCGAAATCAGTATCGGCCCCAAAAATCCCATATCGGTCGGGCCCTAAACTGTGCCCCCTCCTAAAACCGGGAAATCAGTTGGAATTCCCCTCTCCAATCGCAGGTGGTAGCTCAAAGAATCTTGTTGTTTCGGCGAATGATTTGGAACTAGAAAGAGGAATTCTCTGCATGATAAATAATGGAATGGCCTTCTCATGACATCTAATACAGCGTTTAAGGCCGTATCGGAGGCAGTTCTCTGCAATGATGACTGTGGTGAAACTCACCATGTGCTCCCTCCAATCAGAGCCTCCCAGTAGTGACGACCGCTGTCGATGTAGACGTTCCCCACCACGCCGTAGCTGCTCTGGCTGGTGAAGCGCTCCTGGCTGTGGCCTTTCTTTGACGTGGTTTCATCCCGTTCCACTGTCAGGTTATCGTGGGACACTTTGAGCTTCTTGTGGGCCGATTTGGGGTCCAGCTTGAACGGCTGGCCTTTTTAGAGACGAGAGAGGAAATTAAAAATAAATTAAAGCCTGTAATGTATTGAGATCTTCAGAAGGGAACATTCTTTACAGACGAGCTAATTTATTTTCAGTTAATTGAATTTCATATTTGCCGTTGGGTGGGTGGAAATCTGAATCACAGCAAGTGAAGCATGAGAAAATAAAAATAAAAAAGCTAATACGCTACTTTTTTCTGTGAGCGTTTACACGACTTTTCAGTTGATCCTATAGGGAGTGTGTATTTACAGTCGTCTTGTACTCACTGTTGGTCTTCAGAGTCCCCGGTTCACTGCTCCTGCTCCCCGCTTGGTTAATGGCCTTGACAACAAAGATATACTTGGTGCCGCTCTGCAGACCGTGCACTGTGTAGTGGTTCTGCTTGATGTTGGGAACAATCATCCAGCTCTCCAGTGAGTTGCACAGACCTGCAGGGTGAGATAAGGAGAGAAAAAAGCCCAGATGATGCAGTGCATGGTCAGCCAATCAATGGAAAACCATTTTTTTCATTTTTTGGTTTAGTTAGTTTCAAAAATTGGAGTTCAATGGAAAACATATTGACTTATAACTGCAGGCACTTTCAGCATAAGAAAATCAACAGCCCAACAGGGAAATGTAATCAATTTTCTAAAAAAAAAAAAACCTGGAGAAGAGTGTGAAGTTGTCCAAAAGGATAGTGCAACAAATTATTGGCTTGTGGCATTGTGGGTACAGGTGAGAGGGCATACAAAGGCGCGATGGCGGTACCTTTCACACTTCTTTGGTGCTGTCGGTTTGGTGTGTTTGAGTCTTAGGTTTTTTTTATTCATTGGCACTTCAGCAGTGCAGAACCACCTCCTAAGGAATCTGAGTTTCCTTACACACAATGTATGTCCAGGCTTTGTTCACTGGAGGAATTTACACAGGAAGTGAGCACTCTACCCAGGGGTGGAAACAGCCCACCATTATGGGTACACAGTGTGTAATCCCCATTTTAACCATTGTGTCCTAAAGACTTGGAAGTTTGACACATTAACCAACTGAAAAAGTTCAATAATAAATTCAAATAAACCTGTAAGAATTAGTTTGTATTGGCAACGTCAATGGTTGCTCAATGTAGCAGTGAGTGTTTTTACAATGCGTGGAGAGCCTACTTGGTAAGAAACAACTAAAGAAGAGCAACTTGTGTATCTGTTCACAGTGCATATAAGGGGCGGATCTAGCTATAGAATAAGGAAGCTAACAAAGACACTTAATAATGTTGTTCATGCTAACCTCTTGATCAAATGTGTTCTTACACGTGACTTTAAGCGTGTGCTAATACTAGCTTGTTTGCCGAACAAAGTTTGTCAACAGCGTGAAAACAACCCATGAACAAATTGGATAAATTATTGTTTAACCATCTTGCTAACCCTCAACCTGCTTGTAAACTCACTGCACTGTTTTCCAAAGATAGCCATGAAGCTAGCAGCAAAACGAAGTGAATTGAAAGCTAGTGTAATACAATAAAACTCAAATGAAATGCTATTCGACTTGTGAACAAATTGAATTATATCGGCGCATGTCTGCAATAAAATTAGCCGTCACTGGATAAGCAAATATCGGCCGATAAATCAGTCGGGCTCTAGTTATGAATATGGTAATTGTAACAGAGTATATCTGAATTAAAGATACCACATGGTAATCTCTGTTTAATATGAACACTACAACAAGGTTCATCAAATACATGTGTAGGTATAAGAGAGACATTTAATTAGTCTCTATTAAAGAAACACACATTTCCCAAAGGAAATCCCCTCAGACAGCTGTACTGAACCATTATGCATAAGAGCTAAGGATAATGTTTGTCTTTTTATTCCATTAACATTAGAAGAACTCCAGTTCCTGCATGGGAGACTCATCTGCATTGCCCCAGAGGGTGCTATGTGGCACATGGCTGAGACGCCAACAGCAACACCTCTGACATTATCGGATGTGAAAGCGCGAGGTGGGAAAAAATCACGGCAATTCAGTGAATGGAAAGAGACATGGGTTACGGGAGCAAAGGGTGGGGGGGAGTGACAGGGAAATACATGTCACATTAGTCGAATGAGTGTTGATTGTGAACATGCTCTTCAACTGCGGCGCACTGTGTAAGAAACGACCAAAAAAAAAGAAAGGGATGATGGGGATAAATAAATGGAAGAGAGACGGGGAGAAGGAGATAGGAGGTAAGTCTGTGAGATGAAACTGCAACAAAAAAAAGGAAGAATGAAAGACAGAGAAAAGGCAGTTTGAAATGCAACAAGGGAGCTCGTCTTCAGATGCCCTGACCTCATTTCCTCCCTTTGCAGTTGTTGTTCACTGAAGTGTGCCTGTGATTTCTTTCTGGCTCGTGTGTGTAAGTTGGCTTGTACTTGGCGCGTCTGTTGTCGTTTTTTCTACAAGACATTGTGTGTCTCGTTGGATTCATTTTACAGCTTTCATCTCCGCTAATATGACATCTCACTCGCTACAGCGCCAGTGAACACCTTAAACGCCTCACATGTACAGAAGTATGAACTCACCGAAGTGCTGTCTTATACTGACTGAATTCTCTCCTTCTTATCGTCAAATCTTTATCCCCCCTTCCATCCCTCACAAGCTACAGTGATTTGATGTTGGGATTGATAGTGGCATAAAGGCTGGAGGCTTCACTTCAGGAGGTTCCTCTTTCCTCTGGTATCTCAGCCTTTAGTAAAGCACTACCACTCCCAGCTGCCTTAGGAAAGCCAGTGGCCACCAATAGAGTGTCACGATTGCTCTAAACTGATGTAGTAAGACCTTAAAACAGTAAAATATTCATAAATTGAGTTTTAATAAAACAACTTTTTTAAATGTTTAAACAGGAATTGGGACCATAGCCAGGCTAGCAAAGATTTTTTGGGGATAAGGGGGTCATGAGTCCAAAAAAAAAATTGGGACAAGAAAATGTCTTATCGTTTGACATTTTATTAATTTAATGTATCCATCGACTTTTGCTTCATCACAGAGCAGTTTACACGTCTGACGTTAAGAAAAGGAATTACAATACATGTGCTAAACCAAGGCGGATTCATTTTGACTCCTCCCAACCAATGGAGTTGACCTCCCGTCTCAAAGTTTGGCCGCATCAATGTTGTCAACATTATCTGGGATTATCTGTGAGGGGTTTGCACTCATTTTGGACGGTTGATTATTGGTTGTATTAACTCATCTGGGTCCACCATGATTATCTCAAAAGTGCTTCATATGTAGGAATTTGAAATCTGGCTAAATTCTATCTAGGATTAAAGTCCAACAGACGATGACATAGCCAAGCATTCTAGGTAAACCTAATGTTGGCTAATATCCCCAACGTAGGCAGATATTACACCTGAGATATACAATCTAATTTCCTCTTCTAGCTGAACGAACTGTGTTAACAGCAGAGGACCAAACAACACCTTGCTGCATCACATCAGTGTCCATTCTCTAAGTGTCTGCTTCTCCATCAGATCACAAGGTGGTGCATTGTTCTCTCCAGCACATAAGATAACTTAGCGTGTGAACGTATGAGACAAGAGACTTAAGTCTATCTATGAACTTCCTGCTTGGTCTTGAGTGTGTGATGCAGCCTTAAACCCTTGTACTTTGAGCCCATCTTTGGTCCACCCTGATTGGATGGATGTTCCAACTAAAAGTATGGTCACCAAGGAGCAATAAATTCCATTTTGAAAGACATTGACCAAATTTGAGTTGTGGACTGGAATGCCATTAGTTTGCTGAAAAGGCTGAAATTTCTCCAGAATATAAGTTAGACCATTAGCTCCCACCAGTCTTGTCGGTCCTGGGTGGGGCTCCAAGGAAAAAGGTTGGGAACCACTTGGCTAGACAGCCATTATATTGCCAAACCTCTCCAAAATTCCCCGCAAAAAACCTCCCCGTAATTTCCCTGAACAGTACCGACTTTTATCACATTGGATACGAGGAAGGATTAAGGGCATACTGGATGAGGATTAACTGATTCCAGCCAGTCCTTCGGTCCTGCAGTCCTACAGCAACACACACTTACTGGCAATGTTGGACTGTCCAGTGAAGATGGCGTACTGCAGCTCGTAGCTCACCACTGTGAATTCATCATCAGACGTCCAGTGCACGGCGATGGTGTCGTAGGAAGCCGTGCACAGCTCCTCCCTTATGTTCGGAGCACTCGGAGCTGCAGAGGGTGCAAAAGAAAAAACGTCATCTGACAATTTCTTGTAATCCAACCGAATATGGCGGCAAATATCGCTGGCAATACACAAGGGTTGTGACTTGTGAGGACAAGCAGTAGCCCCAATTAACCTTGCACTTGTAATTTCAGTTGAAAGGCTTCATTACACACAGGGTTTAAGATGTTCTTTCCAGTAGATTGGTAGATTGAGCATTAGAAGCAAAGTGGGATTGCAGTAATAAAATATTCAGATAAACACATTAACACAGCAGGAAGAGTAAATAACACAATCCTTTTAGCAGTAACTAATGTGAGTAGTTATATAACCAGAGATGCTAGATTGGTTTTCTTCCACTCGTGTTGATTCATGTGCCCCTTAATGACGATGTAGTTGTGTTTGTGCTATAGTGACAAAAGAGGATTTCATATGAAAGAGACAGTCGAGGTAACAAAAATAAAGATACAAAGTAAGAGCTGAAATTGATTGTAGAGTCACTTCCTATCTCTTTCTGTGTCCGTCATTCCCCTCCCATTCCCGAGCCTTCTGTCATGAGTGGCTGCACATAGTGGAGTGATTCAGACTGATTCACTTAGTGAATAAGGCCCTCCAGCGAAGCCCCTCATGCATCGCGGAGAATAAATACGAGCCAGCCCATTTTCACAGACCTTCGATTCCACTACACATGATGCCTTGTTTTTTTTCGGTCCCCAGCTTGTCAGTAATTCATGCGCTGGCATTTCGATGGCTCCTCGCGAAATGAGACATCAGAAATTAATGTTGAAAATGTATTTTGGAGCTAATAGGCTGAAGCCCTGTTACTGCAAAAAGAAGTGATGGAAGACAGCAGACTTCAAACAAATACAAAAGATAGCCAAATCTGAATTGAAAGCTGGACTTGAATCATAATTAGAGGCAATGTTTGGTTTCATGGTCAACAAAGGACTAAATTAAAGCTCCTGTGAGGACTATTAAGCTGGTTAAACAGACTGAAACTAATATTGATGCCACTTAATGAGCATCAGAAGCAAACTAGACTATCAGAATAATGATTGACTATTTTATAACGTTATTTTAATGCCTGAAACTGTTGCTGCTGGGGGGTAGGTGTCGGACAAAGTTATGAAACGCTTGGGAAACAGAAACAGCCTTTTTTGCTTGGTAAAGATTTACAGATTCTTTTGACCATTAAAAGACAGCTGGCTGATTTTTTTTTTGTTAAAATTGATATATGTGTGGAACAAGATTAACAAAAGATAAGAGGTACTGATTAGTCCACAGGGGGGCGCCAAAATCAATGCAAACCAAAGGTTCCTCTTAGGAGATTTAAAGGACTTAATCCAACAAAATCTTTGTTCCTGATTTGCACCACTCGGAACATCGAACCACTATAGAGCAAATGAGTCATGATGCGTGCAGATTTGACAAACATACTGCCCCCCAATGTCAAGTTCAGTGACAACATTTTTTGAGGTTAAATCATTGCAGAATTTATCCGAATGAAAGACTTTACCAGTGAGATAATCCAGATTCTCCAGCAACTTCTTCTCTCTGGCAAAGTCCAAAGCAAAAGTGTCGAAGGTGTCCGTCAGGTGTATCTCAGGGATCAGTACTTGGGTCGATGCAGTTGCCATGGAGACCCTAAATAGACAGCAATCAAATTGAATACGTATTAATGCTACATTTCTGCAAAAGGAGCCTTTGATAGGGAATGTTTGATGTGCTTCAACAGATTAGATTATCTGACAGAATAGCAGATTGACAGTGATATAAAACTGCTCATAAGCTTTTGAATTAGAAGCACTTGTATCTTAATGAAATCAGCTCTCCATTAAGTTAGTCCTTGCAGATGATATTGTGATAGTAACTTGAATTTTCTTTGAAGGACTAAGGGTTAATGATTTCTATAAGACTGTTTTCCTGAGAAGGCCAGAAGCTAGCAGAGGGATTGGAAATAAAATTCAGGTTAAAAAGAGGTGGTTCCCCTCTCTACTTTGTTTAGCTGCTGGGAAAATCAAGCAACAAAGTCCTCAAATTGATTCTGAACATTTTATCATGTGCACTTTTTGCTCTTTCCCCACGGCTCGACATAAATTTGCTTGGCGGAATAATTCCGACACATGTGGGCCAGCGTGGGCTGACTGACCTCTCGTTGATGCTCTTGGCAGTCTGTAGGAAGCGAGCATGATCGGTTTCTTTCAGCGTCTGGTCGGCCTGTGTGATGAGGGCCGAGGACCTCTCGATGCACTGCTTGCAGTTGGTGATCTGCTGGGCGAGCTTCCGCAGCCTTTGTGTCTGTAAAGAATTGGAAATGATCAAGTCAAGATTGCTTGTACGTCCCCTTTATCAGAGTTAAAATGTTGCAGATTATTAGGAATGGGAAGTTTATCAGACCTGACAACAATAAATTAACCAGAAAATATGGGGTTTGATTTTGTACAAGGGGACAGATGATCAATTCTGGAGTTATTCATTCATGATAAGGTCAAATTAATGGTTGGGTGGTGCTTGCAGTCATGAATTACGACACAAATTCTCGCTATATTTATTTACCGACCCGAATGTGTCGATCAAGCCTTGCTAAAAGCCTCCAGAAGTTTGGCTAACAAAATAAGAAATGCATGAATAATATGAAAGTTGAAAGTTTCATTAAGTGTTTACAAAAAATCCTGGAGACAGTAATCCTTGGTTTCACTGGAAGAAAACCTAATGAAATTTTTGTTTGCCATATGCACCATTTCTTAAAACTTTGGAGGCCTGGTCAATCAGATTTTGATTGACATCTGCCTTGTATTTCACAATAAGGGTAGTGCAGCCCTAAACAGTACGTTGGAGTCTTCTGAATTGGATTCTGATTTTCAGAAAGCAACTTATTTTAAAGGGTCATGCTTTACTATCCATGTTAGCAGTAGGCATTGATTTGTCACTAATTATTTTCAAAGCTAAGGATGCAATGCTTAAGGATGACTAGTGTTACTACCGTTAGCAAGTAATATGTGTTTTACAAAACACCCACAGGTCATAAAAGATATGTATGAAGTCTTGTACGAAATTATCGCCAACAAAAAAGTGGGTCAACACCAACAGCCATCATTAACCACCCGCAGACAATGCTAGCGCGATGAGACTTTTCCTGTGATTGGTTCTATACACATTTCTGACCCAACATCTAGAAACTCAGATTTGGGTTTGAAGTAATTTTTTGCAATACCTTTCAGACACTAACTGTTCAGCACATACAGTAAGACCCTGAATTACATGCATTGGGTTCCCATTGGCTTTAAATCAAAAGGAATTGACACTGATTTGTTAACTTTGACGTCTTGGTCTACTTGTAAAGCATTCTTTATGTTAGCTTTGTTGTGTGGTGTATCCCAAAAAGATAACATTTGTATGACTGTACCACAAAGCTCAATACAAAAGCCTATTTCTAGCGAGTAATCCGATAAAAATTACCAAAGGCGAGACAGAAATGATCAAATAACACAAGTTAATCTTCCCCCGTGTTTGTTGCTCCAACTACATTTTACAGGCATCTCAATGAATCTACAGCGAATAAATCCCCCTCTTGTATTCCCCTCAGTTTCTTTTGCAGTGGAGCCGAGATGTTAAGAGACAGATTGAGGCCAGTGGCTGGATTGAGGTCGAAGGATTTTTCATCAGCACTTCGGCTTGTAAAGTACCCCAAACAATATAATCTCACTTCAAATCCCTTTTAAATTTAACAAAGTCACCATCATGTTAAAAATGAGTCTGCTTTATGACTATGAAGCAGACTAAAAGCGGAAACTTGCTCTCAGAAATAAGTATTTTCGGTTTTTAACCATCGTGATTTGGCACTTAACCGAAGCACAATTTGTAGAAATCTGGTGGCCTAGGAATAGAAATCTCAGTATCTTCACTTATGCATACAAAAAGCTACTAAAAGCCACTGTGATAAAAAAAAATCCCTAGTTTGTGTAATGTCTCATTAGAAGCAGCTTTTTTTAAAATCCATTAGGGTTAAGAGTACAAGTAGCACACCCTCCCATATGCTCTGGGATCTACTTTTGGCCAGTCGGACTGTTATTGCCGTCTGTTCAGAATGTGTCAAAGGTTTTGCAATTGAGGAAGTTGAACCATTTGCCATCTGTTCGCCATGTTACTGTATTATCCGGTCAAATGGCAAAACCCAAATGCAGACATTGGAAGTCAATCAGTAGTAGAAATCTAAATCTTTGGACAGCGTATGCTTAAAACCCAGTTATTTATTGGGAACATATTTGAAATGGTGACATGGTTCAGATGTGGCTGTGCAATCACATGTGTACTTTCAGATTTTTATTGAATCAAAAATAGCATTAAAAAAAACAATAACAATAGGTTTTACTATCCAGCTACACAAACATGGCTAAACTAGCATTTAGCATCAATGAAGAAAGTTCATTGTGATGATTGTTGTGGAAGAACAAAAAGGGTAAAAGTGGCTTCCATTGGTACTACTAGGCAAGGCCTAACAGAAAGTATAAATCTGAATGTTCTCGGGGTATGTTGAAGCAAAGGGATCTTGAGAGAAAGATGGGTGTTAAAAAAAAAAGTGGAAGGAATAAATGGTATCTCCTGTCATGCTCCTCGCCCCTCTGAGTGTTCAACTCACCTTCCCCTCTTTGATCTTGCTGCCAATGATCTGCCTCCTCTGCTGAATGATTTCAATCAGGAGATCACACTCCTCGACGAGCTTGCCCTCCTGGCGGGATGCGTTCACCTGAGAACCAATTCAAAGAGAGTGTGAGATACAGTATGTTCAAAGAGATGGATGAATGCTAGGGGTGAAGGACATGCGTGGGTGTATGTTAAAGAGGGACAGGATGTCATTTTCATCCATCAGCCGTCCTTCCTGTCAGAGGCTGACACTTGAGGAAGATGAGGCATATTCAGGCACTTTGCCTCCTGCTGGCTTGAGTGTTGACTGACAAGTAAAATAAGCAGGAAGCCCTTTGGCTGTTAGAAATAAGAAATGACACTCTGAAATATGGTTAAGAACAAGACTTAAGGGCTCTGTCAGAAAATATCCCTGACCCCTGAATTCTTGGGGTGAAACGTGTTGCACTTAAGATATGTATGTAAAATCTACTCTTGTTAGACCATATCTTATCTCTGTAGGGATTACAGAATGACTAAAAGAGGGAGTGATTTTGGTAGCAGCTAAGTAGTAGCATTCAATCTGTGGCTACCATTTTGAGAAATCTGCCTGTTGCACTGATTAGTACTCTATTTTTTGCATTTTGCCCATCTCCCACCAAATAACTTTCTAAAATAAGGGTAAAATTTTCCGATTTGAATGTTAAATTCACATTGAAAGGTACATTGAAGAAAGTACAACCATCTTAAGTAGAGACATATTCTTAATGCTAATGTGTTAGCTTCAAGCTAGGTTCAAGTAGCTTCTTTAGTTGCGGTTGTTGAGCCACTGAAGTAAACTTTTGATTCAAGCAGCTTCTATAGTTGGCTATTTAGCCACTTATTCTAATCTTAATGTCACAAACTTCAGAAGACAAAACCTAGCTAACGTACAGCAAATACTAGATGGTAACATGTGTTTCAAGGCGCTAATGCAATAGATTTCATGATATGTTCTGTTTGGTAACTTGTAGGCAAAATACATTTTTCTGAAGTACTGGAAACACGTAATGGTGCGAGTTGAAATAGTAGCTTGTGTTAGCTTGTGTCACAACTGGGACCAGGGCTTTTCTAACTTCATTTAAAACTTTTGTGGCTAAGATCAAACATCTGCTTGGCTCAAACCCACTGCTGAGAATTAAACCTGAGAAGAATGTTTTAATTTATCTGGAGGGTGTATGGGAAAATACCCTTGATTACACTCTGAATAGTTCTGCCATGAGGGTCTTTAGAGGAAAAAATGGCATCCAGTGCCAATCGAACTCTCCAATGTATTCGACTCTCCTTCCAGTTGGACGCTTTGCAGTCTGAACCAACTATAAAAGTTGTTCAGTTCCAATTATGATCCTGCAGGCACTTACATAATGTGTAATTCCTCATTGTGGTCATTTCCTAGTGGCCCTTTCAGCACCTTGTAAAGTGTTTTCTTGCTGCGGCAGAGCGGTAGCACAGGGAGCAATGAAAGGGAGAGTCTGCTGAGTGTAGCCAAAGCCAACAAGAGATTGCACACTTATTACAGTAATACACACAAACACACATGTCGACAGGTGTTTTATTCATGACATCACAGAGAATAATTAACTCTAGCCCCCCAGAGCCATGGCTGGAAAGGACTTCCTCACAGACCATAACATACCGTCCTACAAAACCCTCTTGCCCTCATTTGGGCGATGTGTTGCCAACAGACACAATTCACCACCTGGATTACGTCTTGTAGCTCACGGCTGTATCTGTCTTTTCAGCAATGCTAATTAGCTCCTTTGACATCCATGTGAAAATCCCACAGAGATCCAACTGCTTACCTTGTGAAAAACTTTTATCACATGATAGCTTTGTGGCATGTTTGTGCACCAGCTAGCTTAATTATAGAGGTGTAAACAGTGGGAATTTGGGGTAGAAGCTTCTCTGAATAACGAGTGTTAAAAAGTCCCAATCATTTGGATTTTGGGCTGGCACTTGGGGTGGCCAATCAGATTTCAAGGGAGGCCAATGCCACCAATCTGGACACACCCCTGCATATTGAATACATGTTTTGGGTAGTCAGATTTGTTGATATCCTGCAGATTGTTAGCTTTGTCTGCTATGCTTGTAATGCACCATTGGGTCAGGAATTGTTTCCAACCGTAGATTAACTTAAAAAAACAGAACAGTAATGTAAGTTTGAGGTTTTCTGGTCTTGGCTGCCGTTGTTGTTTACTTTCCCATGAGGCTCTGATTTGCTTTCGCTGACATTTCGTGGCTATAAACACCAAAAACTCGACACGGCTAAAGGTCTCGGTCTGAAATATTGCTCATCTGACCTGAAAAACCGCCCACAACCTCGCAATAGAGAAGACAGACGAATGACTTCTGCTCACATTAATGTCACAACGCCTCCAAAATTGAAGCATTCTGGTGAGAAACGTCTTTTTGAAATTGTAGCCAGAATGTTCTAATGATGTTACGGACGGTCAATCTCAAACGTGTGATGGTTACACTACCACAACACAGAGAGATTGTGACTAGGGTACATCAGGCATGGGAAGATGTGGAACATCTTAATGACTGTGGGCAGAGGCCTCTGGAGCCTGTGATCAGAATGACAGATTGTACCCTGGCAGGGACATTAAGTGACTCATTCAACACAGCAAAATACACACACACACATGCATACAGAAATGACTCAATCCTCAGAGATGCAGAACTTTCTGCAGGGGAGTTGACGATAACTTTGCAAGCCTGATACACTCGGTGACATCATGCCTATTTGGACAGCAATAAAAAAAATTGTCTTTCTTCTGTTGCAGGAAGAATCATCTATGTCCGGCAAAACCTGCGATTTTCCTTATTGTTTAGAACCATTATCCTTATTGCATATTGTAAGTAAACCAACTACCAGCCCAGCATGCAAAAGAAAGGACTCTTGCAATTACAGCATCTTGATCCTGTTAGCTTGCCGATGACATTATGTGGTGTGTGTTTAATCGCATTAAATTGTTGGCACAGTTCAACCACATTAAAGCGAGTGTTTCCAGGGGGAGGGGGGACTGGATGTTAGCGTGCAGTAGCCTCCTTTTTTTACGCCCCCCCATTAACCACCCCGGGCATTAGCGGAAGCTGTGGGTTAAAATGCATCGTCACAAGGTTACCTGAGGCTGCCGTCGATGCCACTTTGCATTCATCAGAAACGAGATCTTGGAAGTTTATATAAAGTATGCAGACATTTTCTTCTAAAACTTCTGGTAGTTTCAAATGTTTCTGAATGTCCCAGCTGCCATCTCCATTAAAGCTCCAGAGTAGATTAATCTGATTTGAAATATTCATAAAAAAGCCGCCGGTGTAGTGCTTTTTTTTTTTTTTTTTTTTTTTTAAAGAGCTCTCACTTTCACGCCTTTCATAGGCAGCTGCACACGCATGTCTGTTTTTTTTTACAATGTAAAGTTGTGACCATGACGCACTGAAGGAGAAAGAAGTCGGGCACCTTTTCTCAAATATCCATCATTTATTTATTTCTGATTTCTAAAGTGGACTCTTTGCTCTCTTTTTTCGTGCATCGATGATTTATCAAAAGGATCCAATCAGATTGGGGGCTTTTTTCTTATTCGAAAATTCCTGCATCATCAGAATTTCCCCCTCCAGCTAAGCTAGTAGCAAACATCTTTGCGTGCTGGCGTCACAAAAATATGCACACACCGCACTTTAGCGAGAAAGGAAAAAGAAAAATCTTTGCCAGGGCAGAGAGGCTGCTATCCATTATTTTCTAAAGCAAGATTCTGCAGCCTTTTAACCCTGTGGCATTGCTTTATTTAAAGCTTCTTAGTGTGGCGGGCGCTACATGAACGGGCAGGCTTAGCGCAGAATCGCCCTCAGCTGACACACACACACACACACATACACACAGCAGACGCTCACACGGTTATCATTCTGATTAAAAACATAGCAGATGTAAACAGATGTCAAGTAATTTGCAAAAAGAAATGTGCCAGTTTCTACAGAAAAAAAAAACATTTTTGTGAAGGTTTAAAACAAATTCTGAGCTTGTGCATGGCGTTAAAAGTTGAATAAATCAGGCTAAAGCTAACAGATGTTTACAGAAGCAGGTTAGCTTTTCCTTTAGCCCAAGCATTTTCAACTCTGCCTGCTAATTCACAATTACAACTAAATCAGACATCAAATGAATACAAATACAGCTTTGACATTTTTTTTTTTTTTTTTTACTAGAAAAAATTCCTATAGACAATTTCAGAAATTGAAGCATTTATTCCCTAAAAACATTTGGTTGTGTTACAAAAAACACTCAAAAAATATCTCACAGAATCTTTTATTTCCAAATAAATTTGAGGGAAACAAATATAGTGTAGTTCATTTTGTGTTAGTTTAGCTAAAACTTTAGCTAAATGTAGCTACATGCTAAGCTAATTGCAGAAAAATTAAGTAATCAACTAGAGTTTGTATGTGTACATGTACTGCCATGCCATAAGGCTAAGTGAAAACACATAAATCAAAGGTCTTGTCTTTGCAGTCTATGTTTACCAAAGCAGAACAACATAATCATTTCTGATGTGATATACAGTATAGGCCAGTGCTGACCTCAGAGGAGCGTTGGGGCGACTCACCTCTACATGTTGACATGTCTGTATTAGTTTCCCCATGAGCGACTCCAGCTCATTGTTCCTCTTGATCAAGTTGGTCAGGTTGGAGTCCAGGGCTTGCTGTAGCCAAAAATAATACAAAACAGGAGAGAAAGAGAGAGAGTGAGAAAGTAGATTGGACAAGAAGCAAGACGAGAAGGGTTGAGCTGCTTTTTGAAAAACAGATAAAAATGCAAGAGAGTTTCCCGCCCTTTAGTTCCTCTGCTTAAACGCACAAAAGAAGACAACCTGAGGCGCTACATTACTAAGAAAAAAGTTGCAAAGCAGAAGCGTTCAAGAAGATAAATTCCCCACAACATTTATCAAAATCCTGCAAAGAAAAGCAACTTCTTCTTATCCTGCAAAAAGACTCCCCCGTGAGTTTTTTGTATCGTGCATTTACGGTCGAAGTACCTCTGAGCGTGGGTGATACCCCTCATCCCTGTACTGCCTCCTCATCCTGCCCGGTCTTTGCGCTTCCGAACGAGTATCCTACTCTCGGAGAGGATGTGACTGGGACAGCCACTCCGCTGAGCACCAAGCCATGCGCAAACTCGGCCAAGCGTCAAATTAGGCTTCAAAAGCTTTTCCCCCTATGAGAGCACGCAGTAGAGGCAGCAGCAGCAGCAGCGGCAGCAGCGCTTTCGGCTAACGAACCGGCAAACAGGTGACAGGACGTCAGCTCTGTCCCCTCCCTGCCTCTTTTTTTTTTTCTCTCTCTCTTTTCCCTCCCCCTTTTCCCCCATTTTTTTCACTCTTTTATATCCGCCCAGTCACAAGCTGTCTCCTCTACTTCCAAGACCGTCATATAATTGCCAAACAGAGCATGCTTAAGCTCCTCTGATGCTACGTCTCCACTGTCCCGTTCAAAACAGTTTTTTTCCGGCTGAATTTAAAGCCCTGACTCGGCAAATGCTAACGCTTTTTTTTACACATCTTGGAAATGGTGTGAAGGTGCAATGGAGCGTCAAGGATGAGGGAGCATTTTCTTTTCTTTTTTTTTTTTTACAGGTATAGCCTTGAAATAAAAGCACATTTCTCAACTTTAAAGAAAAAAGTCAACAAGCTAGGGTAAGGGTTAGAATGCTAGCCTACAAATCACTGCACCTTAAAAATTGCTTTAACAGCACTGTAAACAAATCCAGTTTCTGATGCTTCACGGAGGATTAAAATGGAGGGAATATTGAATAAACAGTGACAGTATACAGTCGCATAAAGATGGTGGGATTTGTGCGTTTTTGTGTGTGCGCTCTTTCATGACACCAGGGGCTTAATGGATGGCCTTAATACGGCCATGACACACAAAAGAGAAAGCATGATGTATAAAGGTCTCTGCTGACAGGAATGCATCACTTAATGCACAGGGATAAAAATAAACTCTTCAAGAACGATAAGGAGAACACGAGTCTTGCAATAAGTCTGCAGCAGCAGTTGTATCATGTGCACGTGCAGCAACGAGCACGCATGAATACTTAAAAACATTTGTGAGTACAAAGGAGACGACAAGTCCAAAGCAAACTTAACATTTCTGCATGCGCGCACACAATCTTCCGTACATTAAAAAGTCTGGGACATGTACTTAAGGGAACAACATAACCGCATCCTTGGGATTTAAAAAAAATCAAGCTGTCTGTCTCGATGCCTGTGTGTGTGTGTGTGTGTGTGTGTGTGTGTGTGTGTGTGTGTGTGTGTGTGTGTGTGTGTGTGTGTGTGTGTGTGTGTGTGTGTGTGTGTGTGTGTGTGTGTGTGTGTGTGTGTGTGTGTGTGTGTGTGTTCAAAGTCGGACACAAAGGGGTTAAACCTCATCTGCAGAATCTATGTTGCCACCCAGAGTAAATCTATCTGAGCTGTACTTCCTGCCTTCCTGTCAAGTTGAGCGTCTGTCAATCATCCTGCTTGTTTATCTGCAGTTTTTCCCAAGCCCCCCCCCACCCCCCCTCTGGACCCACTAAGCTGAGCCATGTTGATTTGATGAGTTTTCAGATATATAGTAAGCCAATGCATTCAGATTAAGAGTGTCGACTTGCAAGTAGCTTGGCTAAGTACGTGTCAATACATATACTTGGGTACTATCATTTTTGTGGTACTTTTTGGGGGGCTTTTTGCCTTTATTTATAGATAGGACCCTGGATAGAGTGGACAGAAATCGAGGAGAGAGAGAGTGGGGGAATGACATGCAGGTCGGATTCTGACCTAGGCCAGCCGCTTGGAGGTGTGGCCTCTGTACATTAATTTCGGCCGATATTAGCATATCAAGTGACTATCGCCAGCTAATTTTATTGCAAAAATATTACTAGATTTAATCACCAGTCAAATATAAAACATCAGTGTCATTGTATTACACGTGCAGTTTCCTTTCTGTCTGTCGCCAGCAGAGTGGGCTATAACAACTAGCATTGTCACTTATTATCACAGCGTCAAGCTGTGATGCACGTACATGCACAGTTACTTTCCAGTGGAGTAGTGTTTGATAACTTCATTTAAGGGATCAACACAATACATGTGTATCTATATCTTCCTTGGCTTCCTCTTGGATTAAAAATCTGAGCTAAATAGATCTAAATCCCACAATGTGTCACTTTCCAGTGTTTTTTGTACGATCAATGTAAACCTCATTGTCATCTGCGTATCACACGAGCATGGGATTTGCGGCTGAAGGGTATGACCAAAAGAAATGCAGATTATCTACTGAAAGGGGATCACACATCTACAGACACACACACACAGACACTTTCAAACCCAGATAGAGACAGAGAACTTTTTCTGGAAGCAACGTCTTTTTCTACTTTTACTGTGACACAGAGCAGGATTGTGTTCTCAGGAATCCTCAACACTTTACTCAACACAGTCAACTTTATAATTTTCCTTTGAATATGGTTTTAAGTCAGCAATGTTTGCCTGACGTCCATTTTTCTACGTTCATTGTCCTCTGTAAATTGGATGCAACATGTTTGTGTCACTCTGAGAGAAACACAGACGACTTCTGCAGAAGAACTAACACAAGACTCGCAAGCAAACCGCAACAGAGAGCAGATAAAAAATGAAAGTAAGCAAGGAAGGAGCATTGTACTGGAGAAAATTGGGAAAGGATGGAGAGTTTGTGATTGTGTTTGCGTTTGATTCAGAGAGCAGAAGGCCCCCCGAGCGAAAGGAACACACGGTACAGAAGGGAAGAGAGCAGACAGAGTGCCGCACAATACACTGTAAGATCTCGGATAATGAATGTTATTGACTTCAACTGAAAAGAACTACATCTTTGTTTGAGGCAGCAGGCAATCTTTTAAAGACTGGGAAACATTCAGAACTTTAGAAAACTTCCAAAATGATGATAGCTAACTATATTCTACAAAGCAGACATCCAACATTGGGTCTGGGAAAGTAGTGGACTTCAATATATGAGTGTTCACTAACTGTGCTATTGAAATTAGGGAGTCGGTACTTCCTTACTGTACACACTCTGGCGTATAATCAAATCACTACCACAAGATGGCAGTACTATTTTGGCTTCACTTTCCTACAGTGAGGAGGTGATTGTTCTTCCTTTTATACAGTCACTGGTCATGACATATCCAAGCAGAGGCATACTTAAGCTCTCTGAGTGCCAGGGGCAGGACACCTAAAAAATGGTTATCAGCTCGATACAGAGGGGGGCATCTGTGTGCTTTCCATTTTACACCATGTAGGTCTGTCAAGATGGAACTGAATCACCTTTTTTTTCACTGAAGGGGCACCATGTTGCGATTTCTCATTTCTCTTATTGTGTTTTCTCAGCTAGAATGGCCGTCTTAAAGGCCCTAAATTTGTGTTTTCTTCTGCAGAAACTTAATCAGAGATGCTAATTTATTGCATTTTCTCAGGCCTGTTTCCATTTTGGATTACAGGGCCTTATATGCAGGGGCATGTCTAGACTTTTTGGTCAGGGGTTGGCCCAACTGGGACACTAACTTGTGCAGGGGTAGCCTGAAGTTTCTGTGCACATAATCAAGATCATTTATTGAACCCTTCTGTCTGCACTAATCACATAGATGTTTAAGTAACACAGGAGAATGGCATGTATAAATCTTCTAAGCTTAACAATATGTATGTCAAAAGTAACAATTTAAAGTGTTTAAAAAACTGCAAACAAACATCTGCACACTGAAAAACAATGAGCTGCCTGTTGCCACACAGCCTAAATAGTAGATTTTAACGCAATTCCCATCACTGGCAATTGGGGTGGCCAATAAGATTTTGAGGGGGGCCCATGCCACCCCTGGCCACCCCCTGTCTGGACACGCCCCTGCTTGTATGCGCTTTTGCCTCTGGGTGCTTTATCCATCACTTCTAGATCACTGCAGCAATGTGAGACCTTAAACAGACAAACTACCATGCTTTTGTTTTTAGCTGCTATTGCTCTTTAATGACTCATTTATCAGGAAGTTTGTGAAAGTCAAGGTTGGATTTTAAAGGTGGGACGTTGTCAACATAATAGCCATGACTATATTAAGGAAGTAAGTTTAGGGAAGAGTGTGTTGTTGTGCGATGTAAAAGATGAATGAGACAGGCGGCTGGAGGACAAAAAGGTAAATATGGTGCTTATCAGTGATGTTATGTTTTGTGTCTGTTCATGTTTTATCGTGCATGTGGGCACTTGACAGCCATGGTATGTTTCAACACTAGGACAGCTGATTAAACCAAAATGGATTACCACATGAACACAACAAAAAACCTATGATTTGAAGCAGCACACACACACACACACACACACACACACACACACACACACACACACACACACACACACAGCAGCTCCCGTCTTTTATCTTCAAGGTTCTTTCTCCGCAGACCCACAGCCAAGGACTTTAAAAGCTATTTCCAGCCGCCTTCTCAGTCAATTTCCTGTGACGGGGGTAATTTTATCTCCCCAAAAAGGATGGGTGTTCCCACAATAACCTCCATGGCTCTTATCAGACACACCACGGCAGCTGCTGAAAAAAGGAACCAATTCCAATCATCTGATATTTGATTTTTTTTTTTTCCCTCTCCCTCTCCCTGCGCCGAGTGGGGATATCTCAAAATTCCAGCAGATCAGGGCAAAATGATAGGCATGAAATGGTCCGGAAAATACAACCAAAATACTTTTGACGTTGTCAGGCTCATATCTGTGTAAAAAAAGTGGAAGAAAAGTACCATCTGTAACATCTCAAGTACTTTAAGTTGTTAGCATTTGGCTTACAGGGCAAACGCTTCCGTGCCTGAGCTGTTCTCCTAAAGTTTCTGTCTTTATGAATTAAAAATCAAAAGTGTTCTGCATAAATATTGCAAGGCACTCGGCTTGTTTTTCAGTTGTAATTAGCTGCGATGGAGACCTTATTGTATTCCCGACAGTGTCCCTTGTTGGAAAAAATTTGCCTCTCAAAGCTTGAACTCCTCTCTTTCAAAGCATACATGTCATTTTTCTTAATCTAAATGTGAAAAAATATGACATTAAGTTTGAATATTTGATTTTCTGTCAAGTTTTCTGTCAAAATGGGTGTTTGCATGCTTTCCCCTCGTGTGTTTTTGAGAGATTAAAAAAGAAGAAGAAGACTGTTTCCTGAATTAAGGTTAAGTGAACTGACGTGCACAGAACGCAGCTTTCCACTTGAAGCAGAAGTTAGCCTCAGGCTGAGAAGTATTTAAAGCACCACTTATACACAAGATGCAGCAAAACAAGTCAGGCAGTGAGAGAAAAACAGTGGAGATGTGAGCATTGTTTGTGTGTCTCTTGGTTTCGATAGAGGCTCTGCTAAAGCTAAACAGACCACAGCGGGAGTAGCCACGTTAGCATGGATGGTAATATTCTGATATTACCGTCCTTTTCTGGTTACCTAAACCTGAGTACAGGTTATGTTCATAGTGGTTTGACCAGTTAGCGACTGCCTGACAACCAATCAGCAACCTCTGGTGTTGAAAAATGAAGTGCAAGTGTCCACTAGAGGCTAGCTGCAGAAGCACTGGAAATCACATACACACCTATTGAAAAAAGCAAGTTTTTACTCCAGAAATGAACATGTTTACAGCCTGGTTTAAAAAAAACAAAAATGAGTCTTGCTTAGCTCACGTCTTGAAAACATATGTTTCAATCTTGTTTTGGTTATTGTGTTTAAATAATAACATTTCTTGGGAATCTTCCAATTTTTTGATGGAATCACCATAATCACTTTTTTGAAGCAATGCAGTGTACATGAACGGTGCTTAAAGTTTCTCCATAGTTACCGTTACGCGGTTGCAAATACATCCATGAGCTAAAGGCCAAAGAAGTTCACCCCTCATGTGGTAACATCTCTTTCCACAGGGGCCGCCAAAGCATTGCAAAATAGCTTAAAAGTTACTCCCATATGCTTCAAATCCAAGCAGTTCAATGTAACATTCCAGTATTTTTTTCAAATGTCTAGATTCTATGGAGGTCAGCTCCAGGCTAACAAGGTGTTAACCAGTGTTTTGTATTAAACTCGGGTCATGTGCCAGCTGGCTAGGATGAAAACTTGATCAAATCCCCTCTAACTTTGAGCAAAAAATGGCCCAATTTGTTGTCTTTTGTCTGATGAAGGAGAGGTTGTCTGAGTCCTTCTTGGGATTATAGCAAGGTCTGAGGGCAGGTAGGAGGTCTGTTGTGCGTGTGTGTGCAGACAAGCGTGCATAAGTTAGCGTGTTTTCAGAAAGAGAGAGAGAGAAAAAAGACAGCATGCTCAGGAGTTATGCAGCAGTGAACATGCGTTGTTTTCCATCTGTGCAAACTGTTTCTAGCATTGACAGACGGCGGCTCATGATTTATTCATTCCGTATTCATTTTGACAATTACGCACACAGTACTGAACCCATAATTTCACTAATAAAGCTAAACTGTGGCTGTTCTCTGCCTTTGCAAACATCCCTCTGATGTGACGCCTCACCGAAAAGCACCAACATATCATGACAGCTCTCTTAGTCGGGACCAGACGAAATAATTCATGGTACCGTTTTGTAATCTGCCAACTGTGTGGTTAAAGTTTAAACAGGGTTTAAAGTGTGCTTCTGGAAGGACGCATGCTGTGAAGGGCCCTACATACAGCTGTTCAACTTTGGGAAACGTGTTTAAAACTTTTTAAGTGCTGAAAAGCAAAATTGTCGTACAGTAATGCATCATTCATGCTTGTAAGGCTGTTTATTTGACTTAAAAATGTCTCATTTCAGAAATACATGAACATCTTAAAATATCCAGGTACTGCATTTTGCTTTTAGCAATTAGCAGTTTGCAATGGAAACGCTGTCGCCAAGCTTTCTTGTCCTAGAGAGCTCCTTAGGGCTGTCACCTACCCCGTGGCAGTATATTTACCTTAAAAAAAGTCATCAGCCAGTTTCATTCGCGCCTTAAAGGTCACATATTCTCCTCCTCTTCAACCCGTGTAAATAAGTCTCAGAGCTCCTCAAAACATGTGTGTGAAGTTTCTTGTTCTAAATCCACTCTGATCCTGTATTTGATCATGTCTATAAACCCCTCTATTTCAGCCCTGCTCAGAACAGGATGTTTCTGTGTCTGTACCTTTAAATATGTAAATGAGCTGTGTTAGACCACGCCCCCTCTCTGGAAGGGGATGTGGCCTGGGCTTTCTCGCTCCATGCCCTATTGTTTAAAGTGAGAAGGCAGACTCAGAGGACAGAACAAACACCCAGCTGTGGGAGTGTCACCCACCAGGGGGAGGGGTTACAGCCCTTTGTGATGTCACAAAGAGGAAAATCTCCAAAAGCCCTGTTTTCGCACACATTTTCTGAAAAGTTGGAGCAGGCAGAAGACGGAGAGGATGGACTTTTCTTTTTCGGTAATGTTACCGACGTAAGTGTGCAGGACCTGCACAAAGTTAGCATGTCAGAAAAGAAAGAAGAGGAAATAGAGGGACCCAACAAGAAGTTGTTAACCAACTTGTTTCAGTCAGAATCAAAGGCTGGTGGGAGCCGGGCAGAGGGAGCTAATTTTAGCCAGGAGGCTAGCGCTAACTGAACGAATACGTTGATTTAAATCCTATCCTGGGAAGGGCCCGTTCACTGGGCATGTGGGACCCTCTCATGCAACCTTTAATGCTTATGAAGTTTGACTTCATGGATTACATCATATGTACTGTATGCAAAGTACACAACCCAGATGCTGAGTGTGTTTTTTAGAGTGTGAGATAAAGAAAGGCTAACGTGCTTTTGAACATATATCTGTGTGGAATGAAAACGGCTTCTGCTTGTTTTTCTGTGTGTCTCTGATAATTTTCCCGTATGATGACTTTCATGTGCACTGACCTGTTTTTATTCTCCGAACGGATGAATGGAGGGGAGAAACAGATAGCATGATAATCAGATGATGCACTGACCTGTAGTTTCCTTGTTAATTGTTATTCCTCTCTCTCTCTCTCGCTCTCTCTGCTTAAATTTGCTGAAACACACGCAAAGATAAGGAGGTACAGATGCTCTCTTCAGCTGCGATGATAAAAGGGATGGAGCCGGGAACGAACTACCAAACTCCATTCGATCTGCAGAGTCCCTCTCTTTCACCAGCAGAGGGTGCTATATGGACTAAAACAAGCATCATCAATCTTTTTAACAAGTGTTTGATGACTGCATTTGAGGGATCAACAGAATAAACGTGTAGATCCATATCGACAGATCAAACATAAATCTAAGTAAGATATCGGCCGATATATCAGTATCGGCCCCCCCCCAAAAAAATCATATCGGTCACACCGTAATTTATAGCACGTGTCTGCTAACTTTTAAAGGCTGAGTTCTCGCCAAATCGAAGCTGTTCAATAACAGAGACATATCACATCATATATCTTATCTCATTGTATCGCATGGCATCGTGTCTTTGCCCATTTTGTTGCAAGCCCTCAAACTTTGCAAAAGTGCAACTCTAAAAAAGAATTTACTGTCCCTTTAAGACAAGTGCTGCGATGATTCTGGGGAAGATTATCAGATTACTGGAAGAACAGTATCCCGTGGACTTTCTGAGACCCATTTCCATCTGCAAACGCTCCAACAGGAACACGCTAACACATCCATGCACACACACACACACACACACACACGCATGCTGCTTCTCTGGCCATTAGCAGCATGCTCTAATAGCCATGCTCAATTAAGCACACCTACACCCAGCAGGCAATCGGCGCTTGTTAACCTGCAACCTCAGTGAAGACTCCATACCTCGTCACTAATGGCACTCCCTGTATTGGCTGTGTGTGTGCGCACGCTCTGAATACCCTCCCGGCACACTGGCGTGAAGTAGCGATTATGCTAATTGCGTAATTATTCAGGAGAGATAATAATTCAGCAGGAGATGATGAAAATCTCAGTTGATAATTGATGTAGATACCTGGGTAAAGGTAATAGGCGATTTCATTCTGCAGAGGAGCATAAAATTAAATTTTATATTCATTATACTGTATGTGTAAGGATAATAATGTAGGGACGCTACAACCTTGATGTAGCATCCTTTAAAGGTTGAATGCATGACATATTTTACCAGAGCTAAAAGGCAAAATCGCTCAAAAATAGCAATTTATTCCCCCCCAAAAAAAGCAGATTTAAAAGATGTACTTCTTTGCTTACCTTGAGTTTTTCATAGCGGTCACTCAGTGCTGCCACCTGGTGGTCCCTGTGCCTCCCGACCAGCTTGCACAGTGAGCAGATGAGCTGGTCGTCGGTGACACAGTACATGTTCACCTTCTCCTCGTCGTGCTCCAGACACTGGAGCCCCCTGAGGTGGGAGTCCGGCATGGGCTCGATGAGCCGGTGCCCCGTGAACGGCTTCTTGTTGGGGTGCGTCGCCCTGAGGCACTCTTCGCAGTACGACACCTCGCACGTCACGCACGTTTTCACGGCGTCCTGCGGCGGGTCCTGCTCGCAGAACTGGCACTGGATCGGCTCGGGGGGCGTCCCCGGGCTGGACATGGCGGCGCTGACTGGGACCAGCGCCAGTCTGTTGCTCCCTTCCTCGCTGGGAGAGTTGGGCCCGCTGAGGGGCGCGGGCAGCGGTAGAGGCAGCCCGGCGGAAGATGAGGCCCTCTGGACTCTGTCGATAATGTTCTGCAGGGTCACGTTTCTCTTTAGTCCTTCTAGTCCGCGCTCAGGACTCAAGGAAATGACATATCTGCAGGTGGGGCACTGGAAGGCGCCGATACTCTGAACGGGCTCGTTGGTAGCGCAGTGGGAGATGAGGATGCGGTGGGCGCAGCCGAAGCACAGGCTGTGGGCGCAGGGGAGCAGCAGCGGGTCTTCAAAGAGCTCCAGGCAGATTGGGCAGGTCAGCTCTGACTCCAGAGTTTCCATCCTGCTCAGAGGAGGCCAGGCGGGACCGGGCGCAGCGTCAGCGAAATCCAGAAGAGCCGCTCAGCTGTCTGCAGGGCGGGAGACAGAGGAAGATGAAAGAAAGCAGAGGGATTTGTGATTAAATGGTGTGAAACGGCTTACTCCTCACTGCTTTCTCAGAAGGGCTCAATGGAGCAGACCATTGAGTGGACTTATAGAGTCCAGCACTTAGCACTCTGCCATTCTCTAAAAGGCTTGACCGACAAAATCCTTAAAAAAGTTCCCTATCACTGGGCATGTAGCTATTTAAAAGCAACAAAGAAAACGAACAAGCATATGTTTAGTGTATATTAATATAGAGAGAAAGATGAAAGAACCAACTTTCAATATGCAAAGTACCAAAACTGATATGTCCAACAATGGCAAACAAATCTAATGGCGATCTTCCATGTCTTATTTTCTATGGAATATGCAACACAAACACAAATATGCATACAGAAAATCTGCACTTTACTCTCCAGTAATGGCTGCTGCATCCAATCAGCGATCGCTAATTTCAGACGATGCAGCGGGAGAAATTTGGGGTTAAGTGTCTTGCCCAAGGACTCGTGGCTGCAGGAGCTGGGGATCGAACCCCCTAACTTACAGTTGAGGGACGACCGCCTCTACCAACTGAGCCACAGCTGCTCGATTTATGAAAAAAGCAGTATGTGAACAAATTCATACTCAAAAAATACCCCCAAATTTTTTTTTACAGGATCCATCAGACCAGTCTTCCTTGCGTACTGTTTCCCACAATGCAAAGTGCCAGGTCAGATATCGAAATGAAGGACAGCCATGGCCATCGTTAGTGTGGAAATACTCACAATCACACCAAACCACATAAAGATTCCACCAATTGTCCTTTTGGATTCTCAAAATCAATGAATGAATCAACCATATGTGGATGCTTCACTGTAGCACAAATATCTTTAAAAACAGTGTCTGTCTCCAGGATCTTGATTATTTCATGTTGTCTCCAAATCCAAAAGTGAACTTTTCTTTTTTGTGCTGGCGTGCAACTTCTGTTTGTCTGTGTTCCTTCTTGATTTATGAACGTAGCCAGAGGGCTGCGAATAAAAAACGAGTCAGGAGACTTTGTGGCTTGAAGATTAGATGGAACTAAAACAAACACTTCAGGGAAAAGGGAAAGTTGTGGGAAAATCAGTGCAGATGCAAAGAAAGGGAAACTGATAAGAGACGTGCAAACAACACCCGAAGGAATAAAACAAGATTATTTTAGACGGCAAAACAACAAAAAAAATCAAAGATATGAAGATTTAATAACATCAAATGACGCCTTAACAGTCCATCAGATAAAACTTCTTGTGAAATGCATTGCATTTTTAAAGCAGCAAATGCGGACACTGAAAACACTACAGAGTGGATTCTGCAGCAGATGTCACTGTTCACTGCGCTTACAGGCTTTGTGCATCCAAGTGGACTTCACCACACTCACAGTTAGGGCCCGACCGATACAGGATTTTTGGCTTCGGTACCGATAGTAGGGAAAGAGAAAAAATTATACCGATATATTGGCCGATATCTTTCTTAGACATTTCTACGCTCTGTAGAGATAAATATAAATAAACGTAGATATACACATTTATTCTGTTAATCCTTCAAATGTGGTAATCAAATGCTTGATTGGAAAAGATGTGTAATTACATTCACAAGGTTACTCAACAGGAAAGTAACTGCGCATGTACGTTCATCACCGCTTGACACTCTGGAGAGTGATGATGCTTGTTATAATCCATAGAGTGCCCTCTGCTGGTGAAATAGAACTGCTAGTTTAATACAATGAAACTCAAATTTGACTGGTGAATAAATCTAGTAATATCTGCGATAAAATTAGCCGATACCGATAGTCACTGGATATGCTCATATCGGCCGATATTATCGGCAGGCCGATAAATCGGTCAGGCTCTACTCACAATATCCCTCCACCTTTTTGTAATTGCCACTTTTCTGCAAGGTTTCCCTTCCAACGAGGTCGGAAAGTCTTCATTTGCAGCCCAGATGAGCTGCACAAAACAAATACTTGACGAAGAAACCGATGTGAGTGGAGCAGCTTTGATTTTTTTTTTTGTATACAAAAAAAGGAAGGAGAGGAAAAGCCAGATTTTTTAAAAGAAGTGAAAATTGGGGGATAAAAGAGGGAAAAGCACAAGTGTAGGAACTGAGAAGGGGAGATGGAAGTGAGTCAGCACGCTTGTTTGGCGGCACTGTAAACAGGACAAATCCTCAGGGTCCCACATTTACACACACGTCGATTCACATTCCCACGCGGCTCCAAACAGCCTCCCCGAGGTGTTTATATTTCCAGAGATGCTCTGTGAAGTGGGGGCTGATTCTGGATGGAAGTGTTGACGCTGAATCAGGATGTTTTGGGGGCTTTTCTGGCGATATATAGGTACTGAGGTTTCGACTCTGTGATAATAGAGTTAAGGATTGTGCTCCCAAACTAGACTTTAAACCATGGTCAAGCATTTTTAGAGATACAAGGGAATTTCAAGGATATACATCATATACAAGAGATGAAGAAAATGTGTTTTAAGCATTTATGTGCATTTAGCAATGTACACAGGAAGTGACGGTGAATAAATTAAGCAGATTTCCTCCTCCAAGGACATTTTATAATCTCTGTCCAAAGCTTCGAGCCAAATCTTGCAAACGGCAGACAGCGTTTTACATAAGCACAGAAAAGTACAGACATGAGAAGTCGGAACGTCGGAGCCAAGAAAAGTTCGACATTGACGGAGCTCTGACAGGTTGCTGCGTGACAGGAGGGGGAAAACCTGCAGGCGCAGAAACGGATAAATCCACTGTATTCTGTCAAAGACCAAATACACACACAGGCCCGCAAATCCAAAGTGGCAGGTGAGGGGAGAGAGGGTGAAATGCCTCTCAGCGCACCGTAGGTGACACTGTTGAACCGTGCAGGGAGGTGACAGGCATTAGGAGGAAGAAGAGGGAGGGAAGGAAGAGTAGAAATAGAAGAGGATATTGGTATCTATCTAAAAATGGAGTTGAATTTGTGCTTTATTCCTGTAATCACACCTCATGTCTGTGAGGGCTGCCCCTGTGTCAGAAAAAGCTCGTCTTCTGTGCTTGTGATCTGAAATAGCCAGTACCGATCGTGGCCAGTAGGGGGCGATGCATGGCTGAATGAGTGGTGAGAGCATCCTCCACTTTCCCTGCAGCTTCTGCATGCGAGCAGGGAGACACATTTCATGTTTCATTTTCCCTCCTTGTGTCCTTTACAGAAATATACAACAGCTACAGCTCACATGAAACGATCATTTAAAGCATATATAAAGTTTGCAACTTCAATCTCCCTTACATTTCTTCTATTTTTGCCTCATATTTCCACATTTTTTTGTTGATGCTTCTGTTTAACCAAATGAAATTCAATAAGTTAGTCAATCAGGAAAAAAACAAAACGAAAAAACACAGTCTGACCGCTGTCAAGAACTACACGTCCCATCACTCCAGCCTCAGTTACAAATCCCATCACCACGGTAACAAATCGACACACTCCTGTTTCTTTTCCAACCGAGCCACGCTGCTAAAATAAGAGCATTTCTATCAGCGGCAGACTTCGGAACGAAATAATTCATGCATTCATCCTCTCCCTGCTTGACCTTTTTCCACGACTCACTCTTCACCTGCCTCAGCCCCGTCCCTGCTCTGGCACGACTTCACCTGGTGCAAAACTCCACCAGCCGGACCCTCTGTGCAAGACTCCCATTTAAGTCTCCACTGCACTGGCGGCCGATTGAGTAAAGAATTATTTTTTTTTAAGATACTCTTAATGACTTTTATAGCGTTAGGGTTAGATGGATGTCATGAATCCAGGACCAAACCACAATCCAAGTGACAAAGAATGGAGTTGGACCAAAATGTTAACTCTAAGTTGTGTTTTTTACCACTCCAGATTACATATTTTGAAAGTCGAGACTCTGGATGTTGGTGATTGAATCGGTTAGTGTGTGGTTCAAAATATGCACATTTTTGCAATGACAGTAGAAAACCTCCCACCAGACTCGAGAACCACCACTGCACACCACACACTCTATAAGAACTGAACTTTTTAATCACTCATGATTTGTCATCATGTGTGGGCTAAAAAAAAACAACTTTTTTGGGACTTTTAATTTCCAACTCTAGATGTCTCTTCCTGTTTACATTTTGGGCAGACTTCCCCCCCCATTAGCCCGCGCTCCACTTCTCCTAAATCATTCATTAACGGCGAGGACGTTGTGGTGGCTCTCCCCTTCCAACGTCGTAGTTTTAAGCTGCTAAAATTTTCATAGCAGTTCTTTTTTCTTTCCATTTTCTTAAAAGTGATCCGACAAGAGCACGACACACAGGCGATGGGAGAGACTGGGAGCGGAGTTGTGTGGCTCCCTCTGCTTCCATAAAACATGAAGCCACTCGTAGTCGTAATGCTGCTTTTATTTTAATAATCTTTAAAAAAATTAATAAAATTAAGCGCTCTAGCCAGAGTTTTTTTCTTCCGATGTTTTGCCATTACGATCTCCATATTGTCTGCTTTATTCTCTCCTTCGGGGGTGGAGGGAATTGTTGTTGCGCTTCTTTTTTTTTTTTTTCCAAGCATCTCATCAAAATGAATATTCAACTTGAGCCATCGTCGTCTGACAAATTGAGCTGAAAAAAGTTAAGACTTCCTCCCTGGCAGCGGGTAAGCTATTCCGGTGCCAGATCACTCCTGGTAAATGATGTGACACAAAAAGCACTCAGAAAAAGATTAGAATACGCAGCCAAAAAGCTATTTAACCGCCTCCCCCCCTCCCCTTTAAAAACACATTTGGGCGGGCGGAGGGTTCCACTCGGTGAGTTGACGTAAGCGGCTGTGGCAGTCCGCGGAGCAGAACCGAGAAGTAGGTCATCCCCGTTGACCTGGCTCGTACAATCAGCATACACTCTGTGTGTGTGTGTGTGTGTGTGTGTGTGTGTGTGTGTGTGTGTGTGTGTGTGTGTGTGTGTGTGTGTGTGTGTGTGTGTGTGTGTGTGTGTGTGTGTGTGTGTGTGTGTGTGTGTGTGTGTGTGTGTGTGTGTGTGTGTGTGTGTGTGTGTGTGTGTGACGGTATGACTGGGCTGTTCCAATTCTTTCTGAACTCACAGGAGGCAAAAAAAATTGCAACCACACACACACACACACACACACTCAAACGATGGAAGTAAGTGAAAGAGGGCAAACCATCCGATACAGAGTGTAAACACGATGATGATATCTGCCTTTAAAGTGTCTAAAAATGGCTCCAATAACCGTCTGTGGTGAGAATCTGACAGCTACATGTCCATATTAACATTTACCATAAGCCCCCCCCCAAAAAAGAAACATGACCATGACTTAAAAGAGGAAATTGGACATATTACCTTTAAAAATGTTCAAATATGTCACCTTGAATGGAAGGCAGAGACTGATTGGACAAATGCCTCGACCGCCCTAACATCGTCATGTATACACCTGGTGGCCATTTTTCTCTTTCATAATGCTCAATGCGGGGAGATAAAATTCTTTTTGAATGTTTTGATTGGTTCGTTACAGGTGTGAAAATGTAAGGGTCATTTCAGTGCTTCTCTCGTCACCAAGCCGACTGGAAAAAAAAAAGCACAAATTTAAAAGGCCATATCCAGAGGCGACTCTGGGGTCCGTTGGGGGCCCTCCCACCAGCACTCAGCAGGTCAACCAGAGTGAATCTGATCAGACGGGGCCCCCTTGGCGAGGTTTCCTACTGTCGTTGCAAAAAAATGTGCACATTTAGGGTCGCTTCTTGGGTCCGAAGTTTGTCAGCCCTCTGGGCACCCCCTACTGGTCCTGGGGCCCCAAGCAGTTTCCTGCCTTGCCTGTTGACAAGCAGGGTAGGGTTAGCAAATCCGACAGCAAATTTGCAAACATTGCAAGGAGTTTGCCCCGTTCCTATGGTTTGCCTATCACTGACAAACTTTAACATCATTGGCTAGAAAATCTCGGAATGGCAATGTGGGGTTTAAGAGAATTTGCCTCGACTTTAATTGGTGGAATGGGTCATTAAGTTAGGCCTATACATATGCATCATCAAATATATTAATATACTAACTTGTTTCATGAATTCAGCCCAAAGCATTGGTTTTACCCTTTGAAATGGAAAGTGGGCGGGGCCTAAATTCAGCCAATAATCACGATGATGTGCTTCAATGAAAAATTAATTGTGTTACAAAGAATGGCGCAGAGAAAGGAACAACTTTATAAGCAGTGTTAAAAAAAAGAAAATAGCATGTGTGTTGTTGTGCCACTAGGAGGCAGCAACACTGGCACACCTGAAGTGCCCACAGGTGTGTGAGCATCACAAACTCGGGCTGCTTCGGCTACCATCGCCCTCATCAGCTTGTTTACATTACAAAGGTAAGACAAGGTGTGCGGCGCTCGTGCAATATTTCAGTGACATATCTTGGTGTGGTTGTGCGTTGCTTTTTGAATATTTTAATGACGTATTGTAATGCGGGTGTGCAGCACTCTTGAACACTTTGTGCGTAATTGTGTGCTTTACTCATACAGCAACTTAGGACTGCAGTCAGAAAATGATGCTTGTCTATACCAGGGTTTACGGTACAGGAGCTTGGAGCGCAAAACACAATGTTAAGACAAGAAACTTTCACTGGATTCTTACTCGTCGCCTTACTGACTATTGTATATGCACCGTGGCTGTGTAGTGCTCTTTTCATATTCCTATGATTGAATTGCAATGTTCAATGTCGCTGCCGTGCACTATTTCATTCCACTGAATGCATTGCAGCGTGGCTATGCGAGTGCTTTTTGAAAATGTGGAAAGTTATTGTTATATGCTGTTTTTTTCTGTACATACCTTGAGCTCCAGCTCGAGCATTTTGTCCTAAAGTGGCTCATTGTGACTTAAATGTTGATACGCATACATCAATTTAAAGGCACATTATGTAAAATCCGCCACCAGGGGGCTCTCAATCAAAACAAAAGCAAAAAATGATGTCGAAGCCGGCGGGGAATCATGGGAGTGATTCAATCTGCTACTCCCCCGCCCCCCAACACCCAGTGAAAACGACCGGGAGTTGACCGTAGTCATGACGACTGGGCGAAACCGACCTGAGGAAGAGGATATGTTGAAAGACGAGCTAATGCTAACAAGTATAATTTACATGATGGGTTTTTTTTCTTCATTATGCAGCGGTCTTTGACGTAGCATCTGGTGTTTCCACGGCAACTAAAACACGTCGCATCTGTCACAACGTGACACGTCCCGTTACAACTTGATTCTAGTCGGCCTTTAAGGTTTCATGTTGAGCTTTTTTTGTTGACGTTTGGGTTGGTTCAGTTGCAAATACCGGTACAATTATTTAATTCACTTTGACGCCAAAAGAATGAAGCAGTACTCCATTTATAACCTTTTTCTGAAGACAATTTAGCAATCTATAAAAGCTCTTCCACTTGAATACGTCCTCCTCTCTACGTTTGAGCAAATGCAAAACCTTCAACATTTGTTTACCTCGATCTGTCGAAGAATTTTTTGAGAGATCCCCCCCCCTTACCCCCACCACCCCGTCCCGCTTATGGGATTTTCCGATTCACAAGAACCATAATCTGCTTTGGTAGCACACGATGACGGATTAACCCCTGACCCCTCAGGGAGTCAGCGAGAACAAGTTGTCTTTTCAGGGTCGTGCCTCCTGTGCCAAGGTCAACGTTTAATTTACAAATAGATGTTATTGACCAAACAGGATTATATATCTGATTCACATGCGCAGGAACAAAACCAGGAATGCTCCCCGGGACATGTGGAGCAGAGTCAAAAACATTTTCCCACAGACTTTTTTGCTCTCTAAATATTTGTCCCGGGCATTTCTTGTAGGAAGTTGGCTACGTGATAAATCATGCAGAATAAACTAGCTTGCAGGTGCAGCGGATGTAAGTCCAATTAGGGAAAAGGGAAGAGAGAGTGGAGGATTAGACACCCGGAGATGAAGCAAACTTCACTTTTAGACGGGTGATAAAAATCCTTTAGATGTCAGATTTAAAGCAGAATAAGATTTATCTCATCTCCTTGCATCCTTCCCTTCTCATCTTGCCTCCTCAAATTCCAGTCAGCTGTTCAGCACCATTCTCTGCCTGGTGAACAAGTTAACAACACAAACTGTTGCCACACACACGCGTAGCGTCTTTGTCTGATTCCAGACACCATGCCATGTTGATCCCTAATCCGCTTCCTGCCACACTAGCCATGACCAATCAGGGCCTTTCATGTTCTGAAGCGGTCAGTCACACCTAACCGGATTGGCTAGCCAAAGTGCGGGATGCAGAGGCTATTAGCGATTATGATAAAGGCTGACATTTGTGATTGTGGGTTTCTGTGTGTGTGTGTTTGTGTGGCTGGGTCTGTCTGCTTGTGTGACCCAGATCGGGTATTGTGGCGCATGTGAAATTAGATGTGATGTTTGGGGGCCAGAGATTATACAGGACAAAAACAAGTCTGGTGATGTCAAGGGCATATTTCATCAGGGCGGAGAGACACACACACACACACACTGACAAACACCCACTGTGACAAGATTATTAGGTGGGAAAATGCTTTTTGTGGCTCGAATAAAGCACCATGATTGTAGAAATCACATCACTGAAAACTGCTCTTTTACTCTTCTCCTTTTTGGTATAGCAGCTATTTTGGCAATCCCTTGCTCACATACCTTAATTCAATCTTTCATTCAAATATATAAATTAGAGCCCGACCTATTTATCGGCTAGCCGATAATATTATCGCTAATTTTATTGCAAATCTGCACAATATAACTTCATTGTATTACACAAGCAGTTCTCTTTCACCAGCAGAGGGCACTATCTGGATTACAACAGTTACCATCTTGTCTTTATTATATATTTTTTCCACAAGTGTTTGATATGTGCATTTTAGGGATCAACCCAATAAATCTGTACATTGTTATCAATCTATCTATGTACAGACCAGGAAAAATGTCGGTATTGGATTTTTTTCCTCCCCAATATCAACATCGGTATCGGCCCCAAAAATTCGTATCGGTCGGGCCCTAATATACCGTATATCCATTTTAACCCTTAAGGGAGATGACATATTTCAAGACACTTCAAATTGAGTCAACACCTTTATTCCATGATCACACTTCTTCTTTAGTGCTTAAATGTCGCCTCGAAATATGTGTTTAGGATTCCCCTGGCAGACATTAAAGTGATTAAAATAAAGCGCATTCCCCAAAGTGTTGCAACTCTGATTGGATAATGGATTGTTTGCAGCATGAAAGTGTCCGCAGGGGCCAGTTTATGCATGTATGAACAGAGCAGTAGTGGAATAAATTAAAGCATTCAGTGTTGGCTCTGCTTGAAGACGTGAAGCTCAAATGCTTCTTACTTTCTTGAAGCAAAGGAAAACTTCCAGGGGAGCAGTTTTCGTCATTTAAAAAAAAAATCTGCAGATAATTTTTCTGTTATTAAAGCAATCACTAAGTCTATAAAATGTCAGAAAGTTGATACAGTGTTGCAGATGTTTTAAGATTAAGAGGAAGTAAGGATTTGAAGTGACGAGGGCCCGACCGATATGGATTTTTGGGGCCGATACTGACATTAGAGAGAGAAAAAAATTGATAAAGATATATTGGCCAATATCTTTATTGGATCAATGTTAGATCTGTAGAGATAGATAGATAGATGGATATAAACATGGTAAAAGAGAACAACTAGTGTAATACAATGAAACTCAAATGAAATACTTTTTGTCTGGCGAATAAATCTGGTAATATCGGTGCATATCTGCGATAAAATTAGCCGATACCCATCGCTTGAAATGCTTATATTGGCTGATATTATCAGCTGGCTAATTTATCGGTCCAGCTCTCATAAGTTTGTATTTGTTTCAGCGGGGTTGGAATGAGTAAGCTGGGAGTTCTTTTCCCACTTAAAAACCTCATGCCTGAAATGTTCCTGGGACGTAGACCACCTTGTAGGCCATAGCACCCATCAAACAGTCAGCTTTGCAATATGCTTACAATTACACATGCTTCTGAAGGGAGGCATTTTTGCAGTATGACTGTTCTCTGCATAAGTGAGACTTGACGTGATCTGAATGGAAGGAATGTCAAAAAAACATGATGATGTCGAAACCTGGAGGCCTCTCTGGTGGCGGCTCTCTCAAAATGATGTGATCTGACTTCTTCAACATCTGCATGTCTGCAGAGGATTAACCCAAAAAAAAAAATCTAAGCCAAGACACCTGTGTAAAGTTGTTTATCAGACAGCACACTTTGAGCTCTGTCGCTGAGTAATGCCTTTAATCAAAAAGAATGAAGTCAAACTCCCGCTGGGCTTGTTGTTCTGAGCTCTGTGTAGGACGGCGCTTCCTTTAGCTTGTTTTTGTTTCTTACAGAGGCTCAAAGGGGTTTTCGTTCATGTTCATGTGAACACCTTCCGTCCACATTATGGGGGGTTGAGAGACGGCTCTGCCCACTCATGGTCACTGTCTGTAGAGGCATAATGGCAGTTTGTTGCAAGAGAACAAAGGAGAAACAGATGATCCAAACTGAAGATAAGACCTTTTTTGGGGAAGTAAAAATACCTGAAGGAAATAAGAACTAAATCAACTTTGAGCTGCTATCAAGTCAAGTGACATTGGTGTGGCTAGAGCTAGAGCCTGATCGATTAATCGGCCAACCAATAATATCGGCCGATATTTACTTATCCAGTGAGTATCTGAATTGGCTAAATTTACACGAGCATTGGTATCAGATTTATTTTCTCCCCAATTTCAATATTGGTATCTGCCCAAAAAATTCCACATCGCCCAAGCCCTAAAAAGTAAATCCATTTTTTATCACTGGCTTTGTAATTATGCGATCAAATCTGGCATAGTAACTGATACTTGAAACTGCATTTTAGGCTGTAAGTGATGCATTTACAATACTGGTATCAGTGTCACATCCACACACCAACTTAGTTTCCCAAAGCAAAACAATACAAATGAACTTGCTTGAATTGTAAATCCTGAGTCACACAAGTAGGAGTCCCTTCCAGCATGCATTTAGGGAAGCCAAGTCTTGTGATTTACAGCCTAGATGTCTAAATTGACCAAGTTACTAAAGTGGAGCAAATGAGACTTTAAATGGTTATACACCACTTTGAATGTGTAAAGCAGTCTGCTGTAGAGGCTCCTGACAGCTGAGAAAGAAAAAGTTTATGAAGTTGAGTGACCGCTTATCCTCTCCACAAGCTGTGAAGTCTCACAGAAGCGATTGTCCTTATTGTCAAAGGGTTCCCATGGCAACATTGCACACTCATCCCCATGGGTTGGCTTTTTAAGAACGCACTGGGGCGGATAAAATCCACAGAACTGGGGCTGGAAACAGTCGGAGGATGAAGGGAAGGAAAAGTATTCCAGTCTTGTCTTTGTCCTTTCTGAAGGATGTTTAGATAGCAATTAGCAGATTGGGCCTCGAGCGTCTGAAGTGACTGCTGACGCTTTGATGAGGAAGTTAACCAATTAGGAAGAGATACGAGTTCTACCTCTCCTTTTATCATGTAAGCTACACACTGATGCGATAACAGAGCCATGTCTCAGGATGACGTCTCCAGAAAACCTCTCCTGAGACACTTTTTCCAACACCAAAATCAGCCGCCTCCCTCCTCTACAGACAGATGTGGCCCGACGCAGGGAAAAAAAGAAATGACAATACTGCCTATGCTATATATATCCGCACGGTTCCCACAGTCAATCACAGCCGAGGCTGACAAAACAACAAGTGTCTCAGAGCTAAGATTCTTACTTGTCAATGCCGGCCTGGCTGACAATGCGACCGAAACGTGTCAGGGGAAACAGGAAAAGAAACAATAACAACGCCATTGTTGCTATATTGGTCGGCATCATGACAGCCACAAACAAAACTTAAGACAAAGCCTTTCCTCGGCACTGTTTGTCAAAGCAAATGTGGGACGAACGTAAGTTTTAGTTCAACTTTTGACATAGTAAATCTGATTTTCCCAAAATGTAAAGCCTTCCATCTGAGGAATGCATTGCTAGTCAAAGTTTGGTTATAGAACAGTCGCTTAGATTCCTTCAGTGTGTCTTTAATTTAACTTTAAGCATGTAAAATTTCGATCTTCAACTCAAATTTGAAGCCTTTTCAAAACCTTTGTTCCTAAACAAGTGTTATATTTGCTACTGAAATCCAAGGAAGCTGCTGCAGCTGTTGCTCATGCTTCTAGCGAATGCATAGCTGTACTTTAGTTGAAGTTTCTTCATGTGTCATGCTGCTGTTGCCTTCCTTTCCCAGAGTTTCCCATGAGTGTAAATGTGATTTTTAACGTAAATTTCAAGACATTTTAAAAGTTTAGTAAAAGACAATGAATGGAGATATTTGGAAATCTGCAGGAAATGTCCTGCATGCCTTTAGTTGATGCATTGCTTTGCTTTGTCAATGTTTCATTCATGTGCCATTAACTGCTTCTACAGTACAGTTGTCTGCCTTCCTTCCTTCCTTACTCAATTTTCTCGAGTACATTTTGATCATCAGTGAAAAGTCTGAGCTTCTCGAGAACTTTTGGAAAAAAACTTGTGGATACTTTGGGCTTTAACACAAACCCTTATGCATATTGGCTTGTTAAAAATAACCCTTCCTTGTACTTAAACTTCTGTGAAGGTACAGTGGAATTTCCCATTGATTGAACTTCTCATTGAAGGTGCAAATAACAAAAGAAACATTGATATTTGTGTCCAATATCCTTGGAAGCTGCAGAAATGGTTGCACATGCCTCTTGTGAGTTCATTACAGTGCAGTTGCCTTCCTTCCTCGACTTTCTTATTGTCTCGCAGACCACTAGACCTGGATTTCCTTGAGCCCTATGACCCCCCCCCCCCCCCCCCCCCCCACATTGTAGCAGGTGAGAAGGATCAGTCGTAGCATTGAGCCTGTGGCAGCCAGCTGTCACACATACACGCGTTAGCACACATGACACGCAAGCACACTTAAACACACTTGAAGAGAAATCAAGCAAACACGCCTGAGCAAAAAGGAAAGGCTGTGAAATTTAATAATCTGACTGATGGGAGACTCGAGGAACAACTTGAACAGCACTTGTGTGCAGCGATCATACATACGCACGCACCGGCCGAAATAAGTGCCACCTGGCTTACATTCGGGACCTTTTAACTTTAGCACATAGTTTACGCCCTCAAGTACACACACATCCCTCTAGGCACTGTCTCCTGTCTTTCTGCTTCCTGGGCTTCAAGCGACCACCCAAAACACACACACGCACAGTGGCTCCTTGAAAGTGGGTCACACAAAAACAGACTCTCACATGCGACGTAACTCCACCCTAACACACACATGTGCACATGAAAACATTATGTTTCCATGTGCATTATGTAAAGCATCACGGTCAACCCACACACAATTCTGCAAAATACACAAACCCGGATTTACTTTTTTTGATGAAAATCTGCTTTCATCTCGGTTCATCAAGCATCGCTGGGACTAAATATTGAGAATAAAAAGTTATCCTAAAACTGCACATGCTCAGAGCTCACACACATTTTAAGACTGAGGAAATAAACAACACCTTTATAAGCATGAAAGGCAGCCGAAGCCTTCAGAACAAGTTGCAGGATTTACATTTTTAATAAGAAGTTTTTTACAGTACAGATGGCTCCAGCACACTCGTTGGCTGACTCCCGAAGTCACTGCTCTATCATTATCATTCCAGTAATGCTGGCTCACAATGCCTCTACTCCTTATTTCCACTGAGTCCGAGCCGAGATGGAGGGTGAAAGCACGCAGGAATCCCCCAGGGGACTCGCAGACTTAAGTAAACTATAGAGGAATACAAAGTCCCACAGAGACAGGCCAGCCATATACAGTTTACATAAGACAAGTATAAAAAAAAAAAACACTCCTCTTCCTCCTCCTCCTCTTCTTACCTTCCACATGATTAAAATCCCATCATTCACAAACAAAGTGAAAAAGAGAGAGAGCGAGAGAGGTGGGGGGGGAGGACGGAGGCTATCTTTGGCTCTCTCTCTCCTCTGTGGGACGCAGTAAAAGCAGCAGGAGCGGGAGAAGCAGCGGCGAGCGGCAAACTTGGATATCTCTCCGGTTCTGTGTCATCACCTCTCATGACATGTTTCCTCCCCTGCCTGTGTAAGCCTTTCCATCCTGACCCAGCACACACAGAGAGAGAGAGAGAAAGAGAGAGAGAGAGAGAGCAGGGGCAAACTAGTGCACCGCCCCCCTCTCTATCCCCCCTCCCCTCCACTCCGCCTCCTCTCTGTCCATCCCTCCCTCCTCTCTTTCCCTGTATTCAAATCTGCCAGTGGGCTGCCCTGCCTCTAACTAGGCCAATCACTTCACCACTGGGGGGCGGAGTCTGTGTGGGAGTATGAATTTGCACTCATATGTGTCATACAGGCATTATATTAGTGACCATGTGCGCATGTCTGCTTCTTGATTATGTGGCTAGCATGCATATGCAAACAAACATTGCAAGTCCAAGTCGAGTCTCAAGTCTTTGAGCTGTTATTATCGTCCCGGCCCTTGTGTTTAAGCGAGACAGAGGGAGAGAGCGGTGGAGAGACAGGAAGTTGCTTATTCTGTTTTGACATCATATACGGGGCTTCTGCAACACATTTGGGGTTTGAGGCAGCGCCTCTTCTAAACAACCGTCGTGCTGCCTGAGTCGATGTTCAGTCTGTCGAGTTCCAGGTGGTGTGCTCGTCATGATGTCATCAGTGGAGAGTGGCTGCTTGATCCACATGATGCGGGGGTTTGGCATGATGAGAGGGAACGACATTCAGCCCGTTGTGATAATGCAACAGAAATATAATATAAAAAGACCGGGCACGAGGCCTAAAACCTGGAGTCTGAGTCGAGTCTGAGTCGATTCTCAGGGGGCGGGTCCAAGTGCCAAACTGGAGTCCCCATCTCTGGTGGACATATTTACAGAATAGCTTAAGTCAATATTATCTTTTTTTTTAATGTAGGGCAGGGATGGGCAACTTTGGTCACAGCAAGGGCCACATTCACTTAATTCTGACAGACAGGGGGCCAAATTGTAGAATACAAAAACGACTACAGTCAATTATGTCTCAAATTTAACTCAAAATATACCAGTGATCAAATATTACTATGGACATATGTCTGGTTTTCATGATTTCATGGCAGATTTCATCATGTTTTCTTCATGTTTCCAATTAATTGATATGTAGAAAATGACCTGAGGGCCACGTTGAGGGTTGATGGGGGCTGCATGTGGCCCCCGGGCCGCCAGTTGCCCACCCCTGATCTAAGGCAATAGGCTGTTGGTGTGTTGATGGCATTCCCAGAAAGTATATCAAATGCATCCTTTAGTTAATCATATTTAGGATGTATCAAAAAGTACTGTAAGGCCTCAGGTTGGAGGCATTGCTGTAGATAACACTCCTGTAGGTTGTATTTAAGGGCAGCAATAAAGAGTTACAACCTCTGACAACTCAGAAAGCATCGCTCTTGGACATAACTTCCAGTACTTCTTCTAAATTTTGACAAAAATAGATAAACGTCGCACAAAGATTTGGAAAGTTTTTCATGGGCGTAACCCACATACTCAGCTCTGCTGCTCATCCCACAATGCATGTTCCTTACAAAAGTGGCACCATTTAAAAGTGAAATAAACAGGCTTTCCAATGCATAGAAGCATTGTTACAATAAATGATCTACCAAACACATATGTGCGATGTTTATTTGTAAATAAAATCTGAAGTTATATCCATATCCAGCATGAATAAATAAAGAGCATCTTTCAAAAGATGTTGTCGACTCGTTTCTCAGGAATACTCTGTGCTCTGTCTCCTGCTTCTTCAGTAGAAGCCCACAGGACTGTGAAATGTCTTGTTAGTTGTGAAACTCTGTTCCTCAACAGCATCCGGAACATTCTGTTATCACTCCGCCTCGTAGTTATTACCCACGTTGGAACTCAGGCATTCACTGTGACTGAGATCTGGGGCGGTTTGATGGAACAGAAGGCCGATGGATTGAATCTTGAAAAGGAAGGGTCGGAAAAACATTGATGGGGTTGGAATGAAAACCCTTCACTGTAACGTTGAATATCTTTCATGTAGAATCTTGTTATATTTGAATCTTTGTAACTTGTTTTATTGCACATGTGAAAGTTGCAAACATAGGGATCGTACTTTTTTTAATTTCCAAAAGGCTTTAAATGGAAACTAGTTTGTTAGCATGTTGCGCTTGTGTCCAAGCACGGTTCACCCTCTAAGTCCAGTTAGTTTGAAAAGTGTGGGTGCTGCGTTCCGGGCTCAAGCGTGGTACACTTCCTTTGCCCTGGCACGCTTGGATGCGTTAGAGGATTAGGGCCACTGAAAAAAAAAATTTCTTGCAGAATTCTGAGATTAAATCCTAAAAAAAAAGTCAGAACCAAAAATGTTTTTCAGTGACCCTTCCACACTTGGAAGAGGTGTGTTTCAGCACAGTTCATGCTAGAGCGAAAGAACGGGTACACAACAACGTAATGTTGATAAAGTGATGGGAAAATACGATCGCTAGTCCATTTATTGTGTTTTATTTTGACTGGACGCTCTGTGAGTTTCCTTGTCTGACTTCCTGGCAGGGTTGTTTGATTCTGTCCAGCTTGATGCATCCCTGCAGTGTAGTAATCATCGACTAAAGTGGCAGCGAACTACGACATTGTGCGTTTCACTGACAGACTGCGGCGGCCATGGAGTATGTGGAAATTGGGGCTTAAAAAACCAAAGAAATATAGAATCCTCACATCAGCAAGAAGCAGTCTTTCAGTAGAACTAAGCCAAAGTTCCATCATGAAATACCAACATTTAAATTCACACCAAACCAACTCAAACGAAGTCAACACTCATTTTTAAGACTTCATTGCACATAAAGTGATACTAATGTCGTAATGTCTCTTTAAGAAGCGTACACCAAACGAGTGCATGTCTTCAGAAGGGATGAAGAAAGGTGAATCATCGTTCATCTGTCTTCACTTTGGATTCCCTGACACATACTCAGTTCAGCCCGTGTAATTTGTTAATGTCTCCCTGATGTCTCTTTCTCTACCTTGAAACGTCAGCTGTTTTTGGACGCTGCACACATAAAAACAAACCCTCTGTTTTTTTTTTGGGGGGGGGGGGGTGGGGGTTTTGTGTGTGTGAGCGGCCCACGATGAAAAGCAGCTTAAATTAATCTCCGAGATGCAAGTCAGTGATTTACCCTCCCACACAAAAGCACCCGGCCCCCTGCCTTAAATGCAATCTTTGATCAGGAATCTCCAGCATTCATCGGCTGTCTCATTGTAAACCTTTTCCTTTTTCGTCATTCACTGTGGATGTCGCTCCTGGGTCTGGCAATTGTGCAGAACGAGGAAAAAAAAACAGCACAAACCTCCCCGCCGTCCAAAAAAACAAAAAAAACAAAGTCATCAGCTTTTACCATTCTTACCAAGTCCACAATCCATAAATCTGAAAGCTTTTAAAAGAGGCTGCACATTGGCAGCTTGATCCCAAACAATCCCGAACATCTTTCCCTCAGGGAGTGAATCCTATAGTTGAATGTGTAGAAGAGCTTTCATTTTTTTGGGGGGTGGGGGGGGGGGGGGGGGGGGGGGGGGGGGGGGGTACACTTCTGAATTTTCAGCCTGTATCTTTAACTGGAGGATCATAGAGCCTGATACAGCATGGCATCCCCCCCCCCCCCCCCACCAAAAAAAACCAAAAAAAAACAGCTTTATACATCAAATGAAATGCTTTGTTTGGGTCTGATAAGTTCCAGAAAGCACATCCAAAAACGGATACACCAATGATACGCCAAGACCGTTTAAAGATTCCAATTGGATTAAGTCTTTTGGCGCTCGTATAAGGTCATTCAGAACGTGCTTCTACCACTTTGGCTCAGTCATCAAAGGTTGAGATCTTGTGGTGAATTTAGTAATCATTAAGATGTAAACACATATTCCCAAAATTCAAATAAGTTATATTTGGAAGATGGTTTTCAATGAAGCGCAAAGCAGAGGATGGTTAGCATTCTGTATGGTATTCAGTGAGCTTATAATATCTTATTCAGGCATTTGGAAGTGTGTGTGTGTGTGTGTCGTGGTTGGGATTGTGGCCGTGTGCTTCTGGCGCTTGGAGCGGGATCAGTCGAGGTGAGGCTCCTGCAAAAGAATGTTCTTCTGGGGGGGAAAAAGCACAAGGAAAGAGTTTCCATCTCGGGGTCGGTTGTCTGCAAGAGCAGGGCCGCTAGCTTTGAGTGTGGAGAGAATGAGTCCACCAGGACTTACAAGGTTCCCTTTCCACAGCAAGAAGCAAACATTAGCTCACACACAAGTAGCGCTATGGGTTAGAAAGGAAACTGACTTTTAGATTTACCATCTGTAGACGGATTTGAATTGGAGTTACATACCCTACAGCAGCTCATTAGCAACTATCGGAAAACACGATTTCTCCTATCAACCATGAAGACGTTGGTATGATCCATTGATTGGACATCACACATGCCCGACTATCAACCCACAGTAAAAAGTTTTAACCAGTTTTTTTAAACAGACGCAGTACAAAATACGATCATAGGCAAGAATGTACGTCGGAACTGCTCTACTATCAGGATGTAAACTAGCACATTTGAGCAAGTCCAACCAAATGGGTCTTAAGTTGCTTTTTTAAAAGAGTCAACATTGTCCACAAATTTTAATCCCAAACGCAGAGCGTTCCAAAGCGTTGGCGGTTAAACCTCAAAAGCACAGTCTCCATTGGTCCTTCAGTCTGGAGTGTGAGACGAGCAGCAAACCCTGATCAGAAGACCTCAGGGATCTGTTGGGAGTGTGTAAGGTCGTAAGAGTTATGTGACATAGGCCGGTGGATGTCCTGGCTTTGAAAGTAATCAAGAATCTTGAATTGCATTCTGAAATTGATGGGAAGCTTGAGAATTGAAGTGATATGTGACATTTTGGAGGACCTGGTTAATAGTCCGGCTGCAGCATTTTGTACTAATTATAATCGGTTAAGCGATGTTTTGTTAAGAAAGGTAAAGTGAAGAATGGATAACATTGTTTTGCTCAGTTTTCACTGTTTACTGAGTGATTTCTTACCTTCAGAGCAGTTGGCTACACAGAATTTTAATTTCCATTTAACCGACTTGGAAATGAGTCTTCTGGGAAATTCTGGGAAATAGTGCAATTACATGCGTTCAGTATTCTCATAATGAGGTGAAGCGCTATAAACAAACAGAAATTAAAGAGTGCAAATCAGCTCTAATCAACCTGCTGTTCTTCATGTGTATCACAAAATCATGTGTTTGCAACATGTCCCTTTCAAATCCAAAATAAACCGGGTGAAAAGTTTCATCTGATTGCATCAAAATGGTGTGAAAGGATTTCTATGATACACTCAGGCCACCATCCAATAGGTAGGCTGCTAAATGTTTCAAATCTTATACATTGCATTGAGCTGTTTTAGAATGTGCTTCGACTGCTTTTGCTTCAAAGTTAGAATTGGAACATCCATCTTCCACCTCTAGCTCCCTGCAGATAAAACCTCATTACTGCATTGATGCTGTGTAATGCAGTTATAAAGTGAACAATCACTGAATGAGCTGGTCTTCAGTTATTTTCAACCTTGGAGGTTATCCAACTTGCACTCCTCACAATGAAAGCACACACAGACACAAAGCCTCTTCCTTCAGCGTCTCGGCAGCTGAAGCTTTGCCGAGCGTCCTCTGTCTCAAAACCGCAAAGTCAAGCGGCTGATTTTCACCTTGAACTATAATGTTCCCTTCTCGCCCCCGGCAGTATTACAATTGTGCTACTAATGACATTGTGCAAAAAAGAGAAAGTGGGAAAGAGAGTACTGAGTTCATGATCATTGTGACTGGCAGTGTAGGCAGCTCAGATCTGCCTTGGAAATATTTGTAAACGTAGATCTTTAAAAAAAATAAATGTTACAAAACTGTTTAAACTAGAGCCCGACCGATTTGCCATCCAGCTGATAATATCAGCCGATAACGGTATTAGCTAATTTTATTCCAGATATTACAAGATTTTGATAACTGCATTTGAGGGATCAACACAATAAATGTGTGTAACTATCTCTAAAGATGGAACATGGACAGAAGAAAGATATCGGCTGATATATATCGATATCGGCCCTAAAACTCAATATCAGTCGGGCACTGGTTTATAAACTTCAAACTCTTAACTCCTTATACTTGTGAAATAGTGGCAGAAGAAATCTCAGTCCCAACAGGAAGATATTCTGAATAATTTTGTAAACTCGTAAAAGTCTAAAGTCTCCTTTTTACTGCTGTTGTATGAAACTAAAGGCACACTCAGAAACTGAAATGTGGGATGAGGTTTTAAATGATTTTTTTTTGTCCATTTCCAAACACAGTTGTTGTGTGTTCTAAGGGAATATTTATGTGAGGTTTTTGCAGATCTGGTGCAGTTTCTTTTTTCGCATACTTGGTCGTGATATTTGTAACTTCTCCAAAGCTCAGTTATACAAAGTAAGATTTGAGCTGTTTTTTCTGTCAAAGGTTGCAAAAAAAACAATATTTTCCCCGTTCTCCGCTTTCATTTCCAACCCTAAAAGCCTCAAAATGTAAGAAAGCCGACCTCCGCCGACTCAGGAGAGGTCTTACTTTTAACGACCAGGAATGAGTGGAATGCGGTGGAGTCCGTCTCCCGTCTCGGGTTGAGACCATTATAGGGGATAAAGCAAGACAGGGTTATGACCGAGGCCTTGCAGAGGGCAGTGGCAGAGTCTGGGATTTGTGGGATTTGTACCACACATATGTACAGATGAACACATTTGACCAAAAACACTGTTCTTAATCAGTCTTGATCAAATTCCCTCAAATGGACGCCCACTGTAGGCTGGCCAACAATGCCGAGTAGAACCCTTTGATCTGAACACTTTGCACACAGCCGTTCCATCAGCATCCTCAGGCATCTTTACGACTTGGATATATGGCATCTTAAAACCTCCTCAGCCACTGATCTCTATCTTGGACAGCACATTGTGTATACATTCATATTGCATGACTCATGGGAAGATGGGAGATATTCTGCATGGCCGTTTTTCTTACATATATTTGCTTCTGATAGTGACCACATCTCGCTCCCAGCCCAAAAAAGAAAGAACATGTTCATGACCTTTTTTTTTGAAGCTCTTGGTAGTCTAAGGGCCTTTCGGAAAATGCCAAACACATTTCCCCTCAAAGTGACCCCTGGCCTTTTTAAGCAAAGAACTCACACGGGCGGTGGAGCACTGGTTTCAATCAGCGAGGGGGAAGATGTACAGCTGGTACCAGCCGAGCAGGGACGCAGCAGCTGCTTTGAAGCACGGTCTGGGGTCAACAGGGGAAGAAAGTAAGAAAGAGGTTCTTATATTCAGAATTTTAGAGCGTTAGTAGATTCTGTTGTTGAGTCTGATTTATCCGTCTCAGTAAAAAAAAAAGATCTTATCCGGGAGAACTAAGACGTAGAAAAGCTCTGAAGACTTATTTAAGGAGAGGGGGAGCAGGGGCGGGAGGGTGAGATGAGAAAGACAGAAGGATTAAGAGTGAGAGGGATGGGGAAGGGGAGGAGATTAAGTGTAGGTGATAAACATGAAATGGAGCTGCGACTTTCACAATATTTGTAATACTTTGAAAATGAAATGGTATCACTGTCAATAACCTGGTTGCCATTGTTTCGTGCTTCTTGGTTCACACTTGGATTGTTTGGGTTGGCAGCGCTAGCGGGAAAGAAAAAACGTATTTATCGCGTCCTATCGTATTGTATGGTTTGGTACCTGGAGGTGGAGAAAAAATTGATTCATGTAAAAATCGAGATTCTTATCTTTTGAGATTTTAAATAGATTCATAACTTCCAAAAATATATTTTTTGTTTTTTTGGCTAATCAGTCACTCCCTGCTAAGTGCTACGGCTAGCTCTTTCACTCAGTAGTTATTAGCTTATCAAGTATCGGCTAATCAGTCAAAAAAAATCCCATATCGGTCAGGCCCTAAGAATACTTAAGGACTGTTTGTATTTGTAAAAAATGATCTGTAAATACATGAGGGCGACCCGTCTAGGTGCCGTCTATGAAAAACACTGGTTCACAGTATGTGTACATTCAGGCATGGTTACCTGTGGAACTGCATTGCCTGATTTATTTATCTGCGCTGTCACTCAGCGCCTTGACGTTTGTGATCAGGAACTGTGGTTAGGGGGTTCATCTCAATTTCCCAGAGGTCCTTAGGTAAAAAAAACTCATCCTGTGTGAAGTAGTGCCGAAGAACAGTTGAGTTATACGACAACCCGGAGATGACTTGGTGAATGTATAGACGTGGAAAAGATGGAATCCTTGGGTGTGTATATGCAGTCATGTCTGTCAGGGTATTTGATCCGACAGTTAACCCTGACAAACGTCCCCCCCCCTTTGCTTCAAGTGCACAAAGACCATCAGATTGTCTATAAAAGGAAACATCGCCCACATTACTTCAAACCTCAAGGTGAATCAGGGACTGTGAGTCAGGGACTGTGAGAGGTCAGCGGATCGCGGAAATATTTAGATTCACTGCTTCGTGTAAAATCTCACAAGGAAGACGAGGCAACTGAGGTCACGTCGAGTAAAAAAAGAAACTCTGACTCAACAGTCAGTGTGAATGTCTTTGGGCTGCTGGCTCGTTTCAACAATGACATCAAAGAAGGTGTGATAAAAAACACAACTCAGGACGAGAAAGAAAAGTGTATGCCTTGTCAGATTTCAGATGTTCCTGTTGCAATTTTGTTCATTATGCATGCACACACAAGCACACACACACACACACACACACACACACACACACACATGCAAAAAAAAAGCTCAAGGTCATTTCCTGTCACAAGAAAGAAATTAACCGCCACATCATTCAGGCTAATGCAAATAAAAACCCTGCGCACAGTCCAGCACACAGGAAATGCCCAAAAGCGCACCCAACAAATCCATGCACACAAGGACACACACACACACACACAGGAACAATACAACTACATACACACAGATGGACTCATGCATACATACGGGTGTCAGAAAGCATCATCATTAGCTGTCAGCCGGCCCAACGTGTCCTCAAACTGTCACTAAAAAGAGAGTCACGTCCTCGCTGCTAGCCCTCGCCCCGAACCAGCACCAGCTGCCTCACCATGACAACAACACATAATCTCTGAAATGATGAAGGTTTCTCTGAAAAGATATGCCCACATTTGCATAACTGTAATAAAAAAAAGAGTCTGTTTATTCTTCAATAGAGGCTAAAGATAAGATCGTAATGTGGATTTTAACCCGTGCTGCCTGCTCAGAGGACTATGGGCTACATGGGCATCTTCCTTTGGCTTTACTTTTTTGGTTCATTCATCACTTCCATCTGCTTTTAGCACTTTGAAGGCAGCATTTTTATTGGTGAGATAAAGCTCTTGTTTATACGAATTTGGTCGCCCCAGTGTAAGCATTAGCAATCAACCCTTTCAATTTATCGCAGTGTCGTTCTTACTCTCTGATGTGCGCCAATTCTTTCCACCGCTGCCTGACGTTATTATCCTGCTGTCGGCTAAATCTTAGCTTCTGTTTATATCACTCTCATTCATGCTATAGCACCACTGTGAGAAGTCATGAAGTAGTGACGCCATGAGTTATAATAGCAGGGAACTCTGTTAAGAGCTCTCTATTTTTTAGAATTAAAGGGGACATATAATGAAAAAAAAAAATCCACTTTGACAGTGTTTTTGAACACATATTTGGGTAACCTGAGTGTCTACCGACCCACAAAATGTGAAATAAATCCATCCAGTCCTTTGTTTGTGGTCTGCATAAGTCTTACAACACAGAGAAAAATACTCTGTTTCAAATGTGCTCTCCTTGTGATGTCACAGTGGGATTTGGTAAAAAAAAATCCCCTCCCCTCCCCTGGTATCTCCACCCATGGACTCCACCCCCAGTCTAGAGCAAAACTTTTGCGCAGGTCTGACATTTTTATTCTTTTTACAGAGGAGTGATGTCTACCAAGAAAACTCGGGGGGGGGGGGGTCATTGCATTTAAAGAGACACACACACCAAAACGGAGCGTTCTGAGAGAGCTGGTTTATACAGGGTCACAAACCTCCTCTGGTGCTTGATTCATGTTATATTTTGACCAAAGCACAGCACAGATGTTTCATTTAGACCACAGGGGACTGTTTGAAGATGTGGAAAAGGGAGATAGTATGTCCTCTTTAAAATATTGCTATTGGGATTTGATAATTGTCTGACACGATTCAGGACCATGATATATGGCTTTATTATCATTTTATCCCACCACCAGTCAGTACTGTATTATTGGTGTTTGCTAATGCTAAACCATTTTTATCAGCAGTTCATAATAAAAAATATGTCCCTGCCCGACTTATTAGCTTCTTTAACTGACCACTTTACAGTTAAAAAGATTAACCAGTACCAGAGCTCTCAGATCCTCAGATCGAGGTCAGCAGAGCTTGAAAAAAAAAATGTGTCCAGATCGTGACGAGCATCGAAGCGTCCAAATGGGACCATCCTAATGAATCATTCACAATGTTGCTGACTCATTCAATTCCACTTTGTAATTAAAGAAAATGTCAAAAAAAAAAAAAAAACACAAGATCATCACTTCATGATGATTTATGAGATTTATTTATAATCACTTTTTACATTTATGAGAATCTGGAAGTGTTTGCAAAGAACTGCATGCAAATCGCCTGAATAAGTCGGAACATCACGCACCACTTCATCAGAGCATCATCCGGCTCCGAGGCGCTCACTGTCACACACAGATGACTTTGTCTGCCAGCTAATGTGCCACTCAGGCGTATTATCTATTCAAATCTCAGTCAGAGAAGAGTGCAAAAGTAGCTGCCATCTTGCATTGGCGTTAGATTAGGGTGTGATGAGGCATAGACCATTCTCTTTGGAGTACAGGTTTAAAGCTAATCTACATTACAGCATATATGTAGTCCATGGTAGAAAGGGGGATCATCATGTTTAGACTGAAATCCTCATTAAATCCAATGTGTTGCCATCCATTTGGTGCATTAGCATACCTCCCAAAAGGCCAGGGGTAACTCACAATACGATACCTAATCCTCAGCCCATTATAATGATAATATCACATTGATATAACATTGATCATTGAGTCTAGAGCCAGACCGATTTAAGGCTAGCCGATAATAACGGCCGCTATTAGCTTATCCATGTAAGTATCAGTATTGGCAAATTTTATCGCGGATATGCGCCAACTGGAAGTTCAAGTGTTCCTCATTTGGCAGATATCGGAGGTCAACACAAGTTCAATTCATGAAGAACAGCCAATAGCATTTGCATAGGAACAATACTTGTATTTTAGCATAATCACAGTTCTACCTGTTGTCAATGTTCTACTTTACAGACTGCGTCCCCGTGACCTTTCAAAGTTGAATCGCTCCAATCGAGCGCCGCTGATTCAATCAGCCGAGCCTGAAACTGCTCCAGCTGGGACGCTGATTCCTGCCACGAGCACCACAATGCATTAAAAAGACCGCAATGCAGCTCGGGAAAGACAATTAAAGTGAAACTTCTTCATTTGGATCCAAGGAGGAGGTAATAAGAAATGGTATGTGACAAAGTTTGAGGAGCCAGTTGTTATTTTAACGTTGCATACCGCTGCTTCAGATGGATCTCCCCGCTGTGAGAAAAAATTGACTTTTATCCCAGGTGTGCCGCGTGGAGGCGTGAAGCATGAATAAGTTATAAGTGAGAGTCAACCTCCCATGCCCTCGTCCCTGCAGTGAAGTGCAGAACTGTGTGTACATATGTGTGTGGTTAATGTATTAGTTAATGTACTACAGTCCACCAGGGAACAGGAAAATACTCTGATTTATGGGCCTCACTGGTGGCCTACAATTAAACAGAAAGATGAATGCAAGAAGCAGGAAGTAGAAAAGTCTCACTTTGCTTATAGTGGAAGAAAAAGTTAAACGTATCCCCTATGGTTCCCCATGTAAAGTAATACACAGATCCTTGCAAAAAATGCATGTTTGGAGTATAAAGTCAGCGAGTGGAATCCAAAACTGGAGCATTAATCAAACCACATGCATTTTGTATGAAGCTTGAGAGGGGGTTTCATACACTGTGACGACTGCATAAGACAGCCAATGAATTATGAATGGAATAAATGATGCTCTCAGTTGGATCATTAATGGTTGAATTATTAATCCGGTCTTCAGGGTGTTAGGTTCAGGTGTTATTTTAATAATCCGATGCTATCCGCCGTAGTAGTGCTTCCTTATGTAAAGTTTTTTTATTTGTTTCACCTTTTTACAAATCTGACCCGGACAGGAACCAGCTGTAACAGATGTTAACTCAAGAAACTTTATATAAAAAGGTAAAAACTGCCTTAAAGAGATATAAACCCCGATCAGAACCAGACTCATGTTGAACAGCAGTCGGCCAGAACTGTATTGGGGTCCAGAGGGGATAGAGGGAGATGCAAAATACAGCTAAATCATGTTACTGACTTTAGACTCCAGGCTTTGTTGGTGATGTTTTTTCATCATTTGGAAGTATGCTTGCTCGACGATGAGCTTGTTGGTTGAGTTTTAGCAACTAAAAATACGTATGGCCAGCATCCACTCCACCACTCTTCCAGTTTTTTTATTGGCTTGGTGTTAGTTAGTTGGAGTCAGCATTTCCAATATGGCGGCCTGCCACCATTAGGCTTCTTAATGCCTCTTAATTCACCAAGGGCGACACCACTAAGACTACTCATTGACTACTTAACGACTGCTTGAGACTAATAGTCCACTATGGCTCCAGAAAACAAGAAGATGGACGGAAAAACATCCCATTTAAGGATGCAAAACAGCAGTCAAAAAAACAGTGGGTGACATCATAGTGGCTACTTCCATTCCTTATAGATGGTAAATCACTGTAGGAAAGGAAACTCCATATATGTGTTGAAAATGTCGATTTTAGCCCAGGCCGAAATGTAGAATGTTAAAACTCTGCTTCTAATACATGACTGAACTGGATCCTGTAGCAGAAAGAAAAGAAACATGTAGGAGGTTCAAGAGGCAGATTAAAGCGTATAGGTCACTTCAAATTCAGACTGTCGGACATGCACAGGTAGTTTCTTCGGCCCACAGAATCGACTACCAGGGGACAAAGCCTCTAAAAGCCAGCGACATTTGCGTCCAACATGGCCGCTTGCCCCGGCTACGTGTCTTATTTCTCTATTGAGCTCGAGCTGTCCCCTCGGGCGGTGCCAACACCTCGTCTTTATTCTCCCAACACCAGCGCAGATAAACACAGGGAGCTGTAAACACACAAACCCCACACACCAACACACACACATTGGCCTCAAAGGTTCAATCAATAAAACCCTTGCAGCACTTTTCCAAAGCAAAGACATTTCAGGACTGTCTTATGTGTGCAATTGAGTAAGCGTGTTTTGTTACTGCTCTCAAAAACAAACGAGGCGATCCATATGCCCATTAGTGATATTGCATTACTCGCCATTGGCATGCACGGCTCTCTACATCTCAGCATGTGTTATCTGTTTGCACAAAGGAATCCATCCCCAACAATGCGTCTAGAAAAAGAGACAATCTCCACGTTGTATTCAAGTGCCTGACCCTTCCTTGAGAAGAGCACCCCCCCCCCCCCCCACCGTGTAACACTAATCAGTTTGTAGATGCAGTTTCTCATGAAGAGGCTAACACTGAATGGATCAATCAGTCTGGGCACATGGTGGGAGACAGGCACTCTTGGAAACACAAATTGACCAACTTGTGAGGATCCTGTGGGGAAGGCCATTGCTCTCAGATGCACCGATACACAGTACTTCCCTTCCCTGCCCGAATAGCCAACATTCTAGTTTCTTGTAATTTCATCAAGAAGCATCAGAAAATAAAGTAGTCGGCTTAGTTGACTTCAGACTTTTCTGGGCATGTCTCTCTCTCTGCCATTACTCAGGGGATACGCTGTTAGCATGCTGAATTCAGGGGTGCTCAGACAATGAGAGATGCATTCAGGTGAGCTCAGAAATGGGAGTTGCCCCCACCCCCCCAGAGCTCTAAACCTAGGGGAAACACTGAGTACTGTAACGTTGTCTGCTTCTTCCATGGTGGTAAATTGGCAGATACGTCCAATAACTTGCATTATTATTGGTCCTAACAGAAGTGTTAGCCATTGAGAATGGAAAAGGGAAACTTTTGCAAAATATGCAGATAAAGAGCATCTTAGTTTGTCGACTCTTTTCCTTTTGTGATGGTAACAGAAGTGTGAAATAAATTACAAATGCTTCATAACTGTGGTTAAAGCTCACAAAGCTAAAAGGTCCATATCGGTCGGGGCCCTAGTATCTGTACTTTGATTTGACTGAAGAATATATACTTTTGCCACCTTTCAAGGGAACTTTCAGGCACAAACGTATGCATCTTCACAGCAGTCAGGAGAAAATATCATATAAATACATATAAATCTTCTTAGCTTGATTCTTTAGGGATTCAAAAACAAAGATTTGTGTCGAAATGACGCAAAATATAATACATCAACACATAAAGAAATCTACCAAAAGCCTGTTAATAACAGCCAGAATAGCAAATAGCCAATCATAGATTTGGAATTTTGGGGTGGCACCTAGGGTGGCCAAGGGGCCCATGCCACCCCTAGTCAACCCACTGGACACGCCCCTGCCTTGACTATGAAAAAATGATAACCTGCCTGCACTTGGCCTTATTGCTTTTCATTGAGAGGAGAAACTACAGTGCTGCCAATAAGCTTGTCAGTCATCCTCAGGAAAAGCCCCCCAAAAAAGAGTCCACTTTAAATGAATCTACTTGGAAAGACACATACAGGCAGATGCAGTTCAAATGAGGCCTTTTCATTTCTAAAGGAGCTTATCTAAGTTAAATTCTCCTCAAAACTATTAAGCTGAACTTCCTCTCAAGCCATGAAAGGAGTCCAATTTTCCACAACAGTGTCGTTTTTCAAGCGGCTCCAATCCTGTTGAGTAGACACATTCTTCCTGTGGTCTTCCCCGGAGATCCACGTTGACCAAAAGTTATCAAATCTCCAGTAAACATCCATGAGACCGCTTCGCTGTGTACTGTGTGCACGCAAATCCAATTATTTTTATATGGCCGTTCATGAAGGATGAGATGTCCGCTTTGTATTTTACAAGCTTCCATGTTGGATTTGTGTTTTGGACAATGTGATCCTTTGCTGCTGCTGGTTGCCCTCATAATTATGTATTTAAAGATCGTCTGGTAAGAAAACTGGGTGCACCACAATGTTTGGCAAGCATCTTTCATTTTTACTATTCGTTCACTGGCCAGACTTCATTCTTGTGGGCTTGTTAGTGTCCGATTCAATTTAGCAAAAAAAAAGAAGTCAAGGTATTGGCTTTATTTTGGGTCAGCCAAATGCGTTCACACCGATTTGTGAAAACTGAATGCATGACCCCTTTGAGTTCTAGTCTGTTATGCTATAGGAGTCATTTTGCTGGCATGGGTTGGGTCAGCTAGTCCCCATAGTGGAAAAGGTCATTGCAAATCAATACAAAGCTGTGAGTGGTAATTTTCGTTCAATGATTCAACAAATCTATTAGGACAGAAGTGGTTACTCCCAAATGAATCGCATGGGGGAGCTTTTATGTAATATCTTGATTAAAGTTCTCATTTGTCGAACAAAACACTCCCGTCTCTGCCGCTGTTCGCCCAGTTTATGTATTCCCTGCAAGGACCCATCGATCTACTTTCTGCTTGTAGGCCAGACATTGACTTGGAGCTTCAGCTAATCAAAGAGCCAATTAATGCAGGCAGCAGTATGCACAGCAAGTTAAAGCATCGATCAATGGCATACTAAGCCGCAAAGGCACAAAAACTCTGTGAACCAGATGAGACAAATGGTGTCAGCTATTGTGTTGTTGAGAATCGTCTTGTTTGGGAGTTATCGTCTCTTTGCATTGAGGAGGTCTCTTCTATTGTGCACACGATCACTGAAAAGGTTTTGTTGACTCCAGCAGGTGGGAAAATGACCTTTCATTTATTCATTGTCTGAAATCATTGAGGGTGACACAAGGCAGCATCTTACTGCATGACAAAATGGGAAATGGAACAAAAACCTATTTAACCGTGAAACACCAGGATATAACTTGAACTTTGGCTGAATGGAAATGGAAGGGAGGAAGTGGAACTCGAGGTAAACTGTTCCATTTTGACAAATAAAACCCACAATATTTCAAAAGATGGACGTCTGATATGAATTGTGATATGAATATTGACAGGCCTTCCTTCACATTTTTGTTTTATCTTGAGCATAATCTTCTTTGGCAGCCATTGAAGTCACACAAACTCCTCCCTGTGTCTGCTGTTTTGCTTTTTTCCTGCATAAGTCAATTAAATCAATCCAATTATTTTTAAATTTTGATTACTTGACTATAGGTTCTGAAAAAAATTCCACTGTTTAAAATAGATCAGAGCTCAGAGGTTATTGATTGGCCCTTTGAGTTGGCTCACCAAGTTAAAGGTTTCCAAAATAAAAAAGTCCTGGCTTTAAATTATTTGAAAGGCAATGCAGCTTTACTCCATTTTTGGCTTATCACTTATTTCCCATTGCTCACTGCTGGGACTTTGTGACAAAAAAAATACAACATTTTGCTGTTTACAAAGTGAAAAAGAAATGGCATAGATTGAGCTGTGACAACTTTCTACATTTGTGAAGTCAGGACTCATGGTGCCTGGTAATGTAGCTGCTGTTAAGAAATCTTGGCATCTTATTGAACTCACAGCCCTATCACTCAAATCATCCTTTCCTTGTTGTATTTCATGGTTCACTTGTCCCAAAAAATAGCCATCAACACATGCCTTGGAAAAAATTATACGATGGCTGGTTTCGTCTAAACTGCCTTAGATTTAGAAAGGTTTTGCACCTGACTAGCCTTATGAAATTCAAAGCTTAAACCTTAACTTATTGACATTATTGCAAACTGTTGACCACCAGCTAGCACACATTTTGTTTACTTCATAAGTCCAGAAATGAACTGCCTTAAAATTAAGCATGAAAACACTGATTAACGATGACATCTTGTTCTCTGGAGCATCATTTAACCTTTATGCTGAGGTTTGTCTTTTGTATATGCCAAAGCTAATTAAGTTTACCATCAACTAGTCTTTATGGACCCCAAATGAGGGTTATGTTATTTAGTTATTTCATGAACTAAATGGCCAAAAATGTCAAGGCTTTTCTTCTACAGTTAAACTGCAAATGGGTGATAAATACTCATAATAATACAAATTAAAAAAACTAAAAATGGGGGCTTAGTTGGGTGATCGGCGGCCTCAGTGCAACTTGCCATATTGCTACAGGTCTCTAGAACTCCCAAGGGATTAAACACGTTCTTTCCAAAAGATATTTTCTAGTTTGGTGTTTTAATGATAGCAGTGGAACGTACTATTTGGTACATTGGATTAAAATCTCTCGTTGGTGTTCCACTGGGCTGGAATTTGTTTAATGTACAGGCCAATGCATGCAATTCATATTGTCTCCTATGGTGTGTGACATTAATCCTGGAGAGACCACTCCTATTTTGATAAAGTCTTCAACTATATTGTAAAGTTGGTTCTAAAGTCTGATGTGTCTGTGTGATCAGTCTGTATTTGAATCCTCATGTGAGCTCTTGCAGCGGTGGTGCTATCTGTACAAGTTTCCCAGCACATTTAACAACAGACAGACTAGAATTGTCCATGTAGTGGTTGGCACAAGCTCACAATGTATTGAAAGAACATTGGAACACCAACACAGCTGAAGCTGCAGATGAGCCAAAGTTCTGTGTTTAGAGACAGAACAGGCCACTTGACTAGTTCACGGTCCATCACATCACCAAGTGTCTTTGGCTCTTGCAAGCTTGTCATTGTGCAGATAAACATTCAAGTGCCATGTTTGGTCACCCGTAGAACAAACCAGCCCATTCATACAGCCCAATAGCCCCAGGGTGGATAAAAGGGGGTCAGTGCAAATAAAATGCCATGCCTCTACTTGCATCTAAACTAGCCTTACTTCTTTCCAAACTTTCCCACTTTAACTCGCTCTCTTTTCAAACAGATTTTCTTGAGCTTTGGTGTAAGACAAGGAGGTGGCCAGCAGCCAGAATTTGGCTCTTGGGGAGCTTGGACTTGAATGCCAGGCCCTCGAGTCCTCAGCAGAGAGATGGGATTTTATAGCTGGAATGTGGGGGAGTTGGCTGGGCATGAAAAAGATTGGACACATTGGCAGTCGCTGGTGCCAAGGCCCCCTAGCTTGAAACCCTGCTGGGCTCCAAATATGGCAGGAAGGGTGTTAAAAACTGTGAGTAATTTGAGCTATCTGCAAATAGTTAGGACTTCAAAAGGGACATTTTTGATACCCTGCTATTCAAATCACCAACTGTCACTTTTCATGAGAACAAAGGGCAATCTCTTGTCTAAATCCCAAAAATATCGAGGACAAAAAGTGGAATAAGGGCCTGGGTCCACAGACAGCAATTTTTGCACTGGCAGCGCCTGTTTTCAATATAGAACCAATGTAGTTCAGCACTCAACGCCTTCACACCGCTCTCAGTTGAAAAAAGTTCAGCTTTAAGAACAGCACCATGCTCGTCTATGTATCTTCTCTCTCACCAACCAATCACAATGAAGAAGGGGCGGGACATCTGATATCACCTCAGTCAACAATAATGGCGGTGCAGATGCCAGTCCAGCTCGTCTTTTGGAGGGTACAATTTCCTGGTCTAGAGCTGTTGATGCCAGGACATGACTCCTCCACATTGTTTAATGTTTTCTTGGTGACTTTCCCTTGAATAAAAGAAAATATTAAGCCCACAGAACAATTTAAAACCCCACAATGGACATTATTGAGGGAAGAAGGAGTTAATTTTTGTAACATAGCGCAAAAAGTGATTTCTTTGGGCCCATCTCTAATGAGGAAGTTGCTTATTTTGGACTTCAGCGTTCAGAAAACTTGAACAAATACGATCTCAGTCACTGCTATGGTCACAAAGTTTGATTAGAAAGAGATCTTAAGAAACCTTCAATCACTCAATATCTTCTTAATTGCGGAATCCCAAACCTTTTCATCTCATTGCACTTTTAACATAGAGCAGCTCCAGACCATACTTTTTGTAGTTACTATAGAAAGAGATCCAACATGAATCCACCAACAGCCAGAAAAAAAACAACCTTTTGACAAGCAAAAACCTCCAAAACCCGACTCATTGAAGGATGGCTATCTGCTAAGATTAGATTAGCTAGTATACCGGATCTTAAACAACCCAATACCTGCTTAAATCCCTGATTTTTTTTTATCTACAAAACCTTTCTCATCACTGTCAGGAGCCAGGCACTCACATGTACGCTCGAGGATAGTGTCACGTACCCGAAGCTCCCTCCACGCAATGTTTCACTTCATTTTAGCTCATCGCCCGTAGCTTCAGGTATGCAAACTGTCACATCCTGCTACATTCCCCAACAACTCCCTCTCCAAAATGTCTGCTCTGATAAGGGAATCATGTGTGTGGAATCCATAATGTGCGAGAGAGGGACTCGAGATCTAATACGAGTATCTTTGTAAGGCAGTAATGGAACAGTTCGATGGTTTTTGTTGGCCCTTCTTGAACTGAATAATGAAACACTTAATCCATCTTGAAAGAAAAGGTCAGTGCACTACCAAGACTTAAGTACCAAACTTATTCTACAGAAGATGAGAATCATTTAAAATGCATGGGCAATTCCTCAAGAGCTCAATATTGTGTGAAAACCTATGAAAGTCATATTTTGGTGAATTTTTGAAGGCATTCTCCTAATTGCATGATGTTCAAAATGGAGCCTTTGCACAAATGTTCAGATGGTAGAATCCAACTGACTGCACCAGCAGTCAAATCTTTATGCAATATTTACAACTGTGTTGTTGTGTGCTGACCTTTAACGAACAAACAAAAGAATCTGCAGAAAACAACACAGCAAAAGTCAACAGTGACATTTAAATGAGCCTATCACAAATAACCCCCCCCCCCCCGAGTAGAGTAGGTAGACACGCATGTTTGCCATAGACCTCTAACGTCAGAATGCAGCTCAGTAAAGTTGTCCATAATTGATTGCAGCATGTATACACTATTTGAATTATTCATTGCCGATGTCAGTTGTGATTTAGCTCAGACACAATGCGTTGCAGTGGAGCATGGTGGGCTTTTAAATGCTTGAAACTTCAGAACATTTATGGGAAACTCGAAAGAGAGAGAAATTTGAAACCACTCATCACATGAAGTTGCAGTTGAATGGTGCGGAGAGTGAGTTTAATATTTCCATGCATGATATGGACATTTTACAGGAGCTTACAGGAAGGAGCTCCAGTTAGGAAATGTTTGAGAGCAAAATACACTGAATAGTACCAATTAAAGTTACTGGTATAGTAAAATAACGCAAAAAACTGCCCTTCAGTCTTCATTGATGTACCTTGGATAGAGCTTGGAGTTTGCTTGTGCATTCAAATTTTTACTTTGTTAGGAAACGCAAAATTTTAAAGGTCATGGAAGGACTACAAAACTACAACTCAATCAAAAAAGACCTATCATTCTGACAAGCAGATGACCTAGCTTATTGATATATCCAGTTCCAGTGTCGAACATTGCCAATCGTGATATGGATATGAGTCCAAACAAGCACTTTGTCTACATGGGATGGTATGTTGGTAGACATAGACCAACGCCTACTGGGTATTTGATTGGTAGAGATAGCAAGCTAACACTTAAACAAACATAGCATTTTAGTTAAGTTAACATGCAACGCAGAACAGTAATGCCTAGTCCACAATTTCAGTTACTTGTGGCTTGTTTCAAGCTGTTTAAAAGACTCAAACGAACACCCTCAGCACCTTAAATTTAACATATTACAACAACAAATAAATTCTCCATTGGCTCAAATACATTGCTGCCAAATAAAGGTTACAGAAGGACAAATGGCATCTGATTATTGGCTTTCCTGTGCCTTTACATTTTGTTTTAGTCATTCTATCCCCTCATTCAAAGTTCTCAGCTTCTTAAAAACCATTGTTTTGACATGTAAGGTCTTTATATTTCACTTTTACTTCTGCAGTTATTTTAAGAATCCCTGTGCATAATCCAGCTCCTTACAGTTAAATTAAAGACCTTTAAAAGCTCTAATGACACACTGGAGTACATTCAGATCAACAATGCTAACCAAAAGTCGATGAGGAACACATGTAGTAAACGTAGTTTAAGTCAATACGCAGCTGCACTAAAGCCACGCGAAGACAATGACAGCAGCATGCACGTGCATTCAGCTCCCACGCTTTAACCACATGGAGCAATCAAGCTTCTTAAACACCCTCACACCACCCCCGTCCTGACCCACACTGCCCCTCCGATGTACCACATCTCATTGTGCATGTGCTACGATGAAAAAGAAAAAAAAAAAGCATCAGAAAGAAAAGCTTAAACCTACTGCTTCTAAAGGAGCGGTCTCAATGAAAGTGAATTAAACAACAAAGGAGGCACTTACATTCAAGAGCCTCACATGGTCCTCTGACAGAAAGGAAGAGAAGCGTGCAGTGATTCCAGTCGGAGAAAACAATTGTGAGTAACCTTGGAGAGAGAGAAAGAGAGAGAGGCAGAGAAAGTGAGAGAAAAAAGAGTGAGAGGGAGATGGAAAACAAAGGTGAGAGAGAAGACGCAGATTCATACATCCACACAACCGGTGAGCACACAAATCAAAACACTTAGGATCTTTTTCTTGCATCTCCCCTCCTCCTCTCTCCTGTTCAGCTTTGCCCCCCCCCCCTCCCTCCCCCGGACCCTTCGGGTTTTACTTGTCATGTGTTCAGGCTCAGGCAAGCGTGAAGCGGACGGAGGAAACCGGCGCTGCAAGTGCTTTGTCCAGCGGTTGGGAAAACTCATGCTTCCATTACGTGGAACACTGAGCTTCTTGGCCCCTTCTGTGCGTCTGATCCTCAGCAGATGGATGGCGAGGCAGGAGACGGTATCCAGCATCTCGGCTCATCCATCAAATCCTTCTGGGATATCATCCTAAAAATAAATACAAGAAATGAAAATTCATGCATCCTGTGGAAGAATGTAGATATAGCTCTCTTTCAGTTGCACATGCACAGCTTGCTAGAACTGTACATCTCAGTTTAACCAGCCTCCAACAAGTTTAATGATATTCTCCAAATTCCCATTACCCCACTGCAATTAAATGAAGACATCATGCAGTGCACCCATTTGCTGATTACACAAGATATTACACTCCATATATCTTTCTTGTTCCTTCACTTGAAGAGCTGATGCAAACTGCCTCCATTTCTTACTAATGTTTGCACATTTCATTTACCAGCTTTGACTTGCTTTTAACTTTTAGTGGTCGTCACCCAAGGGGATGAAAAACGACGAGCAGTTGGATCAGCAGATCTTTTCATTTTCCAAACCCAAACCAGTTTACTCTCGGAACTTAAAGTTAAAAATCTGATAGAAGTTATTGAATTTCCAAGGCTTGTGTTTCCATTTCACCATTCTCAATTAGGAAAATCAAGCAGAATTCTCAATACCTTTGGAATTGGCTTCTTCACCTTATTGGGAAACTCAACATTTTAGAGCTGATAAATGACATTTCCGTTTAGTTGTTCCTAGAATATCTCTTTTATTTAAAGGCTTTAATTGAACGTCTTTCTCTTAGATATGATATGAATGTCTTTGAATGGACGAAAGGTTGTTGATTCATTGGTATGATGCAGTCCTTGGGGGATATTAACCTTCTTCTATATTACTTGATATGTGTTTAAGATAGCCAATTTCTCAGTTTGCTGATGATACCGTTGTATTCGCTTCTAATGAGACTTTTGTAAATTGGACTTTTGCTTGGTGTCTTTATAAATTTATGATGGAGTAAGTCATCAAGGCAAACTCAACAGAGACACACTCTTTTACAAACACAAACGTGTCTTATTCAGCAGTCATGCAAGCGTTTTTATGAGTTTGTAGCTAATCACAGTTTTGCTTTAAGCTAAATTTAAATCTCGCCATGCTCACAGTGACTAATCTAACATGCTGATGGAATATGTATCACTATCACCTTCTAGCCTACACTTCAGCACTTTACTTTGAGAACAAAAAACTAAGGACAGCTGAGGTTTAAGGAAAAGTCATTATTTTGAAGGTGCTTGGGTTCAAAACATAGCATGTCTGAACCAAATTTCTTGACAATCTATCCAAACACTTGTGTTGGCATTTCTGTGCAAAACAGAAAAACTCCACATTGTGGAAGTAATCGACGGTAGTCGAGGTATTACAAGAGTCAGTAAGATTTATGAATGTCTGGATGGAATTTCATGGCAATCCATCAAGAAGTTTTTGAAGTATTTTAGGGTCAACCTGAGTAGTGGACCAACCTTCTGACCCTGTGTTTATTAGAACCGTGCAACTGCCTGAGGATCCATTCATTATGTCTTTTATCAAGGAATATTAGACAGAGCCCTTCATGTCAAGATGTAGGGATCACCATAAATGGGTCAATGGAATGTGCAAAGATGGGTAGAGTGTGAATTATGACTACAAGAAGATATTCCCCATGTCTTAAATATACATTTGACAAAGCTAGGAAGGTGACTTTTTTCTTTTAAAAGTCTGAACCTGATGGTACAATGCAGTTGTATTTCTATAAAAATTCTAACCTTTGCTTTTTATTTGGGATTGTCTTTGGCATCTTATGAGAATTCTGGCTTAATTGCCCTTTGTCCTTCCATTTGAGTGAGTGAAAATAGTGTGTTAATGGAGGACCAAAACCCTTCAATTGGGCCTTACAGTTGTATTTACAATCATAGCCAATTTGACGAAAATAACATGAACAGAAACATTTGGGAATAATACATCTAGCAGTATTTATTTCTTGTTACATGGTTGTCTTGGTGATGGTTTAAAAGGCTTTGGTTTTGTAAGTAAAGGTAAAACATTGGCGTGTGTGCGCATTTGCTAGATTGACAGGTGTCTTCGACTATAGAACTCAACCGTGGTGTTTACCCAAACCTCGTTTTCACCCAGCATTTATATCACTTTGGTAGCTGTAGCGAAGATGGTGGGTACCGTTAAGCCGCATTTCAGGCTTCAAAGCATTTGAATGTCAAAAAACATTCAATGCTTCAAAGCATTTAAACCTCAAACATGTCAAAAAATCCAAACATTTCTCTGCAGTCTGTTGCAGAGCACTAGTGTAACTTCAATGTGGTTATATAAATGGACTTTGGAGCTCTGCAGTGTGTGTTTTGTACGTTTTTTAGACTTTTATATCGATTTGACCAATGACTTTCAATGAAACTTAAAGCGACTGCATGAATGGGGTTCCTTTCTTTCATGGTTGGCACCATTGTACTCCCATTAAACAGCCAACTAATGTGTTTGGAGCGTGTTTTAGTCATGCAGATTAACCCATTTCCCCAAATTCTGCTTAAGGAGGGCAATGTGGACCCCCTCCTGCTGGCTTCGGCTTGGATTTGAATGGCCTAAGCTGTTCCAGAATCCCCCCCCCCGCCAACAACATGATCAGCAGCTAAGTCAAGCTCCACCGGGGAGCACAAGACCTGCTGATGAGGGCCGGCATGCCTAATCATCTGCTTCAGTGCATGTTGGGAAAAAGAAGTGATTAAAGTGAATCCTGAATGAGCCATGCTTCTGAGAGATGGCTTTTTCGTACTCTATAAAGATTACAGAGGACGTAGGGCTGGTTTTCATGTCTATATCTTGGCTCCCCTGTGCCCATGGACATGCAGTGAGATAATCTTGAGATGCGCTGGCTTGCCTGCAAAGTGGTAGGATAATCTTACAAGCCACCCAGGAGAAGGCATTTGGTCTTTCATGTGTAATATCATAGTCATCTTATGAATGTGCATTTTTGTATTCCTGCTGAGACGGTCGCTTCCCAAATGGCCCTCTTGTTACACATTTATTTGATGATGGTAGTCCTTGCATAATATACACAATTCTTCCAGAGTGTAAGTGATCATTGACGAATGAACATTTACAGTTGGTCTCTTATGAGACTTTAAAATACAATTCAAATGTATTGCTTTTGTGTGGGTTGCAGTAAAATTTCCCCTGAGTGCCAAGATCAGACTTTTTTTTCCCCCCATGCCATACCCCCCGGTACTCTTATTACTGCTTCCCTTCTTCTGCTTTGCTGCGGTGAATCACAACATAAAGAACGCTGTGTCTCCCATTAATTTAACTTGAGGTGTGTGAGGCCTTTTGCTTTAACTTTACGACAGGTGTACCATCAGTTACAGGCTTTTTGAAACGGTTTTTATATGTCCAGTTATCAAAATCCTTATTACTGTTAATACATGGAAATGGGTCCATTAGAGGTGTTGTGGACTACTGATCTCAGTCCAACCCTAACCCTATACAGTAAGCCTTTGTACCTTGTTACTCAGACTTAAAGGAACTCCAGACTTACTGCACAGGAATGTAGACTATTTGCACCCAAACCATTATAGCTATTCCCTTCTGATAGCATAAATCAAACAGTTTTGTGTGAAAACCACTTTGACATTAAAACACCGATAACAACAGGAAATTTCCCAGCACACAGCCAGATGTGTAACATTATGAAACTCTTTGGAAAACCATTCAGGGTTAGCACAAAAGCCAGATGAGAGTCAAGGATTCTTTTTTGGAAATTTAAAGTGGAAATGTGACAATTACTTTCAAATAACAAAAGTTCTAACAGAATCTCCAATAAATCGTTTAATGAAGTAAATACCGGGGTACTGTAGAATCAGTGTTTTGCACTTTGCCCGCCTGAAGGTGCAAACCTGCCCCCTTACAGCAGGACTTGATTTATAACCCTCCAAAGTCCCACACATCAAAGTGAATTACTAATACGTCCAATATGTTCCAAACTGACATGTGAGGGGATTCTTTCAGAGCTGGCCCAGTGTGCACAGAGATTCCAGCTGTGTACTGTATACAGTTTGAACATGAAACAAACAGGCCATGGCTGCTTTTAAGCGAGCATCAAGCATGTATATATATTTTTTGCCGCTACTCCCACACAAGCCAGGAGGAGGTCAACTCTTGTTACCGGAAGGGAATCACTGACACACATCCCACCGTCTGTTGACCCATTTAGCCCATCTGTACAGCAGAAAAAGACACATAAAAGCACATGTCTTGAAAGTAGAGGTGACATACGCTCTTGTACAGGTCATAGTTACCAACATTATGGCTCTCCCCTTGTGAAATAGTCAGTTAACACAGCATTACATTTTGGGCCAAAGGTGTTGGGAAAGTGTAATGGCAGAACATGTTGGTGACAAGTGGCAATCATCCCATGAGTACTCATTTTGAACTTTAAAGGAATTCTCTTATGATCGCCAACAGCATTAACAAATAAAAAGCAGGCAATGCTTGACTGCAGACGTACTGTATATTCACTTTTTTCCTTCTGGGCATGAAGAAAATACATCCATGTTTGTCATCGCCAATTAAATTTACAGTACAGTGGTGTTGCATTATGCCCTGCAATGTCATAAATGCTTCACATTCTGTAACAGCTCAACCAATAACAACAAAAGTCTTTATCTGTTTGAAGAGTCAGTCAGTGCACGGCTGACTGCAGAGCCATCCGAGCATCATGGCTCGGGGGCTGCTCGCCTCAATAAAAGGAAGTCAGAGGGGAAATTAAATGTTTGCTAATACATTTTTTTTTGGGGGGGGGAGAATTGTGGGAACAAAGACGGAGGTGTTTTACATAAGTCCGTTGGACCATGAGCCAACCGCTTAAACAAGCAAACTCCCCTGTTTGCTTGAGATTTTCAAACGAGGGGTTACTTTATATAACAGCAGGAATGAAAGGTTTACAAAGCTGAGGGTTGTTGCAAAGCACAGGAGTAGTAATGTCCACAGGGACTTATCATAGAATCATGTCATTATAGCTACAAACAGAGACGTTCCAACTTATTCCATTGACTAAGAAGCCAGAAGCCCATGACTCCATTTCTTTCTGAGCAACCGTTGCTGGATCAACAAATTGTCATTACTTAGGGGTTGGTGGTTAGCATTAGTGTTAGCAGGTTAATTATATGTAACTTTAGGGTTACAGAATGTTGTACTTGTGTTGTACCAAGCATTACCATTAGAACCAACAGTTGTCTTACAGTATTCTCCTAATCAGTTGTTCACAGAGTGTGAAAGTAGCAGGCTTTCACTTTGCTCTCACAAGTCTTTGACCTGTTGGGGTGTTTGATTTACTCTAAGTGGACAGTTATTTCTCCTTTCCTTGCCATACTGGCACACAACAAAGACCTTTATCCCCAGAGTTGTGTATCCACGTATCTCATATCATATCTTATTGAAGGTGTGGAAGCCATTTCTCACATCTATTGGTGACACAGGGTTTTCCTTTTTCTTCACAAGTAACCTATCCATTGAATCTTTTTATATATGTACGCTGATCTAATTTATTCTTAATTCAGTATTTTTTTCAAAATATACATTTATCAACTTGTGCATCATGTTCTACACATTTCCCCCAAACTCTTGCTTTAGGGCTTCGTGTCAGTTCTCATGTTGTAGCCAACAGTCGGTCCTTTACATCAGGATTTTTAATTTCCTTGGATTCAATAGGGTCCATCAGCATGAACTTGTGAGTCCTCATTTTCTTGTGTTTGTTCATTTAAAGAGAGTTCCTGACTTCTCCACGTCCTCCGTGTTTTGGCATTGCTGCTCTCTCCTCGTGTTCCAGTGCCTCACACTTCAATGCAACACGGAACAACAGGAACTGGCATTTCTGTTGTGCCTCTCCGTGCCCAGTCTTGCCATATTACTTGGTATGCATCTGTCTCTTTCCATGAGCCTTCATAACTTCGGGCGATGCCTCAGGGCTTTAAAACATGTGCAGGGGGAAGGGCAACCTTGTCATGACCGCTTACTGCTTCGTGCCAGCTTCTCCTGCCAGACTCTGTTGACCCGTGGATGCTGCATAATTATCCTATATGTGCTATGCACACATGCAGGCGGAAAGACTCAGCTGTGAGAGGCAAATAAGCGAGCTGACCTGGAAAAATAATGCCTTTACACCATGGGGCCCTGAGGGTTTGATGGGCACTATATAGGAGAGCGGCTGGCAGGGCTGAAAGCATTGGCAATATCGGCTGCATCATCTGTGTTTGGTCAACATGCACTGCATTGTTTGAAACTTATGCAGAAACCAGCTTGTTAAAAAATGGCAGCTAGGTCAGTGGCACAACTTTTAAGAATATGACACTTAAGATACTATTATGACATCCTTTCTGGATGCTGTCCTGTAGCCGATTTTTAGCCGATATTCGCTACAGGACAGCTGGACTCTGCAGCGGGTGAAGATTGGGGGCAATTAATGGATTAAAACTTTCAGTTTTATCAATATTGACTCCGAGTAAGCGGACTTACTATTGGTAACTTCATATAAATGGCCAATATGTCGGTATCAGATCTTTTCTCCCCAATATCAATACCGAATTGGCCCCAAAAATCCCATATCGGTCGGACCCTACTTAAGATCATGGTATAGGGAATGGTTCGAGAACACACTTGACAAACGTTCAGAGGGACAGAAACATTTGATTTTTTTCTAATACATTGGTGATGCTTAGCAAGAGTAGTGTGCTGGATTTTTTTCTTTTCCAGGAGAAAGTCATGAAATATGAAATGTTTGTTGGCAAGATTTGTAGTAAAGCACCCAGCCAGATGTTGCTGATTCATTTTTTTGGAGCTAGAAAGCTTTCTCTTTTTGGCATACTTTTTCAGAGCAAACTTGGTGCCCTGAATGTGCCAAACTGATGCTCCATAGTTCCTAGATAGTCCCATTTTGAAGCTTAGGGCCCATGATGACTTCTTGGTATGCTAACCTTCACATGTAAGCCGGTTGTTACTTCAGTGTTGCTCAAATCCAAAGACTTTGCTTTCCTTTATTCTAAATTCAGATATTATAACAGTGAAGGACTCTTAAGGACACTTAAAGACCTTTGAGCATCCCTATGGCGCTCATCCTCATTAGATAAGGGATTGAAAGCTGGCAAGGCTCTCTTTTAAAGGGTCATTTCCTGCTGCTGCTTCCGCCTCCTCCGAGCGTGCATGGTAATTTAATTAAGTCCACTGACTTTTCCAAAGGGCATCTGCAAGAACCAACACAATTAATAAAATGGGTGACTCCTCTGCTCCTTGTTGCTCTTTGTTCCCCCTTTTTCCTCATTTGAATGGCTCAGCACAACCAACCCACCAGCTCCTGCCTTGATTTGCATTTAGAAAAGTCAAATCTGGCCTTTTTCTCCTGTAATTATTCATAAACTTTCAGTACAAAGTAAATAGGATGAGAAGAATTGGGTAAAAGGAGTTATAGCAAAACTTCTCTTTTAGGAGTTTACAAATGCAAGATTTATTAGTATGCAGATGGCAGCACATGAAAGCTACGAAACTGAATCTTCATTGTCAAATTCTGCAACGAAAGTCATCACTATCACAAGCTAATGGGTTTGAGTGCATGACACTAGAACGTGATCTCCGCCGGTGTGTCAGATTGTGGCTCCAACACGCCTATGATCCTCCGGGAGTCTACTCATCCTTCTCAAATGTCAGTGTTTCACTGATGCTGTGGCTTCCAAAATGGCGGCCCCTCTTTGGGATTTCTCTCGAAAAGGGAGGGTTATTAGCACGCTGTTCTTTGGCTCAGGGGTCCCATAGGACAGTTCAAAGTGTAACGAGGTTAATGAGCAAGAAGCACGACTCAGACTAAAGGAAAACGGCTCAAACATACAGAATTAATTCAAAGGTTCAGACAAAGAACTATGTATGTCAAACAATATAGATGAATTAATCTCATCCAGAGAATAGGAAGATACATTTGAAGGCCAGGGCTTCAAATCAAACACAGACGAACAACATGACTGTCAGCAGGTTGACAAATGTGTCATTTTGATCATTTATATGATAGATATTTATTTAATCCAAATAAATCAAAACCAGACCGATAAATCAGCCCGCACGATAATATCGACCGATATTCTCTTATCCAGTGACAATTGATATCGGCTTATTTTATCACAGATATATGTCGATACAACCAGATTTATTTCCCAGTTCTTTTTCTGGCTGTCACCAGCAGAGGGCACTATATGGATTACAACAACTATCATCACTCTCCAGAGTGTCAAGCGATGATGCATGTACATGCACAGTTACTTTCCAATTGAGTGACCATCTTGTCTTCATTACATCTTTTCTTTTCTACAAGTGTTTGATCCACATTAAAGCACATGTGTCTATCTATACTATATCTATCGATCTACATATTTCATACATCTAAGAAAGATATCGGCCAATATATCGGTATCCCAGATCAGTCGGGCCCTAGTATAAATATAGTCCATCATTTGGGACATGCTGTATTGTATGATTTGTGTTTAAAGTATGACCAAAATGTGAAGGCACTGTTAGGATTAATCCATTGCAACCCTGGACAACATCAAACTGTGACGAACAAGGCCATGCTTCACACAGGACACACATGTAGGACATTATTGGTAAAGATCTTGTATTATTCCCTGACAAGGAACATCTGTCAAATGCTCTGTTAAACCAAAACATTGAAAAAGAATTCATATGGCGTGGAGAAATGATGGGAAAATGGGGACTTTTCAAGTTTTTGTTGGCCCAATCTGACCTTCGAAATCCGCTTATCTGCGGTAATAACAATCAAAAGGCTTTAGAGATCTAGTGCAGTGAGTAAGAGCTGATAGAGCAACAAGGGTGAAAAATCTGGGCTCCTCATTTATTCAGTGTAATTCAGGTTAGAAGTCCCTTCTCCAATGACACCAACTCGCACACAAACACGCACAGACTCACTGCAGGGGTGGTTTGAGGATACAGCAGTCACTGTTAGAAGGTCACAGTCTGGAGGATTGTTCCCCGTGGTGACAAAGAGAAAGGTTGTAAGGTCAATCGCAGGGCAAACATCCGTACAGATTCACACAGAGACAATAATTGTGTACATGCATAGTGATTAAATAACACAATTTATTTAATTTCTGGTCGTGTATTTTGTTGTAGTTGCTTTACATCTTATCCTCGTCTTGGTTGAATTGATTCCCCACACGTTGTTTAGAGCGTTGACATATGCGAGACATGTTGGAAGGGATTATTTGTCTCCCAACCTCACAGTATACCAACATCTGTTTCCCATTGCACGTCTTCAATAATGCAATTCCTCACCTGCTTTTAGCACACTGCTTCACAAACACGCTGCACATACGTCACAGTCTGTACTCTTGGATTCTTTGTTTAAGCTTATTGACAAACCATTGAGGGGTTTATATGTTATGATTTTTTCAGTGATTTTAGTTGGGTAAAAAAAGTACATTTGCAGATCTCATATTTGTATTGAATTTGACCCTTTTGACTTCCACACTGATTTGACCAACATGGTCTCAATCCCAATGTATCAAATAGGGCAGCTCGGTCGGTGGCTGTATGCTTGAACATATGTTGACCATCGAGGGTAAGCTGCACATGAAATGAAATGAAAAATAAGGGGTGGAAAAAAGACATTATGTCGTTGAATTTATGTTCATGTTGATTGCTGATTTGCAGAGAACAATGGGATTCCAGGCACAGACTATAAAGGTCACTTTAACTCAAATGTGCACATACATATTTCATACAAATATTTCCATAAATCTTGTGCTTTAGTTAGTTGGGATTTAGTCCCTCATCCAGGGAGGGGTAAGGCTTTGTTCAGTATTAACCAATAGCAGCACAGGATTTGTTGCTATAGCAGGACTACTACCATACATAATCCCGCTTGTGGGGCTCATCCACATCTTCCTTCAGAGTTGAGAGGTCTGGGTTTTTGGAGAAGTTGACGTATGAACTAGTGCCTCAAAGATATATGCACTTCTCATAAGATAACCTCGGCCCGTGGCCAAAGTTACATAGTGCATTAATTAGGGGAGCGAGCCACTCTCTGTTGAAAGTTATTGTTCTGTTCAATCGACCTTTGAAACCACTATTTAAAGGTGGAAAAGTTACATATTGCTGCTTTATACTACATCCCATGACTAAAACACCAATAACAGCAACTAAAAATGATTTAAGTGGGGAACCCAAAGTGTCTTTTGTGAAGGAATGGCCACTTGACCAAGTTGCTGTACAGAAAGAACGGACTGGATGTAACAGCCATAATGCTTCTTCTTCCTACTGCTGCACTCAACAGTCCGCCCTTTGTTACTTCTCGAAGTCAAAAAACCCATAAAGGTGTTCTGTTATCCCAGGGCATAAAATAGCAATTCTATATTTGCTCTAGTATCAGCCTCTAAATTCCCAATTGAGATCATGTTGAGAGCTTTTCGAATAAAAGGGCCAACCACAGCATCCACTTCCCTTCATGTATATTTCATGCTCTCTGATTCTCCGTACTGTATTTCTACATCTGTAGAAGTCCATATTTGTACTTTTACCAAGCAGGACGTCTGAACAATGCAGCCTTTGGCTCTTAGGAAGCATTAAGGCCCGTCAGATGAATCGGAAAAACCCAAGCTTTGAGTGGGAATGAAAAGCTCTCAAAAGCCACCACATGAAATCTTAAACACTTCTTGCTTTTTCGTCTTTCTTCTTTGCATCTGGTGAAAGCAAATCTGAAAGGTATCATTCAGTGGGTGTACAACACTTGTGTTGTGTTTGTAGCTTGTTGGGCTTGTTCCCTGAAAACAACAGAAAAACATGGACACAGAAAGTGGATGCTGAATAATTGGAGTTTAGTTTTTGTCACTTAAAAAGTGTGGAACCAGTAGATGTGTACGGTTTATGGGGAAAAAAAGAGAAATTGGAGTCATCCATTCATCCATCCATTATCTTTACCGGTTTTCCCATTTGGGGTCGTGGGGGGATGGAGCCAATCCCAGCAGTCATTGGGCGAGAGGCGGGGTAAACCCTGGACTGGTCGCCAATCAATCACAGGACTTACATAGAGAGAAAAACAAGCAAACTGAAGGCCGATCTACTCATGTACAATCCCTGCAAATGCAGATTTAAAAAATCCCATTCAACCCTTTTCCACTGTTGCTCAATCCTGTGCTTGGAAAGACACATTTGAGTCGGATGGTTTGTTTCAGCTCTCCAAGGTAATGGCAAATTTACGAGGCGATTAATTCTTTTGGTTCCCAAATGTTACTGTTCAAGCTCTGTGCATTTGAAACTTATGTTTGGTCCATTTAAGTCCATGCTACCTACAATTTAAAATGAACCAGAGCTTGTTAAATGGAACATGAGCTTTGCAGCCCAACTGGAGGACAAAGCACACATGGTTGGAATCCCTATAACTTCTGCTCAGCATGACTGACATGTATTCATATTGAAAAAGGTATAAACCTTCTATAATGCTCATAATTGTAGAACACATGGGGAAGTAATTTGTGTAAGCTCATTAAACCATGAAACACCTTACTATACCGTCAGACATTAAGGAAACAAGGTATCTGGAAGTGGTGGTTTCTCTGTCAACAGTTGTTAGGTGGGGGTTGTTTCTGTTTGGATAAATCCAATGAAGAAATCGTGAAACAGACTGGAGATTATAACACCGTTTAATCGGCCGAGGTCAGACAACTTCATCAAACAAGCATGCTTCCAAATCACTTGACTGACAAAGTGCTGACCAAGTAACAGTGTTCACAGTGCTGCTTATATTCTGTCAAAAAGGTGCAACCCCCAAATTCCTTTCCATTTGGGTACATCACCATAAAACAATAAAGATGACATGACACTGATTTGTATACGTAACAACTGTAGACTCTCTGTCTAGCAAACAGTTGCTGACAACATATGCTTGGCTCCTATCCAAACATAGATCTGCTACTACTTAGGTGCTTCACTCATATAAGTTTACAGCTTCAGACACCTAAAGGTAGGAGTGTTAACAGGTGGTAGGCAGACTTGATTAATACATTTCACGAAGTTACCAAGATTAATGAATTTCATGAAAATTCGTACTAACAACAGTGAAGCAGCCAGAGAAGGTAGGCGGTTTTAAGGCACCCCCACTGCCATTTTGGAGGCCCCTCGGTTTGCCAGGCAAACGACAAACCATCAGGTGTTGCAGGCTGAACTTCTTCAGATAGCATCACAACCAAAAATGTGGTTAAACTACTACAAATATTAGAGATGCTTTTGAAAAATGGATCAATAACATAGATTAGTTAGAGCCCTAATAATGAGAATCAGAAAACCAAAAATAAGGCAAAATGACTCTAAGAGAGACAGCAACTCCAGAGTCAGGTGATAAGTTCCTGGTTAGTTGCAAAGAGCATCTCCTCAACCATTGGATTTTCTCTAACTCATGCCAACTCATGCTTCCATCAAACTGCCAAAAAAACGACTTGAAGAGTTACACAATCAGATTTAGCTCTTACGCTCAAGAGTTACATCGGCTTCGAGCAGCTGAACTCTTAAAATTATCTGAAAAATAATGTTTTTTAAAAACGCCTGGTGGGTCATTCAAAGGGCAAATTATGCAAACCTGTCCTCAAATTAGTTCCAGCACAAAGTTTGCAGAAAATCCTCCAGCAAGTGTTGGTTTTAATGAGCTTATATTTTGTGCTCTTGCCCCTGATGTGGAAATTGCTCTGGCAGATGCAACCCAAACACTTTCTGCGACTATGCAGGTCCTGAACAACAAACAGCATAATAAGCTGTTGTTGTTTTTTTTAACTGCTGATGCAGATGAAAAGACACACTAGAGCATGCCTGCGCCATAGGACACATGTGGCCTGTTTGAAGTTAAAGGCCCAGCTTTAGTGAATGACGTTCAGATCTGTTGGTTAAGAAGCCTGTTTGTTGTACTAACCAGAAAAACACCAAGCTCCTCTGAGGCATGAGGCAGCTCGGGTGTCATGCAAAGTTTTTGTTTCTGCTGAACAAATTACAGGTTAACTCTGAAGTTGTTTTTGCATATGCCGCCAGCTTCCATTTTTAGGTATGAACCTGATATGCGATAACAATCTTTTGTTTTTGAGGTCAAACTCAAACACACAAATCTTTAGTCACTTGACCTGCTGCCGCCTTATGCCGCTCTCTGGCAAGTCGACAGCAAAACAAGCTTCATGTGCTCCAACTGTCCTGAAGTCATCCCCCGTCAACACATCTTAAATCTCAAACATGTGGGGAATACCACTTGATGTCAGATGGTAGCTTTTGGCAGCCCTCTATCTCGTAGAACTCATAAATCTAGAGTAGATATTTCCCAGAGTATTTAGTTGAAGGGGCACAAAAGTTGACAGTGAGTTGTGACCAGCCAGGCACTTGTCTTCCCGTACTTGTCAAGATGTGGCTAGCGTCATTTCTGATGCTGTCCTTTTAATTGATGTTTTGATCGGCCGGTTGAACTCAGTTGACTTAGTATCAACGGTATTAAAGTCAGCTTAGGACACGCTTCCACCTCCTCCTGTTGTTACTGCAAATTAACACACATAACGGGTGCTGATATCTAAGCGCTGGTGATGCATTTGGAGTCCAAGTCTGGGCAGTAGGAGTTATTTTATGCTTTTTAGAGAATCAAATAACTAATTAAGACTTGGGCCCGACCGATGTGACCGAAACGATTTTTGGGCCGATACTGATACCTGGAAATAAATAATAAACTTAAATTGAATAAACCTATGTATATCGACACATGTTGGAGATAAAGGGTTAGGGTTAGGGTTCCATATGTCTGACGGGAAATTTGCTACCGATACTCGTGAACTTGTTTTATCCTTGCTCCATTGTCATCAAAGGGTTAAAATTGCTATCTTTCCATGGAAGGAGGCCACTGAACAGTCAGCAGCATAACATGAGCTCTCCGTCTGCAATGTTACCTCAAGAAGTAGGGGAAACTGTCTCTGTAATTCTATCTAACATGGGGTTTTCTCAAGATGTATAATTTGGTTAAGTAAAAGCTTGAACTCATGGAAAAATAGGAATTCAAATGAAATTGCAGACTCTGTGGGAGTCCACAAACAAGGCTCTTATTCATTGTTCATACTTTAAAGAGATGCAGAATGACAGAGCAAACGGAGGTCTTGGGGAAAGTCGTTGGACATAAATTGTAGTCAGATGTGGCCGTTTAGCTTCTCCTACTCCGACCAGATGATCACTTTGAATTTGCATCAGCAGCCACCGAGATAGTAGATGAAGCTACATATGATAACTACCCCCCTTGTCATTGTGAAAACAATAAGACAGTTGCACTCTTTAAGAGGAGTTGAAAGCACTGGAGGCTGATGCAGACCTTTCTGGAGTTGATGAAAGACCACAGATGTGGGGCCGACACACCCTGCTCAAAACCACACAGTGGATATTTCCACCCTCTGAGGAAATGGATAATTTGAACTGGACTACTTCTGGCAGACTTAACATTGATCATACAACTTTAGCTTTGATGCGTAAGTGGAATTAATAACACAGCAGTGTTCTTGTAATGCTCTTTAAAGTATCACACACTGGAAAAGTAACCAAGTCCTGTAGAAAAGTATCTCTTCTGAAGGGGTTTTTTGCAGGCTCCATCCTGATGTAGTTGGACAAGAAACCTGAATTTGCCGTCAGTCATCGTCCAAAAGATGAACCGCACTGTCATCCTCCATATAAGCCTTGGAACGCACCTGTAATACCTTTTGAGCTGCATATTTAGAATATAATTGCATGTACCACTTGCAGGTTCTTCTATCAACGACTTGAGAGAATGGAAAAAAGGTCTGTTCAAGATGTATTTGATGGGGCGCTCGTGGCCGAGTGGTTAGGTTGCACACCATATGTGCAGAGGCTGTAGTCCCCGAGGCTGGCGGCCCAGGGTTCAAGTCCAACCTGTGGCTCCTTTCCAGCATGTCTTTACCCACTCTCTCTGTCCCTAATGTCCAACTATCCATTGTCCTGTTGCGACAATAAAGGCACAAAAAAGCCAAATATGTATTTGATGAGGAAAGCATTTAAATCCTGGAAATGAAGGTTGATGCACTATAAGCCTCCAAGCTGGATACAGAGAGAGCTATCAAACAGCGAGTGTAATTTTATGGTTTTGTGCATAGAATCGTAAAGTCTCTGCATTAATTCAAAGACATTTGTAAAATCACAGTGAAGAAATAATGCCCGCTGCTAAAAGCTCTGCAGCCATAATCTGCTAATTCATTTATTGGAAGAAAAAAAAAAGGAGAGTGTTTTTTTACGATGCAACTTTAATTTTACATGCACTTTTCAAGCTTCAGTGTTAGCTTCTTATTAGCTGACCTTGTCTTTGCTAAAGTATGACAAAATGTTTCTCTGTGGTTGTTGTTTTTCCTCCTCAAGCAGGATGTATCACACAACCAAAAACTCTTTTTTCCTCAATAGCTTCTTTATTCACTTTGGAATTTGACTCCAGCCATTCTTACTGGAATACTGTCTGCAAGGAAAAGAGAGGTTGTTCTCAACTGGTGTGTCAGGACCCAAAAGTGGGTCCCAGAGTCATTTCCATTTGGCCATGGTTCTATTTTAGGACTAGGTGATATAATTCCTTGTGACCTGCATGAAGATTTGGCAAGTTTTTCATGGGCTCAACCCGCATACTCAGCTCTGCTGCTCATCCCACAAATGCATCTTCCTTCCAAATGTGGCACCATTTAAAATCGAAATGAACAGGCTTTCCAACTGTATAAGATTTAATGCCAAGAAGCATTGTTACAACAAAGAGTGAATCTACCAAACACAAATTTCCTTACTTTTTGTGCGATGTTTAGTTCACCCTGAAGATACGTGTTGGGCCGACTGACTTTGCCGCCTCTTTAGCCTCACCACTATCGTTTCTAAAAATAAAAGCAAAGCCTCGTATAAGAGCTCATATCCCAGAGGGATATAAAGTTAGACGTGCCATAACTGCAACTAAGTGTTGCTTGTAGACGACAAGCGTCTGTGGCTTCTATGCGTTACACTTGAGTAATTCATGAGGGATCTTTTCCTCCTCTTCACTGAGAAAGTGGACACTTTGAGAAGAAGGGAAATCAAATGGAAAGAAAACGGTGAAAGTAAAGAACAGACGACACATAACCTAGCAATGAAAAATTAATATGCCCACAGTGTATAGGATATAGTCATATCTGCACGTTTCTGTAAGACTAATTTCCTGTTGTAAAAAAAAAACAGAACCGTGCTTGTGATACTCTGCAAATACAATCTCACAAACTCACATTTTTACTGCAGGCATGCACATTTTTCTGCAGTTTCCTCGTGCTTTATAAACAGGAGGCTGTGCTGTGGCTCTGGCTGTGGGACAATGAAAATGTCATGAAGTTTCCCCGCAGAAGAAAAGCAAAAGCAGACACTTCCCCTGGAAAAGCGGCGGTGAACTCAGCGGCATGTGCTGGAATGTTAATTGTGAGTCTGTTCGGAGGGGATAGATCTTTTTCTGATATGACGGGGACAGAGTGGGAGGAATTGGCAGACAGACTCGAAGATGAGGAAAGTAAGAGTAGAAGGGGAAGTGGTACGGCTAACTCGTCTCTGCTATCAGTCTCTCTACGCTTGTTAAGAGTTATAAAATTACTATTGCTGCACCATTTTGCCGGCTGATAACATTAGAATGTGTAAACGCTTATATGGCCTTATAATAAAGGCACAGGAAAGGATTTTGTGCACAAGGAAACATTGCAGAATGGCTACTAACAACAGGCTCTGGAGGAGAAGAAATGCAGAGGTGGAGCAGATTTCTGTACAGTCATGCTGAAAGAGGAGCCGAAGAGACAGCCAGGTTCTCATGTCCCTATTATTATAGCACCGCTGTCCCTTCTCCTCTCTTCACCTTCACCATCCTGTCATTCCTCCCTTTTAACCCTCCACCTCTCTTTCTACTCTCTCTCTGCCTTTGCATTTCCCTCCTCTACTGCCCTGTCATGTGTCATTTCCATACCACCGTTTCCCTTTTTCTTTTTTGCTGCTCCTGGGGTTTTTTCTGGGCCACTTGACGCCTGTGCTCACCAGTCACACAGAGGACAGGATCACACAGAGAGGCAAATCCATCTCTAGACTGCAGGAGGGACCGCTGTTTTGTCACTCATAACTGCTTAGGCAAGGCACAAAGCCAACTGAATTCAGGCTGAGAGGTGCTTTTGACTCAGGTGTCTTTTTTCCAGGTGCTTTGAGTCTGATCTTGCTGAGGCTGTGTAAGATTCAGGGCACGACCGATTTGTGATTTTTTGGAGCCGATATTGATATTGGGGAGAGAAAAAAATCAGACACTGTTTCAGCAACCGATATTTTCCTTTGATCTATGTTCCATCTTTAGAGATAGATGGGATAACTTAGACTAGATTTGTCACTCAACTGGAGAGTAACTGTGCATGATACCAATAGTCACTGGATTAGCTAATATGGGCAGATATGATGCTTATTAACCAAGTATGAAGGAGCCATTTCCAAAACTCCTGGCCAAAATCCGACCTTCAGGGTGTCTTTGTTGTCACGGCGACCTCTATACCCTCACTATCCAGAAAAGACAAAGAAAAACTCTGTCCACATCTTCCAGGCCGGCCGGCATCCGCACAACAACTTTAAAGTGGGCAATCAATATTTCACAAAGTCTCCCGCGCTTCCCCCTTGGGCTGCAGAGGGCCTTCACCAAACAATAGGATCCTGACCTGCATTATTCATCCCTCACTCATGCACCCCTCTCTCAGTCAGACACAGGGAGCCCACGGGGGGATTCAACTTTCCCAAACTGAAACTCGAAGAACCTTTTCTGCCCGTCCATTTTTGAAACCTCTGCGGTATTTTTGAGTCGCCCTGGTACCATCCTTAATAATGTTAACCACGTTGAATAATTCATGGCAGGTTTTTGTGTCCTGCCAGGAGCCGCTTTGTTTGATTGAACGTCGCTAAGTAAAGCAAACAAAGTCGAGAAGGACTTTTGATTCCAATGCTTAAAATTTAACCCTGATCATGTAAAAATCCTCCATCTCACATCATCTCCAAAAATGTCTAATTAGAAGTTTTCCAATCATCATTAAATCTAACTTTGGCCTATCAATAGGAGTAACTCGGTTATTACACAATGACTGAAATCCTGGCTGCAGATTTTTAATGAACTTGACATTTAACGCTCTACGGCTTTTATAAGGTTTCCCCTCATGTCATTTCATAATGCGTAATTAGGCACGGACTTCAAATAATGTGCTCGTGCAAAAAAAAAAAAAAAGGAGATGAGGAGAACTCGGCCTCAATCAGTGTATTATCTGCTCTCCCGACCATTACTGAAGCTCGCTGCGTGATAGCCTCACAATTAGACGTGGAGCTGATTGCACATTGATTATGAGTGAATGAGGGTAAGGGGGAAGGGGGAGGGTCAATCGCGGCGTCCGAAGTGACTTTGAAGAGCGCAGAGAGGACTGCAAAGATGTGTTACCTCGCTTCTCTCTGGAGAAATGATCATGATCCAGACCCAGGTCCCTAGTGTGAAACCACCCTTAAATATTAAATACACTTTACGTTTTACGGTAACATACCGTAAGTGTTCTGCTTGTGACCCGGAACTTGCATGCTCTTCCTTTCAGTTGTTTTTTTATGTTACCATGCCGACATGTCACAGGTCCCTGCTTCCTCCCGACAACAGGTAAAGCCCCCCTCAGCTCAGCTCTGTTTTTTTGGACCGCGTTTATCCCAAGGACAGGTGCGAATGAAAGCCAAACGGTCAGCTCTGATGACGAGCCAGAGAGTAACTCTGGACAGGATCTTCTCACTATCACGGCCCTTGCACACGGCACAGCAGGAGGATTCCACAGACACCGGCTGGCAACCACGCCTTCGAAGCTCATCCGTTAAAATCTCACTCGGATGCTCAGTTCAAAGAGATTTTCCACACACACACACACACACACACACACACACACACACACACAAAAAAAGGCCTCTTTGAAAAAATGTTGAACTGAAGAAGCCTGACAACATAAAAAAAAAACATTAAAAAAAAACCGACTTAATCACACCCCAGTTCATCATGTGTGTTCTTCCTATAAATAGCAGCACTTCAAGGAGTGTCAGTTTAGCGAACATCACGGTGAAGAACATTAATGCTGCATTGTGTTGCCTTCAAGTGCTGTGAGGGAGTAGTGACTTCACCAATGAGGGGCTCAAATCAACGCAGCTAGAGTTCGACCGTACTGCTAAATAGTCCTCTTATTGATCTCATCAATACAAAAAAAACAACAAATTGAACTGAAATCAAAAGTGGAATTTAAGCCTTATAAATGATTCTCCTGTTAATTCAAACCAAACATTTTGAACTGCTCTGACTTCTCTGACTTATTTAGCAGCCCCCAAAGTGAACTCCTCATCAGGAATGTATCACTCACATGTTTTATTCAGCTACTATAATTTATTCAAGGACATTTTTTTTTCTCACACATATATCACCAGGCAGTACTGAACGGTGGTGTACATGTGTAAAATTACACATCGGGCTTTAGCATTAGCATTTCTTATTGTAGTCCAAGATGGCGGACAGTTCAGGGCTGAAGGGTTTAGGGCTTTGACACCAGCAGAATCGTGGACACAATTGGTTACTGCCATAATTTTTCTCCATCCAACTGTGTGCCCCACTGGGTCTGTTTCTGGAACGTGAGCGCAGCAGCAGAGCGATGGTAACTTGATATGCTAATATTGGCTGATAATATTATCGGCCGGCCGATCAATCGATCAGGCTGTAATTAATTGGTCAGGCTCTGATTAACACTGGTGTACCGCATAGCAACAAAAATCAGGTTATTTAAGGGATTGGCAGCTTATTGTATTGATTATCTTGTTTTTTTGTTTTTTTGTTTTGGGGTCTCCTTGTATCTATGAATCAAGCAACATCTGATTTGCTTCCCCTTAACTCAGATCTTTACTCGAGGATATGCCAGCTCACTCAGTACGGAGCATGACCTCGTTGGAATCGCAGTTGACTGGAAATAACCGATGTACCAAACTGTGGAAACGTATTTGTTCTTGTTAACTTACACAACTGGCCCATGAGAAAGGCTGCATGTGTACAGCATGTCTGTGCATTTCCACTCCCGAGGGCAGATCAGTGTATGTCATGGTCGGTTGGACAGTCACATGACTCTACAGTGAATGAACACATTGGTAACAATAAATCATCCAGAGACTGCAGCCGTTCTGTTGTTAGTTTAAACCCAACACACACAAAACCTTTGCTTAGTCAGAGGACGTTGTGAACAGGGCGTTTGTGTACCATTTGTCATCTTGACTCATCCGCCCTTTGGAAAATGTTGTCATCACTAGAGCGTAGTTTTGCAGATTTTTTTAAGCTAAAAGTCCATCCTCTCTGTCTTTTCCCTGCTCCACTTGTGAGACAATGTGTGCTCAAACAGGCCGTTTGGAGATTATTCCCTTTGTGACATCACAAAGGGCAGTAACCCCTCCCCCAGGTGGGTGACACTCTCACAGCTAGGTGTTTGTTCTGCCCTCTGAGTCTGCCTTCTCACCGTAAACGACAGGGCATGGAGCGTGAAAGCCCGAGCCTCATCCCCTTTCAGAAAGGGGCGTGGTCAGACACAGCTCATTTGCATTTAAAGGTACAGACACAGAAACAGTCTGTTCTGAGCAAGGGTGAAATAGAGGGGTTTAAAGGCATGATCAAATACAGGATCAGAGTGGATTTAGACCAAGAAACTTCACAAATATGCTTTGTGGAGCTCTGAGACGTATTTAAAGTTGTTGAAAAGGAGGATTATATGTGACCTTTAAGAGTTTCATTTAGGATCCACATGTCTGACAGTTTCAGTTGAATTTGTAGGATCGTGCAGCTTTGTGGAGGTGTCCAATCTCAGACTCCTTTTGAAGGTGAAACATGTGACTGAAAAAGTACATAACACCTAAAGTCAGGCGTCTCTCTGCTGTCATCGATCCGTGCATGAAAGACAATCTACAGAGGTGGACTTATGATGTGTTCTTTACTTCTCTTTTCTCAGGCAGTGATGTGGTTTATTAGACAACGATTTACAGATGGATTAATTCAGGTCAGGAACCTCGTCCACGTTTTACTAACGTTTTGTCTCCAGGCCTGTTTTTGGACTCTGTGAGGCAACACATGATGACAATGAACCAACTAGGCCCGCTAATGAGGACCTTGTGGGCCCGGATTCCTCCGAGGCTGTGTGTGTGTGTGACCATGTGTTTCTCCTGCATGTGTGTGCCAAAGACGAAGGATTGTGCATGCACATCCTCAGAAGCCCTTCCAAATTGTGATGGAACAAACTTAAATCCACATTTCATTTGCAGATAATGCATGATTTTTTAATTTAACTCCCTCCAGTAGCTCTTCTTCTTCTGGCAGTTACAAATGCCTCTGTGTGGACGAGTTCATACGTACCTATTTGTGCGTGCGTGTTTTTTTTTTTTTTTTTTGTCTTTCAACTCGGCCAACTGGGTAACGCTACTGCGAGCCAAGTCATTAGCCGCTGAAATAAAGCAGCTTTGTTTTTGTTGTCATGGTCCACCAAATTCTATTAAAAAATCCGGCGTCTTTCCAAGAACAAAACCCAAAGGGGGACAAAAGAAAAAAATGGATGAAGAGAACCCAAAGTGCGTTATCCGAAATAAACTGCCTCTCCGCGTCCGCTGATGAAAATTAGTCCGAAAAACCTCGTTCAGCAGGATGCTACATGCTAATTGGAACCCTGGAATAAGTGTCCAGACTCTCACAATAACTGGTTCTCTCTCCATCAGCCAGACCTTAAGAATCCCCCTCACATGCAGAGTCAGACTCCCAAATGCTCACTCATTACCTTTCCAATATGTCTACTCCCAAAGCAGTTAAATCCACTTCTCTTTTTTTTTTTTTTTTTTTGGGGGGGGGGGGTCTGTGAGGTGATTTAATACCCCATCAGGCAACGCAAAGAGGATTGAAACCAAAAGCCATGAAATCTTTGTCTTACCTCTTCTCCTTTTTCCTGTTATCTCCCGCTTTTGTCGCCCTCTGTGGCTGGTTTTGTGTATTACCATTATCACACGTGGTCATTTGGGATATTTGCAAGAACAAGAGGCAAAAGTGTGTTGATTTCTGCAAGTTTGAACCCACTGCTGGAAGCTATTCCAGGCGGATGGCTGACCTCTAGTGGTGAAACTGGAGATTTACATGTAACACAACCTGAGTAATAAAAAGAAGGTTTATGTGGCCAACAGATAAATGTAATAAAAGACTGAGTATTTCCAAGAAACCAGGAAACACAAACATTATTAAAGGAGTGAATAACCCACCATATACCACACAAACACCACCTACAAGAGCGTGTCATTTCTGGAGTTCCCCTGCAGGACTGTGACATCGTTTTTCCATGTGACGCTCTATGATTTTGTGTTTTTCTTTATTGATCTTTGGAAATTCCACCTCAGGGCACATTTACCTCCTTGCTGAGCTTGCTCCCAGAGCCATCTTAAGATTGCGTCTTTTGTCCGACCAACCGTCTAATAATTGGACTGTGCTTATTGATTCATTGAACGGGTTCAACATGTTGAATCGGCTGGAAAAAGGCAGTCGCGTTGCGACGGGCTATTTCCATATTTTGATATCCCCATAAGACACCTTTGCACTACATTAGCTTTGGTTTGCTAGCATGCATGCTTTCCTGTTAAAGGGGTTAAACTAAACAGAACATTCAGACATCGTCCTCTCTGCAGGAAGCAACCTCTCAGACGTGTTGATTTACTTTGGCCTGAGCCCTGCAGGCTTTTTTTCTGCCATCTTGAGTGATGACTCATCTGACCCTCTGACATTTCCCCTTTGCTCAGTAGTCCACTGCCTCTCTTCGTTTTTGCAACACTTCCCTCACAACCATGTACTTTTCAAGGCCTAATAAGAGGTTTACGCGCCGCAGCTCAACCTGCACAGCTCCGTCAAGATTTTGAAAGTGAGACGCTGAAACAGTCTGCTCACGCCTCGCTCTGACATTTACAGCCGAGTGAGTCACAGTTGGGTTTTTTTTTTCTTTCTCTTTGTCAGTACATCTGAAGTCAGAGGCGAAGCTGTGAGGGTTAAGAGGTGAGGATGACATCTTATTTTCTCAGACTTCAGGGCTCCCTTAGCTCTTCAATGGCTGAATCCTCCCCTCTAACACTAAACTAGTAGAAAGGTGCAAGGTAGGAAAGGTACCACCACCACCGCCTCATTTTGAGCCAGGACAAAAACCTTGATAATGTATACATGTGCACAAGAACATTTAATCGCACACAAAAATCCAACTCCAATTCATAATGCAAAATGTCTGAAAGTAATGTTGCATTCATCTTTCATGAAAGTAGAACATGATTTAGTTAGTGCACTCTGCATAAGTCTTAGAGCGAGCTCTGTGATTCCCAGAGTGGGCCTCTAACTCATCAGTAAAAAAGCATTAAGAGCAAGAAGCCACCCTCCAGAGGAGAGCGTCCCAGCTTTTCCCAAACCATTTTTGGCTCAGCAGACACATCTAGAGCTTGCAGTAATTTGTGCCTTTTTAACAAATATAACTCCTTTGCAAGGAAATCAAATAAACCCAACATAGTGAACGTAGAGCAACCATAAAAATAACGATTTGCAATTGGTAATCCATGTCAAATTGAAGTTTAATTTGAAAAATCATTTGGCATGAATCAAATCTTTGAGAACAGAAGATGATTGTTGGCTCTCTCTCTCTTTCATCAGCAGAGGGCGCCATCTCTCTTTTTGCACGTCGTGGTCCAAATGGGGATAATTTTTTTACACAAATGAAAAATGATTACTGTTGGACAAGCTTCTGCTCACTTATGCTAAGCTAGGCTAATTGGTTCATATTTCTTCATTTATTTCTAACACACCTTATGCACCCTGGTGCACCTTAGAAACATAACTCCAAACATAAGCAGATACTTGCTATGAAAGCCCCAATGAGGAAAAGTATACCATGTAATTAGAGCCCCACCGATTTATCATCCAGCCGATATTATCCGCCGATATCAGCATATCAAGATTTAATTTTTGGCTTTTTTGTGCCTTTTATTGGAGCTTAGGACAGTGGAAAGAGTTGTTTTATATGACATAATGTGCTGATACATACATTCTCTTTTTAAAACGTTACCAAAGCATTGACCTTAACACCAGGTTTTATTTGAGCATATTTAATTCCATTGTAGCATATTGATGACACACGGTACAAAAACAAATACCAGACTTTCCTTTACAACTTGGACCCAGTAAACCCCACAAAAAATATCACCAAAAAACGCCATGAAACCAAGCTTTCCTTCGTCTCATGGTGACTTCAACAAGACAAACAGTCTTTGTGTTGGAGGACAAAGCTAGGACCACGAGGAGTAGGCCTCCTCTTTTTTCCATGTTGAATAAAAAAATGTTATATTGTATTTATATATTACAACACTCGACATAGAAAAGTCATCCAAGAAAAAAAAAAACTCATAAAATATGGACCTTTAGCAATGCATGGAGAAGCAGCTTTTAAGAGCAGGATGTATGGCACATTTATTTCCTCAGATATACACATTTACATAAAAAAGGTGCTTATAATTACAAGCTAACTGTTTAAATTAGCAAAGATGGATCCCATGAAGAGAGAAAAAAAGTGAACTGTTGGAAGCATCATGGCAATGCACATGCTTTGACAGCAGATGGCGCCAAAACCCTTCACTACTTTTTTCCGTTTCTACATACTTATCTTCAGGTCACATTCAAGAGATGTCCTTTAATACAGAGTGTGCACTGATACATGTCTGCAATGGCAAATACTACACCATTAGTTGAGAATAATGTGAAATATTTGCCAGCAAATACCCACTAAAATATGACATTTGAGAAGGTTTGGACAGACTGGTTGTGTGTGTGATCAAAAACTTCTCCCCCAACTGTATGGCCAACAATACTGGATAGCATTGACAAAACAAATGAGCACACCTTTTTGTTTTTCCAATGAAAACTGAAGCCACTAAGACAGACAGCTAGTAATACCCCAGTTTAAAGATTATTGAAAGGTCTGATTGAAAGAATAGATCTGTGTCCTATTACTGCAGTGGATCATTTCAAGGCGGGATGTTACGGTCTTAGCAAAATGCACACTTTAAGCCAACTTCTGATCAGTCTTTTCTTGAACTTGAACTTTGAACATGGGAAATGTAGTTCCAATCTGAGGTAATGAGATGTATGCTCAGCGTATATATTGAAATATTTCATACCAATCAGAAGAGGGCAAGTGGACAATTAGTTGCATAACATTTGAGCAATGTAAGAAACAATTCAAAACATCATTGAAGATACATTTAGAACCTTTTTTTCAGTAGCTCTAAATTTGTCCCATTTGGCCTTCCATACACAAGTTCTATATGACTGTGTGGCAGCATGTCTACTATTTGATTTTATCACTTTATTTTATGGATGGATATACTTTTTGAAATATTGAATAAATGACATGCTGGAAATGAGCCACATAGGCCAATGGCGCCCCAATAATTCAATACTTTTTGATACCACATGTTTTAAAACGATACAATCTGTGTTATTCTATTCATCAATATAAAAGGTTATCAAAAGTGCAGAAGCTCTCAAAAGACTTCAGAGCTTCAGTCATATATTCAACCAAAAGCTGCCATGAGCAAAAGAGAAAGAGCACTGTCTACGTTGCACAAATACTGGTATTTTTGGTATTTCTGCAAATTAGAAAGTGTGTTGCATTTGATACGAAATGAATGGTCATTAAAAACAGGAAATTGACTTGTGATTGATGTTTAAGACTTCTATTTTTGTTGCTTTGGATTTGAAATTGGTGCCAATATCGTTTGATTTTTACTAGAACCGTATCTAAAATTTTAAATTCTGGTGTCATGACAACAATAGTTGGCAACATAATCCATTTACACCAGTCTTGACAAGAGACGTCATGCTTTCGAGTCATAAACTGACCCCCTCCCCTCATACTTTGATGCTTAAATTTCTGACCAACACCAGCCAATGGTCACACAAGCTCTTGAACCATTTTACAAGAAATCCCTTAATGAAATGAACACAACTGTACGATAAATGTCCTGTAGTATAAAAAGAAAAGACTTTGGCACATTGTTCCCGCACTAAGTGGCAATATAAGCAAAGTTACAGCTGAGTGCTTGATAACTAGGTTCAAGCTATTTCGCCATAAGTGAAGTACATTCAATATTAGAGACAAAAACAGCAGTCGTACGAACACCAACATTTAGACTGCCAGTTAAAGGGCTGAAGTACTATTAGTAGATTGGCAAATTATACACTTTACATATAGATATTGTTAAGGAGGTCTATCAACAGTTTGTATATACAGTCATACATAATCTTACACTGATACATATTTCAACATTTGATCTTTTTGTACCGATGTGGCTCAACTACGACACCAGTACTCACGTAAAATTCAACATTTAGCAGCAGTTTACTACTAGTTCCATCAAAAACTGTTTTTAAAATATATAAAAATCAATGCATTGAAATCGTAACAAATCATTTGTTCTCCATTGATATATGAAGACTTGACTCACTAGGAAAAGCATAAATGGTAATGGTAACATCATGAAAACATTTTTGAGGTATTTCTTGTGGGCATTTTTAAGGACAACACATATAGGGGGCTAGACGCAGAAGCTACATCCACACTCAACACTTGTGGCTCTTGAATGTAAAAGTCTGGATAAGGCGGCAGCTGCGGATGTAAACAACAGCGGCATTGTGCTCACATGTAGGATAAGAATAGAAGGTCTTTTGGAAAGGATAAAATCCATAGATGAAGGGATAAAAGGTAAAATAAAGTATTATTTAAGGAGTGATTGTCATTGTTGGGCTTTGATCCTACCAATTCACCAGTTTCAAAGGGCAGCCATTTTCCCCCAGTCTTGGGCTTTGGTTGGAAAGTTCAAATGCTTTCACAATGTCACACGACTGTGTTTGAACATATCGTCCCTTAACTGCTGCTTATTGATTAGCTACAGGAAGTACAAGTGATGGTGAAGACACAGAAAAGGCTGTATCTCAAGTTAAAACAATATAACTAAAAACCCATAAGCTACCATGGAAAACAGCAAACATAATCATTTAACCATTTCCTTTCTAACATGTCACTCAATGCAATAGGAAAAGCCTAAATGAATGGCTAACATCGCCAGTAGCTTCTGCATGATTAGCAAGTCAAGGTGGACTATGCTAACAAGTTAGCTTACTAGGGTCCGACCGATATGAGATTTTTGGGGCTGATATCGATATTGGGGAGAAACAAATCTGAGACTCATATATTGGTCATTATCTTTCTTAGATCTATTAAATATGTGGAGATGGATAGATAGATCGTTTTATTGACGTATATCTGAGATAAAATTAGCCAATACTGATAGTTACCGGATAAGCAAATATCGGCCGATACTATTGGCTGGCTTATTCATAGGTTGGGCTTTAACCAATAAGGAAAGGCATAAATTACTAGCCAATAGTTAGCTAGGATTTGCACCTTTCCCATTGTAATATGGGATATTTTCAAACATTGATATTGGCTCGCTTGCTAGCCGTTAGCTGGATGTGTATATATGCCTTTCCTATCCTATTGTGTCGCACACACAGTAATGTAAGGTCAGAAGTGGTTGAATGCTAATGTCAATAGTCGACTAACAGTAGCTCATGGGTGATCAGATATTGTTTTACCTTTGAAGATGGAAAGACATGTCAGGTTCTCTGTGTTTAAATGTGATTTGAAACCAAGACCATGATAGTATGTGATTTTAACAGGATAAGAGCTTCCCACTATTAGCTTGATAAAAGAAGGAAAATGGCCCCTGTGTGGAAAATGGTCAATGGTGGGCGAGCAGAGCAGCAGTTCATAATCTCAGCTCAAACTAGAGTTTCAGGCAGTGCGTCAGCATTGTCCGAGGAAAGCAGTTGCCAGATCTGCCACCGGTCCCTCTGCCAGTCTTGCCACTCCGGTGTATGCGGCACAATTTGGGTCTCTGTCGTTGAGGCTGAGTTACTCTGCACTGCACTGAGCCTCCCGTGCTGAAGCGCCGGCTGCTGCGCTGTTGCTAGCTGGGGTGAACTTTGTGTGCTAGCCAGTCGATGGTGGGCATTATAAGGGGGAGGACAGCGGCTGTCGTTGGGGCAACCATCACTAGTGTTCGCTCCACCGTGAGATCTCGAGACTGCTCGATGAGTGCTGTTGAGGTGTGACATCACAGACGGGTTGATGCTGAGCTGCAGGCGTGGCCGTCCCGACCCGACGTGAGGGCTGGTGCACACCCTGGTGACCGGGGGGTGTGGTCTGATCTCAGTCATGCCATGCCGTTGTAGCGTTGTCTGATGCCTGCCATCCCCGTGGAGTCCGTCGAGACCTTCCTGTGAGCTGCGGGAGCTTCCCTCTGACATGTTGCCATGGGAACCTGGAAGCACAACATAGGTGGAATTAATCCTAGGTTAATAAATAAAAAGGAAAACACACATTACTCAGTGTGACAAAACTGTAGAAAGATATGCTCCATCTTATATTAAACTGAGTACATTTTCAGTACCTGCAAATCATTCTCCTCAAACTACTGCAGCTGTTACATTCTGTACTGGAGTATTAAGCAGCTGGCTAATTAGCTGAATGTATTAACGTTGAATCACAGATGAAGTGTAAATTAGTTTCAAATTAGAAAGCTAGAAATGGATAAAAACCCAGCAGAATGCTGATTAGTTGCTAAAGTAATTGCTCCTGATTAAAGCATTTTGAACAGAGCTTTTTACTCTTTTAAAGGAGCAATATGTGACTCTGATGCAAGCGTTTAAAATTGGTAAGCAGTCTAAATTCATAACGTTGGAGCTGTCTTCCCTCTCCCTTTCACCCCGAGAGTCGAGGTGCACGCAGGTTACCATTTTGCGGACATGGAAGCTTCAGTGTTTAGCCCTGTGCCAGCTCTGCATTGGCCTTAAAAGATTTCTGCGTTCTCCAATAAGGATCATATTTTTACCAAGGTAATTGACAAGGTTTTTAAGTCGGGTATATCTCTACCAGTTTGCTTGCCGGATGCCGTCGCTGCAACACCTGTCGGTTTGACCTGATAACTGGTCTCATATCTGGCAAACTGAGGGGCGTCTAAAACGGGTGTGGGTGTGCCTTAAAACCGCCAACCTTTTCTCTTCCAAACAAATCCAGACCATTCAGGACCAGAATCTTAGAAGGAGGACATACTGGCTGCTGCATTGTCATCAGAGAAGCCAGCACTTCAACATAGCTTCAACATGCTATAGTAAGGTTTTAAGATTTAATACAGTAGATATCTTACAGATTGCCCCTTTAAATACTGTTTTTTAATCCACAAGGAAGCTATTGGCCAGGGCTCATGAACAAGTTTTTACCTGTGTATGGTTGGTCCTTAAGCGCTGGTTTCAGGGTCGTGTGCCACGTCCCCCAAATATTGGCATGCTCCTCTGATACAGTTTCTGAATGAAGCCAATAAATATGACAATTCACTCGTTGTAGTGTTAAAAAATCCGATTACAAATCTCAGAGAGATGCTTAGCTTACCTTTGGAACCCCAAGTGTCCGCTCCAGGCAGAGTGAAGTGTTCAGGAACGCGGTAAAGCTGCTCGCTGCCCGGACTTCCTGTTTCTCCTCTCCGCTCGCTTAATACTGGCGAGTTGTTGTCGTAAGGAGACACCTCACCGCTGGACGCTTTGTTGGAATCGCTGGAGGAGCGGCGCTCGCTCAGGGTGAAGGGCTCCTCTGTCTGCAGCATGTCAGGGCTCCTGTGATGGAGTTAGAGATGTGTCAAGATAGTGATGGAACATGGAAACACAAACATGAGGAGATCTTGTATAACTCACTGGGATGCTTTTCTTCTCAAAAGGTAGTCCACCACATCTGGATCAGTGTCCAAAAGACTCATCAAAACCTCATTTTGCAGATCAGGAGGCACCTAAAAGACAAGTGAACTATTAGCGGAGGTGAAAAATAAAGTAAATGGTCGTCTTGGAACCTGAACAGAAGTTAAGGGCCAAAGAAGATTAATTCTTTCATTCCTTTATAGGGGACAATTAAATGTTTTGAATGCTTGTTTTGTTGCCTTAATATTAACACCCCTAGTAATTGTCTGAATGTGATTTGTATGAATTTGTCTAAAATCTGGGCTCCATATCAATGAGGATTATTATGACTTTCCCAACACCTTCTGTCCACACTCGATTCTAATCCTTAATTTCTCTGAAAGCAGACATTGCCAAATCCAAACATAACCATGTTACGAAACAACTTTGAGATGTCATTCAGAGAACCTGAGCCACCTAAAACTCTGTTATTACTCCCAAAGACTGAGCAAGTCAGACCCAATTCACAATATGTGATTTAAAAAGTCGTTTATTGGCTCACTGCAGGAATGTAAGCCTCGGCGGGACTGGCAGTGGCAGATTATAAAACATTACGGTTTACGGTTTTTGGACTTGAGGTGACCTGAACTGGCTGTCCACACTGGTTGAGAAAAAAAAAAAAAGAGGAACAAAAGCAACTGATGAGCATTAATCCTTGCAAAATCATGCCCTCTTCTGACACCACAAGAAGGATTTCATGCTTGAATTGACCGTTTCTATTTTGCAAAGATCAAGCTCAGGTTCTTCCCTGAATGGTTCCCATTGTTTCTGTTGGCTGACTGGCAAGATTTAGCTGTATTTTTTAAATACTAATGCAAAGAATCAGGTATTATTCCACCCAAAACAGTCGTCATCCACCTGTCATCTCGCATTCTCGTAGTTTTTTCTCACTTTTATCCGCCTTCTCTGAGTCTGTTTTGTCATTCACTGATTCTAAACCATTGTCCGCTAAGCCAAAGAGGGATTGTCTTACCTTAAGCCTACACAAAAATGTGAGGGGGGGTAAGTGTGTGTTTAGCAAGGGAGTGGATGAATGAAAGAAGGAAGTTGAGGACTGACCATGAAAAGGGTCTGGTAGCTGGCGATCATCCTCTGCAACACGGCAATGACGGCCGTGCTCTCCTCCGCCCGGGCCATGCTCTGGACGCTGAACTCTTTGTCCGAGGTCTTCTGCTTGTGGAGCAGGTTTGGGCCGAAGATGGTCGCTAGGTTCAAAGACGTCATCTTGTTCCCTGTGATCTGCATTTGGAAAGACCAATAATGGGACAAAAGTTCATGCTTAGCCGTTGAGGAAGTCTTAAACTGGTCCCATTGGACAAGGCCTACTGGGCTTTAGCAGCTTGAGCCCTTAGAAACAAACCTCCTCTTGCTATCTCCTGTCTCCCCACCCAGTTTCCCACTGACATTGCTATCATCTCATGTTGGTTTTATCACCTCTCCCTCAACCATTCTGTATCTCCATCACATCCGTCCTCTCTGGTTTTGCCAATGGGCACATAGGGTGAGTCGGCACTGGAAATGTTGGACACTATGACAGCTGAATCTGTTCCTACCATGAGTGTTGGCTGATGGTGTGCATCCTGTGATACAACCAGCAGCTAAAGTTAAAGGCCTTCTTTTTTTAGTGATAACTTTCTTTCCCAGCTTCCTTTCCTTTCCACTCCCAGTCCCAAAGGAGAGATGGGAGCCCCTAGTGGTCAAACGTATGAATGTGTCTCTTCAAGCCAAAACATACTTCCATCTGTGCACAAACACGCCAGGACACACCCCTCTCCCCTCCCCCTCTCACACACGCTCAATGAAACAAGAGTTTCTCTTCTCCACACACACATTCATGAGTCCATGACGCGGGAGTGAATGGCTAAACGGGGATTGGGACTTGGACGCGTGTTGAATATTGTTCAACTTTTGCAGAATCGTGTTTCCAGCCTGATGATTTAGTTATAGTTTGATGGGGCATTCTTCTGAAAAGGTCCAGCTGGAAGGTTCTTGAGAGCGTCATGTTTTTCAGTCGAGCTTTGGGTGCGTCTGGCTGCTACACCCAATTTCATGCTGTTTCAGGCCTAATGTGCCTGGAGGAATATACAAACTGCACAAACTGATTCTTATCACTTCTAGGGTCATTTTCTCCCAATGAGGTGGAAATGCAAGGCAAACAGGATGCTTACAAGCTGCCTGAAATGTGCTGGCACTGGTTTGTAGGCGACTAAAACTTCAATTTGGATGTTTTGGACTGTTTGCACCAGGGTTTTGCCGAGATGGCGCGTGCCCTTCCCCACTGGGTCTGTTTCTGAAGCGTGAGCGCAGCCCGGAGGCAGCTGCAGGGACTGCGTCGCTCTGGAAATTGGGAGTAAGACATCTCTTAACGCTCACCTCCTGTCCGTCTTTGTCTTGCCGATCTTGAGCGTGGTCGGTCACTGTGGACAGAAACTCCAGGAGACGATGGAGGGTATCGCTGTTGCATGCTGGGAGCAGGTAAACCAGTAGCTGTGTGACTGTCGTCTGCTCATCGTGATCCAACACTGCAAAGGGGGGGAAAAGGACGGATTGGTTGCAAAATCAAAACTGAGATGAGAGCAGGAGAGTGAGCAAAGGGATAAGAGAAGCTAACGCTAACATGTGGTGTTGATGAAGGCCGTGTAAAGCTCCTTGGTAAGAAGAGGGTCGGGCATGTCCCTGAGGAACTCCTTCAGCAGAGCGGCCACGTCATGGATGCTGTGCTCCTCTTCCAGCTGGACGTCGACGCCCCGATCAAACTCCTCACGCAGCTAAAAAAAGAAGAGGGGAGAAGCCGAGGGAGAAAGAGAGGAAGACGGCAAATGAAAAAAAAACATCCCCCACACATAGAACAACGGAAATTATATTCCATGTGGCGCACACACCCACTTCGACTCACTTCCTGTAAGCCCCCCACCCCTAGTGACCTCGTAGGGTTCAAACTTGTTTTACAAATCTTTTCAATGTGACCCTTGGATGACTTCCACAGAAAAAAAAGTCTATTATTGGCCATACACTTGTAATTTGTACTGCATATTGACCTTACTTTCAGAGTAAATTAAGTTAACAAATCCTCATCTCACAGGAAGCTGACAGTGGTGGCAATTGAATAAATGTTAACATTAGATTATATAAACACAGAGCGGTGGAGAATGAAAATAGATTGAACACTTGTCACACATGATATACAGATGTGTGAAAAATAACAGCTTGATGAAGAGAGTTTACAATACAGTCCAATAATGATAAACATACACAGGCGCCGAACGCTCAATCTCATGAAGCACATTTTAGTGTCCAACCAAACGAAGCGAAAATACTCTGGGCTTAACTGGGAACATCTCGGAGGTACCACCCTAAAGTACCTCCAGGCAAAAACCTGCTTTCCTTGGCACTTAAAAAACAATCAATCAAATCGATCTTTCTTGGGAACATGGCTCAATCAGTCTCTATCGAAAACCAGTTTCATCAAGTGATTGAATCAGTTAAAACACAGTGATTGCATATTTTTTTATCTGGGGGTTAGTCTTATCCTCTTTTCCAATGTAACACCAACTCTGCTTTAATTAAGCGACTTTTAGACGTCTCTCTGGATGTGTTCTTTGAAGCCTTGCATGTGTATGTGGATGAATAAATAACCTATTCTCCCTGAGCAACAAACAAACCTCTTTCGAGCCCTGTGGCTGCTACTAATGGAAGTCAGTGTAAACACAGTCATCAGAAAGAATTATGTGAAGAACAATGTAGCCCACACTGATTGACCCATGATTTTTCACCCTGTTTTAACATATTCTCTTGTGCTCGATGGGATCAAAGGTAAAATATAATAATAGGTGTAGGAGTAGGCTGATCTCACAATTGAGCATACGTAACCAAACGGCATCAGTGTATATATATCTGATAAGTAGTATGCCTTTGAATTTGTATTTTTTTGCATTAATTCAGTAGCAAAAGCACAAGAAGGAGTTTTGGCACATTTGCCAACAAAGCAACACTTTGGTGGACTGTGTTGGTTACCACACAATCGTTTCTTGGATAGGAGGTTTTGTTTGTTGCTGTTGACTCTCAGATGGAAAATTAGTGCGAATAACATTCATCACGTGCATAACTCATCCCACTTTCTGCAAATATAGCCTCTGATTGTTGTGAGATTGTTGTGAACATGGCATGTTCTTAAAAAAAGCCACTTGCAAAGGAGCATTAGAGGCAAATGAGTTTGATGAGTATGAAAAGGATACGATGCTGTTACCTTTTGAAACACCTTTGAAATTCTATAGTGCCACACCATAAATTGACCCAATAAGCTCACCAAAGTTGGAACCAAATTGTTTGCACATGGAGTGTTCTTGGCTATCCAACCAATATCAAACCAAGGCACCAACGTGCCCTCTGTTTCCATTGGGCATGAGGTCCTTTAAGGGGTTACTAATATGTTGGTGTAGTGCCCTTTCAAAGCTCTCCACAGGGCCCATAATGTATAGATGTAGCTACCATGGCGTCTGTTTAGTATCAACATTTGCTTCCCAGATGGTATGCCCAATCAGGCCCATTGGTATTCCTCTTGGTGGCTCATGTTTGCCCCAACACTAACCCAATTTAAAGTCCATTCCGAGCCTATTCCCAGTTAAAGCTTGGACGTGTTGAATTTGAAGAGAGTTCTTGTAAAAATGTGTACCTGTCGGACTCTCTTCTTGGAGCTTCCCACTCTGAAGATCCCTACCGTCTGCAAACCTGAGTGGAGACAGAAAATAAATCAACTTTAAAGTATACTTGAGGAATTGTTGTCTTTGTTAGAACTACCAGAGGGTTAAAGACTGAATTAACATAAAGTGTTAATTGTAGCGTGGTTTGCTGTGGTGAAGTATCTGCTCACCATTTTTCTCAATGTGCTGGCAACAGCTGTCGACCACCCGCGGCACCTGCCGGTAAATGGGATTGAGGCTCAGCCTTTTGTCCCGATGCTTCTCCTTCTTACTTGGGGTCTCAGCAGGGAGGGAAAGCTGCAAGGCTTCCAGCAAGCGGGACTGGTTGTCATCCAGGTCTGTGATCGAGTCTACCGACATGCCTCCCTGCAACACAATCATGTACTTCATCAGTTTAAGCTGAAGATGGCCCGATTCCTGTTATGGAGCTTAGACTTGGATATGACTTACCCTCCTGCGTGCTCGGGGTGCAGCCTCAGGCGTGTTGGGTGACGTTGACTCATTGGCCGTCTCTGAGGTGGAACTCAAAGAGGAGTTACTACTGGACAACTCTTTAGTGGACGGCCTCTTGGTGGCAAACTGCGGAACAGATGAACCAAGACTTAGATTTGGCTTTTACTTCATACTATACACACATACTATCCAGAACGAGATCTCACCTAGGGTGAACCAAACTCTGGTGAACTTGGAAGCGAACTGAGACTGCCCCGTTTTGACTTCGACCAGAGTTCAGTTCTTTGGTCACTTTTGGCACTAGTGTTCATTTGAGCTTTCACACCACCAAACAAACAATCCAACAAAGCCTACCAGAGTTCGTTTGAAATGGACCAGACGGCTTAGGTGATTGCACCCTTAATGTTAACAGAGGGAATCATCTATGAAAACTCCACTCAGTAAAATGGATATAGCATCCTTGGTATTTTCAGTGGAAAAAATTAAAGTTAAAATGGTGCAGCGTATAGGTCAAATATTCCCACTGGTGCTCGAATACTCTGGGAGAGGATTGCTTTCTTAAAAAAAACATATCAAGTTAAGCAGGGAAACAGCCAGGTCCAAAGCATCAGTCTCCTAGCGATGGCAGAGGCAATTATTCGATTGAGTTCAGACTTACCTGTATAATGGAGGAGACGAGGTCTGAGGAGTCCTTGTGCTCCTCGCGGGGCGGAGGGTCCTGACGATAGCCGTCCTGACGCTGCCTGTGCGTCCTGTCATTGGCGATGACCTGGGAGAGGGGTATACTGAAGGCCTGGGGTATGCATTCTGGGGAAAACATCAGGAAGAGAGGATGAAGAACGTGAAAATGAAGGCAGGAAATCAAGAGTCGAAGATGGCTAAACGAAATGACAAAAGAACAAAAGTAAGCCGCAATAGGAAGTTTTATCGTAAGACAACCAATTGATTTCACTGCCTTCATTGCACAAATTCATTTGCAATGTTTCTATACTGAAAGTGTTTCAATGTATTTGTTCAATTAATACAGTCTCCAGGAGTTTGCTTGCAATTATTGGTCATTTAAAACAAGAAATGACCCAATATCAGATGCCTAAGCTTCTGTTGTTGTTGCTGTGGTATCAAAAACCTTTGATTTTTCTCCGATCTTATCAAAGTTTTAGATACTGTAAGTCTGACAACCCTATAAGCAACTTCCAAAAATAGTTTTACAACTCTGTAACTCCAGAAACATCAAACATATCTCCATTTAAAGTCTTTATCACTGGCCTTTTACACATGATAAACGCCTCCAAACACATTTACTGCATCAATAAAAGCTCCTACAGGGCGACAGCATCTGTTTTCCAAAATAAGACATCACAGAAAGCAAGTTCAAGCTTTGACAGACCACTAATTCTAGTCCTTTTCACCATAATAACACAACTCTGATGATTCTCTACCACAGGCAAATGTCTAAGTCTCCATGGAGGCCAATTTTTAGAATCCTCTCAGCGATGAAACATCACAACCAGCATGTTATCCAGCTCTTTTGTTCCATTTTACTCATTTGGAGGAATGACGAAAGACAGTGTTGAGTTAGCTTTGGCAAGAAGTTGCAAGTGACATAGTTAGGCAAGAGTTTATACAAAGGCATTGCAATGAACTTGGAGCTTGTTGCAGATATGAACAAGGCTAACTTCAGACAGAAATGATGTCATACTGGGCCATCATAGGCGATATATTCCATTGGACTCCCAAAAGCTGGAGCTAGCTGTTGAGAAAACACATGCCCAGCTGTTCAATAAATGTGTGTGTGGCCATGTATGTGTGGGGGGAAAGCAGTCAAAGGAAAACTGAGGACGAGAACTCAAAAATACATTCCATAACCACAACTGGAGCGCCGCGGTTCGTGAACAACATGACCGCTAACACTGTGACACAACAAATTTGTTCTGCAGCCTCGTTGGGCTTATGTAACCTGAACACAGACATGCACATACACTCTTGCACAATCTGGATCCCATAATGTCCGATGCACTGCCAACATATTGCTCAGCACTTCATCCACAACCAGACCATATTCATCAAGTCATGTCAGATTTTCATAAATCTACATTTTCCAGGCCTGCAGACACTGAGGGAACAGCACAGCAACTTTTTCTTCTTCATGTGTTTTCTTTGATGCAATTAAAGTCCAAGCAGAAAGAAAGTTGTAATGGCCTTGGGAAGTTTTAAATAACATCAAACTTTTGTTGTGCACAGTTGGTTGAGTTTACAACATGAAAAATACGGAACTATAAAAACACTTGCCTGCTTTAAAGTGAAACACAAGGCTTTTTCTTTCCCAGGGACCGTGAGAGAAGATTGAACTAAAAACTAATTTGGCAGGTGAAACCACAGCTCCATCTGAGCCATCTGTTTATGGACGAGCAGGACCAGACATGGACTCAAGAGGAGGGAAAACTGGAACATTTACATTACATAATATATAGAACTGAAAGTATTTGTTCAGCAATAACTTTTTCTGAAAGTTTCCTGTATCCCCGGATATCTATCCTGCCACTGTACTCACAGTTGCCTCATTTGCCATTGGAATGATCCACTTCAATGTAGCCAAAGCATGTGCAGTATGTTCAGCCAATGCAGCTGTAGCATACTGAAGGATCCTCATCATCTTAATAATCTTAACACTCAGAGCTTGGCAGCTGTTTCTGGTACTTAACTCTAGCAGCAAATAATTCCAAGCTCATTCCAAGGCTAACAAAGATGGCACCAATGGAAGTCCAATTTGTGTACTGGGGGATTCAAAGGTATTTTTGCGTGCTTGACAGCACTATTTAACTTGGCTTTTGGTTCAATTTCTGAAAATAATCTGAATGCTGTTAAATCCAGGTCGCACTCGTATGTAGGAAACAGTAATGCCTTAAAACACCAAACTGACTTTAATGTTGGAAGCAGAGGGTAAGATATGTGCTATTTGGCGCCAAGTTGACAGTCCATTTTACAATGGAAGTGAATGAAAGAGGATGCTACAGTGCTTGGGTTGCAACTCTAGGTTTCACCAAAATATAAAGCCATCTGTTACAAGTAATTTAAAGATTTTATTGCATGAAAAAGGCGATATCGGCATCGCCCCCAAAAATCGGTCGCCTGATTTATATTAGCCGTTCCTGTCAGTCACTTGAGAATACTGCAGGTTGAGCTACAATCTGCAGTAGTGTGTAAATTTCTCACATACCAATGACTTGATATCGTAATCAAGGCATGCATCAGTAACCACATTCTCACAAACTTGAGAAGAAAAGCTTATTTTATCTCCTGCTTCTCTTTGCAACTGCACTCCTCTTTCTTGTCTCTTTCTGCCAAATTTTCTCTTCATGCAGCAGAGTGGCTGCTTCTCAGAGCCGGTCCCCTTACAAGGAGTCCCTTCACTTTAAGCTAAATATAAACTGTCAAAGCCCAGTAAGCAGAAAGTGTGTTTTTATAACCTCGCTGTTCACCTGCCTGAGGTGCGGAGACCATAGTCTGGCCTTCTGTCTCACTGAAAAGCTGGTGTTAGAGTCGTGACAAGGACTGGGAAAAAAAACAAAAGGGAGAACAAAAAGAGAAAACCCTGTGAACTTGTATAAAAGAACTTGGCGTACCTTTGTCTTTACTCTTCTCTTTCGCAAGCGAGTCCAACTTCCTTCTCAACGACTTTTTCCTCTTCTGTCCATCTGTGCCGGAAGAAAAACAAGAAAATAAATCAGGGGTAGCAAATGGTTTCCATATCTGCCGAATCTTATCTCGTTTCTTTCTAATAAGCTTACATCAGGAATGCAGACTTCGATTAACCACAGGGGAGAACCTGTCTATGAACTCAAATCCAGTTCACTGAAACATCAGACAGGGTCAGGCTTTGGTCAGATGATTGTGTTAAATCGCTTATATAGTTTATCTACAAGGGGCTGATATGTGTGAAGGGTTAAAATAAACAGTGTACTGTAATACCATAGTTGCACGCCAATGTTTTTTTTTTTAACCATGTTTACTGTGAAAAATACATTTGTAGTCTTCATACTACAACCCGACCGATTCATCAGTCAGCCGATAATACCGGCCGATATTATCATAGCCAGTGACTTTCAATATCGGCTAATTTTATCTCAGACATGCGCAGATATTACTAGATTTAGTCACCAGTCAAATGCTATTTAATTTAAGTTTCATTGTATTACACTAGCACTTCTCTTTCACCAGCAGAGGGCGCTATATGGATTAAAACAAGCTTTATCGCTCTCCAAAAATTCTCATATCGGTCGGGTCCTAAGTTATACCTCAACATATTCAGACCTTTTTATTTAACAGTTAATATTTTTAACCCTCTCTTTGATTATCATTGTCGAATGGAAAGGCCAAGTATACTGGCAAAATTGGAACCTGAAAACTACTGTCGGGACAAAATATCAAAACAGCCATATATCACAGTCCTGACTCGTGTTATTCAAATGCAAATGCTCTCAGCTAATTTCCCTAACGACTGGACACCACATAATTGTTCCATTTCAGGCTGTTGCTAAAGGGTTTCTGATATTGTTGCAATGCTACCTACAGGGCATCTGTCTTTTCAAGTGGTCTCGGTTATTAATGTTACAAGTCCTACTTTGAAAACTAGAAAGTAATAACGTCTGACGCAACAGGAAACATCACTTGTTTTTCAAAAAAAGATCCCTCAGTTGATCCAAAAGGGAGGTTTTTTATGCATATGTGAGCACTTTAGATCCAGGTTTGTTGGACTGAAGTGCACTTAAAGAAGGAAGGCCACTTTGTCAGCCGTCCACATGATGGATGACTCCTGATTAATGATCAGGAAGATCTGGAAATCATGGCACAGGCGACTTGAAAGCCTCAGACTCCTCGTCTAGGGGGCCAGGATGTCAGTTTGTGAAACCTCAGCAAACTTCCGATGCTATCACTCAGTCACTTTGTTCTGTTTGGTGTCTGGAATCCAAAACCAACTTTGTACAGATCATTTTGGACCCATGCGGAGATGCATGCTTTGGAGTAATGGTGCAGCAGCCTCAGTTTGAACCCCCAGATGTTCCCTCTGCTGTATCAAATGAGTCACTCGTGAAACTCTATCCAACTCCCAACATACATTTTGATGGTAGCATTTGCCGGTTACGTCAATGAGCAGGTTCAGTTTCAGCATGTGTCCAATTTTATCCACACATCTGAACCAGTCTGACTTCGCTGCTTGTCTTTTGATTATCAATGTGCTGCCATTGTGGTGATATATTTGGAAACATTAAGGAGTCCAAGCTGAAAGAAAAACTCACAGCTTGGAAGTGAAATCTTTGGAGAAAAATAGGTGGGAAGGGGTGTGACACTGGAGAAAGAAAGCAGATGTTTTGATGGAGACTGAAGGCAGAGAGAGAGAGAGGGGAGAAGCAGAGATAGGAAATGGTTTGGATTTTTGACGGATGGCTCTCAAAGCCGTACGGAAATCCCCCAAACCTCCAAAAAACCTCCCCCACCCCCAACCCAACTCCCAACCATTCTGATGAACCTTTGCTTCTTTTCTCATCACACCCTCATCCCATCTCATTATGTCTCTCTTGGTTCTGTTTCACTATAAACTCTGTTTTTCGCTCTTGGAGAAACTCTAGAAACATGACCCTTGGCGCCCCGGGTAAATATGAGAAACAGCGGGGCTTTAACGCCCACATTAGCGGCGCTGAAATAGCAATCACACATATACACACTCTTTCTCTCTCTCTTACACACGAGTTGAAATATTTCCCTAGCAAGCACATGGCAGCCGTTAGGGGCTCTGGAATTCATAAGCAACACAGACAAGTACGTATTAAATCATGCTGGGGAGAGGTTTAACCTTCAGCTGGAATGCGAGGCCCTGGATAATCCACGGGCTGCACTATAGTGCTGTGGCGACTGCCAATCCACTCCTATACAGTGTATGGAGAAAATGCTGCTCGCTGTGCATTGTGTAAGCTAGAAGTGACCCGTCTGATAACAGGATTTGGCTCAAAGTAAAAGCCCAAGGTCTGAAAACATAGCACCCGAATAATCAGGCAAAATGTAAACAAGCCAGTTGCTCGTTGTTCTAATCAAGTTGGTTTAAAAAAAGGTACAATCGAGCTGTCTTGAGATGATAAATGAGAGAGGGAGGCAATAATATTATTTCTGCTGCATAAAAATTAGTGCGGCTAACCTGGGGGGTTCTTCAGTACTCACATTGTTAAAACTGTTGAAGCCTCTAACCCTGATGATGTCATCTCCATTTGAGTTTTTGTCTTCAAGAGGAGAAAGTATTGAGACTTGAGCATTTTACCAGGAAAGGGAAAGCTAACAAGGTTGCTTTTTAAGGGGATCTGCTACTGTTTCACATATGATTCAGCTTTTTTGGAGCTTATTGAGCATTATTTGGTCTCTGCTGATTCCACTCCTTCTTATTCCAATGCGTTATCACCATATTCCCAAATTCAATCCTGTCTCATCCTGGTCAACACATGATCTATAAAAGCAGATATTCACATTAAGTTTTTGATGTCATTCATTTCACTGTAAGTAGCAATGTGCTCACATAGTTGTGATGGTTATTAACTTGTTTTTATTGTGCCCCCTCATTTGTCTGACCTCAGTGGTTCTCAGACATTTCCACTCCAATTTTTGGAGTGACACTTAGGATGGCCAATCACGGGGGCCCAGACCGTGCCCTGGCCACTCCCCTGCCTTGACCCTGTTATGTGTCCAAGCCACCCCTGGGAGTTTTGCCCCATAGTTTGAACCACTGCCTCACTTTGAGTACGATAGGTATACATTGCTTTTTTATCTTAGTGATGCATATTTTTAGCATGGGTGTTCCCGCTGGGAAACAAACCACATGAAGTCCACCAGTTTCCGTGCAGTGGTCTGCCGAGTTCTGCTTTAGCTGGATTCATTTGCCTAATTTAGTCATTTTCCAAACCTTTACTCCCTCATTGGACCAAAATACAGTTGTTTAGCTTTAACGTAGCAGCACAGGAACAAGACTTTTTAAAAGGGTTTACATGGGGACTTGTTGGGTGATAGAGTGCACTCCGCCCTTAGCTGCTGCAGAAAGGGAGTCGCGTGTCATTATGAGCAGGGGGAGTCAGCAGATACCACGTCCAACAGGAAGCACCCGATCCCAATGTGAAGTGGTTTATATCTACACCCATGTGTTGTCACGACTTCCCCAAACACAGATCCAACACGACTTCCCTTAGATACACTCGAGGCGTGACAGGAGGATGTGGTCAGAGGCTTTACTTTATGGGACACTTGAAAGTAGATGCAGTTAGCTTACACAGCAAACCGGAGGGTTAAGAATATCAAAAGAGTGGCGTTTGAGAGATGGAGAAGTTCCGGACTTAATCCCAAATGGGTTTGTCACAGTTAACAGCCACGTAAAAGTTTAGGTCTTGAAAGCCTGACGTTATCGGAAGTTTGCTGAAGCAGTAAATGCCACCCATCCCGAACTAACATACATAAAAATGACATAACACTATTGAACTTTGCTTTGCAACATGCGTAAAAAAAAAAATACTCATTCCACAACCTTTTGGCATGGTTATCTGACATCCAAGGTCATAGTCCTGGTGCAAGCGAGTGTAGGCCACTTCCTGCAGCTTGGCCCTCTCCAGCTCCGACAGACTCTGGATAGCGACTGGCGTCAGACGTACGCTCCGCCCCGACAAGCTGCTCCATGTGAAGTCACCCTGGGGTGGGAAAAAAGTAACAAAAAACTATAAGACGAGAACGTGCAAGTTTTTATGTAACCTGTTTTTGCTGCTTTCCATCTAAAAAAGAGATCATGAGTTCACAAAAATGTTTAGCTCATTAGTTGCTAAAAGCCTTGCTGATTTAGCAACTAATGCTAACAGGACATGGCACTAGGAAGCCACCATACCACTGTTTTTTTAGCTTTCCATATGGAAGCAATGCTGAGGAAAGCCCAAATTATGAAGCAAGAAAACATTTTTCACAACTAAAACCTGCAGAGTAGCGTTATAATTCTGTCCTTTTTTTGTTTCCACTATTACAGTCTATAATAAGGATGAGGAAAATACAAGATTAGGAGGCAGAGTAAGGGCAAAGAGTTGGCCTTTGCTTTCTTTAAATAATAAAGACAGTATGGAAAAAGCTTTTTTTTAACATGATGGTAATCAACGATGAGCTTGGGGGTAGATTGTATTCAATAAAATGTAGAACCAGTAATTACAATCATAAAAATTACCGAACTAATATGACAAGCTGGAAATCTACAAGTTTGCATTCATAACGGAACATAATCCAAACCAAATGTGCGAAATCAAATAACATACTTGGGGGAGATAAACTGAGATATTGCATGTGTGTAGGAAAAAGTTTGGTCCTTCTCTTAAGAGCAGTTGAGGACATGGCAAGGCCTCAAACTGATGGATTTGCAATATGTTCTCTGCGCACATTAAACAGCATTAAGAGCGCAGAGCATATGTGGAGGAGGAGATGTAGTTACGATAGGGTATAGAAAGTGCTCATTTTTCATCCCCAGGCAGGTTAACATCGCAGCTTTTGGCTTCATCTCTGATCAAGGTGGAATAGATTGAAGTGAATTCAAATGAATTGCCTGAGACCGCTTTGAACACTCGAGTCATCTGAATCACTCGTCATGCATTCCTTTCCCCGTCTACAGCGAGAGAGGAGGTCAGAAAGAGGGAGAGGTTAAGACGGAGGGGGAAAAAGAAAAGCGAGGAGACACTGCTGCAATTTATCTAATGCCTTATCCAGACTGAGAGCTTACAAGTCTACTCTAATGTGTCTGTGTTCATGAGCTCTTGATTTTGTTCGGCTGCAAGCGGAGCAAAACCGTTTTGCGTCAGTTTTTATCTTGAAGAAATAAAATTCCATCCTGTTGACCTTTTGGAATGATGTTTACTCGTCGAGTCTTCTCAGACAGCTCTGAGCAACTCATTTAACACTGCAACCCAACAAACGGCCCTATGCATCAAAATGTGAATCTTTTGGTGTTCCTCTGGGTACACATGTTGGCTTTGTATAGTTTAGTGTTTTGATGAGGTGTAAGGTTGTTTGAAAAGCGGAAAAAAAGGCCACTTGGTTGTCGTTTGGGGGAAATCAATGACCATACTGTACTGTATCATATTGTCCTGCATGGTAACATACTGTAAAAAACAAACATGAATTTGCTTTTCACGCTCAAGCCTCCATCAGCACCTCCTGCTAACCCTCTTGTTAAAAGCCCCCCTCTCGGTGTAGTGAAGCAACAGGGCTGTCATTCAGCCATGGGAGGGAAACAAGATGTTGACAGAGGCAACCTGTAGAGCCCTCTGAGATTGTGTGCAGACCAGCATGTAACTAGTCCAGTGGGAAGGAGTTGCATGTTGCCCCCCCCTTTAGTAGGGCACAGCTGTGTGTGTTTTTTTTTGTACGTGCGCACTTGTGTATGCCATTCCTTATCGCTGGCCGAGGAAGCCCTTTTCCCTATTGCTTGACCTCACTCGCAGCGTGAAGGGGCACACTCGCAAATGCACATGTACATACACACACGCCGCAAAAAGAAAAGACAAACAGTTGGAAAAGTTAAATCGGAGGCCTCTGCTCGGTCAGGCTGGTTCTGCCCCGTGGGGTTCTGAAGGGGATGGATGAGCTTCAGTTCTGAAGTGTCAAACTACGAAAACCCCTGGAATGCTGATAGAAGAGGGTAAGACGAAGACTAATTCCTGATGCCACTGCTGGAGTCTGGCCACAATGAGCTGAAAGCCGATGTGACCTACAGTGACTCTATTCAAATTTACAAACCGAGACGTTCCAGAGCCAACCTGCATGGTTTAACTTTTGACAAAGTAGCCTCTTGTGCAGCGATTCTTTTCTTGCCCTGGCTGCAACCACTAAGTTATCCTTTATATATATTCCTTTCACAAGCACTGTTTGTTTGCTTTTTAGCATGATCATGCATTCAGATAGTAACATAGCACACTTAAGCTGGCTACAAACGACTATTTTCAAACCTTAACCGATTGTGAAAAACTGTGAGACCAAAGACTTAATGACAGTGTCGATCTCTTTTTAATAGAGCTTTGGAGACGGATTATGATCGTCTTTAAGAAGATGTTTTGTATTGGGAAGAGGAAGTCATCTGTTGGACAAACTCGTATTTGTTTTCTTTTACAAACATTAAAGACAATAGATGGCATTGTGGGAGTCTTACACCAAAACAAGTCATGAGAAAAACATTGGTATCTCTATTAGGGCCCGACCGATATTGGATTTTTTGGGGCCAGTACCGATATCAATATTAGAGAGGAATAAACCTGATACCGATATATCGGCCAATATCTATCTTTGATCTGTAGAGATAGATTTAGATTTACACATGTATTGCATTCATCCTCAAATGCTAACATCGGCCGGCCGATATTATCGGCTGGACGATTTATCAGTCGGCTTTTGGCAATGGTTACTTCAAACATTGGTATCAGCCCTGATTTTCACAATCACTGCATCTCAAGTAATTACCCTTGGTAGTGGCTCTCTGGCTAGCTGTTTGGCTAACAATGCAGCTCAATTCTGTGCCCCACAACTGTTGCATTTTTCTGCTCGACACAGGCTGATTGATAAAACAGCAGGCTGCAGTACAGGGGGCAAATCCCCAATGAGTACTCATTTCATTTTGAACATATTAAGGCTGCGGCTCTCTCCAAACTGCTTGTTAGAATCAGAGTCAGAGTGAGTTTTATTGTCAGGGGACTTTGCATATAATTGGAATTAGTTTGGTTCTGGTAGATAAGGCCAAAGAAAAGAATGGTTGGGAAAATACTTGCTTAAAGTAGTCAAATTTAAGTCACTTGAGTCTAAAAATAACTAAACAAGCACACTCATCACATGTTGTGTTTTTTTCCCCAACTTTCCCACATGTCACTATAAACTCAAAATTCCCACAAAAATGCCAAGGTCACAACTTGGAGTCCAGGGTTTTCTTTTCGATTAAGCAAATGTAGTGAACAAAATATGGGGGGGAAAAAAGCTTCAAGTGGACGAAAGAACAAAAGATTAAAGCTTTGAATAAACTCTTTACTGATTAGAGCAACTGATGTTGGATCCAATTTGGCCGTGATTCATTTCAAATCAATGGCCAACTTTACATGGCCAGACATCCAAACCCTGGCCGGCAGCAAAAGCAAACACACAATCTGCTTGGCAAAGTGAAAAGTCTGTTTGAGTTCTTGATAAGAGAACTATCCTTGCTAGTAAGAATTCTAAAGTTGTCACTCTTATGAAGGCCGACAATTCATGCTAAATTCTTTGCCCATATTAGTGGTGTAAATACTTATGTTTGGGATAACCATTACCAAGCCCCATCATATTTTTATCTATCTCAGTGTTTCCCCTACCATTATATTGGGGGGGGCAGTTTTTAAGATTTATTTTTGGGCTTTTTGTGCATTTTATTGTAGGGATAGGACAGTGGATAGAGTCGGAAATCAGGGAAAGAAGTCATTTAAGGATACCTTTCCGATAGAAAAGGACAGCTGCCATTAAAAGTGACACATAAACACCAAGATTCCTTCAAGTGTTTGTGTCGTCGGGTCGCCGTGTCGGCATGTCGGCTTGTCCCCACCCCCCCAACGCTGTAAACCTAGGGGAAACACTGTATCCCATCAACTTAAACAGGATCACATGTTACAAGGCCACAAATTCACAAATGTATTCCTGCTCCTCATCTCACCAACGTCAAGCTACCGTAACAAAGAATGCCTTTGGAAAAAAAAATGCAACCAAAGCATCCATAACTTCAGCTCCCAGTGTGACGCGGACGCTTAGTGAGATGTAACACTGTTTGCATAGCCTGTATAGAGACAAATCTCGCCATGCAAGCGAGTGTCACAAATCTTTCAACTGCTAATGTTTGTCTCCAAAATATAAACCCGGTTGCTAAGCCTCAACACGACCGCCATCATCCGTTTTTTCCTCTTTTATTTATTAGAACTCTCAATCCCCCCACCCATGATGTTTGCTGGAATGGCCGAGCAGTTCTTAATCAGATAATCTGGAGTTTAACAAATGGTATTTTCTGCCACTTTGCTTCACTTAATCGAATTAAGCACAGGCAGAGATAAATCAGGATAAATAAGGAATATGCTGTGCAGGATATAAACAGACGAAGAATGCAAGGCGTGATTTAAGTGTGAAATTCACCAAAGCCAACAACAACAGCTTGGTGAAAAGTTCACTTGAACTCCCTTTAGAATTTTGCTTATATACTAGTTGCCTACATTTATCACCTGGTTTTATAAACTTAGGTAATTTTTAAGTATATTTGCTTGAATTTTACATTAAGTTAAACAATATTCAGAACAGAATATTGTGCAATCCTGCTTTCATCTGCGTTAAAGGTAACATATTATTCAAAATACACTTCACCATGCTTTTCTGACACTGCTGTGTGTCTCTAGTCTGTCTACAAACCCCCCATTATGAGAAAAGTCCATCCTCTCCGTCTTTTGCCTGCTCCACTTTTCAGAAAACGTTTGCTCAAACAGGCTGTTTGGAGATTTTTCCTTCATGACATCACAAAGGGCAGTAGCCCCTCCCCCAGGTGGGTGACACTCCCCTAGCTAGGTGTTTGTTCTGCCCTCTGAGTCTGCCTTCTCACAGTAAACAATAGGGCGTGGTGTAAGAAAGCCCGAGAAACCCGAGCCTTTCCAGAGAGGGGGCGTGGTCAGACACAGCTCATTTACATTTAAAGGTACAGACACAGAAACAGCCTGTTCTGAGCAGGGCTGAAATAGAGAGGTTTATAGCCATGATCAAATACAGGATCAGAGTGGATTTAGAACAAGAAACTTCACAGACATGTTTTGGAGAGCTCTGAGACTTATTTAGACTGGTTGAAAAGGACAATAATATGTGACCTTTAAAGTGTTTACACAATCGTAGTTTAACAATCGCTGGTGCAGCTCTACTTGTCTTTGTTTGCATTTAAATCACAAGGTGTTAAAATACATTTACAACATGCACCACTTGTTACACACTATTACAAAGTGGCACATAGTGAACCATTTATTACTTGGTGATTTACAGCTTATGATGCAGATCCCCTTTCAGTTGCTGATAGTATGTTACACACCAGGTTTACATACTGGTTTTAAATGCTTCACATGGCGGATTGATGGTTCCCAGTGAATGTTTGGCATTTAAAATGTTATGTAAAGCCTCAGTCCACAGTTTCTTTTAATTAATCACTGTTTGTGTTACTCTGTGTTCCCATCTGACAGATGTAACACTGGAGCGATTAATCACTGTGCTGACTGGACGAGCACCATGCGGTTAGATGACTAATGCCCAGTTATGACATACAGTGCACTGCAGCATGTGGTTTCTATTCTATTTCAGACAAAGGGATAAGTGGCGCACAAAAAAAAAACAGCACCTTGGGTGAAAAAATAAGAATATGTCCGTTTCTATGGCAACGCATACACAGAAAATAAAAAGATAAAAAAGGCTGGAGAAGTGAGAGCAAAATTGCCATGGTAACCCACGTTGGACACACATACACAGGCAGAGGCAAACATGCGTCAGTGTGATGCCGTCATCACATTTTACGTCAAGCTCATTTGAAAACAGAAATTGCATGTTTTTCACCACAGAAATCAATGCATTAGTCCATCCCACTGTCGGTCATTATTGCCCTTATTGACTATTTGACAGCACCATGCTATTGTGTAGCCGGTAACAAGCTTCAAAGCTATTCATTTCCTGCTCATTAATCCTGACCCTCCAGAGACATCAGCGTGGTCGTTATTGGCCTGCAGTGCTGAGACAACACATCGAACAAAATTGTGTCCCTATCCGGTCCTAAAACATGAGTGTACATGAGTGAAACAACATCTAACCCCTCCAAGAAATGTATTCACACACACACACTCGGTGCCTTCGAGTGCTGCTGGAAAGATCCTTATTAAAACCGTGTACAAGAGTAAGCAATCCTCTTTTCAGGAAAAAAAAAAAAAAAACCCTGTTAAGCTTTTAATCCACTGGCTTGAGCAATGAACACGGTGGAAATCCTGCGAGACTCCAATCAGATCTGACCCTTAGAGAAAGCTGGATCCGTGTAACACATGCCAAAGCGGAAGGCGGTCTAATTGATTCTATTCAGTCTTTGTGATTGAGGTGATACTGTAAGGCAACATTACACAACTTTTAAGCTTTGGTTCAGCAACACAGTCAGTTAATGAGTAAAAGCAATAGAACTGATTGGCGGATCACCAATGACGTAATCGTATTGATTGGGAGCGTCCATGCTACTTCTGTTTTTACCAACCCTACCAGCATGATAATTCAACTGAGGCCGACTTTTGATCGGTCTTCCAAATGGTCCTTCCAACATCTGTACACATTTTAGACAGATTGACGTCATTTTTTTCTGCATGCATTCATGTTTCCCAGAGAAAAATCTAAACTCTTGTTTGTTTCTCGTACATTTGGCGTTTATAGTTCGGCATGAGATGTTTCCACAAGTGTTGGATTGTTTGCTTTCAAGTATGGGCGATACACCCGTCCTGAAATCCTCCTGATAGTCAAGCAGTGTCATCACCTTAAAGCCTTACATTTCCGGTAAATGTCCAGTTCTTTGTTGTCATGGTATTTAGTATTTATTCCAAATGTATGCCTTTAGAGATGGACTTAAATCCAACATGATTCCATATTATCAATTTGTAAATTTCTGTGTTGGGTTGAACCAAGGTCAAGCTTTGGGTTGCAGCAGGAAGAATGTGTTACTGACTTGTAAGACAATAAAGGCAAACATTTTAAAGGCATTTTTGTCAATCCCCACCCCATAGTGTATAAAGCATAGACGTAGCCTCGGGGACATCACCCACTGGTTTATGAAGAGGCTTTTTGAAGCCTGGTTGGATTCATGGGCTTTTTGGAGCTTGTCTCATTTGGACGCTTAAGGTACTGCAGTGTGTTGCACTTCCTCATTGGCTTACTTTTTCAACAATAATTGAATTACTTCATTTCTACCTCATCATTTGGTTTACGATCACATGATATAACCATGTCGCAGACAGATGCAGTTGGTTCTAGGGGTTTAGACTTGCTGAACCCGATGACAGGTAGCCACTCAGAGCTACAGTACTTCTACTTATGCATGTGTTCTCGACAACAAAGATCATGCTGGTTGTTTTTGTATAAACTACAATCAAGGATGACATGTGTGAGGCTATTCCAGGAAGCTGGCAGAGGCCCAGGAGGAGATCACTTGTGATGGATACAGACATTAAAGGAACATGGTCAGTACATTGTGAAATTCTTCACATTGTTCTGTTTGGTTTGTTTTCTGTTACAGCTGGTTTGAAATGACCCTTGCACATAGAACCTGTGCCACGACCGCGCTAAAGAAGGAATGCACACCTATTTTTCAACACTTTCTGTGTCTCTTACAGGCTAGCGGCATGCATGCATGTAATGGATTGTTTTCACTGACCTGGAACCTCCTACAGGGTTCACATCTGCTTGTAATTACTGACCACCATCACTCGTCAACCAGCGCTGCTGCTGCTGGTGTGTGTGTGTGTGTGTGTGGTTGTGTTTGTACAAAAGAACGATGAATAAGGCTTCTCCACCTGTTTCGGGTTGTCTCTGACGCTGCCTGAGGAGAAAATAACCGCCAAATGAAGGATCCCTGTTATTTACAAAGTTTTGAACTCAATGGGGAAGTAGTTGGAAATCATCAGGGCTTGTCATTGGTTGTAAAATGTGAGGTTATCAACTTAATGTATGGGAGGTCATCCACATGGAGGGTCATGTGAGGAATTCATCTTAGTCATGGTGGTTAATGCGTAAAAAAAAACTCATTGCAATGACAAGAAAAGCTCCAAAGTTTATGAAGCTGTGGCAAATCATAAATACTGAAATAAAAAAGGTTTACATTAGGATTGCGTAAGTTGCATACCGTCTCGCCAAGAGGAGGGAAAAGAGTCCTGTAATAAAATGCACCTCCACTATTATCCAAATTATGCAACTTCAGTCCACTTCGGTCCTCTTCCAGCGTGCAGAACAGGACGCTCTGTCCCCTCTTTTTTTTTTTTCCTCTCCGAATCACATCCTGACAACAAAAGCTGTGTTTACAGCAGCCTATCGTGGCAGTCATTTATATTGTTTTAGTAAAAGGGACCAAAACGCAAAAAGCTGGCTGAACATCACTGTCAAAACAATTTTTTATTGTTTTTTTTCACGCTCCAAATTTCAAGGCCTCTTTTATTCCCTGATATGTTCCACAACTTCTTCCAACAATGCACAGCTTGAGCTGGTTGAGTCTTTGTTGCATTTTTAAAGTTTGATCATCTGCGACAATATGCAAGCGTTTTTAACGCATTTAAGTCTTTATTTCTTAAAGGCACAGTATGTAAATTCAGCCACCAGGGGGCTCTCAATCAATACAATAAGAAAAGATGACGTTGAGGCTTGTGGTGAATCATTGGAGTTCTCTATTGAATATCGGTGCGTAGCTGCGATAAATATTAGCCGATACCGATAGCCACTGGATATGCTAATATCGGCGATATTTTGGGCTGGCCGATAAATCGGTCGGGTTCTAACAGGTTTAGCCATTTTTTTTTTTATTAATTAAGACATTTTATTGTAAACATTGTCATAAAATTCTACATACTGCACCTTTAACACGACAAGCCAAACATATTCTGCTTTTAAAAATCCGTTTTTTTTAACTCATTTTATGTACGTTTTTTTTTGTTTTTTTTTAAGTAAACATTGAGTGAGCTTATGTGTCAATAATCAACTCTTTCTGGCACTCACCTCTGGGTTTAAGCTTTTCACTATATGTTGTTTTTCTTTCTTTTGCATTTAATGAGGCCTTCCTGGCTCGGTCACAACAATGAGCAACTTGCAGTGTGTGCTCCAAAAATTCCCCCCCCCTCCCCCCCAAAAACACTGGCAGGCAACTTTCTAAATCCCCGGGCGGACTTCAAACATTTTTAAAGACAGATTAATACACGGCCATAATCAGGCCCCCGACCATGGAGACTTAGGCGCTTGCATAATGGGTTATGTAAAGCAAAAGAAAATCAGGTATCAACACTGCGGTTGATAGTAGAGGGGCTCATGTGTGTGTGGGGCTCAAAGCGATCTGTGGGTGGCACACAGACCACAGATTACTGCCAAAAATGAGTCCGGGTATCAGCTGTCATTGGCAGTCTTGTTTCATGTCAAATATTTTATACTTCTGTTTTGAACATCGGCCTTTTTGCAGCTGGACTCAAGTATTTAGTTTTTTGTGTGTTTCTGTGCTGGAAGACAAATTGAGAACATTGTCTCTGAGTGGGCGCCCACCCCCCCCCCCCCCCCCCCCCCCCCTCCCTCCCCCCTTGTATTTGCACTTCTTTTACCCACCTGTTTTATCTGCATGTTTCTTCTTCTTGATTTATAGAGCGCCTTGCAAACACGGGCCGCTTCATCTATTATCACAACCATACAGACGAGTGACATCCTCTCAAACACGCGCTCGTTCCTCTGCACACAGTGGCTGTTCCCTCGTGCCTCAGAGGAAACCAGCGTGAGGCGGAGCCGCGTTTAACATGCGCCTAATTGCTCCTCGCCCTTTCGTTTGACTTGCAAACCACTGATTTGCCTGCGAGGCGTGATGGGAAAACACCTCCCAAAATTGCTCGGGCTGGTCCGAGAACTTCACCACTTCACTCCCATTGACGTATTTCTTAACCGCCCTCTTTTCGTTTTTTAAGGCTACGATTTGATAGTTGGGGTTTTCAAAATCACCGTTTCTGTTCTTCCCAGTTTAGTTTTTATGTACATGTTTACGCACCTTTTCTCGATACAATCCCCCCCACCCACCCCCCATATATGACTCCATATCCTGTTGTAGTCAGCCAATATGTCGTACCAAAGCATTGTATCTCCCCTTTTTGTTGTTTGCCAAACAAAAACCAAATCCTATAACCAACCTATTCAGCTGTATCAAGTCAGTAAATTCTCCTCCGCCCCCCACCCTCTCTCTCTCTCTCTCTCTCTCTCTCTCTCTCTCTCCTGCAGACTTGACGACTGAGCTAATGAAGCTGGTTAATCATTGCTTAATCCCCGAGCTCTTCAAGTGATTGTTGTGGAACACGGCAAAGGGGACGACGTGAGATTGAGCTCAAATAAATCGGAACAAAAAAAAAATGCATCGCTTGCTCCACTTCAGATTGATTACACCCCGATGGCAGTCTCTGCAATCACTCCCCCCCCCCTCCACCACTCCTTCACCTGCATGCATGTTTATTTGAAGTTCCTCCAGGCCTCTTTGTGTGTGTGTGTGTGTGTGTGTGTGTGTTACCGAGTGATTTGAAACTCACTTTAAGGTCACAGCTCAGCGGTAGCTTAACTGCTGCCAAACAGAACAGAGCGGGCGACAACTGCTGCCTTTCAGCCTCCAGAGAGGTGAGCCGGATTTCGGTCAACAAGCTCCGCAGCAGAGAACGCCGAAGGATCACTTCCTGAAGTTTCATTCCAATTTTGATTCGAGGTCATGATTGTACGTTCAATTTGGCGCAAACGTCAGGGTCAAAGGTCGTACTCGAATAATTAAGAGTTTGTGCAGGTTGAGATGCTTCAAACAAACTAGACCCCAGGCCCCTCTCGCTCACATAGAGAGATGCTCGACTGACGCCGGGGCGATCGGGCTGAAATTCGGCCCTGAGATCTTTCCTTTTTTTTTTTTTTTGTGGTCCAACTCCTCGTTCTCATACTCATCCTCGTGCCACCGTATCTTGGTTCATGTGAACATTTCTGATACTGACCTGGTGGTGATTAGTCTGTCATTGCTTTGGCCTTTTTACCAAAGAAATACCCCCCCCACACACACACACAAACAATAATAATAATAATCTGCAGTGACGTGAAAATAGTTGCCTCCAATTTTCCTCATCTCGATGGATAAACAAACGAGGAGTTCAGATGATGACTGACCTGGATGTGAAAAAGAATAGCTCTGTTCAGTGTGCCTCCATTATCACAAATAGAAATTCAATACAAATACAGTATGTAGTGTAGTGTGTGTGTGTGTGTGTGTGTGTGTGTGTGTGTGTGTGTGTGTGTGTGTGTGTGTGTGTGTGTGTGTGTGTGTGCTCTTTATCTGTCAATCAGTCAGAACGGTTGTGTAAGTGGCCCCACGGGCATTTCTTTCCCATCAAACCCTGCAACAGTCGGGAGAGCTCCACCATGTCCACACCGTGAGAACTCAATTACACACACACACACACACACACACACACACACACACACACACACATACATGTACATGTACATGCTTTTGCAGAAACAACTTCCAGAGAAATAACGCGCGCCTCCACCAATCCTGGAATGTCAGATGGATAGATTTCGGAGAGATTACAATCGGCGTCTGTGCCAAAAGGCCGGAACGCAGCGGAACTCGGACGTAAAAAATAAGAATAACGTCTTCATCGACAAAGCATGGAGGCCTTAGCGTTCTCCCGCGGAAAGAATGAAGACTCCAGCTATTACAGATTTGATTTCAGATGATCTCAGAACCAGAACGTCCAAATGTTTCAGTAACAGGCGAATAAATGTGCATTCAGACGCTCCCATATTGGCAGTTGTGTAAGAAACCGTGCCACAGAGCCAGACGACGTTTGTCCCTTTACTTCCTGTTTGTCCTGACAAACACATGACAGCTCTGACAATGAAAAAAAAAAAAGAGGAACCCCATTTCCTTTCTTTCCTTTCCTTCTTTTTTTAAATTTCTTCCATTTATTCTAAAGCAACTAATGGTATTAATCTTTCACAAGCTGTTTTCATAGCAACTCCATTTGTTCCTCTTTTGACCCCCCCCCCCCCTCAAAAAAAAAGAAGATTTCTTGACTTAAAACGTCCATGCAAGTCAATTTAAAAAAAATTTAAGGAAGTGTGGCTACAGCTGTCACTTCAGATACGACTGAGTTATTTTTGGGAGCGCCGATAGCCGAGTGCAGGGCCGGAGTTGGCTCCTGGGCCGCCAGCGCTATGTCATGCACACCCATGTACAGAGGCTGTATAGTCCTCATCGCAGCTGCTGTGGGTTTTGAATCTAAACCTCGGCATCCCCCACTCTCTCTCTCTTCAGTCAAAAAAGTCAAAAAGGCCCCCAAAAAAAAGAACTTCAAAATAAAAGCTTCTTCCCACATTTTCGTTGTCTTTGCACGGAAACACCTTCCTGTGTCAAAGATTAAGTGTTTAAGTGCATTAAGGTAACACCTCCTTCTTTATGAGGCATGGCTGTAAGTGTGTGTGAGATTATAAATTGATCCTATTAGGGAACAGTTAGTTTATTTTTCGCACCAGTTGTCGAGAACACGAGCCGGACGAAAAAGAAATCAGCACATTCTCGTAGTTTTTCCCCTCTCTCTGCGTGTCCATTTAACACAGCGGGATCAGAGTAAAGTCTCCATAAGACTCTTTCATTTCCACATGGGTTGCCGGATCCCCCCACCTCTCCTTCCTTTTCAGTTAATCCTGCAAGGTAGTTAAAGAGCAGGGGGGGGGGTTATAACCTGCTGCTTTAGCCCCCCTCTCCTTTCCCCCCTTCAGAATCCGGATGATGTTGATCAAGTTAAAGGCAGAGCTGCGGTCACTTTTACGGAGCACATGGCAGTGTTGACATGCGATGTGCGTATGCGGTCACACATTTGGGTGGGGGGAAAGAGAATCCCCATCTTGCACTCCTGCTTCATAGAAACTGTCATGAGCATGAGTTTGTGTAACCACCACAAGACAAGTTGTCCTAATGGCCATCAGTTATTTTAGCAAGAACCGCATAATTGGGGCAGGTAGCCTAGTGATAGTCCTCCAAGCAGGTGGCCTGGGTTCAAATCCGACCTATCCACTGTCCTATCTCTAAATAAAGGTAGAATGAGCCCATTTTAAATAAAAGATAAAAAAATTTGTCCACAAAAAGTAGAACTCGACTGATAAATCGACAAGCCGATAATATATCGGCTAATTTTATTGTATTACACTAGCAGTTCTCTTGTGCGCTATGTTGATTACAACATCTGTTCTGGATCAACACAATAAATGTGTATATCTATAGCTAAGATCAAAGATAGTTCTAAGAAAGATATCGGCCGATTTATCAGTATCAGATTTTTTTCTCTACCTCCATATCGGCCCCAAAAATCCCATATAGTTTGGGGCCCTGATTAAAATCAATAAAAAAAACCACATCAATAAAGCCCACACAACAAAACAATGAACTACTGCACATAAGAAAGAAAAAAACACCCAAAGTGATTAAATCACTGTTGGAAACCATCGGCCTTGTTTCAGTCCAGGAAGTTTTAGCCAAGTGTTACTTCCTGGAGACCCCTGCCACACCCGTCACTGCCCTGCAATGCTTTGTTCTCTGTGGACACTGGATGTGACACTACACACGTGTGTATGTGTGTGAGTGTTTGTGTGTGTGGACGTGTGCAACACAGTTCATAGTTGGGTCAGCTGCTCTATTATTGATTTCCTCGCTGATAGAGAATGCAACACATCACTGCAGTGCTGCCAGACACCAACCAAACGTGTATGAATATGTGAATTTAAAGCAAGCTAAACAGACATTTAGCATCAGATAATGAGCGCTAAAGGGGAGTATAATTAACTCGATGAACAATTTATCACCTTCCCACTAACGCTGCCGTGCCATGTGTGGGCGATCACACCTCAGAGTCTGTGTTTCTCTGAGGCTGTGGAGCGTAAGGTCTGATTGGTGGTGAGAGCTGGGAAAACAGATCAACAAAGCGTGTCCCACAGGCTGAAAGTCAGAGCCGGCGCTGACAACAGCGTCATCTGAAACTTTCCCTGCAGTTTTTTTGGCTGACAACTTGGTGAAAGAGCTACCCCCCCCAATTTCTAAGAACTATGGCTCAAAACATAAACCACTGAAAGCTACGACATAATTAGCTGTTACCACTGTCGCTGAGTTAGCACAGCTTGAAGCTTTGTAGCTGCCGAGAGGCTTAAGCACATGTTGATCTGTGCTGAACATTCATTATGTAACAGGTTAACTCAATGTTAAACATTTAATGCTACACTACTGTAGCCTAAAAGTGTTTTGAAAGACGATAAAAGACCCAATGCTACTGGTTCTGTGCGTGGAGTTTCTCATTTTGGTGTGGCAAAATAGTGACAAAATTAGGGCCGTCAAGTAACACATTAAAGGAGCAGTACATCATTTGGACACCTAGTGTTTAAAATGGGAACTGCAGTCCAAATTCAAAACATTGGAGAGAGCCGTCTACCTCCGCCCCCTTACTCTCTAGAGTCGATGGGCACGCAGGTTGCCATGTCGAAGTCACTGAAGCTTCAGTGTTTAGCCACCTTGGCATCAGTTCTGTTTTTCCAAATCTTTTCAAATATTAATCATAGTTTGACCACATTTCTGGTCATGTGGAGCGCATTAGAAAAGATGCAGAGGCTTTTCAGGCCGGGTGGAATCAGTTCTATTACCCGCCTGATCGTGATGGGTTTCCCCCTCAATTTTGTTGGAAAAACAAACAGTCAAAAGAGATAAAAGTTAGCTCGTAACCATGATTTAAAAGTAATATAAATTCACAGTGAGGAAAAAAAGGTCTCTGGAGAATCCTACATGTTAGATGCCAAACATGAGTCGACAGAGAATATGAATTATCTCGGTCTGACGTGCGCTGCTATTTATAGAGACAGGCTCTCTTTCGTTTCTGCAGCAGCGCATTGCCTTCTCACTAATGTGGCTACCTTGTTACTTCATCCTTTTTCTGCAGACAACAAAACGTGCATAAATACACGCCGTCGTCGTCGCACAATGACACTCTGCAAACACAAACCGTGCATGATGGATGGAGTTCATCATCCTCTCATGCATCAATCAGCATGTGCAGGTCGTCACACATCTTTACGTGTGAGCACACACACACACACAGACTTTCTCCTATTTACATACCGTCATCCCTCCATTCTAAACATTCTAAGCACACATGGTGATCACCTGAGGATTTTTGCATCGATTGAAGCGCCTTTCAAAAGTGGCTGCGGTTTTGATGCAGCGGCCGTACAAACAGACCTCAAGACAGCAATAAATGTCAATCGACCCTTTATTTATATCCACACCCAGGCCATGCGCTGATGCAAACGATAAAAATAGCGACTTATTTCCCCCTCGCTGCCACCACCGCTGGTTTCATGAAATCCAATTTCCACTCTACTCCCAGCGAGAAAACAGACAGGACACAGAGAGATGGAGGAGAGCGGGGACATTAATAGACTGGAAGGTAAACAGTGAGTGTGCCTCGATGTAAATGGGCGTGTGTGTGAGTGTGTGTGTGCTCCAGCGGCAGACTTGTTGATCCTCACATTCCAGTGGCAGCCTTGAGAGCAGCTAATCCAGTCTTAGTCAAAGGCCTCTTGAACTCCCGGGTCACACCGCTGCACACATCGATACTCACAAGTTACAAGTTAAATGCATGGGCACACACATGAAATGAGTTTTTTGTGCATACCAAGCACATGGAGGCACACGCGCCCCAAATGTGAGTTCCTCCGCCTCCCCATATCTCCTTCATTGAGTGACTGATATGTCACCAGACTGGAAATTTGACTTCCCGCAGATCATGCGTCTCCATCTGTCTGTTCTTGATTCTATCAGTCTCCATAAGTCTGTCTGTATATCTCCGCCCTGAAAGCTTTGCAAACAGATGGATGGAGCCCTCGGGCAGGTCACGTACACACCCGCGAGCTCAGCAGTATGATTATAACTCTGTGATTTATGATGTTAGAATCACCAAGGGCTGCAGCAGACGCTCACCCATGTCTTCAGAAAGTCATTTGAAAGGGGACATATTTTGAAAAATCCACTTTGACATTGTTTTTGAAAATTTACTTGGGTAACCTGAGTGTCTACCCACCGACAAAATGTGAAATAAGCCCATCCAGTCCTTTGTTTGTGGTCTGCATAAGTCTTACAGCGCAGAGAAAAATGCTCTGTTTCAAATGTGCTCTCCTTGTGATGTCACAGTGGGATTCTGGTAAAAAAATAATAATAATAATCCCCTCCCCTCCCCTGGTATCTCCACCCATGGACTCTACCCCCAGCCTAGAGCAAAACTTTTGCGCAGGTCGGCCATTTTTATTCTTGCTACAGAGGAGTGATGTCTACCGGGAAAACTCAGGGAGGGGGGCTCATTGCATTTAAAGAGACACACACACCAAAACGGAGCGTTCTGAGAGAGCTGGTTTATACAGGGTCACAAACCTCCTCTGGTGCTTGATTCATGTTATATTTTGACCAAAGCACAGCACAGATGTTTCATTTAGACCACAGGGGGACTGTTTGAAAAGGTGGAGAAGGGGGATAATATGTCCTCTTTAAAGACAGATTTGCTTTTGGAGCTTGTGTGCCTTTAAATGTGAGTAGGAAATCATGGGGAGAAAGCGTAGGGAATGCCATGCAGGAAAGGAGCAACCGGTCGGACTGTTAAGCTAACTGCAAGGCCATTGACGCCCCTAGAAATTACTTAACAGTGAATGTGGTCTTGCATCAAATCTCCCACATCACTGACGACTGCATCACCGTCCACCAATCTACTCCAACCCTATCTCATGAGTTATTTGGGTTTTGACACAAAGAGGTCTTAGATGAAGATGCAACCTGGTATGTGCACTCAAAACACATGCACCGTGTTAAAGGCCTCATACCCCATGCTCTTTGACCTCCAGAGACACCTTGAAGCCGTAAAACAGATGGCATGATCCTTAATGCCGTCATTATTGACCTGTAAAAACTTTCCTGGAAATTGTCTATTCCCTTGTAAATGGACGGCTATTTTTCACAGGAAGTCGGCGGCGGCTTCCTCGAACTGCTTTGAGATGCAAAAAACAAACCCCTGTTCTTCAAGGCCATGACATGACATGTTCTCTATTGAGAATTCACAGCTCTGGCTCGTTTCTGGCATAGCATTGTTGCAAGGGTTGACCGAAAAAGAGCAACAGCTGCGAGTGGTGTTGGAAATATGAGCTGGGATTTCTCCCGCCGAAGAGCACAATCTGTTCCTATTCTTTCATGCACGGAGTTCTGCTTTCCGTGCATGACTCATGTGTACGTGTGCACCCATGTGTGGCTGTTGATTGCAAACATCGGCATGTGTGAAGATGAGCATTATAGAAGTCTTCATGCCCCGGGATGGCAGGCTTGATTAGTTCTGTCTTGATTCCAGTACAATACAACGTTTTGAGGAGCGTGCAAATCCAAAAGAACACACCATTATTAGCCTTTTCCAATTCCAAAACTATGATGCAATACTTGTGTACTTCACACAGCAACATTGTGATCGACATCATGCCCTCATGGCTTTTTGCACTAACCGCCAGGAAACATGTCTGACCTTTTCTTGAACTCACTTTAACCAACTCCTTCAATTTTTCCCAGAAGAAAGAACCACCTCTGGATGAAGTCATGCAGAAAACCAGGGCAAGAGTTTCAGCCGTAAATCAAACTCCTCAAAACATCTCTAGTGCATTTTCTTTTTTTTCATCCAGGCCGAGAGAAAGACTCCAGTACAATTCTCCTTGCATGATCAGATCTTGCCAGAAGCTTCTCTTCTGCGATTCCTGCACTCTGTTTTCCCACTCAGCCTTCCACCATCGCCATAAAAAGATAAGTTCTTTGGGAGGGCGGACTTCTCTTTTGCTGTTGATAATAAAACAAGTGCCTTTCCCCGACGGGCTCTAAAAAAGAAAAACAAGAGATGGATGGTGTGATCATGACGAGGCCGAAGTGACAGCTCTGGAACTTGAAGAGGCTGTTTCTGTATTTTTACTTCCTGCCATGGTGGATCTGCTCTACACATGCGACACCAGAGCAAGAATCCATTCAAGAACGAGGGTAAATGAATGTAAAGGAATGTTTGTTACATCACATGATAAGCGGTCAACAAGCCTTGAGTAAAGACAGACAGCTGACCTTTGAGTAGTTGTTGCTTCAATATGAAAGCTAACAGTGAACATAAAGGACCTGTATGTGGAATAATCCGATGGTACACAAGTCCATGGATCTTTTGTGTAACCGTCAGAAAGGTACAGAAAGGATTTAGATCTTTTCCTTTACATAAACTTAAAAGTCCTGCCATATTTCTGTGGCATATCCAATAACATTTCAGACTTGTGTATCAGTAAGATGGCCGATCTGGTGAATTGCATCACCAGATTCTGAAGCACTAGGATGGCAGTTATACTGATTTTTCAGGGATGCTAACGTAGTGCGGTTTCTCTGGTTGGTCTAGGCTTTTATTGGATATTACAGATGCGCTTAACCTTCCCCAAAACATTGCCATCCATCTATCCAATTTCTTTTGATTACATGAGGCTGGGTTGTTGTTGTAGCCAGCTCAGGAAATTCACCCTGAGGCCTCCTCATCCCAAGGATGAGTTGTTTTCCAACTTATCTTTGGGGTGTCAAAGGCGTTCAGGCTAGATGTGATATATCATTCCTCCAGCGAGCTCTTGGCCTACCTTGGGATGTACACTGAGAAAGACCTCCTAAGAGAGGAACCCAGGAGGCATCCAAATCAGATGCTCAAATGCTTTATTTTGGTCCAAAGAAGTAGAGGCCCTACCCTAGGCCCCCCTCCTCTTTAAGCCTGAGCTCAACCATCCTTCAGAGGAAGGACAATTCTGACAGCGATCGCTTTCTTTGAGTCTCTACCCAAATCTCATGACCAGAGAGATTTGACTAGAAGATAGACAGCTTTGACTTCGGCCTTGCTGTGAAATATCTATATTTCAGGACTGTGATATTCCTTGGTCAAATCTTAACTTGAAGGGGAATTCTCAAAGATTTTGTCCTTACAATTATACACATGTAAATATCTTTGACAAAAACGACCAACCACCAGTTGTAACGTTCAAATCTTTGAGCATTAATTTCCAAATTTGGACTTAATAGGGTTCATGTTGTGAAGCCGTAAATGTAGAAATTCATTCAGTATCTGTGTGCATTCCTTGTGTCAGCACTCCTGTGGACAGAATGTCCACTCCTGCTAAGTTCTCCCTCTGGGTCAGAGTGTGCTTAGGAAAACTTGCGATCAATGTAAATAAACTCGCTGTGCTGCTGACGAAGAAACCACATGCACGGTTGTTGCCTTCCAACACTGCATACACACGGGCACATGTGCATGAGTAGAGCTGTTAGTTTGCTTGCTTGTCCATCCTTGATGCTCAAGCAGCTGTAAATGTATTGATTTGGTCAAAGATTATTTTAATTTGCAATATGACTGAATGCTTTGTGGATTTTCCTGCCTGAGCTGTTTGTCTTTGGAGCGGCTGGAAAGTAAAACAAACATACCTCTCACAATGGAACCAGGTCACACATGAGCAGGTAAGGAGAGGACAGTGTGTTATACAATGTTTGCTCTCAGCTCTATGGAGTAAAGGGAGGGAGACTTGGTTGGAGCCAAATGTCAAGGTGAAGGGCAACGACAAGAAAAACTGGAGACAAATGGTTGGAAATCTGGCGCTTGTCTAAACAAGCTGACGAGGGTCAGGGCGGCTCGAGGAAGCGTTTTCTGTTTAGTTAGTGACGAGAGACAAAGAGACAACAGAGGCCAGGATGAAGCAAGCAATAGTGAGAGAGGGTCATCAATCAATGCATCAGTATGTCCTTTGTGGTGCTCCCTGTCTGTCCTTTTAACTTCTCAATGACCAGAGCAATGGTGCATCTTTCAGTCTACTCTATATCAGTTCCATGATGCACCAATGATTGCCGACTTTGAAGCCTACAAGTTGTAGAGTTTGCCAACACTTGCAAACGAAAGACTTCAAGAGAATCACTATTTGACTATTCGCTGAAAACCTTGGTGCCGGCTGGCTCCTCTCCAGGATGAGTTCACCCGCATCACGCTCCTGTTCTTAAACTTCCTTGTTCATTAATTTGTCTGTTGTCATTCTGTGACAGCACATGACTTCACCAGGCACATGACCTACGACTTCAGACATGAACACTGACAACCATCTAACAATTGGATCAATGGTTGTCGGACTAGATTTTTTTGATGGTGCAGGAATCAAGTATTATTTCGTAACAGTCAAAGGCCCTCCAGAATTAACCAAGCAATTTATGCTGATCAAATAAAATGTTACATTGTATGGGAACTGGAAAAAAAGGTCAAATAATCATCTTGGACAATCTTGATATGCTAAGCTAAACCATTGATTGGAGCCTGGTCAGTAGAAAGTTTACATATGTGCAACAGCATTGGTGTTAACATCATCAACACTTTGGCACTTCTGTAGTGGGAGATAGTTTTTATTTTAAGATACATTAATGGATTTATGGTTGTTGGATTGAAAGTTATATCTTGATGAGGGCCCGACCGATGTGGGTTTTTTTGGCACCGATTGATGTTCGGGATCTAAAAAAATCTGATCCCGATAATTGGCCGATAACTTTCTTGGTTTTATCTGCGATCTGTAGAGATAAATAGATTTAGAAAGTGCAGTTACCAAACTTTTGTGGAAAAGATAAATAATGAAGACAACTGAGCATGTACGTGCATCACAGCTTGACACTCTGGAGATTGAAAATGCTTGTTGTAATCTATATAGCACCCTCTGCTGGTAAAAGAGAACTGCGAGGTTAATACCATGATACTCTAATCAAAATTGACTGCTGAATAAATCTAGTAATATCAGCCATTACCAATAGTCACTGGATATGCTAATATCGGCTGATATTATCGGCTGGCCAATAAATTGGTCGGCTCTTATCTTAATTATTTGGGTCACCACATAGATCAAAGTCAAATCTTTAATTTGACCAGTTTCATCCATCATATCTCACTAGGTAGTAACGATAACATGCTAATACTCTATGGATAAGTTGATCAGAATGACAAATCTAGAAGAACTCAGCTCTCACCGTCAGGAATCCAACAAATATGAATCAGAAGCCACATCTTGCCTCACCTTTTGAAGATCTAATGCCTTCATTTTAGAGTTACCATTCTTCTGCAAGTGGTTTGTTCCTCTTGGCAGTTTTTCGACCTTTGGATTTGTTGAATCTGACTGGGAATGACCAAAAAGATTCCTTAAGTATCAATCTTGAAATCCCCGTAAACCACAATGATCTGCTTTGGAAAACAGATTCCTTCCAAATATAAGAGGTGCGTGATGAGCCCAGACTGTTATGTTCTCCCAGATGGTATTCCGTGAATACACTGCCTTTGACGCCATAAACAGAAGTATCACGGTCACTTCCAGTAGAGCAAATGCACAAGTGACTGGATGGGGGGATTAGGCATTTACGCACAGGCAAACACAAGGTGCTGCAACACATCACTTTTATCTCTTTACTTCTTCTCCATCCATGTTTGTCTCCAGTCAGAAAACCAACGATTGGAAAGATTTATCTGCCATGGTGGGAATGGCAAATCCTTCATTTTTTGATCATCTTAATCCTCCATTAACACACAGACATTTTTCCTTGGAAACCTTTCTTTTGGTCATATTTTAACCACATTCTTGTCACAAGTTCAACTGAGTGTCATGAATTTATACGACAGCAAACGGCCGCCTGACTTCAAGTCCGATGGTATTTGATCGTGATGAATTTTCAGGACGTAGCTCTTACCCTCTTACCTGCTGCTTTTTTGTAATAAAGCAGTGGTTTAAGGTTTCTAGGGAAAGATTAAAATGGCTAGATGCTGTCCGATTGAATTTCTTTCCTTATAAAGCTTTCAAGATGTAGACCGAGTCTGTTTAGACACATTTTCCAATGCAAACTATATTTTCTTTTACAGCCTGGCAAAGACAGTGCACACTCAGGCTTACATTTACAGCTTGCTTGTGAAATGAAGAGCAAAACAAAAGAAACCGAGCGACTGCTGGAGTTTCCTTTTTCATGTTCATTTGGGAAGATTTCAATGTTCAAATGCCACTTTCTACTTACAACTAATTGACAGATTGGCTCAAGCTATCAAAATGGATCTTGTTGCAGATAATCCCCTTTAAAGCTACAACAATAGATTGCCCTTTGAGGTTCTGGATTCCGGCCGAACTATTTCATTTGAACAAGCACTTTGAGCTTGTTTGATTTCCTCTCGCCATGCTGAAGCTTTATTGTCATTATACTGATTTGTAGGGGGTGTAACAGTTCACAGAGGTCACGGTTCGGTTCCTGCCTCGGTTTTTTGGGGGTCATGATTTGGTACCATTTTGGTTCAAAAGGAAAGATCTTGAAGCTGGGGTCCTCTTCAACTGCATATCCGCACATAGCCTTACAAGTGTATCAGCTTTGGTAATGTCTTAAAACCTCTGATTTCACATCCAAAGGATTTTTTTAAAACAGAGATACGCTGTTGGACACCTGCCTTCTTATTCCTAGCTCTGGAAATGTACACGTCTGGGTGATGCTGACCCCTGATATTCATGAAATTGTTTGACGTACCACAACGGGAAGCCCAAGTTTCCCCACAGATTGATTTCAAGAAGTTCAGTAGTTGTTCAGCTCTGCATGATCTTGTGGATAATATTTAATGTCCTGCCCTGTCTTTGAATCTAAAGCTCATTACAGCTCAGTACATCCAAAGTTTTCAACATGCCCTTTCACCTAGTCGATTCCATGAGCAGTCTTAGGGGATCTTGGGTCATTCCCATGCCAAGTAGGCTACATAAACCCTCTCCTGTTTTTATAGTCCGCCTCACATATCCTTAAAATTGGACTCCCATGCAAGACCTCCACTGGGTGGCAACCAGTAGAAACCACAACCTAGCAAATGTTACAACCTTGAAGTATTCTTGAGAGTCTTAATTGTTCTACATGTTGTTGTTCTTGCTCTGCCTTAACGGCTCTTCAATCAGCCCCGTTCTGAATTCTGTGAATGTGATTTTCTGTAATGGCTTTACAGGCTTCATGAATGGAGGACAGATTTGGATAAACAAACAAGCCCAGATACATCAATTTGAATTCCCCCAGGAAGATGACATGCACTGTAGTGGAGAAGTGAACCAGGATGAGTCTGGTCAGTGCACTGAAGCCTCATCAGCCTGTTGTTTGGAGGCACTTTAGACACCATCGCTGTGGCGACCCGCTTTTCACACCAAATCCAAAAACCGCAACGTGCTCGAAGGCGAGCCAAAGAAAATTGTATTGTTTTCCAATCAATGCTTGTAGCTTTTACAAGGGCTTCCAGCCACAGGAGCATTGCTCATAAAGAGGAGACAGACCGCTGGAGCAGTCGGCGGAGGATTCCTCACCACTGGAGGGGAGGAGGGGGGGGATGGAAACACAAGAGGGCAGATGATAAAACACTAGCATGTGTGCTTGTTTAAATTTGCCTCCACTGCACAAACCAAACACAGTTCCCACATTTGAATGAACCTGTTCCACGAGAAAACCTGTTGCTGCCCTACTCCTTGAAAAAGCTAATCTCAGGTCAGAAATATGCCAAACGGCATGAAAACACACGAGCTCGGAAATGCTGAGTGTTTCTTTTAAAAAAAAAAACAAATGCAGTTCTCATCAGTGCCATCATATCTGTCCAAACAGCCTTGACCCATACTTGTGTGTTTTGCCCTCATCTCAGCGCCGAGCTTCAAGGTGTAGAGTGTCAAACACCAACAACAACTCCAGCCATGAAGTATGCTGCAGGTTTCTGAGGCTGCAAAAAAAAAAAAAAGTCTCCTCTTCAAACCAGGAAACATGTGTGGTCTTGTGTGCAATATGTGAGTGTGCATGCTCTATGCAAAACATGTCACTTTAAAACGTTCCATCACAGGAAGTTCTTTTTTTCTCTCCACGTCCACGTTGCAGTGTCACTGATAACTGAAAGGATAACACTGACAATAGGTGACAAATAAGTTCTGTATTTAAATGTAGTCAAGATTATTCTGCAAGATAACGTGATTATTACGTCAAATATCCCTTGATAGGCGTGTGAGTTGTACAGCGAGACAGAGGGGCTTAAAATGTTAAAGTCCTCCTAATGCAGGAAATTAACATCTGTCAGCCTCTGTTTGTTTTTTTTGTTTTTTTCAAACAAGCTTGCGCACTCACATTTACACCAGCGTGCATGCGCGTGTTCTCTCCCTCAAACGCGCGCGAGTCCTTTCTAATTAATTAACAGCCAAATAAATAAAGTACTCACAAGATAGGAATTGTGCCTGTCGAGGAACACGGAGTCTCCCATTGCCCAAAGATGTAAGTATCCACATAAAAAAAAAAGACACTCAAAGAAAGCTTGGAACAAAAAAAAAAGTCACAACGAATCTCTTCTCTCTTCCCCTTCTTCTTCTTCTGCATTAAAGACAGTTTCCTTTCTTAGTGTAAACCAGTGCAGCGCGTGCTTTTTTTTTTTCTTTTTTTTTTTTAAGAGTTGATGTCTTCACGCGAGTCAGAAGCGCGTGTCACACCACAGTGCGTAATGCGTAACGGATCCATACCGCGCGCTCCGTGGACTGCTCGGGGGGGAAGACAGATGCTGAACCAAGCGAGCCGAGGCAAAGAGGAAAAGGGGACCGGCAAGTTCACTGTGCTGTGTGCAAGCGGGACTTCCGGTGGAGACTTTCAGAATAAAATGAGCTTCGTTTGGGTTGTATTTGCACAAAAGCTAACGGAAGTAGGATGGAAACTACTGGTATTACCAAAACAAATATGCTGGACGCCTTTCAGTAAGTGAACTGTTATATTCTTTATAAAAAAAGGTCAATTTCTAGTAGGTTAAATTGCCATTAATGGCAGTAACCTTTCACAATAAAAGTCCCAGTAATATTTTACCCCTAAAGTGCTTTTGCAGAAATCCTTCATGATGAATAAAACATTACATGAATTAACTTTGCCTCATAATGATCCAACTGCTTCTGTGTTCAAACATAAACAGGCATGGCAGGTTATATAATCGTTAACACACTGAAAAAACCTGTTGGTTCACCTCAGAACCAACAAGCATGTTATACGCATTTATTGCATTTACGCGACATAGATAAGCACAAGGTATTTGACACCCAAAGGCTGAGCCAAGACAAAGGGGGGGGAGGGGCGGGGCACCGAAGGAGGAGGAAGAAGCTTCTTATTATCTTCAGTCAGGCTGCTCAAATGTTTTCATGTCTGTGACCCACAAACGGAGCGCCACAGCTGATAAGATTCAAGGGGGACACTCCAAATAGGGAGGTTTTGGATAGAGGTTGTTGTGCTAGTCTTAAATTCAAATGAATGATTCAATATGTACATTTAAAATCATGACAACCCAGCGCTTGATATCTCTTTAAGTCATGCATTCAAACTCAAAGCAATAATTCAAAACTTTAGGAAATATGCCTACTTCTTTTTTTTCTTTTCTTTTTCTTTTTGCTCTAAATTAGTCGAGACAATTTATAACAATCTCAGAACTCTCTCTTCAATATGAAGCAGGAGTAGCAGCCTGCAAGATTATCTCACCACGCCTGAAATCTGCCTATCAGCGACCTCAAATCTTCTTTAAAGAGAGATCAAGTCTCTTTTTTTTTTTTTTTATTTGACCTCCTGTGAGCAGACTACATGCTGCAATCCCCGCTAAAAATATCCACAAACGCATCGCGGTCGAGCTAATAACAAGCCTGTTCATCTTGGCATCTGAGAAGTTGTGATATTTCGGAGATACAACTGTGACAAAAGGTTCGCTGTGGGCCTAATTACTAAAGCAAATAAATCACAGCCGAGAGAATCATCTGGACAATCTGCACAACCACAACTTTGATCGCATGCTCGCGTCGTAAAAAAAAAAAATCTGTTGTAATCGTCCTTTCACGAGCTCGGCCCACCAGTGAGGATCCTTAATAAAGAAGGAAGGAGGTGGTCTGGGTTTGTGTAATACTTGATGTGGAAACAGAATTGGGCAATCTGTGTCAAAAGATGCCTGCTTCAATCCAGGCTCATAAAAAAACACAAGTATGCAAAACAACCCGACTTTATCAAGAACACAGTGGCTGGAGAGTATGAGCTGGCCAGGTGCAGTACGTGCAAGCACACTTCATGAAAGAGTATTTTGTCTTTTGGTTTATTGCAAAGTCGAACACACACAAGACACTGAATTCCTTATCAGATAGTGAGGAGACATGTAAGGAATGCTGAGGAATAAAGAGGAACACTTGCTTTACTCTGAAAATCTGGAGACAACAGATAAACCGCTGCAGACTGACTCTCCAGTGTTTGGCGTGGATGTCACACAGGCGGAATCAAAACCCTGCAGTGTTGTTGAGTTACAGACAAAAGGGGAGATGGTTCTTTGATAAGCTGGCTGCTTAGGAGACAAGAAGGATGTAAAGAAGTCAAACATGATCAGCATAAAAATTAACAATAAGGTTGTCATAAGTAGGGCCCGACCGATATGAGACTTTTTGGTCTGATGCCGATATCAGTATTAGGGAGAGAAAAAATCTGATACCGATATCTATCTTTGATCTGTAGAGAAGACTAGATGGCCACTCAACTGGAAAGTATCTGTGCATGAGTATCACTGTTTAACACTCTGGAGAGTGATAATGCTTGTTGTAATCCATATGGCGCCCTCTGCTGGTGAAAGAGAACTGCTCGGCCAATACCATGATACTCAAATCAAAATTGACAGGTGAATAAATCGAGTAATATAGATGCATACCTCGCTAAAATTTGCAGATACAGATATTCACTGGATGTGCTAATGTCGGCCGATATTATCGGCATGCCGATAAATCGGTCAGGCTCTAACGCAGACGGGAAGAAATCAACTGTCTCTTAAATAATGGAAATAAGAAATATGTCTAGATTTTTGGGGAGAACATTCAGTATAAGGGAGGAGACGTTACCCCCCCCCCCGCGCTCTAACACTGACTTAAGTTCAGTGGTAAGGTTAGACGGCGTGTGTTTTATGGCTGTGTAGGAGGAGCCCATTGTCTCCTAAAATGGTGTTTCAATGGTCCCAGGGTGACCATGGCTCAAACATACACTCGCACACATAAACCAGAGCCTGTGGGAGAGGGAGGTGAGGCTGGAGGAGAGAGGCGAGAGGAGACACATGATGTATGGATGAGCGATTTTACATGCTCACCGGAATTGGCAACAAATGCGAGAAAAACTAGATTGAATGTTTGTTTTTGTTTAAGGCTGAAATCAACATAAATATCCTTTGGACCCACTCTGCTTACATCACCTCCTACAAATGTCCAGTATTATTTTACAGGGAACATATGAGGCCAGCTTATAATCCCAGCGCTGTATGGTCAAGGCATGGCTGCAGTGTTTACATCGTTGTGTGCAGGAGGCGCAGCCGCCCCTCCGTCCAAAAAGGCGGAATGCCTGAGTTGTGAAATCACTCCCATCGAGCACGGAGTGGAAAGTATTCTGTTAAAGTGCTTTAAGACGATCCAGTAAATGACAGAGAAAAATCCTGCAGGGCCTTCGATCTGTTTAATAAACACTCGCAAAATAGATGGAGCAAGTCCCCCCCCACCCCCCCCCCCCGATCAAAGTGTTTGCATGTGTTGCATCACATGCGAATGCCTCGCCTCGCTCCCAAAGGACGCTGGGAGAAAACTGCGAGCATAGGGTCAAGAATTTCTCTCTTAATAATTCAGAGCTAGTAATGCAGGTTGGAGTTGTTATTGCCAATATGTAAGGCACCCATTATTTCTAAATAGGTGTTGTGGAATATAAACTGGCAACATACGACATGATTTCTACAATTTCTGATACCATCACTCACTTTCATGAAGTATATTTTTAGCAATCTGGTCTCCTTGAAGGTGTGTTTGTGTATTTGCTACGCTGCATTCAAAATGATTGCTGCCTGGATTCTGTCAAAGGCGATGCGTCTGAGAGGAAACAGAACATTTATGAGCTGTGATTGACTTATGATTGGCCTGTTATTCACAAAAAGAAAGGAGGTTGGGCAAAGATGCACGTCGGCTTGAATTGGAAAAGATCACGAGACCAGTTAACGTTCAGAAAAAATATCATTCTTTGAGGGTACTGCTGACTTTTCTGTAGTAAACAAAGCCATAAAACCGAGCTGGATTATGTCAGAGGAAGTGGATAAGGAATTGCAACATTGCCAAATTTGAAAAAAAACACCAAAATGAGAAGTGTCGAATATATTTTTTGTAATCACGTTTAATTGTTCGATTAATTGTTGAAATTTCATTATTTGGCATTTTAAAATACAGATTGTGAGGATTTTATTTTGAATTGTTGTGGTGACTTCAGCTGCATGTACTTTTTCTTGTTGTTTGAATTCACCCATGCTTTTATTTTGAAATAAAGTAAGGACCTCCTAGTAGATGGAAGGTTAAGGCATTAATTGAGTAATGGATTAAACGGATTAAAAATCTAAATAAAACAGAGTTTGTTGAAATGAGACATTCAAAGAAGCAGCAGTGTTGTTCTTTTCCATCACTGCGACTACAGGGAGACACTAAGGAGGCTTATCTACGGTGCACCTAAAGGGACAAATATCAAATCATTGCAAAAATATGACTATATTCCCATCAGGCGTACCGTAGAGCATATTAAGGTCCAAACATTTTAAAGTAAGATAGGCACAGTTGCAGACATTACCTGCTAAGTATTAGCATTTTTGTAATTGTCAGTGTTAGCATATTAGCCTGCTCACATTAACATTACGCTCGAAGTAGTGCAAATATGTGACCAAGAACATTTAGCATTTAGCATTTAGCATGATCAGAATTTCTTCTCATCACACTTGCAGGAATAATTTTCAGGGTAGAAGTCACCAAACATAATAATAATAATAATAATAATAATAATAATGCATTTTATTTATAAGCGCTTTTAAAAACTCAAAGACACTTTACAATGGTTAAAACATAAAGAACAGCACAGAAGGACAGACTAACGGACATCGCAGTATTACAAACAAATCATAAAGATAACAACAATAAAGATAACAACATAAAGGTAAACAACAGAAAACAGGAAGTACATCACAATCGTACATTAAAAGCTTGTTTAAAGAGGTGAGTTTTGATGAGTGATTTGAAAGTAGGAGGGTCGGTGCAGTGTTGAATGTGTGTGTGGGGAGTGAGCTCCAGAGGGAGGGGGGGGGCAGCTATGGAGAAGGCTCTGTCCCCCCCCAGGTTCGGTGCTTGGTTCTAACATGAAGCAACCTTGTTTGCAGAGTGTTTTTTGTTAGTCCTTCTTATGAAATGAAATATTGCATGAACCAGACATATCCCCCAAATATCAGTGGGGAGTCAACAGCTCAGAACAGAGGAATTCAACGAGGCATTGTGAAACTGATTAAAATATCTCAATAATATTGTAACATGCAGTCGTGCGCCAGTTTTTAACCGTTACCTCATCGTGCAGAGCTGGTAAAACTCAATAAATACAACAAAATAAAATATGTGACAATTGACAGCGAGAGTAAAACTTGAGCCTGTGTTTTCATGGATATTATCTTGTTGTCAACGTGTTTTATCCTCGTACTTTCACACGTCGACCTTTGACCCCCTGTTTCGCAAGACAGCCTGAGGAACGGGGGGGGGGGGGGGGGTGTAAGAAAGAGAGAGAGAGAGAGAGTGAAAATGAAAGGTTAGAGGGTGGTGTGTGGGGTACATAAAAAAATCTGGGCACACATAAACGAATTTACAGCAGGAGCAGCACAAAGCAGCTCCGGGGGATGACCTCACAACTGGGGAATGTGTGTGTGTGTGTGTGTGTGTGTGTGTGTGTGTGAGAGACAATGTGTGTTCACTCCTTCACTTGGGGGGTAAATACAGAAGACACAAACAAAAATCATTACAAAACGATGTCTTTGTAAGGGTACAAGACTGCAATTTCCCCCCCGAGGAGAAAAAAGATGTTTTCAGACAAACTGATCACTCAACATGCTCTAAACACAGGACACACACACACTCTCTCTCTCACACACACACACACACACACACACACACACACACATAGAATGTGACGACAGCGTGGGTCTGGATTCAATCTGGGCGCTTCCATCAACAGGCCAACCCATTTGTCCTAAATCTCCATACTGTCCTCAGGGCCAATAGACAGAGAGAAGAAGAGGGGGGGGGGGGTGTAAAGGAAGGAATTTTTGGGTTGTAGCCCAGCGTTTCTATATGGCTTTCATCTCCATACCACCTCCATTAGAGCATGCTTAAAGCTGCTGGCAGGTCAAGACGCTTCTGCGGTGGAAACGCTTCGCCCTGACCTGAGGGCGACCACAGTGTGCAAAGACACAAAAATATGTTTCGCAGGAGAAGAAAAAAAAAATTAAGAATGTGGAAAAACATCAAGGTGGAGAGGTTCGTTTCTGCATGCGATTTGGAAAGAGACATGACCTGCATGTACCGAAGTACTTAATGTCAGTTTATGATCGTGTTTGAGGAGATGTGAGGAAGCATCCAAGTGCAATCATGGTGAGGAAATCGACTCAGGGTGTATTGCCGAGCAGGTTTGCACATCCGGTCCATATCCAGAAGAAGTGCAGTCTGGTTAGTTGAGTTTTCAGATGCAAAAATGCCTTGCCTAGTTTAGAGGATTCTTCATGGTTAAGCTCCTCTTTAGCTCCGCCCTTCCTCTGTCTGGCTTTATTAACTTACAAATTGCCACAAACGGGACCACCAGAGGTGCAGCTGGCGGGGGGGAGAGGGAAACCCATGAAAACTATATTCAGCCAGGGTGTGTTTTTCCTTCAGAGCATCATGTCAGTGGAATTAGCCGTTTTCACACATGCCCTCCGGAAAATATCTAGATCATTTCAGGAGGACCGCTCTGGATATTCTCCTGACTTGGCTGTTGACGTTATGCAGAAGTAGCGGACTAAGCAACAGAGTCCGCTATACGATGCCATATTGAGAATATTTGCCTTTATAGCAATGCGATGTGTAGTTAAAAGGAATCACACAGTCAACAAAACGAGCGGAGAACAACAAACTGAAGAACAGGAAACGGAGATCGTAGCGGATCGCGTACATACGCTATATGCACCGACTCCAGTATCAGGATTTAAACGCCACCACACTCTCCCATTGGCTCGATGTCATTTCTCCGGATAATATCCCGCTGTGTTCTCACATCAGCTCTCTCGAAAATATCAGGAATTTTCAGGAGTTTTTCTGCAAGTGTGAAAGCCCTCAATGACGGAGTCAACATCCGATCATCTGTTTAAAGATAGTGTTAAAAAATGTGTGTGATAGAAATTGTGTATCTATAGACGTTGTGTTAACCATGCATGTAATCGGGGTGGCTGTGCACCCTTGATGTTTCTTTACATACTTTTTGTCTGGTGAAAGTATTAAACTAAAGGATAGTACATACTTTTCTATCTTGAAGTGTGGATAAAGACACATGTAGCAAAAAAAAGTCTGCAAATTTGTTTTAGGTTCTGTTTTAAAGAAAGCCAGACATGTTGACTTCACTTCAAGTTTTGCAAGATTAAATTACAGGCAAATGTTGAGATATAAAAATGCATGAAAGTTGCCTCAGAACATGTCAGAATGCTTACAAGACAAAAGACTAGACACAAGACATATGTGTCTTTATGTGTGTGTGTGTTGCACAGGTGTTATCCATGTCAGCATGCATACCCCACGGAGCCTGAGTGTTTTCATCACCCGACTCCAAACAACGTCATCCCAAAGAAAGAAAAGAAATCCGTTTTTTGTTGTTGCAATCAGTCTGTGTCAGTCTTTCCGCTCATCTGTGTGAATGTTTATCTGTGTCTGCTCGCTCTGCTCTGTCTGTCTGCTCATGTTTTAGTCTGCTGATGTGACCTTCCACCCTTCCACCCATATATCCATCTTCCTGCCTGCCTGCTCTGTCAGCTTGTTTGCAGGGCTGGTCGGCTGGCGGGTTTGTCCCTGGGAATCCCTGAGTAATGCTGCCGATAGTTTTTACAATTTTGGGTTAAGTGCTTTAAAGACGTACACAAGATAGTGTAGCTTTTGCGCCGTGTGCAAAAAATCCCAAAAACGTACTATAAAATTCAGAAAGCACACCCAAAGGATAAAAGTATTAACCTTATTAAAAATGGGTCCCTTATTCACAAAGGGATTGTACAGCTTTTGCGCTCCCCTAAACCTGTGCAAAATAGATTTTGCAAACTTGCAAAGTGTTTAAAATGTTCCACAAAATGTGCTGCAGCGCAAAAAGCATATATATCTTTACGCTTATTCAAATGAGCGGTTATGCATTAATTTAAGGCACAGTTGGGCACTTTTTAAACAATTAAGTTATATACATTGGCGCTAAAAGCCACCTGTGGTAAAAATGATAGTTTTTAACCATGTGCTGAGAGTTGGTGGTAACTGCGCCACAGTATTTATGAGGTCGGTCACTCGTAAAATTCAGAAAGCACACGCAAAGGGTAAAAGTATTAAACCCTTGAAAAATGGGTGTCTTGTGTGCTCATTGTCTTGTGTCTTGTGCGCTTATTCAAATGAGCCATTATGTATTCATTTAAGGCACAGTTGGGCCCTTTCTAAACATCTAAGTCATATATATTGGCGCTTACAGCCACCTGTGATTGTTCTTACCATGTGCTGGGAGTTGGTGGTCACTGCGCCACAGTATTTATGAGGTCTGTCACTCCAAAACTCTCCAGTTATCCTGAAAATTCTAACTCTGGATGATTTTTTGAAAAGTACAGTTTCTTGACATTTTGTTATTATTATAAAATATCTGAACGAGCGGCTCTTGCTGGCTTTGTTATGTTAAGATACAGATGAAGCTTTGTTATAAAGTAGTGCTACTTCGGTACAGACTCAACTTCACAATAAACAGGTTAAAACTGTGATTGTTGACTGAACTCAGATTGGTAAGGATGAGACGCTTGGCACCTTGGCGCAGCAGAGAGAGGAGGTGCAGTGAGGTCATCACCACAATCAGACCCAATGTTATGTGACAGTAATAGGACCTTGAGATAGAGCAGATAGCAGTGGCAAATCGTGCTCAACACACAGCGCTATTAGCATCCTGAATCGCTTCTGAGTTCAAACATTAACCTTCACTGTATCATTAGTGAGGTTTTAACCAGGAGCTAAATCATCCCCAGAGGTTTCTCTTCCTCTTCACAACAAATAAACCCCAGTGATTCATGCAGATTTTCTATCCTATGCTTTTGAAGGCCAAGTGACATCCCAAAGGCTTTGAGCTGGTTGCTGCTAGCTTTTTTCCAAGATGCTTTGCATGTTTTAAGAAGTCTGCAGCGTTCATTGTTTGCAAACAAGATGCAGTTATTTGCAGCATCATGTTCAGGAGTCTCGTCATGTTTTGATTGACAAAGAAAAAGTGAGAAAGCGGGGCATCAAGCAGAGCATGTAGCCTGCGGTTAGCGTGAAACAATTTCCACCTAAGACTAAGTCGGTTTTTCACAAAATAGTTATTTGTCCTTGAAACTTCAATTCAATTTTTGTTTTTAAAGAAAAATTACAGATTAGATGCATACAGACTGTTTTTTCTGTGATTGTTTTGATCATACTCTAAGAGTGGCTATCACCCTTTTCTCATGCAAATGCGTGTTTGCAAACACAACCTGTTTGTCCCCGTAGTGCGCCTGAATGGCTTCTCTTGTCCGTTTAATAAAGGCTGCGTCTCACATACAGATGCTCTCCCCTTCAGCTCCAGCTCCTCCACCTTAATGCACACGTGTCCACACACACACACACACACACACACCAACACTCAAAGCATCCTCCACCTCCCACGCTTCCTTAATGTTTTCTGCCGCAACAGTTGCCATGGCGTCTCTGCTCACCACTTGTGCGGGACAGCACAATAACAAGGAGGAGTGTCATTCAGTGAGATAGGGCTTGTTGTGCATGTGCCTAAATCTACTTGTCAGCATTAACTAGTGAATCACGATTATTTAAGGTCTGAATTCTTTTTGTTGTTGTTGCGTTTATGCTATTTTGTCCCCTTTGGGCACATCGTAGTTAAATCTTCCTCAGTGTCTCCCTATAGTTGCAGTGATTGGAAAAGAACAACAATGACGCATCTTTGAATGTCTCATTGCACTTTAAAAAACTTTCAGACAGGCTCAGCTTTGGTTGTACCAGAAGGATGTTACTTTATTTCAAAATAAAAGCACAATTCAAACAGTAATTAAAGTACTCTCAGTTTAAGAGCTGTTCTTAACTCCCTCAGATTAAGACAGTACAATGTCTCATTTCAGACAGCTCAGCTTTGGATCTACCAGAAGGTTCTTACTTTATTTCAAAATAAAAGCAGGGTTGAATTCAAACAGTAAGTAAAATAAAAAAATAAAAGCTTAATTTGCCAAAACAATGAATTTAGTAAAAAATTGAAATTAAAAATGTGATTAATCACAATTTAATTTAGCGATAATCACTGTTAAATTGCCTAGTCAGCATAAATGATTAAGCACTAATGCAGGGGTTCCCAATCCTTTTCCCTCGGAGTCATAGCAGCAGGGTAGTAGCGTCAGGATCAGCATGCTCATGTCAACTCAAATCTTGGATGAAATTTGTGTTGCGTTTTTTTTAAATAGCTATCGCTAAAAACTATTAAGAAAACTAATTTCCACACCTGCTAGAGCACATCAACTCGTCCATACTTTAAAAAAGAAACAACAACAAAAACTCATTGTCCCTCTGTCTTCACTCCTTTGTCACCGACACGGTCCTGCCTGACGTGAAACATTGAAACCGACTCTTGCGTAAACCGAAGGAGCAGCCGTTGAGGACTCTCTCTCCGTGGAGCGAATCTCCAGAGACGTCTGAGTAAAGGCTTTGAAGCAGCTCGAATAATAGAATGAAACGTCCACTGAGTGATGTGACCTGGCTGTATTGGCTTAGCCTCCTTCAGCTGAAGGATAGCATCTCTTCTTGGTACATTTGTCCAAACACTCTGTGTGGTTATTTATCTGCCAGAATGAATGTTTGGAATCTATTAGGGAGACATTTGGAAGTCTCCTGTGCGTATGCTAAGTGTTCCTCCCAAAGACTGAGTTTGAGAAATCAACTTTTTAAGATGGTTTGAAATATCCCAAGTACAGAATGAAACGTCCCAAGGTTTCATTTACAATTGTGCCAAACAGCCAACTGGCCAAGACTGTGTATGCAGCAACTTTTTTTGATAAGTGTATGTATGTAGGAACTTTTTTCGATCAATGTATTTTTGCAGTAACTTTTTTTCCAATGAGTGTATGAATGCAGGAAAGACCAGGGGTCAGTTGGGGGGCCCCAGGCCTGTTGGGGGCCCCCTGATGGCTGATAAACTTTAGACCACTGCAGAGGCTCAAAATGTTTGCAATGACAGCAGACATTGATTTTCAATAAAGATAAACATGCAAGCTTTGTAAGGTTTTTCCACAAGAGGAGAAGGTAACGACTTTTAAAATGCTTGTTGTTGTTGCTGTTGTTGTCGGTCAGATTGATTATTTCTGATGCGTTTGAGGTAGTCAGGAAATCTAAATGCTGATTGGCTTTGACAACACAGCTTAAACCTGCAGTTCTGTGAATTCCTGTTAGATTTTGCTTTGTGAATTTCTAAAAAAACCAATTCCCCAACCATGATCACATTTTTAAAAAATCATCATAAATCTTAGACAGGGGCTGATCAGTGTACAATGAGTGAGAGACCGTCCAATTACCTGCTTGCATGCAAATGATTTTGCTAAGTGTTGCCAACGCTTTGTCTAATCAGGGTTTTTTTTGTTTTTTTTTATGCAAATCAAGTTTAAATCAAAATCACACAACGCGGACAAGGACATGCAAATGAAATGGAAGCAGATTGCTGAGTACAGACAGCACAGCCTCCACTGATTATTTATTCCTTATTGTCTTATCAAACCTGCTTGTCGTCTACGATGAGAAACTCAATGAGGCGGCCGTTTCACCGCTTTGAGGTGCAGAAAATGACTGTATTCAAATTGAGCAAGTTTGAAAGAAGATAACATCTTTAAAAAAAAATCTGCAATATGAGCTTTTGAATGGGAGCTACATACTTTCCTCAGCCCCTGCCCCTTTCTTTCTCTTTCTTGGCATTCTCTTATTTCTTCTGGTGATAATTTGCAGAATAGAAAGTGGGCTGGGATTTGCAGGGTAACTGATGATAGGATACGGTACTATACCGTAAATGTACTTGAGCTTGTATCCCCATTTGTCAGGAGGCTTAAAGCCCACCTCAGCTCTGGCTCTTTGTTCCAAGGCTTACTGCAAGCTGGTTTGTGACAGCCTTCCCAATATGGCGACCTCCAATGATTGGCTTCAAAATCCCTCTTCAGAAAGCAAGAGACAAACGCCCATTTTTATATACAGTCTGTGGTTATCACAGCACTAATGCTAACTCCTAGTTGAACTGGCAATGACTTATGACTAATTGTTTTTACAATGAGCCTTGAAAAACTGAGTACAAGCAACATTCTTACCCCCTTATCCGTATTTGGATTCCCAACATTTCTCCCAGTTGTCATGTTTTATTGTTTCTGCATACCTTCTGTTACATGCCTGTATGTGTTCTTGCGATCACACAAGTGCAGGTAAACCATGTCGGGCGTGTTTGCGTAGCTGTATACACACTCCATGGATGTGTCTGCGTGTGATCACCTGGCCTGAAACATTACCAAACCTTAAATATCAAAGTGAAAACTGAGCGGCCTCACTTCTCCTCAGCTCAGGGTGTAAATATTTAGTCTGCAGAATAAACACAGCAGACTTCTAGGAATGCTCTGTTCACAAGCGACAGCAGCGCTTTCATCCCTCCGAGGATAATCTGGGAAAAAGACAAATACTGTCGTTTCATCTGAGTGTGCCGCACGTGTGGCTATGAAGCTATGGCGCTCTGCTAAACTGTAGATTACAAAGAAGAAGAAGTCCTCTGAAGTTATCTATCTTTATCTGATTTTTGAAACATTGTCTAAAAAATGTTGTTTCCTTTAAAGGTGCAATACGTAGATTCCACCACCAAGGGGGCTCTCAATCAATACTACAATAGCAAAAGACGATGTCGAGGCTGGCGGGGAATCATGGGCGTTCTCTCTGCTACTATCTGTAGCAATTATGAGCATGTAAAAACTTATACCAATGTCTGCCATGAGGTGCTTTCACGTTTTAGCACAAGAAAAATGTGTTGAAAATTGCCCCTGTGGTCGTTTAAAAGGTTTGTTAATCCATTAACCATTTGTAAAAAAATAAAAAATGAAACAGTCTGAAATGAGACTTCAACATTTTCCTGGCAACACAAAGGTTTTGTGTTTTGAGGAAGTTCTTAACTACTAAGACAGAATTGTCATGTGCTTAAACATGAGATCCACCAGACAGACTCCCTTTTAGTGTGTATATGTGTGTGTGTGTTTGAGTAGAGGCATACAATGAGTAGAATACGGACAGGAGGTTTGGCGGGGTGGGGGGGTTGACAGATCCATCCCTTCTCTTTTTTACAACTCTGGAATGCAGCTGGAATCCAAGCTTGACTCCCCTGATGGCTCCACCCCACACTCCCACCACCTCACATCGGTGCCCCCCCCCCCCCACACACACACACACACACACAAGCTGGGTTCATTCCAGTTATCTGATGTAGGTTAGGTCATTCTAGCCACAAAGTAAGTGGTTTCCTGTTCTTACCTGTCCAGCCGAAGTGTAACCCCATGTGCTCTACTTTTTGGTCGTTTTGAAACCAGGCTTGGTTCCAATAGTTCAAAAGTGAATTATTAACACATGACTAGGATCGGATAAACTGTGCCCACCTCTGCAGGTTTGTAAGCTAATTTTCACTTTTGCAGCATTTGTTCTTACATTAGCTTCTAAGGCTAAAAAAAACACTTGTTCACTCACAAGAGTCCGACCGATTAATCGGCCAGCCGATAATTTTGGCCGATATTAGCATATCAAGTGACTATCGGTATTGGCTAATTGTATCGCAGATATGCGCCGATGTTACTAGATATATTCATCAGTCAAATAGCATTTCATTTGAGTTTTATTGTGATCAATTAGCAGTTCTATTTCACCAGCAGAGGGCGCTGTATGGATTACAACAAGCATCATCACTCTCCAAATTGTCAAGCTGTGATGCACAGTTAATTTCCAGTTGAGCGACCATCTTGTCTTCATTCTATATATTTTCCACAAGTGTTTGATAACTGCATCTGAGGGATCAACATAATAAATATGTATATGTGTAACTATATTTATCTATCGCTACAGATCAAAGATAAATCCAAGAAAGGTATCAGTATCTAATATCGATATCAGTATCGGCCCCAAAAATCATATCGGTCGTGCTCTAGCCACAATTACTGTTTAAAGTCTTTGATTTCTTCCACTCTGTCTGAATGACTCAGCCTTGAAGTGACATTTCCACAGAAATGTGCCCACCTCAGTCAAACCAATTCATAACACTTAGCCTTAACATCTGGTTAGGCAAAGGTAAGGCCGATGCTTAAGGTAAATGACGTTTTGCGCCTCCAAACATTTTTTCCATATTATTTATAATTCCCGTCGACGTTCCTCGTGTCACATTTTTCCACCGAGAACTTTCACAAACTGCGTCACTGCCTTCGAAAACGTCTAAACTATCTTTCTTTTTTCAATGCTTACATTTGAGAGGGACGCTTCTCTTTGTTCTCACACCTACAGCCAGGGTCAGTGTGGTGTTTACATCACCGAGTTGTTGCCGCGGCAACAGACAGAACCCCTCGCAGTCAGAGTCTGCAGAGTTGAATTCAGAAATCCTTGGGAGGAATATGAAAAACAAAGAGACACAGGAAGAGATTTTGGTGCACTTGTATTTAGCGATAAGGTCCTTATTGTCGGCTCGTTTAAATGCAACACAGTAAATATGGCTTTTGAGACATCCCCACATGAAGATGTTAAATATGACTTCTTACATCTGAAAACAAACAAAGATCACAATTCTCTGTGCCAGTATTAGTCACATTTATTTGCGAAGAAAAAAACACAATCTGATTGTTTCTGATACAGACCAACTTGCAAGTAGCAACGAGCTCCTTGATTGGACAAGAAAGATGAAACATGCTACAGAACCCTAAAGTTATAAGAAACTGCAGGACAAGACAACCAAAGAAATGTTCAAATCAAAACCCAATTCATGCCACGTTTTTTGATCTTTTGAGGTTGAAAGAAAGAATTTTCAAACATCTCTGATTGTCCTGGTCTCTTTAAATTTCAAGTCAGCGTCCAGAAACCCGCAATGTACACTCATGTTCACCAGCGTCCTTTAATCCCAAGTGGAATCCCATCTAAACCCTGTAAACACACCCAATGAAGCAAATCCAAACATGTGTTTAGTCATGTTATGATCGCCCGGCTTGCTGGTCTTTCTCGAGCCAACTGTCTCCTCTTTGTGCAAAATGGAAAGATTTAATAACTTCATAAAACCAAAACGGCATGAAGACATGCAGGTAAACATCCAAATACACACACACACACACACACACACACACACACACACACACACACACACTGCACCATATGACTGCGGTAAGTCATTTCAGAGCCTATTAAATCTCCATTAACACACAGCCTCCCTGCTAGCCGGCGCTAATCCAACCCAGGTGTGTGTGTGTTTGGGAGCGTTTTTACCCAAACTCCAGTTACTGCTACTTCACTCTCTCTCTCTCTCTCTCTCTCTCTCTCTCTCTTTCAGCATTTCTCTTCTTTCTCTTTTTGATACCTCTTCATTTCTTATCTTGTTTCAGACAAAAGATTCTACTTCCCACGCTTTGCTTTCATCCTGGCAGCTCCGCAACACCAAACCTCCTCCAATTAGGTCAAATTAAGGTAAATTGCAGCTCTCAGCGGGAAGTCAGACTGACACACCTCGTAGTTAATCTCATTAAGCGCACTCATTGCTCTGGCCTTGAAGAAAAACAGCCTTGTTTTTCCCTTTTTACATAAATGAAACCTTTTCTTTGAGCTTTCTTCAGCCGTGTCGGCTGTCGCTGCTCGTATCAAAAACATTACTGTGATGATTCATAATGTGATTTATTAATGATGACATGTTATTGTGGGCTGCGTATCACAATGTAACGTATCGTATCTTATTGTATCATGTTACATCATGTACATTAATGTAAAGCATCACATTGATTGCATTGCAAATCGCTTTGTGTCGTGTTGCGTTTCGTCGTTTTGCGCCGTGTTTTGCACCGTGTTTTGCACCGTGTTGCTTTGCGCTGTTTTGTGTCATGTTGCGTCCAGTTTTTTCATTTTGCGTTGTGTTGCGTTGTGTTCCGTTTAGTCATATTGCGTTTTTTTCATTTTGCGTTTTTTTCGTATTGCGTTGCGTTGCGTTTTGTCTGTTTGCGTTTTTTTCGCTTTGCGTTGTGTTGCATCGTTTTGCCTCATGTTGCTCTAATTTGCATCATGTTGCGTTGTGTTGTTTTGCGCCATGTTGTGTTGCATCATTTTGCATCATGTTGCGCTGTTTTGCATCATGTTGTGTTGCGTTGTTTTGCGCCATGTTGTGTTGCATCGTTTTGTATCATGTTGCGCTGTTTTGCACTGTAATGCGTCATGTTACGTCATGTTACGTCGTGTTTTGTCGTTTTGCATCATCATCACGTTTTGCGTTGTTTTGCGTCGTGTTGCGTCGCGTTGTTTTCCGTCATGTTGCATCGTGTTTTGTCATTTTGCATTGTGTTGGTGTTGTGACATGTCACGTTGCATCATGTGTAATTTTGTGTCGGGTTGCGTCGGGTTTTGTCCTGCTGTATGGCATCATATCATATCGCGGGTTACCATGCAGTTCCCCCTCCCCCAGTTTGAGTAGTTATAACCCTCTCTGAGCTGGCAGCAGGCTCATTTGCTTTTGTGTTAATGAAGCATACCTTTTTAAGTAGCATTCAATAAAAAAATAGGATACAAACAGCGTGTAGCCTCCAAAATGTGTCCTTTTTGTATTAACAGCCAAAGCCTGAACACAAATTCTGCTTTTCAACGTTTAAAAAATAAAACACTGTGTCCCCGCTCTTAAGTCCAAAATGTAGGCCAACAATGCTGGAGGTTTTTTTTTTACTATCTTGCAGGGACTACTGGATCTCAGAAACTAATAACTTATGCACACAACCTCTGTCAGTCCCTCACGCACACACACACACACACACACACACACACACACACACACACACACACACACACACACACACACACACACACACACACACACATGAATGTTCTGGGAAGGTACTCTGCAGGAGAGAATATGATCTCTGCTTGGAAGTGACGCTGTTCCCTCGCTAAAGCAGCACAAACACACATTGTTATGTTTCTGTGTGTGTGTGTATGTGTATGAGCGTGTGTGTGGAGTGATATGTGGGTGTTGGTGACAGTACAAACATGTCCACTCCACTGGAGCTCTCATATGAGAATACTTGTAATAATAACAATCGCACGTTTACCAGACGCTTTTATTGCTTTAAATGGTTGAAGAAAACCGGCCGATTTATTGGAAAGTCAGCGCGGCTTGATTGTTTAAATGCCTCTAAGGTAAATGTTTGCATTCAACGTGTAAAACATATTTTTTTAAAGTCGTGCTAAAAAGTCCAGCTTTCCTTGTCCACTCCTTTTTATAGCGCTTCATTTGGCCTCAGTGCTGTGAAATATTGCCCTGCCTGCAGCTGCTATCGGCCGTTCGAATGTTTTGGTAAGATAGTCATGACACAGAGGAGACAGATGTGCGCAGCTGTGACCGGCCGCCATGCAGCCCACCCACCCACATTTATTCTGTGATTCATCATCTGTGCCTCTGCAAATACTGCAGAATGTTCCCAAAGTCCGGCCAAGTCGTAAAAAAAAAATATTCACGAGAAGCTCATTGGCACCCTCTGGTGGCCAAAGTGAGTCACTACAGATACTTTTGAAAGCTTTTTCTGAAGCTCCTGAAATTGGCTGGTTAGTCTAGTTTTTTTCCCTTCCAAATCCACACTTTTATAAACAGGTTGAGCATGAGAACAAGTGAGTTTCAGAGGGGAGGGGGCAGCTAATGGTCACTTTCCTCAATGGTCCCGGCTCAATAATTTCAAGCCTGCATGACAGCTATGATGGAGGAACTTTTTGACTGAGGATTGATGGGTAATCAGAATCAGGGTTTGTATACACACACATTCTGAGTATTGATATGAGGCTGTGTGGCAGGGCTGAAAATACTTGCATGCTCACCTCTCTCTCCACTTTTGCACCCTTTATCCCTATATCAGACACACATATGCACATTTTATGGAATTCTGTAAATGTAATACGAGTGTGGTTTATGGTTTTGAATCTTCTTATTCGATTAAACTGGGTTGTATTTGAATGAAAAAATGTAGATATTAAGTCCCATCTTGCACTATAATTATGCATTGACTTTAGTTTGATACTTTCTTTAAATTAAGGCAAAAATGTATAATGTAAGGTCAGTGTCAGTGTAGTTCTTCAAACTCTCCACCAGATGGCGGTAGAGGATTATAACTCTCATTCTCAGGATCATGCCTTTCTGATGAGCCAATGCGTCAGACTTAGAAGTGGTTTCCCTCCCGTCGGACTATGAAGTTCACACATCACAATTAAAGTGGAGCTTTAAGCATAAGCTGCACAATCCTCAACTCACACCTGCAACCGATACCACTCGCCCTGACTCCCCCCACCCCCCTTCGCCTCTCCTCGCCTGGCCTGGCCTGGCCTCTGGAGCCCGAGTGTTCCTCCTCTGAGCTGTTTTTCTATTTATAGCCGCAGAGCTCCGGCTGTGTCTGAAACTTCTGCTGTCTCTTTTTTGTTTTGATTCCTTACTGTCTGACAGATGTTTTTCGGGGGGGAAGGGGGCGATGGTGAGGGGGTCCCACAGTTTAAATCACTTTGCCTGTCAAGGCCGGGGGGGGGGGTCATGCTTACATGTATACTCCAATGTCAAGGATACGCTTTCATAGAGGCCAGCGTGGCAGGCAGGAAAAAAAAGAGAGAATTAGAATCATTTCTCTGAGTTATTCTGAACAGATGCTCAGATTATGGTGAAAAAATCTGCAACTGTCAATGTCCTTAAATTGACTTCACTTCTAATCCGTACACCAGAATGACCTGTATGAGAAATGGACGTAATTACTGCAACATCATCCGTTGATTTTGATGCAATGTTTACATAAAAACGATCCACTGGAAACAGAATCGCTTTTCATTCTCCAAGTAGTTCTGAGTTCAGACGTCAATGTTTTGATATCAACTGAAAAAACCACTACAAACCCTGTAGTAAGCATTCCAGGCCACTAGTTGGCAGTGTGAATTTGTCATGAAACTACACGCTACTCAAAAACGACCTTAAACTACAGAGTGGATACATTTTAAGGGGGTAAAAATAAATCATGCCAGGCGCCATTTTCACAAACAGAACTTGGGAGTCGGCCATTGTTGTTGTAGTATTGTTGTATAAGGCGCATGTGCTAAATGTCTTGTGTTGGCCGATCTCTACATACAAGCAGGAGAGTTTCCCCATGCAACGTTCAAACAAAGAATTAGTCCAAATGATGTTCACATATTTTATTGAATTGATTGATTGGTATGGACATGTTGAACCGGTTGTTGTTGGGGTTTGAAAGATGACACTGATAATTGGCTCCATGTTGGTGGAAAAAATGGATGCTTTGCTTTCAAACCGGCATGATCTAATGTTTTGGTTTAATTGCTGCGTTGAAGATCAAGCTGGGGATTAGAAAGAAGAAGGTTTGGAAGGATAAATGAAAGGCAAAATAAAGGCAGGATGTCTGTTAAAGTGAGTCAATAAAAGTGAGGAATGGACCGGAGGAGTAAGCTTCTGACAACCAGGTTGAGAAAGGGTTGGTGAATGGAAGGGGAGAGAAGAAGAAAGAGGAAGTCAAGGGGGGCGGAGAGAGGGGTCACTTGGTCAGTAGCTGCCTCGGGGGCCTCGCCGTGAAACTCTGACCTGGAATTCCAAATAAATAATTCCCTTAAATCTCCATACTGAAAGAGCCTCTCACACAAACACACACACACAGAAAGGAAGTCGAATTGAACGATTTCTCCAAATCCACCGCTTATTTGAAGTTCTGCCTCCAAGTATTTGGTATATTTGATCAACAGACACTGGATAATACCGCAGGGTTAAATGCCACACACGTTCACACAAAACACTCACAGGTAGTAAGACTGGAAGCTTAGCTGCCCAAATCCTGCAATGTGTGAGCAGGAACATTCAGTTAATCTTTCCTAAATGCAGCATGAAACACTTTAATTCAGAGAGCTCTTCAACGATAGTGTTGATACCATCACACACTAAATAGGCAGTCACATAAAGTCACCAAAGTAAGCAGGATGTCCTTTCTTGAACTCGGACGTACCCAAATCACAAACCAGCGTTCGGATCAAAACTGGACCTCAGATAAAATCAAATAAAGAAAATTGAATTTTTATTCCTTTGGGCTCATTTTTCAGCAACAGGACAGGATATGAACATGTAGTGTCCTCCTGTCCTAACATTCCTTATGATTGTGGCGCACAAACACACACTCATCGAAACAAAGAGGATGTAAAAACTCTTCTGATTGGTATCTAAAGATCTGGAGAAAATTTAAAATTGAAAGTGAAAAAGGCTACTCAATTGCCCATATTCAAAGTGCAGGAAGACGATGGGTCAGAGGTTATTCATGGCTTCACGGCGTGTACTTTGCAGTCTATAAAGTGTGACGCTGGTTCATTTGAACCTTCTCATTATCCTTGTGTTGTAACATTGTGCTTGGCAAATTGCTAAGGTCTGGGAACATTATGTCCATGTAAACGGAAAACAGGGACGAAGCCAGCCTTCATCTTTGGTATTTCAGCATTCCCTTCGTTCCTGAAACATCTGTCCATCAACTTTAACAATTTTTACTGAAAATACATGTTCTGTTTGGCTAACACATTTGGTCTTAGCATTTAACCACAGTTTTCAGTGCCCAAAATGGACTTGTTGAGCACTATAAATTCATCAACAGTTCCTTCAAAATTGGCGTTTTAATTGAGGATTGGTATTGCCTACGTGCTGGGATAATTGGTGAACAACTGTAGCTGTCAAGCTAACAGAAATATGCTATAATGCTGAAAACAATGTACCAACAAGTTGACATAGCTCTCTTAGCTTCTTCCTGGTTTTAAAGTCTTTTGTTTGCAGTTTGTTCAAAGAACATAACTCAGGAAAAAGGATTCAAGCTAGCTCGCTAGGGGTCGGTTAGCAAACTCATTAGCTTGGTTGCTAATGAAGCAACGAGTGTTCATGGAGATTATTTGAAAGATTAGTTGTAATTGCATTGTAACTGTCCGTGTTTTAGAACTGTTTCATGTATTTTAATTTTGAAGTGTTTTTAACTTTTAATTTCAATTGAGGCTGGAGAAATTTCAAACGACGGTGCAATGCATGCTTTTGCTACCTTGTGGAACCGGGCCCTCCCCACCCACTCACTGGAGGTAAATTCTCCTGATAATATCCTGCTGCGTTCCAACACGTCCAAGACGCTTGTGTTTGAGATGTTGTGAAACGTGCTCACTCAGTGTGTGGACCAAATCACAGAAGTTTACGCTGATTTAGACAAACACTTAATTGGGAGTTGTGGTTCTAACACACTGCGGCACATGTGAGAGGATCCAATCCATGCTTCCCCTCTGGTCCATGACAAACCGCATTAGAGGGAACATTAGTGGAAACAGGGGCCACTGTAAATGCACACACACACACACAAATACCCCATGGGATGAACATTTTTGCCTCAAAGACCTAACAGTGCACAATTAGATCATCCACCCTCCCACACACACTAAAAGTAACTCAACACGGTATGCGTTCTCACTGGAGGAGAGCTTTAATCTGCAACAGGCAAGAGGGACGCAGAGAGAGATTCTAGCCACGGAAATGAATGTTTGCTTTTCAGCCGTCTCTATTTCAAACTGCTCTCTCTCTCTTTTTTTTTTTTTTTTTTTTGCCGTCATTGTTGAGAAAACATCCCAAAGGAGATGTGAGATTGCTCGACCGAAAACACTGCCAAACAAGCCCCGCTGTTTCATATGGTTCTTTTCAACACAGCATTAGGCGCTCTTGTCAAAAAATTGACCCCCCCCTCCCCCCCCCTCCCCCCCCCCCTCCCCCCGTGACAGGAGGTATTGTGTTTCTCCGTGCGGCATGAGAAGAGGCTTAAAATATTCTTTCTCACACATTGTACAGTATGTTTGGGTCTCTCAGGTACGGCCATCTCATTGGAAACAAATGTTGATGTCATATCCTATTAGCCTCTAAACTGCATTTCTTACTTTGTTGATGCTATGATAGCTCGCCCTATTTCTTAAAGGAACAAGGTAAGATTGCTGTGGGTGCAAATGGGCGACGTGAAAAAAGCCAAGATAACATTTGCTATCTTTTAAAGATACAACATGTAGAATTTTGACACCAAAATATCTAGGCTTTGTGAATACAAAACCGACACAATGCATACGACTTGGTATAATTTGTCAGTCCCTTACATTACGAAGGGTTGTGTACAGTCGATGCAATATAATGCATGCCTCAACACCCTCATATCCCTTGAAACCAAAAGGAATTAACACATTTTTGTGAAGAACCACTCAAGCTAAAACTACTAAGAAAAGAGGGAGGGATGTTCATAGAATGCTGCCATTGGACGGCGCCATTTTCCCCTCCTGTGTAAGGGACAGACAAGTAGTGTTGATCCATTTATCAAGTGTGAACCCAACTGAACAGTGTAGAAAGACAGAGGCCACCAGTGGTATCCTCTGCTGTCCCGTTTGTTTAGTGTGTTCATACCAAGCACTCTCTACTCCTTGACAAAATAGAGTTTATGTTTATTAACCTGTAGACATTAAGAACCTTGATTCATTGTATCCACCGCTCGCCCTCTTTCCTGTTTACATTTGAAAAGGGTGACATAGTTAAAAAAAACTGAGGAAGATAGTGCTTACTCATAGGTCATAAGAGAATGAGTCAACCTCCAAGCCTCAGAAAAATTGCGCCCTCTGTGTTCCAGTCAACCCCCTCGAAAACAGACATCATACTGGTCTGTCGGTGGGTTGTTCATATTCACAACCAGGCCTATTAAACTTAATGAGGACTATAATCAAACTACAGCCTGTGCAGACTCACATTCGTAAATCCAGAGCCTCTCCCTGGAGGGCAGCTGTATTGGAACACACTACAGAGGTCACCCTTTCAATTACAAGGAATGTTTGGCTCCAAACAGCAACTCCTTAATTGTTTTTTTGGTTGTTGCTGTTTGTCAAATGTAATGCAGACCATTCAGAGAACAACCCATGCAAAAAGTCCACATGAATGTTTTGTGATTTGCTCTTTCTATTCTTGTATTATTGCTTGGTAAAGTCTTTCAATAGTTGGATTGGTTAGCATCTATGAATACATCAACAACAAGAAGCCTGGCTCACTGCAGCTATGGCTTTAAGAAAACTGTGAACAGATCCAAGTCAGAAACAACGACTGTGAGCCAAGAAAATGTGCCCGCCCTGACTCACAGTTTCAGTGTTTTGACGGCTCTTGCACCAGCGTTATGACGTTTTATAATTGACTCCTTCATCTACATTCTGATTGACTAGCTCTGCACTCCCACACCAGGATTCCTTTATTTTTTTGTTTAAACCCAAAAAACGAGATTTGTGAGACCTTGCAAACCTTGGCTGAACCGTCTGAGGCGGTGCACGAATAAAGTTTTCAGTGTGTATTCTTGTGTTCAAGAATTCCAAAGATGTCAAACCATCAAGGTCTTGTTCCTCCGACGCAGCCTTCTCACTTTGTGGGATCTCGGGGAGGAAATCAGGGAGGAAAGGCAGAACGGATAGCTGTTTGGTTCAAAAGTTCAACAACTTTCTTTCATGATACTGAAATGATACTGACACAGGGAATCTTACAGATTTCAAAATTAAAGTGTAAAACTGCTTTTACATTGATTTATGTGAGACGATTTGTTGCTTGACCTGAACTCAGTCTTTGTCTGTCAAGCTTAATTTGTGTTAACAAAGGGAATGTGAATCTAAAGTAAACTAGAACACAGTAGAGAATAGGGAGATTTGTCATTTTATGTGGCTTTTGTAATGGACTCAGTTATTGACAGAAAAATAAACTTTAAAGAAACACTGAAGCAAATAACTGATTACCTATATGCTAAACCTTTTAGACTACATATTCAGTGAAAATGGAAAGGTAGGATGTGATACGTTACGATACGTTATGATAGATTACGATAAGGTATGATACGATAAATTACCTTACGATGCGTTAGGATGTGTGACGATACGTTACAATCGTAATATATAATACCTTATGATGAGTTACGTTGCGATAAGTTACATTACGATAAGTTACATTACGATAAGTTACGTTACGATAAGTTAGATTACAATAGGTAACGCTACAATGCGTTAAGATGCATCACAATATGTTACGATAAGTTACCTTACGATAAGCAACGATGTGCTACGGTACAATACGTTACCATATGTTAAGATGTGTGACAATACATTACGATCACAATGCGTTACGATGTGTCACGATACGTTACGATATACGTTACGATACATTACATATGATATGATATGTTACAATAAGATTTTAAAATATGTTACTATTGGATACAATGATGATGTGATACAAAGCTTTATTGTCATTTTGCTAATTTGCAAAACAACGAAATGACCAATTATCAATAATTCAAGGCTTTAAGTTTATAAATATGAATTTTACAGGCATTAGTTTGCTTTTGTGACATATTTTCAGATCATTCATAATCCAACAATGGCGGAAATCATTGCAGACCCCATGGCAACCTCAGAACAGCCATTTTAAATTTAATAACAGCGCTTTTCATCCAACAGCTTCAGCATCTAAACATCCTCTCATCTTCAGCCAAAAATCCTCCCAAAGCACTGAAAAGATGTAAAGTTCAAATCAACAGATTTGTTACAGTTTTTCTTTTCTGTACTAAAACCATGTGTTGTCGTTATAAACACTTTAATGTGGTCCGCTTCTGTTAAAAAAAGAAAGAAAGAAAAATAAATCTTAACTGTTGGCTCCTGGCAGGGAGCCATGACCTGTGTCAATACCCCATCTTCCACGGTTCATGGCATAAGCAATTGCAAACATGTGCAGCAGCTCAAGCTGGAGTGTTTCAGCAAACACAGAGTTTGAATCAGAACGCATGCTATCTGATTAATGACGCATTACGCCAGCAGTTTGAAAAATGGTATTACAGTATGAGCAAGTTTCAACACAAATGTTTTTAATGGGATTTTTCACATACCGTGTGAAGAAATATGGAAATAAATCACACTAATGTTACACAGGAAATCTCACAAAACAGCCAACAACTGTCTCAGAAGGATTCTTCTAAGATATTGATACTTGTTTTGGGTTTTTAACATCGAATAACTTTGTTCATTTTGCCTTTAAAGGAAACATTTTCTCGCTGTTTTGTCCCAGATCATGTTGATCCACATTTCTAGATGTTTCTAGGTACATCCATTTCTCCATTCAATAAGACAGCCCCTCAATTAAAGGAATCGAGCAGTTTGTTTTCCAAAATGCTAACACCTGCACGCTAATGAGCTAACAATGGAAATGCTCACATGCTGATGTTTAGCTAGCATATTGGATACCTCCTCCATCATCTTAGTTAACAAGCTGTAATAAAAGTACAGATAAAAAACCAATGGAATCGCCATTAGTTTGGCAGGTTTTTTGTTAAAAACCAAAACATTTGAGAGGTTTAACCCGATTTTTGAGCTAGAGGAAGAGTCTGCAGAACACCCGAGTCATTGAGGTACATCCTCTTGGACTCTTGAAGGGCTCTACTAAATTTGAGATTCTAGATCCAAGGTGACCAACAAACTGAACGTATGATTAAGTTCAGCCAAGGGTCCAAGGATCGTGATATCATCATGATTGTTGGCCACGTATCAAGTCATATCGTATCGCAGCTTATCCTATCATAACATATTGTATCCTATTGTATTTTTAGGTATTGGAACATATCGCATCATGACCCTGCAACTGCTTATACAACATTTGATTGACTGTGTGAATGCATTCAAGTTTCACATCCCAAGACTATAGTCTGAATCCAAATAAATACCTTCTATTATTCATTGTTGTTATGGTTTTGTAATGGTAGAGATTGTATTTGGGAATGGCTTACGACTCTCTCTCATAAAAAATGAGAGTCTAAAAATAGGCCGTACAATGTCAACATTCTGGCGCCCCATAAACAAGCAGGATTAAATGGGCAGACCACTCTTTCCTCTCCAAGCCTGTGTGTGAGTAATAGTAAGCTATTCTCTGGAAAGCAGAGGGACTGTTTCACAAACTCAACTTACAAACTCCAGCGCATCAATAGCCCCGTTAAAAACCTTCTCTCTGTTTGAGCAAGACCTTGTGTTGACAATGATGCCCAACTTTAGAGTCGTCACTCCACACCAAGAACTACTTCCAGTCACCGACCCGCCAACTGTTGAAACAACACAGATCGAACGACTGATGATTTTTTCTTCTTTTTTTTTTTACGTCAGTGTTGCTTCAACATCAACAGCCTGGCCATGGAAACAGCTGTTCAGCCATCACGGCCAATATAACTGTCAGACCTTTTCTGTTCTGTGTAAACGACTGTATTACATCTCCACTTTGTCTCCGCTGCTCTCTTCAACTCGCCCTCTCTCTGTTCTTGTCTCCCGTCCTTAAAAAGGCATAGCATGAGACTTGATCTGCACAGGTTGCCCTCCACACGATGACACCCAAACACACACACCACCAAAAAGTACAAATTCAAGAATGTTGAATGGGATCTCTGATTGGATCTCCAGCAAAAGTTGGACCAACAATCAAAATCATCAGCCAATGATTCGCTAAGAAAGAGTTCTGTAAAGTTCAGTTGACTGTTACTGTAGCGTAGAGTCCTTCCCTGCCCTCGTTGTTGAAGTAGAAGTAGCTTTGTGAAGTATTTTTGTGGCACTGGAGGCCTTTGTATCTAAAATATCCTGATGATGTCATGAGGGTAACCCTAGAATTGGCTTGGAAACTACAGATCAATCCAACCAGTGGTGAAGAGTTTGAAAGCCACATTTTTTTCAAATAGCGACACTCAAAAAACCAAACCAACTTGGTGGTCGCCAAGGGTCCATTGCAGGTGTCAACAATCTTTGAACCCTTTCGTTATCGTTGGACGCCAATGGGACCAACGGCCAACTTTCAAGGCTTCTTGTGTAACCAGTGTTTGGAGATTAGGGCTGGCCAGGATTTCCATTTCCCTGCTCTGTATTGTTTACAGACTGACTATAGCAACGTGAGGAGCTTGAAATAGGTTGGAGATGAGATGCCACGTCTTGGAGCCATTTGTTAGCACTCTATCGGTACATGCAGATATCTGTTGGCCAGTCAGTTTGTAGACTTAGCGATGTGGAACAGGTACTGCTGTGAAATAGTTATTTTGTGATGCTTTCAGAAAAGTATGTCACAACTTCATCAATCTATCATTGAGTGCATTCCTTACATGACGTCTATTCACCCTCCATTATTATTTTTACTTCACACCGAATCTCTCAGCAGACCTGAAACACTTTTTTGGCGTCGTCTTTTTTTACAAACACTCTGAGGTGCAATAACTTCACGGTCCAGGTTTCACTAATGACTCCAAACCCGGGTGTTATCCTCAGTGGGCCGTAGCAGTAAAGGAAGGGGGGGAGGGGGCATGGAAAACATACGTGTGACAGCGGTGGGAAAACTGTGCCGAGTGAGAGCTTCTCGACATCTCGACGGGAGGAGAGGAGAGAGTGTGGAGATGTGCGTATCAGCGTGTGAGACTCAGAAACCGAAAGAGAGAGAGAGAGAGAGAGAGTGTGGAGCTGTTCTTTGTAATCAGAAATGCTGGGAGAGCTGTTTGAGGGCTTCATGGTTTTGACCCCTGCGACCACTCGCAGTCGTGAGAACCGAGTCCGGTTCCCCTTGCATCCGGACACGCATGCAAACACACACACACACACACTTAAGGCTCCAAGAACAAGGAAGAAGAAGTTACAGGAAGGCTGCAAAACAAGCAGGAAAAATCATCATGCTGGTTCATCTGTACATGTGGACACGTGCCAACTATGCAGCCTATAAAGCCCCCCCGCTAAAAATAAGTCGCCCAAGTATGTTTTGTTAAGGATTTCATACGCTGCCCTCCCCTCAATTCACACTCAATTTGAAGCCTATATGAAGACAAAAGACGACAACAGTAGGAGGACTTTCTGTGCACTTCGTTGCACATTTTGTGCAATAAATTAATCCTTCATCTTCTTTAGCTTTCCCAGAAGTACTTTGGTAAAAGATGAGACTCTCAAAAGGAGGAATCCAGCTTAGAAAAGGTGAAGCCGTGCCTCCTCCCTCGTTCCCTCCCTCCTTCCCCGAGTTAATTACCCATGTGCCCTTGGGCAAGACGACTGCCCCACTTGTAGTGTACTGGTTTGATACTGAATGGATTCCAGGTGCAGATGTCACCGCAGGGTCAACAACACTCCCACTTCTAAAAGCTGTAAATTCTCCATCTATAGGCTGCATCAGCACCTCTGCTTGTTATGTCCGAATGGACACATGCGACTATCTATGTCAGGGATTCAAACCTTGAGTGTACCAGAATCCGATTTTAAACAGATGTTTATCCTGGCCGCGCGCTGGATGAGGCTTGTAGTTGAAGTAAATTGAGTGTAAAGTCTGCTGATTGCTTTTTGTGATTGTTCCAGGAGCTGAGCGTTAACTACAAACACTGACGCGGTCACCTGTGAGATGATGGGACAAAAATCCACAGAAGAAGAAACTTTAAGTTTAAAAAGCTTTTTTTTTTACCTCTGATTTCCACACCGCATAGGCGCGGGAGCTGCACGGCTGCGCTTTCCTCTGGAGCCACCTTCGCGGGGAGAACAGCGCGCCAGTGCTCCCGGACTGCGCCGCCGCGGATCCCCGCACCAGAAAGGGTAAATCCCCGGCGGTATTCCTTTTCGCGCGCTTCCCGAAATCATAGTCGAAGCTGAAGTTGGAGGACGGAGAAACATCCAGGGGGATCGACGGGGAGGAAATAGACGGCGATATGGGCTCTTTCAGCGTCGGGATCTTGGCGCGTAAAGACGCTTTCACAGCCAAGCGCTCCGAAGACGCACCTGTGTCGGCGGCGGACAGCGACGCTCCCTCGCTCCCGGTGCCGCAGTGTCTTATGATCGCGGGGTCCAAGCTCCGTGTTTGGCGCAGCCTCCGCTTGGTTATGGCTTTGGAGGCAGGAGAGGAGCAGGAGAAGACGCTGTTGAGGAGTCCTTGAGCGGCAGACATGTCTCCGGATGTTTGGATTTCACATCAGCTCAGCGCAGCGCAACGCATCTCTTTAAAGCTCCCATTCAGCTTTAAAAAAAAAAAAAGTGGAAGGTCCAAATATGTGTTGGAAAAGAGCTGGAGTGTGCTTCATTTGGGCTGTAGATGCTGCGCAAAAGTTGAGAAGGATTCTTTTTCCTTCCCTCTGCGCGTTGGGCATTCCCAAACCAGAGTGGAGTGAGAAGACAGTTTGAGAGCGAAGAGTGAGTGTGCAAGAGTGGGAGGGGGGGGGGTTCAGGAAACTTGATATCAGTATCACCATACCATCATATTAACCAAAATTTAATTTGTTAAACACTTTGGATTAAGTTTCCACCATCCGAGTGAAGTTTGCATTTGAATAGGTTACTGTTTGTTGTCATTTTCTCACTTTCATTCACCAAATTTCCTTCAGAAAACCACAATTCTCTCCTTCATTTTCCTGAAAAATCTTGCACCACATTGACTCTCTCACTCTACAGCACCATTTTTTCTGCAGGCAAAAAAAAAAGTGGCACACGAGAAGTTTTTTTTATGATTAATAAGTTCATTATCATTATGGAAGCAGACAGACACAATTAGACGGGGGAGCAGAAGGTCGGGCACTTCAGACAGACATGATTCAGCCGGGTGCTGGAAATAGGTTGATTAATCCGTGTCTCCCATTAATCCACTTCACTGTCTGGGAACAATAATAGGCCTATCAGCGAAGCCTGCTGAGTGCTATTATTAGCCAAACAATAAGTGAGCCGCAGGATTAATCACTATTTGCCTTTCTTTATGCACCTGTGGCTATGTTCCAGCAGACACTTGTTTACACAGATGCTTTTGGAGGGGCTCTGAGAGAGAGAGAGAGAGAGAGAGAGAGAGAGAGAGAGAGAGAGAGAGAGAGAGAGAGAGAGAGCAGGATGTGTGGCCCAGTGTGTGAAAGTATGGGAAAAATGAACAGGGACAGCGGGGGTCTGGATGGGAGGGGGTGCCGAACGGCTGATAAAGGAGCTTATGAAGCTGCGCCGCGTGACGCGCTCACACACATACACACCGAGCAGCACGACATGACACTGATAACAGCTGAGATAAATTTGACCCTTCTAAAAACAGTCTGCAGGGGTGAACAAAAAAAAAAAAAGGGGGGGGGGACTGAGAACGGACTGAGTGAAAACAAAGCGGCAGGACTTATGGAAAGAAAACATTGTGGTTTGAATTGGAGCCCGACCGATTTATCATCCAGCCGATAATACCGGCCGATATTAGTACATCCAGTGACTATCGGTATCGGCTACTTTTTTATCACAGATGTGCTGATTTATTCACGAGTCATAAAGCATTTAATTTGAGTTTCATTGAATTACACTAGTAGTTCTCTTTTACCAGCAGAGGGCGCTATATGGATTACAACAAGCATCATCACTCTCCACAGTGTCAAGCGGTGATGCACGCACATGTGCGGTTACTTCCATCGTCCGTATAATGTTTATATTTTCCGCAAGTGTTTGATAACTGCATTTGAGGGATCAACAAAATGAAGAAAGATATCGGCCGATATATCGGTGTCGGATTTTCTTTTCTCCCCAACATCTGTATCGGCTCCAAAAATCTCATATCGGTCGGGCCCTTGTTTACATTATAAAAATGAACATAAAGAAGCCAGCGCAAATCAGCCGAAAGCATCACTCAAATGGAACAATAGTTCATCATTTATGTGATTTTTTTTTTTCCCATGTCTCCAAAAATTGAAGTCCAGACCCTTGCAGCATCCTTGACTTGTCGTGCTGCATTCAAGCTCTTTATCATACATGAAAGACAACCTGAGCATTGCTGGACTCAGGTTTCTAATATGTAACCATGGAAAATGTCCTAATGCAAAACAGTGATCATTTGACATGTCTGTCAAAATATATCAGCCGGGGTCGGAGGGAACGGGAGTAAAAGCAACAGTGCTACACTCGAGCCGCCCACGTTCAGCGTTATATACACACTCTCCATATTTGGTATACGACGTTAGAGAAGCGCTGCCTGGAACCATTCGAGGCAGAATGAGTCTGGATTGGACTCCAGCTGTACGGACAGCGTTTCCCTGTGCCGGGAGTTCAGTGTACATTTCATTGTACGAGCCTGTTAGGCAGATATGGATGGAGAGGTCAGAAGGTCAGGAACAAAAGGAATCTATAGCCTATAGGGCGCGGTCTCACTGGCCATCTGTACCGTGCCCAAACACGCTAATAACCTGCAGGCCTAGATCTGCAATCCAGGCTTTAACACTGATTTATTGTGTAGTGTGCCAATTTTTTTCCTCTATACAATTATTAATCTGTAAGTGATCTAACCCTGAAATTGGATAAATAACTGAAGATGCATGCAAACTTAAATGACTCCTAAAGACTGTGTTCATACACACAGATTGGTCGGATAGATACACAGCTTTAGGGTTTGAAGATTTCACATATTTCTGATTGCTCATGTAAACATACCCATGTTGTATGCCTTTAAAAGCCACCATGTTGTTCCAATTGAGAAATATTAGATTATTCAGACATGGTGCAATATGTTTGACTGTAATTAGCCTCAAGGAAAAAAAAAACAGACTTTCCATGGACAGTGTCAGCTGATCACCAAAACAACATGTTTTGCACATCAGGGTTGAATATTAATAAATGCAATCTTTCCAGAGTAGTTGACAACGGTCATATAGATTTGCTGCAGGCTCTTGGATCATTTTTATTTCATGGCTTTCTAAACAGACACTGATGCCCTCCCTGTTCGGTGATCATTTATTCCAGGCAACCTCGCATTAAAGCTAATTGACTAACTGTGTCATTGCGATTGTTTGAGTGAGGTAAATAAGTGTCAAGGTGAAATATTTCCTGCTCATTTACTGACATCTGTTGGCCGTTTTTAGGAACTACACATGAAGTACGGTGTCCGTGGGTGACAATGTGAACTTTTTTTCAAATCGCGTTTTTTCGTGCTGCGTTTAGTGTCATTGGAAATGCTGTGGATTTCTCCCCATCTCTCTATGGATTAGTTTAGAAACTCGTGATTTATAGATACAATTATAATGTTAAAAGTTTTGTTTATACAAATTAAGGAATGAGATTAATGTGGCAAGGAATGTCTACGGCACATCTTTTTCAAGTAAATGCCAGCGTGGGTTTTCATCGAACCTGTTCAATTTTCATTTTGCAAAAAAAGAGCCATAAAGAGACATCAGTAGAAGTCGGTATAGAGATCCATCAAACCCCTTCATTCAGTTAAAGTTGTTGAAATTTCATGAATTAGTTGATTACAGTATTCTGCAAATTATGTTTAAAGCTAATCAGAAAACATTGCCAAAAAACATCCAAAACAGATTTGGAAAAAAAGGGAAAGCCGTTATAATTCAAAAGGAACAGAGATCTTTAATAAACCGAGATTCAGAACCAAATTGAGTGAACGCTGTTTTACTGTGAAAGGAAATCGGTTTATGGAACAATCTGAACAGAGAAACTAAAGAATCAAAATCAAACATGACATTTAAAAGAGAAATGAAAGCCAGTTTAGGATAGGATAATACTTTATTGATCCCCAGAGGGGAAATTTGGGCGTTACAGCAGCACAGACAAGAAAGCTCAAAAATACACATTAAACAGAATAGATAAGATAAATAAAAAATATATATATACAGTACAAAATGAATGATGAAGTTAACTGGGGGGAATTGAGAATTGAGACAGTATTTGCAGAGAATGACAAGATGAAGTGACAAGTGATTAAAGTGACTTGGAATGATAAATAGCAGCAAGTAATGTAAACAGCAGTGAAGAGAGGCAGTGTTGTACCACAGTAATGCAGAGTGCAGTTATATAATATATGTAGTATAATATAATATAATTTAGTGCAATATGAACAATATAGTGCAATATAATGAAATGTTATATAATATAGACTAGTATAATAATATAATAAAAATATATAGAATGTACAGTATATATGTAAAGATATATATTGATGCTAAATAATAATAAGTTATTTAGTTGTTGAAGAGTTGTTTGTTGAATAAATATGTCAGTGAGATACTGTTTTGTACGGTGCATAATGAATTGGTAAGGAGGACGGAGGCTGTGTTTGCCTGCAGCCAATTTAATTTAATTTAAATTGTTTTTGAATGAAGTGTTCTGTTGTGTTTTAATTAATGTTTATATTATAAGATTAGTCTTCTTTCTGCTCCTTTTCATTCAATTTTTTTTTCAGATTTTATGTTTGTTTTTCTTAACTTCACTGTTTCTTTGAATGAAATATAATTGACGGAAAAAAATAAAATAATAATAAAATAAAATAAAAATTGGGATTTACGAGGACTCCGTGAAGGCAGCACGACGCTGCGTCGCGACCATCCCTGCACACAGGCGCGTTTCCCCCCCTCTTCGTGGAAAAGTGTTTGGCACGGGAAGGGTTAAGGGGTTTTCTAGGGTCCAGATCGATGCCCCCTCTCTCCCCCCCTCCCCCACACGTCGCCATGAACAAATGAATTCGCGGGGAATTAAATACCAGTTTCACAAAGGAGAAAGAGTCCTGTGCTTTGAACCCGACCCCACCAAGGCTAAAGTGTTGTACGACGCGAAGGTAACACCTCCTGCACGTTTCCCGCTTTGCGGCACATTGCACTTTGCCACAAAACGCAACACTTTCCACGGGAGAATCAAGCGTTTTGTGTTGTTTTCGACAGCTCGGCTTGTTAGCACGTTAGCTCTGCTAGCTGTCACGGGTTTGTTTACATCTGTACATCCTGGGCCTTTAGCCGTCAAAAGCAAAGAGGAGGTTTTTTTTTTTTGTTTGTTTGTTTCAATTAGTCTTTTTCTTTTGCTTCAAAATGTCGTGCTGTAAACGTGTCACATAAATCTTACTTTGAATAATTTCGCAGCTTAATAAAAAAAAAAGGCTGGCTAACGTTAGCTCAGTGGTGTAGCTGGTCTATTTGATGCTAAGAGCTAGAGGCTAGCAGTGACGTCATGTTTAAGCGGACTGTATGGAAGTGACGTCATGTTGAAGCTGAACACGAGATGCTGTTCAACACATGTTTGCATGACAGCTCAGGGGTTCCCAAACTTTTCAGCCTGGGAGGGGGAGGAGGGTGGGGCAGAGACTGGGGGGCAGAGACTGGGGCAGAGGCTGGGAGGCAGAGACTGGGGGGCAGAAACTGGGGCAGAGGCTGGGGGGCAGAGACTGGCAGAGACTGGGGGGCAGAGACTGGGGCAGAGACTGTGGGGCAGAGACTGGGGGGCAGAGACTGGGGGGCAGAGACTGGCAGAGACTGGGGGGCAGAGGCTGGGGGGCAGAGACTGGCAGAGACTGGGGGGCAGAGACTGGGGGGCAGAGACTGGGGCAGAGACTGGGGGGCAGAGACTGGGGCAGAGACTGGGGGGCAGAGACTGGGGGGCAGAGACTGGGGCAGAGACTGGGGCAGAGACTGGGGGGCAGAGACTGGGGGGCAGAGACTGGGGGGCAGAGACTGGGGCAGAGACTGGGGGGCAGAGACTGGGGGGGCAGAGACTGGGGGGCAGAGACTGGGGGGCAGAGACTGGGGGGGCAGAGACTGGGGGGACCCCTAAGTGTCCTTGGAGGTGGTTAAGGCCTAGGAGTGTTCCTCTTTATGTTTCTAGAGCAGAGAGAAGTGACATCATTTACGGCCGCATTCACCTGTTTTTTTTTTTTTTTTCATTTTTTTGTTTAGCTTTATTCAAGAAGAGTAACGCGCATATACAGTCAGGTAAACAAAAAAACAATATCACAATGTAAATCAAGTGAAAGGCAGATTAAATAACTAACTAACATACAGTACATAAAGGAAAGAACAAATGAAAGACAGTGATATGCAGAATATAAAGTAAAATAAACCAATAAAGTCGCTTTTAAATAGTGAAATCATTATTTAAATAGAGGGGGAAAGCTTTTATAATAATGCAGATATTTGTTATATTTTCTGTTGTTAATTAAAAGTAGTGATTTCAGTCAGGACTTTAACTCTAGATTAGACTCTAGGCGCAGGCGATGTGACGATTTACGTTTAATTTCGCACAGCATTGTGGGTGGTAAAAACGCAATTCATTTCCTGAAAGGACGCATTCCGATCCAAACTGCATGAAACCCCGGAAGTTAGTATGCATACTGAAATGTTCAGCATACTGAAACTCCATACTGAAAAGTACGAACTGCCTACTGAACTGTGGCTATTCGGAAAGGGCCCGAGATTTTAAAAGGTGACGGCAGCAGCGTGATTGGTTGAGAGCAATTATGGCAAGAATCTGGTTGGTTGATTACTTGGAAGAGTAAACGCCCGTAAACAGCCAGATCACCAGAGCGCGGGAGGCCTCGTCCTTAAACAGCGTTTGATTATATTTTTTATTTTTTGCGTCCACACTTTTAGGTCCTTGATGTCTTGATTGGCTCCGACGAACATGGAAGAAGAGTCCCAAAGTACCAGATTCATTTCAACGGTTGGAACCGGAGGTACGTGACAGTAAACGATCGTTGAAGTTAAACCACGCGTGTCGATCGTACTCACTGTGCGGTCAAATCACGTTCACCCACTTTGTGTGACGGTGCAGCTCTGAACAATGTGTGTGTGGATTCTTATTTCTGAAATATTTGTGTGTGCTTTTTTTTTTCTTCCTTCGGGTAGCTGGGATCGTTGGGCTGCAGAAGATCATGTCCTAAGGGACACCGAGGAAAATCGTAGATTGCAACATAGGTTGGCTCGCAAAGCTCTAGGTCGCATGTAAGTCCATGTTATGTTGCTTCATTCAATCGAGGAAAGCCGTTTCCCCGTACCTGTGTGTGGTTCAGTTTCTCCAATGTGTGCACGGCTGCAGCTAGGAGGGGGGCTCTGGAAAATCAGGAGCCCCGTTACCATGGATACTACCTGTTCATGTGCAAGCCATTCGCATCACAGTCAAAGCCATGGGACTGTGCAGCTCCATACACTCCAAACATTCTTCTCAGCATGTTTGTTCTCGCATCAAAATGACTTGTCCCGGATTCCTTCATATGCACAAACAAGAGCAGATCCGACCCCGAGCATTATGAGTGTAAGCCTCGGTTTTGCCGCCTGTTTCAAATTTTCAGGAAGCAGTCACTGAGGTGGAGTTTGTCTTGTTTTGCGTCCCCCGACTGTAGGAAGAAAAAAGGATGGGCCAAACGGCGGCGACGTCAGTCTGGTACTAAATCTGCTCTGAAGACTCTCCCGAAAGAGGACGACAGTGATGACGCATGTGAGAAGCCTTCCTCTCTGCCTGACTTGACCTTCCCGCCCTGTTTTTCCGTATTAACACACCCCTCTCTCTCTCTCTCTCTCTCTCTTTTTTTTTTTAAATCTGCAGGTTTGATTTCGTCTTCTGACAGCAGCGACGGGGACGATTCCGACCCTGACTCTTCAAACAGCGGGGAAAGCACCTTCTCTGAGGACATCAACAAAATGGTAGGAGGCGGATTGCGTCGGTTTTTGATCGCCCCGGGCTCCCGTAGTTCACGCCCTCGCCTCTCGTTCACTCACGCGCGCACACTCCAAAGACACGGCCACAACGCCGATGATCACACACGTGTGTTTGTTGAATTCGTCTTTTCAGAGGGTCGAGCCGGACGTCAACATCAAACGGGAAAGCGAGGAGAAGGTCGTCCACGTGGACATCAACATCCCGGACGTCCTGAAGAAGAAGCTGGAGGACGACTGCTTTTACATCAACAAGAGGAAGAAGGTAAATGCAGCAGATATGAAGGTGTGTTTCATTTCTTTATTTTCAACATGTATGCTGAATGGGGCTGCTGCTGTGCTTCTTCAAGTTAGCGTTGTTAGCGACCGTAGCATTTGCACGACTGAAGCGTTGGCCGTGTTTTTTTTTCTCCCCTCCCCGTCCCAGCTGGTGATGGTTCCCTGTCAGACGAACGTGGTGCACATCCTGGAATCCTACGTCAAGCACTTCGCCATCAACAAGGCGTTCATGGCCAACGAGAGGTACCGGCGGCAGCAGAACGCCACGCAGAGCAGCAGCCCGCAGCCGATCCCTCCCGAGAAGAGGTCAGCCGGCACGCTGGCGTTTCCTTTTTTTTTTTGCGCACGTTCGATGATCGCGCAGAAAAAGACATGACTTTTTTTTGTCCTTTTACAGCGAGGAGTTGTGTAAAGAGATGGTCGACGGCCTGAGGATCACGTTCGACTTCACGTTACCCATGATCCTCCTCTACCCGTGTGAACAAGCTCAGTTCAAGAAGGTCAGCTCCTCCAGGCTCTTCCTGGCCGTCCATGAAAGCTCGCCTTGCTCCAGCAGGTATGTGTCTTCTCGTCCTCGCTCGTCTGCGTGCTGTAGCGTCGAGCTTCAAGCCGCCCTGTCTTCTTCTCTTTCTTTGTCTTGAAGTGCTCAGAGAGAGCGCAGCCCGAGCCCGCTGGGACACAACCCCCCCACCCCGCAGTCCACAGACAGCCAGCCGGCTCTGAGCGACATATCCGCCACAACCCCGACGGCGCCGGCTCCCACCCCGAAGCGCCGGCGCCACCCCGACATGGACTGCATCTCCTACCAGTCGCAGTCACTGCGGCGCTCCACCAGGAACACGTCGGGAGGGGACCGGCCCGCCGAGGGAAGCAGCGGAGGTCGTGATAACTTCCTTTTCCGTACTGATCAAAACGATGCAATGTAGAATGTTTTGTGGCGCTTCTAAACACAACACGTGTGTCGTCCCAGGTGGAGGCAGCGCCACGGCTTCCCCGCAGCTCAAACGCCGGCTGGTCGACACGTCGTCGCAGCCCAAGTTCTTCCTCAACCTCGACAGAAGTAAGTCGCACTCAATCTGGACTTGGCTTGTAGTTCCCACTTTTCCCCACTAGATGGAGTTATCTCACTTCTCTGATTCCCTCTAAAGCCCAAGAGATCAACTCTCTCTCTTTCTCCCTCTCTCTTTCTCTCTCTCTCTCTCCCCCTCTCTCTCTCCCCCTCCTCTCTCCCTCTCTCTTTCTCCCCCTCTCTCTCCCTCCTCTTTCTCTCCCTCCCTCTCTTTCTCCCCCTCTCTCTCTCCTCTCCCTCCTCTTTCTCGCTCCTCTCCCTCCTCTTTCTCTCCCTCCCTCTCTTTCTCCCCCTCTCTCTCTCCTCTCCCTCCTCTTTCTCTCTCCCTCCTCTCTCTCTCCCTCCCTCTCTTTCTCCCTCTCTCTTTCTCTCTCTCTCTCCCTCCTCTCTCTCCTCTCCCTCCTCTTTCTCTCTCCCTCCTCTCTCTCTCCCTCCCTCTCTTTCTCCCTCTCTCTCTCTCTCCCCCTCTCTCTGTCCCTCCTCTCTCTCTCCCTCCCTCTCTTTCTCCCTCTCTCTTTCTCTCTTTCGCTCTCTCTTTCTCTCTCTCTCCCCCTTATCTCTCTCTCTCCCTCCTTCTCTTTCTCCCTCTCTCTTTCTCTCTCCTCTCCCTCTCTTTCTCTCTCTCTCCTCCCTCTCTCCTCTCTCTCTCTCTCTCTCCCCTCCTCCTCTCTCTCCCTCCTCTTTCTCTCTCTCTCTCTCTCTTTCTCTCTCTCTCTCTACCTTTATTTACCCAGAAACCCCGGTGCACAGCGGCTCCTCTTCCCCGTTGCCCTCGACACCGAGTAAAGAGCGCAGCGGGCCTTTCTACGGCCTGGAGAGCCGCAGGAACAACGAGCTGAACGAGGTGATGGAATTCATTTGCCCTACTCCCCGACTTTCACAAAAATGGATTTCAAGTCACCTCTGATATCCAAAGATTCACATTTTACATGCAGTAGAAACAAAACGTTCACCACATGTGTGTTTAAAAACGTTCCTCTCGACCAGGTCCTAAGTTGGAAGCTGACTCCAGATAACTACCCGCTGCACGACCAGCCTCCTCCACCCTCCTACCTGTACGGAGCGCAGCACCTCCTGCGGCTTTTTGGTGAGCGCCCGATCCATTCCCTCGCCCCTGGTTTCCTCACTGCACCAAAAGAAACCCCCCCCGCCGTGCTCAGCATCCTTTTTTTTTCATTTTCCAGTCAAGCTCCCGGAGATCCTGGGGAAGATGCAGATCCCCGAGAGGAATCTCCGAGCCCTGGTGAAGCATCTGGAGCTCTTTCTCAGGTAACTCATCGTCAAGAAATGTCGTTTTTTTTTTTTTTTTTATCACCTTAATTCAGAAGACATCTCGGAGGTTTTTAATCTGCGGTTCACCGAGGCTTGCAGTTCCTTCTCAGAGACATTCAGGCATAATAAAGAAATGTAACAACTCCTGGAAAAAAAAGTGGATTGTGTGCTCTCAGGTGAACAGATATCATTTCCTTGGAGGGTAAAAAGACGAGGTGCCGCATTCAATTACCGATGCGTTTGGAAAGGAAGCACTTCAGCCTCCCGGATTGCACCCTGCTAATAACCTGCGCGGTTCATTAACCAAGGTGTGACCTAGCTAAGTGTCGGAGCTTAATAGTAGGCTGAGAGAAGTTCTCATTTCCCGAAGAGAGAGGAGCAGGAGGTGCAGCCTGACTCACATTCATGCACTACACTGGTGTAGTGCGGCGTTTGGTAGCCGGCTTAACTGTATCAAGCGAGGGATTAAAGGTTACAGGACAACAGTAGCTATGATCAAATAAATAATGAAAGTAGTCATTGTCAGGAATTTATCAATAAAACAAAATAAAAAGGCAGGGGGGGAAAGTAAGTACATGTGAGGGGTAGGGTGGGGGGTTTGGAGGATAGGGAGGAGATGGAGTGAGAAAGAGCATGTGTTAGCGGGGAGGGAGATGAGTGGGCGTTACACAAGCGCCGCGGGTCTAATCTTTAAATCCTCCCGAGCGATCTTCAGTTCAGCCGGTTCCCAAACCTGGGGGGATTTAGGTCTCTCTCGTTCTCTTAATCAAAGCAACGCAGTACCGCCAGCTGCCAGCAGGCAGTGCTGCGGAGCAAACAGGCTGGACTATCAGAGACGGGGAAATCTAAAGGAGGCCAGAGTTGCCTCTTTTTTTTTTTCCTCCCCTCCATAAAAACGACTGCTGGTGCTGACTAACTGTGTTGTGAAACTATGCAACGCTCCATTTGACTAGAAAGCTCTGCAGATATCTGTCCTGTATACTCTGTCTTCTTTTCATATTCATCATCACCCTCATAGAACGTCTTTGTACACTAAGATGACCTTGTTTATAAGATGGCTCTGTATGTAGAGCTCTGACTTTTCAGCTAAATTTGCAGTTTTTCTTCATACATCGGTTTCTCATACGTCGAAATACGGGTAGAAAATTCTTCCTACTCCATATTCCATACCCCCTACACCCTACTCCCTACATCTGACTCCCTACACACTAACCCCTACTCCCTACATCCTATTCCATACCTTCTTTTCCCTACCCCCTACTCCCTACCTCCGACTCCCTGCACCCTAACCCCTACAACCTACCCCCTACTCCATACCCCCTACCCCCTACTCCCTACACCCTATTCCATACCTTCTTCTTCCTACCCCCTTCTCCCTATACCCTACTTCATACCCCCTACTCCCTACATCCTAACCCCTACTCCCTACACCCTACTCCCTACCTCCGACTCCCTGCACCCTAACCCCTACTCCCTACACCCTATTCCATACCTTCTTCTCCCTATACCCTACTCCCTACCCCCTACTCCTCAATACCCCTTACACCCTATTCCATACCTTCTTCTTCCTACCCCCTACTCCTTATACCCTACTCCCTACCCCCTACTCCTCAATACCCCTTACACCCTACTCCCTTCCTCCAACTCCCTACACCCTATTCCATACCTTCTTCTCCCTACCCCCTTCTCCCTATAAACTACTCCCTACCCCCTACTCCTCAATACCCCTTACACCCTATTCCATACCTTCTTCTTCCTACCCCCTACTCCTTATACCCTACTTTATACCCCTCCTCCCTACACACTAACCCCTACTCCCTACCTTCTACCCCCTACACTATACACCCTAACCCCTTACTCCCCCCATATTCATCACCCTCCTAGGATGTCTTTGTTTACAAGATGGCTCTGTAGATCTCGTTCTTTTTCAGCGGAATTTGTAGTTTGTCCTCATACATCGGTATGTCGTACGTTGTCGTCATTAGCTGTGGAAAAACGGGTAGAACATTTTACCGTATTTCCAATAGACTGCAAATCATCAGTGCATCTGTTTTCATAGAACATCATTCTGCAAGATGATGCAGGTCACTGCATGACTGAGTGGCGTCCTTTTTTGCAGCTCAGATGAGCGTAAGAACAGTATTGATGTTCAGTATTAGTCACTTTTTCTTCTTCTGGTGAATTAATTCATGTTTTCAAAGTGTCCGAGGCTCTCGCAGGACACTGGATACAAACCGGAGCGGCGTCGCCTTCAGGACATCCTTCATGCCTCCCCCCTCTGAAACCAGCCCCTCGTGGCAGATTGTGCCCGAGTGGAGGGGGAAAAAAAAAAGAACTGATTGATGTCGCAGAGAGTGAAGTGCAATGCATTCTGGGATTTGGCCACAGCTGATCTCTCACTCTCCCTTTCTCGGCGATGCATGATTATGATTAAGTGCGGGGTGTGTGCACATGTGTACACATACGTTATGTCGATGTGCAGTGTGTGTTTGTGTGTAAAGCGGCTCGCCTTGCGTTATTCTTACTGCAGCGAAGATCAGCACGAGGAGCCGCGGATGAAAATGTGCAATCGATGAACATACACTGAAAGGTTTTTTTTTTAATTGTGAAGAATAAGCCGCGAACAAACTTCCTTTCTGCTTCCCCTCGATCCGTTCACCGTCTATCCGACACCCTCGTCTTCCCTGTTATCGTTGCCATGACGTCGTCTTGTTTGTCGGCCGTTGTCAAAGCGGTTGTCAGTTCTCCTCTGATGAGGATAATTTGTTTGCATTGAGATTAGGAAGGCCGGTGGAGCTAAGATGAGATGGCAAGATTTAGAGGATTTGGCCGAGTAGCGGATACTAAGAAGATTCCGGATTAGTTTTCCCCGCTACTGATTAGATGAGAGGGAGGGGGGGGCGGCGGCGGGGGGGGGGGGGATTTTTCACTCTTTCGCTCTCTGACTGCTGCTCGGTCATTCTCATGGTCTGTGTCTTTCTCAGGGGCGATTGGTGCCCTGTTGATGGTGGTATAGGGATAGATAGAGGGGGGGGTTTGTCACTGTCATGGATACCCCCCCCCCCCCTTCTTGTAAGCCCATTGTGCTTTCTCACACCACTTGAATTCAATTATTACCACTGAACATTGTTCAAAATTTCTTACCACATTTCCCCCTCTCCTTTCCCCCCGCCCCCTCTCCTCTCTCTTAGGTTTCTGGCAGAGTTCCATGAGGATTTTTTCCCTGAGTCTGCATATGTGTCGGCATCAGAGGCCCACTACAACATGAAACAACCCAGGCCCATTTATTGAAGGGAGGTGTCGGGCCTTTGTGTTTTCCTCTCTGAACATTTTTTTTTTTTGTAGCCTGTCTAGACTTACCTGGTTCGTCCTCACGTACAGAGGAACAATAGCAGAACACTCGGAAGGACCAGCTGCGTTGTCGTCCTGGACAGACTTTTCCCCCTCTCCATATGTTTAGCTGCTGTTGCCTTATGGACCCTGTTGCTTCTAACATGCTACTAACCCTCAGCCATGCTCTTTGAGTGAGACTGCTTTGCATGTAGACGGCTATTTCTTCTTCTTTTTGTATATACCCGTGTATATATACACCACCACCGTTGATTCCCCTTCTCCCTTACTTAGCCTGGAGTTTTTAAAGCCAAGTTAAGTTTTTTTTTTTTCTTGTGCGTTGACTTTGTCGCCCTCTAGAGTCAGGTTTGGGAAATGGTGGTCCGTTAGACAAAGGCGCACTGATTCATGTTCTGTTCTGCGCTCTGCCTGTCCAATCAATGTTTATGCTTTGTTGACTGTTTGTAAGCTACGCCCCTTTCGATATGATTCATCTCGGAATTTAAAAGGTCTTGCTCCTCCTGTCCCGGAGTTCCTTTGCTGCTTTTGACTCTGGATTTTTCACGACTCAGTCTCTATGTCTTTCTTCTTTTTATGTCCTCATGTGAATGTCTGACGAATGTCTTTTTCTGCTCTTCTTCTCTCACTCTGTAAACCTTCATAACTAAATCACCGTTGCAAAAAAACAAAAGGGTATTTGCTATTTATGACAAACATTTGGGGAACCGTTTGGACTTGCACAGAGCAGGATCACCTCTCTCCTTTTGGTTTTCGGTGAGGAGGCGACACCTGGAAACGACTTGAAAAATAAAATAAAGACTTAAATGTGAAGAATGTTTTTGCTTTTATCTGTATGACATGTATTTGTCACATATCCACAATATCAATGACATTAATAAGCTAAACATAGGCAAGTGGAAAAGGGATTATTTGAGACCAGTTCAATTCTTTAAGCAAAAGGAAAATGAGGCAATCATCTGAATGTGTCAAAAACAAACTGTTTCAAAGCGTCTAAGGCTTATCTAATCTTATCTTTGCAAAAAAAAAAATAATGTTCAGAACTAAAGCAGCCATGAGTGGACAAGTTTCAATACATTTTATTTAGTCGGTTTTCCCGTGATAACAAGAGTCCCAAAAGCAAAAACAAACGCAGAAAGAGGCTAAACTTACCTCTGTAGTGTGAGGGTCAGGCCGATCACAGTGACCAGCCCTTTGTTTCCAAGATTACAAGAAAATGGTTGCGCTATCATGAAACAATGAGATAAATTAATATCGACCAATCAGTCGTTATCGAGATATGATAACCTAAAATGACTCGTTATCACGGGAAAATTGGTAAAGTGTTGATACAAAATAAAACTCTTTGATCTTTATGTTGTTAATTGAAAACAATTTCATGAGCATGTTCAATTATTTAAATCTGTTCTAAAAACTTAGCTAATTCCAACTACAAGTACTGATTAAACAAACAAATGTCTCTCCAACAAATACTGTAAATATAGTGTAATTTACAGTAAATTGCTGTATATGTTTCTGGTATGTTGTACACAGGTCGGATTGTTGTAGCCTGTGATAAGTTCTGCAGTGTTTTTGGTCTGATGTCTGTTTTCTTTTTGGTTTTTTTTCCAAGTTCAAATAAAGTCTTTCTTTCCTCTATGTCTTCACACATACTCAACGTTTCCCGATTCTGTTCTTCTACACGGTGTGTCTGGTGTTTCCAAAGCCTTGTACTCGGACCCCTGCACATTTCCCCTCCCTTTGCACTTAACACTGTAAGATGAATCAGCATGCAAATGGGCTTGAGTTATTGAACTCACCTCGCGAAGCACTCTTCTATTAAAAGTTAAATGTAGACAGGAGACTTTTATCAGCTACCTTCACCTTCTGTGCCCCCCCCCCCCCCCCCCCCCCCCCCACTACACCTGATTAAAACTTAAAACTGCTGTCACAGGAAACTGACATTTTGAATCTGCTGTCCTTGTCTACGTGGTGCTTCTGTTTTTATTTGAGCTTATTTAAAGCACTTTAAATCAAATTGAGTGATTCCTTTTGAACTTGGGACCCATTCTGCTTTTATTCAGGCTATTATTTTTAGATCTGCCCTTGATTAAATGTTGAGCTTTTTAGTGGTTCTTCAGGGGAGTTAGATATCTTAATCATAATCAGGAACTGGTTGTCCTGAGACACCGCCATGTTCAGGGACTTTGAGAAACTCCCAGGACAAAGTGAAAGTGCAAACCATTGACTCGTACGATCATGGTGGAATGTGGACTATTGTAACACTTCATTGGTAACTCTTTAGCGGAGGTCGCCCTGGGGTTTGTCCTATAACTTAATAGCCTCATCATGCAGCTGATGGCGAGTGATGTGGCAATCAAAAGTCTCAGCTGTCAGACACCTAAATACCTTTTTTTACCCTTGTGTGGCCAAGTAGCAACCTTTATCTTAAGACTTGGTCTTTGGGAAAACTTGCTCACTTATTGGCCATTTTTGATCTTTAACCAATAAGTTGCACATTTTACAAAAAAACAAATGTCAGCTTTGTTTGAATGATTTTCCGCCAAAGTTAAGTTCTTCAGCTTAGTTTAGCTTAGCATGAAGACGGAAGGAAGTTAAATTGGCTTTCTAGAACTAGGACAACTACTCTATACATTAGTGGTACGAATACTAGTATGTATGTCCCTGGCATATGTGGGGCATTCTCTGACAGAATTAGCTGATGTTTTGCTGTCATGAAATCCTAAAGGTTCGCTGAAGTTAGACAAACCGAAACACCTTCAAAGCTTTCGATTCTTCAATTTGTATTCTTCCTGTGTCAAAATCAGGCGATCATTGTGGATTTCTCCAAAACTGCAATGGAAACGGTTGCTGGATGTGCTAGATCAAGAGTTTTTACTTGCTGGATTTCTGATTTGTTGGCCAACCCTGATGCAGTCTCTTCTTCCACGCGTGTGGTCTTAATCTTAACTGTCTACAGAACTACTCCCTTAATGTATTCCCAATGGACTTATAGGAGACTGGCTTACCTTACCTCTACTGTGTGAGGGTCCTAATAGGTTTTTAGTGGTGAGCCCTAATTGTATTTGGACTGGGTGAGACTTCTTGTAATGAGCCGGTTATCGCTGCAACCTAAGACGGCACTTTCTTGCCTGCTGCTATCATGTAGCCACAGAAGCCACCAGTTCCAGCCTCATATCGATTTCCCTCCCCACACCGTGTCTATCGTCTTACCACATGATTCAATTGTTGTGTTGGGGAAATGGGATGTAATGGGCTGTGCGCTATCACCTCATAAGTGCTGCTGGGTTAGGGTCACCTGATTCCACCTCTCCTTTTTGTTGTTCCTCCTCCTCCCCTTTCATCTCCAGCGGCTAGGTCATATCTTTCCTCCCCGCTTTTTTCGGTCCCTGCGGCTTCTTCTCTAGTCGCTGAGAGGTTTCCTCTTCCTGCCCTCAAATCCATATCAGCATCCCTTGTGTCTAGAGTTTCCTCTGATTGGTCCTTTGTCTTCCCGTTATCCTCAGTCTCTCATCAGTACTTTATTGAGACCAAAGAGAAGAGCGTGAGAAGCTTTTGGAAAGTAAGAGTGCGCTTTACTTTTTTCTCTTTTGCTGCATCAAGACATCCTTCAATGTATACATCGTCTCCATCCAAGTCTCATCCCCTTTTTCTCTTCATTAGTCATCTTCAGGCTGCATTTTTCTACCCCCAATCATCCCGCCGTCTCCATTTTCCGTCTTGCGCCATGCACAGAGGAGATAGATTGCTTGATGAGAAGGAAGACAGCAGCCCATCTGCTTCCTCGGACTCTTCCTGGACCTCATTCGACCTCAGCACTGACCTCACATCAGTCAGCTCCGACCAAATCTTGACTCCTCTGACTGCTCCCATCGGCTGGAAACCGTTCGAGTGCCAGCACCCGAAGACGTCTCATTCAATCAGGGTCTCCTCTGAAGTGCGTGTCAGGGGGTTTGCATGGAGGGAGACATCATTTCTCGGGGATGACGAGTGAGTACATGATTGTAATAAGTAGAGCGTTCATCAGGGACATGGCGAAAATGAGTGACAGAAACACTTTCGTCTGCAATCTGCTGGTGAGAAATAGGAATAGGGTCACACTTAAGGAAACTTGATTAACAGTGCTCAATTTTAAGCTAACATCTTAGCTTATTTACATAATGCCAAATCATAAGAAATATTATCTCAAGATATTTCACAAAAACAGCAAATCTAGTCCACACTCAAACTCGTCTAGACTATTGGTTCTCAACTGGACCAGCCTAAGGACCCAACACCAACTCCTTTGTGAAAAAAATATTTTCATAAAATTGCGCAATTTGAACCTCAGACGGTACAAAATGTGACAGAGCAAAGACAACAAACCGAAGAAACATGTTTAAAAGTGCTTCATATCCTTTGTAATATACTTTTTTTTCTCCCTGGCACATCTCGACAACCCACTTTCAGGTCCTGACCCACCAGTTGAGAAACACTGGTCTAAGACCACCCACGTTAATCCTGTTATTTAAATCAGTTACTTAGTAATTAGCAAAATAGCGGCATCCAAATGCTCCAAGTTTTGGTCGTTAATGAGCGTGTGGTCAACTTCAAAACTTCGGCCAAGTCATACAAAGATATTCTGAATAATAATCTTGGAATTCTATCTTTGTGTTAAAGTAGCAGCTCTCTTTCGCCAGCAGAGGGCGCCATATGGATTACAACAAGCATTATCACCACAGGTCAGATTTGAACCCGGGACGGCCACTTGGAGGACAACAGCCTTTTACACGATTTGTGCAGACTAACCACTACCCCACAGGCGCCCCCAGAAACAGTTAAAAGCGTGGTTGAAAACGTTTGTTTGTCCTCAGATCTGTCCTCGCCTTCTTCTCATTGTGCCGACCGCTGACTCGGCAATATGCAGCGAAACGGTTAATGTTCTTGTGCTGTATTTAAAGTCTAAAAAGGTTACAGCGGTCAGCGCGCTTAAATCCCATTGGCTGGTGTGTTTAGGGAAGCTTAGCCATGACTGGACCATCTGGGATAAGATCGAGAAACCTCACATGAGATTAATAATTTTGATAGTATAATTAGCAATACTTATATTTCTTACAGTTACTGTATTTGCGTTTGCCGTGAGGATTTTTCTACGAACCAAACCTAAAACTTTCATCCCCAGATGTGGAGAGAACCATAGAGGCTTTTTTTTGGGGGGGGGGGGGGGGGCTGGAGAGGATCATACCGCAGAGGGAGAGCTACAGATATAAAGGGGAAAAGCAGATAAAGAGATTGACCGACTTTCTGCTTACTGCTGAGTCACCTGATCCCATCACTACTCTTTATTTTTTTGGGACCCATGCAGCTCTCTCCAGCTCTCATCGTTTCTTGTCCAGTTTCCTCTGCGGGTTTCTCAGCTGCCTTGCAACATTTCCTTCTTTTTTTTTTTTTCCATCTGTCTACCAACATAAAATTTATTTTGCTGCCGTTGTGGCAATTGTTTTTATCAGTCTGCCCCTCTGCTGGTGGCAACCTAAGGAATGTAGCCGGCATAGACGCAACATCATGGCCAACTGAGTCATGAGGTAGGACTCAACATTTCAATGTAATCTGTAAGAGAGTGTCGAGCGCATGGACCCGTTGTCTGTATTGGATTAGTTTATAAATGCATTGTAGATTGTTTTTGAATTGTCATTTCTAATTGTGTTTTTTTTCCAAGTATTTGAAGTATTTTGTGCCGAACTTCATACAGATCCTCTTCTTGAAAGTTTGATCAGCTCTTATGTTTTAATATTCTAAATCAATACATAGTTCGATATTTTTGAGAGCACAAGTGTATGTTTTCTCGGAGTTAGATTAGAGTAGGCAATTAGCTTAGCTTAGCATTAGTGATGGTCATAGTTAAATAGTCATTAATGTAAACATTTTTATCTCTTATTAATTTGGACCCAATGAAATTTATGAAAGACAATCAAGCTCGCGGTTTCCCCAGCCTTCAGTACGTTTGCTATGCTTTGCTAAGCTAATCCTTTCTAATGCTGTACAAACCATTTACTGTATAAAACATGGATGTTGTCTCACTCGTGTCACTCATTGGTTTCTGGAGAGGAGTTATGAAGCCAAAAGGGTGGCGGTCGCCATATTGGACATCGGACTATCAATCATTGATCAGGCCATTTACATAATCCAACATTGAAACCAGACATCTGTCCATTCATTCTTTAACCTCTTTAAGGCCTGTCATGATTCCAACTTTTTTTTTTTTTAGCCTTATGTAGTATCTTGCCTATTCATTGTTGTCCAATTTTTTATGCTTGAAGTCGACTTCAGTTCAGTTTCGCCTACTTACAGCACAGCACAGATAATCAAACGTAAAGTGTGTTTCCATGTCCCGGTGCACTTAGTGCCTCATTTCCTCAAAGCAGAGGCTGTAAATGGTTCGGGTCCTTTCTGAAGATTTTCTGGAGAAAGTTGCTTCATTTTCTCCAGGCGAGCACAGTGTGAGACGGGGAGACATTTTCACAGTTGGGTTGAGGCGCTCTGATCAGAGCCTTCCCACTTATCTCTCGGCTGTAACGGCATTTTCCTCTTCCGTCAAGCTCTGTGGTTTTGACATCGAGTTTGAGAGGATTTGAAGTCGGGCTTAGGTGTGAGGCTTCACGGTGCAGCCTGAAGGATGGGCGCTGCCTAAACCAACATTTAGTATCCTCTGCTTTATCCCAGTGTATGATGGATACATACTTAATTGAGATGCAGAGTCATTTGTCATTAGTTGCATCAATATGTTGCGGATTATTTCATGTTTAATGAGATATAAGCATCTTCCCAGTAGGTGATTATCTCCCCTATATCATCGTCCTGTCTCTATGGCAACAGTATGTTGACAATGACCGAAACTGCTGTTACTTTTTACTGCATGTTTTTTTATTTTAGGTAGAGGATGTGGGTACAAGACACGATCCATAGGCGGCAAAACTACGGGGAATATCATAGATTCTGAAGAAGAGCGCCATGCTCTTCCTTTTAATCCTTCCGACGAAAATATTTAAAATCCACTTAACACTTCCCTCCTAGTGTGATGCAACAGGCAGACGAATTTAGCGACTAGTCGGTGAACACCAGTGAGGCGTTTAGCAGCCACATATTTCCCTCAGGAAATAAATCGAGGCTGCAAAGAGAGCCAAGCTCAGACGAGATTCATGAGAGCAACATGGCTGCATGTGATGTGGCAGACACATTGGATCACATTGGGCCTTGAACCGTGGTGGGTGAATGCAGATCAACTGTGATCCGTTTTACCAATATTGTCCACCTTGGGTGTTTAAAACCAACTTCAGACTGGAAGTAGTTCGGTGACATCCAATGGAAAATGGGCAGGAATAAATGAGGGGAAATGGAAATTCATTTGTGTTAGGAATACTCGATCACACGGCCAACATTCGCACACTGATTTGACATCCTGTTGGATTCTTGAGCTGTATGTGTGTGGAATTCCAACTATTGACTTCCAGCCATTTTTTGCTAAGACATTCTGCCAAGCTCCTCCAAAGATGGTCCTTTGTCTTTTGACTGAATTGTGACCTTTACGCAGTAATTAGACCCGGAGAAACGCTGTTCTCTCCTCAGGCAAATGAGCAACTGTTTTGGCAGAAACAACCCAAACTATGTAAAAGGGAAGCACAGATTTTCTGCACTGTTGAGCAGGTGGCAGGGTCAGTAACTGGATCAAGTTTATAGTAGAGAGTGTAATTAAAGGGAGGATGAATCTCTTTTTTTCTTTTTAATGAAACAGAAAGGACCTTTGGCGCTGGGGGAGGGACTCGTCTGTGTCATCTCTAATTGAGAGTCTTTTAGCCGTGAATGATACCGATTGTGAGAATTGATGGCAGGTTATTGCTTCAACTCTGCGTCTGGATGACATTGTCTTTTATCACCGCGTCCCCTCACCATAAATTTAAAATCCATCTTCTGTTTTGTTCATTCGGTCTTCTCCCCCTCTCCCTTCAAATCTCTTCGCTCCTTCGTCCTGTGACTTTGCCCTCCTTTTTCCTCGCCTGCATCCCCTGCTTTCCCATGACAAGCCAATATGACAATATTACATAACATAGAGTTCATGCTAGTAAAAGGATGAAACAAAATTGCCTTTACTTAGGAGACTCTTTTGCTTGCTTTTCCCAGTAAACAAACTTGGTTACATAAATTCGACAAAGCCCTCCAGATGGACACGGTCATTAGGCCAGAAGTCTATTCCAACATGACACGCACATGAAACACACATACACACCTGTATGTGTTGGTTTTGGGGGTATTTAGAAGGTTGTTGTCCCACATTTGTTTTACACATTCATATTGACATTTATTTGCTTTAAAGAGGACATATTAAACTCCTCCCCCCGAGTTTTCCTGGGTTCCTGGTTGTGGGGGCAAAACAGTCCAATAGTGGTGGCTTGGCGTCAGGCGGTGGTTGTCAGGGCGACACACTCCAATGGTGGTGGCTTGGCGTCAGGCGGTGGTTGTCGGGGCGACACACTCCAATGGTGGTGGCTTGGCGTCAGGCGGTGGCTGTCGAGGCGACACAGTCCAATGGCGGTGGCTTGGCGTCAGGCGGTGGTTGTCGAGGCGACAAAGTCCAATGGTGGTGGCTTGGCGTGAGGCGGTGGTTGTCGGGGCGACACAGTCCAATGGTGGTGGCTTGGCTTCAGGTGGTGATTGTCGGGGCAACAAAGTCCAATGGCGGTGGCTTGGTGTCAGGCGGTGGTTGATCCAGTAGAAGTCTCCATATCTACAGTGGAAAGTAAAACCTGATATTTCCTATTGATGCACCAGACTGTACCAGCAGATTTCCCGGCCTTACCTTTTTTTTTTTTTAATCATGCTACATATAAATTTAGACTCACAGGGGTCATTGGCATGTACTAACATGCTCACCTCCCTGCGGTCATGGCTATAGATAGCTCCTTGGCGGAGGACCAGCACCAGGTGGCACCTCTGAGGTAGAAAATGGAGCTGGCCTCTGAATTAGAATTTCCACTGACTATCATAATATCCACAGATTGCACAAAGCTATTATTGAGTATATCATATAAAAGAATGGCATTGTCCTGCCAAAACTGTCAGCATGATTTCATTTGACCGTGATTTACATCTGTATAACGTTTTGTTTGGAACATCTATTAGCATTCTGTTAAACAGAGTAACTGATAAAGCAATCTGAAGCTTAATTCAGCCGTCAGAAGAACAATATACTCCGCACAGAGGACACGAGTCCGTCCGCTCATAAATCTGAAGGATAATCAGATAGGCAGCACTTTTCACCAGCCAGCTCGATGTTATAAAGTTGAGTGTTCGAGATTGTAGGTGCTGTATATCACTTGAGTGCTCGCTCTCAGATGTTTTATTGAATTAGGGGCAACAAGACCTCTAAACGGCTTAACGGTGATTTCTGGCATCTCTGAACGTCTCGCCCTCGACAAAAAAAAAAAAAACCCCGGCCAAAAGTCGTCTCCTCTCGTCAACTGACATAACTCAAAACTGCCCGAACTCGCTATTGATCCCCGCAGAAGAAGGCACACACCGCTTCGCATCGCTTCAGAAACAGATTTTATAGCACGCTTACGCAGCATTGTTTGAAATTAATATCGTATTCCCGCAGCCATGCAACACTTTACACGGGACACATCACAGCTCTGAAGTATTGCTTATTTGCCTCAATTGGCAGGCTTTCTGGGAAGTCATTTTTTCTTTGTGCATATGTGGAACTTATTTCTACATCTTTTGTAACTTTTGAGCTAGCCGATCCCTATATGTTCAGGCCTGCTTTCCTTAATTATAATAGATCTGAGATTTGTGTGACACTTGGTAAAATAGACCTCGTTTTGGTCAGACATTTTGCATGTGTTGTTTAAGAGCTTGGCCCACATTGATTAGAAATTTTAATTTACAGCATTTAACCGTTTTTTTAAACTACCTTTTTTCATTTCTCCGTTACACCATGTTGACACTGACCTAGACCTTTGTGTTGGCAAATAGTTCACCAAAAATGTGATTGAATAGTTGATTGAGCAAATAGGATCGCGGCTACATCCCTGTTTTCTCTTTTTTCCAGCCCCATGAGTCGGTTCAAGCTTTGCCCTTGAATTCTTATTTGTCCACATGTAAATGCAGAGGGAGTAAAGATTATGAGCGCCCCTCCCTCCCCCCCCCCCCTCGCTCTGCCTCTGTTAGACAGCCAGCGACAAACAAACCCCACACAGCACAGACGATAATTTGAACATGTGTTGGAGCGTTTTCATTGAGCTTTTGTTCACGTCTCTCTTCAACGACCAAAAAGGGAGGGACCATGCGACGATTTCTTTCCTGATTTAAACAATCTGGTTTTTATTGTCGTCTCTCCTGAGTCAGCAAGGACGACGCTGCATTATGTTGTGTCCTTCATGTATTGTGTGTACATTATTGTTGTGTTAATCTCGCTGCCGGTTGTATGCCCGCAGGGAGCCGCTGACCTCTGAGTGTTCCGCCTGGAGAGAACCGCTACACAATTTGAGAAATGTCTACTTCATGTCACACACACACATCCAACTTGCTGACATCTTTGTGTCTCTTGCTGCTGGCACACATCTGTCCATGCATTGATCTGCACCCGCTCAGAGTGTGGAGTGGAAATGTGTGTGTGAGCGCACTGGACACACAGTATCTCACACATGTTGTGAATGTCTCTGATGATTCCGTGCAGGACAGGGGGGGGGGGGAGGTTTTCCCAACATTGTGCCCCTTGCAATCTCACAACAGCATGACACAGTGCATGCATATGTGAGTGAGTGTGTGTGTGACAGCGTCCGTGCATTCATGTGTGTCTGTGTGTGTGAGTGAATGGAGTTTATCCCTGCTGGCCCAGATGCCCCGGCTAAATCCATCACCACTGGTGCTTCACAGCGGTGCTAAGCTGGAACATTTGGCACCAAGCTAAGAATGAAAAAAAAAATATAGGGAAAAAAAAAACAGGGAACACACTCAGACATACACATATGCACACACACAGAGAAAATTGAGTTCAGGGATTTTTTTTTTTTTTTTTTTTTTTTTTTTTTTCAAGAGAGTCAGAGGTGGATTTTTTTTTTATTAGTGGAGGAGTGTGACTGAGGGAGCGGGACAGGAGCTCTTTCTCCGACGCTCTGAGCCTTTCGGTGGTGGTGGGGCCGGGGCGTCCATCCCTCTCTCTCTCTCTCTCTCTCTCTCTCCACCCGTTCGTTCCTTCATCTGTCCGGTCCGGCTGACGGGATGGAGCCGTGCGACGACGATGATGAACTCGGGATGTTAACCGCTTTCCAGTAAGTTCCTGCCTCCCTTGACGCTTCTTATCTTTCACACAGAATGCTTGTTATCACCGTGTTGGAGTAATTAGAGAAAGTCAAATTTCTTTCAGTTTTTGAGACATTTTCAGCCACTTACATCGCTCTCAGTTCGTCCCAATCACAGAGTCAACGCTTCTTTCCTGGTAGTCTTGTTGATTAAACTCCTTGGAGTGTTTACATGTTTGTTGATTCCGGTTGTTGGAGTCTGTTTTTGTCCTCATCCTTGGGGTCATATATTCCAGATGAATACTTGAGGCCCACTTCTTCTATGTATCTATTTACGCCTTCCAATAGTGCTATATTCTGAAACATGGTTCATATGTGGAACATGTGTATTTTATCTGTCATGTGACCCAAAATCTACATTGCGTTGTGTAGATGTCACTTTCAACTACGTATTTATTGTAGATCTTGACCGATTTATCGACCAGCCGATAATATCGCCCGTTATTAGCGTATCAGGTGACTATCAGTATCGGCTAATTTCAACCCCAGATATGCGCCAATATTTTTAGATTTATTCACCAGTCAAACATCATTTCATTTTGGTTTCATTGTATTACACTGGCAGTTCTCTTTCACCAGCAGAGGGCGCTATACAGATTACAACAAGCATGATCACTCTCCAGAGTGTCGAGCGGTGATTAACATACATGCGCAGTTACTCTCCAGTTGAGTGACCATCTTGTCTTCATTATATTTAAGTGTTTGCTAACTGCCTTTGAGGGAGCAACACAATAAATGTGTATTTACTTCTATGTCTGAAGATTTCATAGATTTCAAAAAGATATCGGCCGATATATTGGTATCAGATTTTTTTCTCTCCCTAATATCGGTATCTGTATCGGCTCCAAAAATGCAACATCAGTCGGGCGCTGATATATTGTAAACCTCAGTTCAGAAAAACTCTTCAAAAGCTGAAAATTTGTAATCAAACGTGAATCAAAAGTGTCTCGTCAAAGAATCTGAGCTATCTCTCTTGACTACTCAGACTCTGCTGTACTGTGTCAGATTTAAAGTCGTGGACTGTCTCGCAGCAGGCTTTCAAGCAGCCATATTGTAATCTTGCTCCCTGAATTGATGGCACGTGAGTCGTCCGTTACATAAGGCCGAGGTGGCTATAAGCAGCAAAGGAATCCAGGACCTTGTAATTACTGAACACACTTCGAGATTACATCATGGATTGACAGGGTTTAGCTAGCTGGCTGCTTGGAAGTGTGGCCGATGTGTGGTGTGATAAAATATTGTTATTTAGCATATTACTGTATGCATGTTGCTTCCTGCACTATGCATATGAAGTATGTCAATGCAAGATGTTTGCACTGTATGTCTGTCGCAGCTTGAAGGTTTAGGAGTTGGGATCGCTTTCAATAGAGAGTAACCGAGGCTCAGGAGGGGATTTGATTGTTTTAATATTGTCTCTTCCTTCGTCGGATGGTTCATTTACTCTAACTTGATCGTCATATGGAGTGATAATCCTCATATAAACCCGCAGACACATTTAAAGCATGTGATTGATGGGCTAAGAAATTGAGCAACTGAACCACCATGGATTTGCCATGAGTCTAGTAATGATTTTAAACACAGCTCGACAGATTAATTGGCCGGCCGATAATATCAGCCAATATTAGTTGGGGGGAACAAATGAATTTCCCAATATTGGGTGTCTAGGATTTCTTATTTGTTGCCTTGGCATTGAAATAGATGTTGATGCCATTAGATTTTTACTATAATATTATCATGACAACCCCAATTGATTGTATTTGTGGTCAAGGAAAATATGAATACAGAATGTAACTTCGTGATGTGTGTTAAATCAGTAAGGAATGAATGGTGGAAAGAAGTGAGATTGCTCTCTGTCTCTTTTTGTTTTCTTTTTCTATCTTAAAAAAAAAAAAAAAATCCCATGCAGCTGTTGGTCAGCATTGGACTGTGAGATTGAGGCAGCGCCAGATCACAGCATCATTGTCGAAGGATTACAGCAACAGGGTAATAGGTCATTGGCCAGGAAACATGTGGCCCAGAAAGCAGACAAATGAAATTTGATTCAGACTCAGCTGTGACAGACAGACCGACAGACAGACAGCCCGACAGACAGACAGACAGACCGACAGACAGACAGCCCGACAGACAGACAGACAGACCGACCGACAGACAGACAGACAGACAGACAAGCTAGCGTGGACTGATTTTTTTCTTCAATCTCTCCACCTGCTGTTCCTGGTTTTCAAATCACTGATATTCCAAATATTTGAATGTTGACTCAGCAGCTTCTGAAGGAGTGACACACATTGTTATACAAGTCCAATTTGATCATGCTGTGCTGCTTTTCCCTTTTCTTATTATCAGTGTGCCCATTGAAGGCTTAGACAAAAAGCTACAAATCTTAAACTCTGCTCTGTAGTCTTTCAAAAAAATACCAAATTATTAAATACATAGCTGTTATATGAATTATAACAGCAAGATAATAAAATCATTTCAAGTCATTAATAAAAAACAAGCACTTTAGATATCGAAAGAAAATTGTAGTACAGCCATATTAGGATTTAAAAGAAAATTATGAATACAGCTTTTTTCCAGTGAAATTAATTAGCATCTGCTTTAAAAAATAATCTTATGTGCCTTAGACAGGTGGATTACCCCGGGTCTGAAAAACAAATCCAATGCAAAAGTGTGTGTCTGAGCTCACCCTACGTAGCTTGTTTGCCTGTGAACTCACTAATAAACATTCATAGAAATTACCCTGGGCATCGCTTATTTACAGTATATACTCTTGTATCTCTTAACATCAACTGAAATAAGCTTTTTGATTAAATACAAGGACCATGTGTGTTGGAGGATAGCTAATTTGGAAATATTGCATACATCATTTATTTAAAGAGCCCATATTATGCCCTTTTTGGGGTTCGTATATTTAATCTATGTACCTACTTTTGTACGTTCACAATAGCTAAAGTCTGAAAAAAGTGTCTGTTTCCATGTACTGCTCCTCCTTGCTCCCTCTACGCTCTGAGTCCGTCAGCTACGCTCTGCTGAGCCCCCACTGTTAGACCCCATGTGGGCCAAGTCTGCTCTGATTGGTCTGCCGATCTGCTCTGTCGTTATTGGTCAGTTGCTCAGCACGCTTCTCGGAAATTTCAACATGAGCTGCAGGGCTCACCACAACAAGTCAATGGGCTTAGATCAGTGATCTCACACTGACAATGACGCCGCACTGACAAATTTTTATCGAGGGGCTAGAACCGAGCGTTACATGCAGCTAATGCTACAGCTAACAGGAGGGCGTAGAAGAAGCCACGTTTCCGCGGACTTTGAATTTTTGCACATAGATGTGCCTAGACATGCACAGGGCACTAGGAAAAAACACTGAAGGGCATATAAAACTAGAAAAAGCATAATATGGGACCTTTAAAATCAAATAACAGTGGCACCAGAATAGATCCCAGAGGCACACCAAAATTGTAATCATTCTTTGAAAAAATAAATCTACACCTTTGTTAAATGTATAGCATTATAATCACATTTGTATATTACATGCAAGACAAAAGACAAATAATCTTTTCTGACCATGTCTGGTCTTTTTGCAAGGTGAGGTGCTTACCTATGATGTAATGCAGTACAAGTGCATAACCCATAAAAAATGGAAATGTGAGAAGTCCATTTGTTCGCTGTGATTAATCATGTAAGGTTAAGAGTGTCTATCTTTGTCCTCAAATTTTTTCCAAGGGATTTCTCCTTTGTTCATTTTACCAAATGTTTTTCACATAAGACTTGCACATAAAAGGGAAATCTAATGGTAAAGCAGCGTCCCCATTGTTAGAATGTTTTTTTTGTAGAAGTTTGCGTACAAATTGGATGTGATGAAATTCAGCAGTGTCCTGTTTTTTTGTGAATAGAAAAAGACACCTTGGCTCCTTTGTTAGAGATAAAAATTAATTAACTCATTCTCTAAAAGAAACGAGCAGAGAAGTTGTGTCTTTTTCTTAAAGTGCTTTTCCTTTGATTGTAATCTTGTGTCTTTCCACCTCTGTGACCTACCGCACTGCAGGATGTTTGAGCTCGGATTGGTCGGGTCAGGCTGGAAGGACCTCGAGGCCAAATCGGTCATGGGTCGATTAGTTTGCTGGCAGGTGCTCAAAGACTGGTCCTCCTCCTCTTTTTTGTTCTGACTGTTGGATGGAAATTCCTGTTGGCCGCATAACCCAAAGAGAAAAGTTTTGGAATGCATCATAAAAAACACCCCAGTTACAATTACTAACATTGCTATTTCTATTCGGGCCTGTACAAAACACAAGAGCAAAATTTACAGGAAAATGCAGTTTATTTATTGCAGCCTCCTAAAAAATCTGAGGCTCGGTTACAAATCTGCCAACAGAAATGTTGTGCTAGCTGACACTTGAGCTTTGATCTGATAGCAAATGTCTAGTCCACTACCTGCTGCTGTTTAAATGTATTCAGCAAGTGGCTGACTCTTTGACTTTAAAACTTGCTGTGTTTGTGTTTGTTGAAAATATTTATGAAAACTTGTTAAAGTCAAGTCTATGAAGGGCTCATTTTCCTGATGAATGTTCTTGTAAATGGCTGCTGTTTTCCAAATGTCATGGTCATTCACAAACACAGCCACAGAGAGTAACAAGAACACAGCTTTCATGTCTTTCTCTTTAATTCTGTATCTATAGGAGACACGTCTGATGTGGGCCAGCTATTAGGACTGGGACCGAATATTGATCCAGCAATATATTGTCCTCCTGACTCGTGTAGTGTCTCATTATTATCTTGTATCGTATTTCATTGTATTTTGTATCGTACCACATGGTATCATATCGTATGTCATTGTGTCCTATATATGTCATTGTGTCCCCCATCTCGTATCGTGTCATATACCGATATGTTGGCCGATATCTTTTTAAGATCTATGTTCGATTTGTAGAGCTAGGTAGATATAGATATGCTCACTTATTGTGTTGATCCATCAAATACAGTTATCAAAAACTTGGAGAGTGATAATGCTTGTTGTAGTCCATATAGCGCCCTCTGCTGGTGAAAGAGAACTGCTAGTGTCATACAATCATACTCAAATGCAATGCTAGTTGACTGGTGAATAAATGTAGTAACATCTGTACGATAGAAGTAGCCGAAACTGATAGTCACTTGATATGCTAATATCGGCCAATTATTGGCTTGCTGATAAATCGGTCAGGCTCTAGCAGCAATTTAGAGCCACATAGAATTCCCACCCATAACAGCTTTATACTTTTTCCGCTTTTTTGTTATTGTGGTGTAACAGGCCTTTTAAGTTGTTCTTTGTCTTTTCATATTGCAATGTTTTAAAATTGAGCTTACTTCTAGGCCTGCAAAATCTTACATTTTTGAAGCCTTGTTTTCTTCTTTTGCTTCATCCGCTTTGCAGGAGACTTTGATGTTTAAAAGTAATCACAATAGGCTGTTGAAATTTGGAGGATTTGGTGTCATAACGAGAGTCAATGCTGTGTGGACCATGAGCATGCTGAGTATTTTTTTTCGTAGAAATAAAGTGCTTCATATTTTCAAATCATTGTCAACATTATTGCTTCATACTGAGTTTAATGCTCACTAAACACACACCTCAGTTTTGCTGACATGCGTGTATCTGACCTGTAAAAAGATGGACTCTCAACAGGAGACACTTGCCAAAAAAGCTGACCACATCATTGACCTACATGGTCGAAACATCAATACTAAATTACCAGCCCAGTGTGTTTGTGTGTATCTCTTTTTACAGGTATTGACGAGACACCGGCAGCGTGTTTCTTTTTTTTTGCCGTTATTACTCGCTGGTTCTCGTTGCAGCTGTGTATTTATTTAGCCTTATTGTTGTTCAAGCAAAAGCTGAGGGAAGCTGATGATGATAATCTCACTTAGCACACAAACACAATTTCCCTCCCCTGAGTGAGTTTAGTGTGCGAGCGTGTGTGAGTCTGGACGTGTAACCTCGCATCGCACTAAGTGGGGATTTGCGGCACAAATCCGTCGTCTCGGAGATCTTTCATAAATGTCAGATGAGCTAATGTGCAACGCCGCAATCCTTTAATGACTAAATGCAGACGTGGGGAGCGACGCAGCCCAGTCAAAGAGCGCTGACATTCAACGTGGCGCTTATCTCTGCATGACTACTGCGGTGACTGTGAGATTTAAACCCATATGCCACTTAGGTGCATATGTTCAGAGCTGGATTCCCCTTGCATGGTAACCGAACAGATGGATAAGATGTGGATTAACAAGTTTGCTGCCCTCCCCCCCCCCAGTATATATGTTTGTTATGTTCCATTGTTTGATGCTACTATCATCTCAAAGTGATTGGTCCAAACTCACACCGCAACAGAAGGGTTGGATGACAATACAGATCAGTTATTTTGGTGCCATTGCCAGTTTTTAACTTGGGAAACGCCAATGCAGCCACGTTATTGTCAGACATGCAGAAGTATATTCATGGATTTATTTTCATGTTTATTTGCTCATTACAGTTGGTTTTTGTTCCGCAAATATTTACAAACTTTTACAGAAGTGATGTTGCATCCGAGGTCCAACCGTTTGTCCTGTTAGTGTGTAACACCTTTGTCCAGAACACATCAGCCTCTCAGCTTCTGTTCCAGGAAAAACATGGTTATTCATGACTTCCACTCCTTGCCCAGAACACTTCCGCCATTACTCTGACTCTCACTCATCACCAGCAAGCGCTGCCCACTTACTTGAAAGCAACACTGGGAACGCTGCCCAAAGCCCCCCCCCCCCACCCCCTCAGACCCTTTTGTCATCACACATGATTGGTCCTTAGCCCTGGTAATCACGCTGTGAGTCCCTGAGCATTTTAAACCAGTTCCACAGGACACCGCTGAATTCCATTACACCATTTAAATGAGTTCCCAACTGAAGAGTGAGATGTTTTTTTGTTGGCTAAGGCAGATTTGTGTGCACATGTTTGTGTGTATTTGGCAGTCACACTATTTGCTTTTGCTGCTCGCCTCAAGAGATGCTGCTTTGAGAAAAAATCAGGCTCTGTGACGAGTGTGTAATTAAATGTCACGCCGAGCTTCAAGAATGGCTAATAGCGTTTGGTCAATTTCTACATTTGGATCTACATCTTTGATGGGAATACTCACCCAGCTCTAGTGATCTTTTTTCTCCAGAGGAATATGTTTAAAGCTCCTGCATGGAAGAGACCCGACGCTCAGGGGTCCGGCATGAGCTTGTGAGGTGACAAATGGCCCCCATCACTCCCCACGCTCTGTCTTATCTCCTAAGTGTCTCTGACTAGCCCGGTTATTGAAGAGGGATGTTCAGTCAGCTGACAGCATGAGGAACAGAGGCGTTAAAAGGGAAAAACCAGAGCCAAGTGCTTTATTCATTTTAAACCTACACGGAGTACCTCAAAGGGTTTGATGCGTCACAAACGGTGCAGCTGCTGCCAGGCGGATGCTGCAACGCCAGGTAGATAAAAACAACCGCTGCAGCTTTGGGAGAACATTAGACAATGTCGTTTTAATATAAGAAGTAGGTTCTCGTGGGCAGGGTGAAAAGTTGACAGGGTATTATCTTGAGGAAGGAAGTTTTGGAAAGTCGATGCACTGATAGAGAGAGAGAGAGACTGTGATGATTTTAAAAGTGAAAACACCGAAAGATACATCGAAAAGTCCTCGCACCGAACATCCCACTCATAGTCTGCCCTTGATTGCATGCTTTGTATGGTTTATATTGTAAACCTGTGATCCTTTTATGGAGAAAAAAAAACAAGTGGACAGAAAGATTGGGATGCTACTTGATCCACCTATAAAATACAGTTTGTTTCAGCCGCTGTCTCTTTAAGGCCTGCCCACGATCTTCTGATTGGCCGGCTCTCTGAAAGCCTTACAGGTGGCAGAACACTGCAGGGCTGCCAGGGCGTGCCAGGGGGAGGGCTGCTCTCCAGTGCTGGGAGAAGAGAGCCCATGTAAGAGTGTTCAACAGATTATGTAGAGGTTCTTGGTTTCCTATCGGGGGACTGTCGGGTAATTTGCAGATAGCCAAAAATTAGCGAAAAAACAACTTTAAAGGAGCAATATCTAACTCTGACAGCTAGCGTTTAAAAAGTCAAAATTCAAAACTTTGAAGAAAGCTGTCTCTCCCCCCGCCCCCAGAAAGAAGAATCAGTTATATCCTAACCTGTTCACTTGCCCACTTTCTGCAATTTTCCATTTGCCTTGTAAACCGAGGGGTGTCCAAAACGGCCTACCTTCTCTGGTCAAATTGAAAAATGAGGATGAATTTCAACAGAGCATGTTTCCTCAAAGTCTCATGACATAGTAAGGTCATTTTATTATTTCATTGAGTAGATATCTTACATATTGGACCTTTGAGGAGGGATTGAGACCCGACAAAAAGGACAATTTTTACAACTTGGCTGCTTTTTTTTACTTTTTCATGTGAATTTATGTTTAAGAGCCGGTGCACAGTCTGGGCTTGCAGACCTGGCTGCAAGTGAAGCCAGTCTTCTTATTGACGATCTCATGAAACCTCCCATAAATTCACCAGAATAAAAACTGAATGCGGGATCTGCGCTTGAAGCAATTCTCATGAAGTCTGCCTCTCCATTGTTTTTATTTCTATAAACGTTGTTTGCTCGTCTCTTCTTCCACTCTCCTCGTTTCCTTTCCCCTCTCGCCCTTTTCCCGTCTCTTTGTTTATTCCATCTTTTCCAGTCACCTTCTCCCCCTTGATCCATCATCGACTGCCACGTCACACTTTCTGTTTTACAACGCCTCACTTTTAAACACCCGTCCCTCCCTTCACCCATTTCTCCCCCGCTGACCTTTCCGTCTCCTACCTCCCTCGTTCCTTTTCATGCTCGTCCAATACCATCACACCCTGCGCTCCCTCACTTCAGTGTTGCCTCTCCCATCAGATTAGGCCCGTGTCAGAAGGAAAAGAGCGAGATTGTAGGTTGGATTAAATGGGGTGCGGGGATGAAATTCTATGATCTCATTGTTGAGACAGTACACATAAACGTGGTGAATGTGTGCGTGCAGGCGAAGGGCGGCGTCTGCTTTATCCCCTGTAATGACAGAGAGCTGGCCAGGAACGCCTTCCTCGGCTCTGTTTCATGCTGGGAAATCATGCCATGTGTCTTTGGTGTAAAGACAGCAAGACAGTTGAATGAATTTTGGCGGTGCACATATTGTTGCACAGTGCAGCTTAGAGCGCATATTTAATCACTGTATGATGATGGATTGGGCTGCAGAAACTGGACATTACAGAGCAATGAGATGCGTTCCAATAATCAAAGATATACAGAGTAAGAGTAAGAGATGATTAAATGCCTCACATATCGCTGTGACCCAGGAAAGCAGACCATGACGTGATTTATGTAGTTATTTAGAGGACGGAACAACCTGTAAAAACGAGAATAATGATTATGCAAAGCTACCTGGGGAAGTAAGCAAAACACTTCCAATATTTGTCTTGTGCATCATTAAACACAAACAGTTATTTACGAGGCGTTTCCTGCCTTATAAACCAGTGTATGCATTGCAGTGCTTAAACAGTATGTATCCAATGCGGTGTTTTATCACACTGAGAGGCTAGAACGGATCCCAGAGGCAGCTCATGTGTGTGTTCATGTCTTTAATAGGACCTCCAGAACTTGATAATTTTTGATACTTTGTGGGTAGTGTCCAGTCCAAACTGCTCAATTAGAGCCCGACCGATAAATTGGCCAGCCGATATCGGTATTGACCATTTTTATCTCAGATTTGCACTGATATAACTAGATTTATTCACCAGTCACAGCATTTAATTTGAGTTTCATTGTATTAAACTAGAAGTTCTCTCTCACCAGCAGGGTGTGCTCCATTGTTAAGCGCAACGCTGACCTGATTGACAGGTGGGCGCGATGTAACGGTTCGGCAAGAGGCTTAAAACCCGCCTCAGCTCCAGCTAGTTTGACTGAAAGTGAGGCTGAGACAGGATTTCCAGTATGGTGGCTGCCGCCGATGAGCACCCTGCTGGAACAGATGGGTGACGTCATTCAAGGTTGGTCCATTAAAATCAACAGTCTAGGGTATGGACGATGTTAGAGCCTCTTAGGGATACATAGACAAACTGAAGGATGGGCAATCCCATCAGTGTGAGCACAAAGCTTAGAACAACAAACCTAGAGGGGAGTTCTCTTGCATAGTATACCTTTAAACCTCCCCAATATATGTGATATTGGATGCTAATCTCTGTTGGGTCTGTCTGATCCTGCGTTTTGCATGCTAAGCCGTCCTCGCTGACCCTCCCCAAGTGACAGATTGAAGGTGTCACATTGAAACACCGCGTTGTCAGTGAACCAAATCCAGCATTTTCATTAAAATGTAATTTACCAAACAAATAAGTCGTCCAGACTGATATTTAGCCGCAGAGAGATGTGGGCCCTGTATTGTCGGCGGTGTGCAGAATACAGAACAGGGAGTGAGTTGGAATTGGCTGTTGCAAACGTGACAGTGATTTATGCATGAATGCTAAGACTCAGGGAGCCAAGTAATGTAATAGTTATCAGGGTGTAAATTCTTGCTGTAGACAAAAACACTGAAGGGTGATCATTTGGTTATCTATCATCAGCTGGAGACTTTATTGTTTTTTTTTTAGAGCACCATGTGGAGAAAACCTCATTTCAAGCTGCTATCATTATTATAGTTATTTGATCCAAATGTTACACCATAAACACACACACAGGTTAAAGATTAACTCTACGCGTGTGTGTGTCAACCCTCATAGAACCCAAGGTGAAGGAGTCCTGAATGCCAATGTGCTGCGTAATAATGCGGCACACACGCTTTTGTCTTTCTGGGTTCCCACTCTCACACAGTCGCTCACACTTGGACGGTGACCTTGGGGCTATATTGTTATTCATCAGTGGACGGAGGCGAGCAGACTGCCTGCTGTCCTCTTATCTCTATGGGGCCCAAACCAGCAGTGGGATGCCGAAGGCGTCTCCTATCTGTCCCTCACTGTAATAAGTATCGCTGTTTTAAATCAGCCAGCAGAGAGATCACAGCAGCCTTGAAAGATAAAAAAAAAAAATAGGGTCCTTCTGTTCTGTCCGTGAGTTGATTAACACTTCCTCAGAAAGTTAAGCTTTTTACTTTTTTAAATAGCGCTATTTCTATTTCTTTAAGGGGCTCAGTTGGTCGAGTTGGTCGTCTTCTTTCTGGGAAGGTCAGGGGTTCAATCCCCAGCTCCTGCAACTACATGTCCGATGTGTCCTGGGGCAAGACGCTCCAGCTGCTTGGTCAGTGGCGTGTGAATGTGTATGAATGGGATTAGTTACTTCTGATGGTCATTTTACTCAGCTACTGCATTCAGTGAGTGAATGGGTCGGTGTGAACTGCTGTGCAAATCGACTTGCTCTCCCCTGTTCTACAACCTGGATGTAAGCAATCCAGTAAGAGCAGTGTGGTTAAGCAGTATTTTGATCTAGAAAATGGAGATAAAGCTGTATGTAGGCTGCATCAGGTTGAACTGGTATATCAATTGGAGCAAAGTGTAACCACATTTAGCACTGGCATGTTGATGTTACGCTGCAGGAAGGACCGAAGGCTGGCAGTGCTAGCGCCTCTAACATTAGCCACACTCGGCAAACCAAATTGCTTAATTTACCAGCACACACGTTTGAATACATTGTGCTTAATTTTGACTGTTTTATTACCTTTAGACTGGTGTGTTAAACAGAATTTAAAGTTAAGTTTGACCGACTATTAAATTAGTCGGCTTGGAAGAACCCTAGAAATGATGTTCGATGGTTGGGTTGCTCATCTCACCAAGTCCCTAAGGTAGGCTGGATGACAAAGCTTTCCTACCATCAACTGATGATGGTTCTATAACCAAAGGCGTAACTCTAGATGACATGTTGAAAAGGCCTGGATGACCCCTTAGTCTCTTGTCAATTTATGAAGAAATGTTGTGCCCTTGCCCATGCATTGGAGCCAAACAGAGAAAAATCAAGTATTGTATGGTAATTTTTTTTTGTGCCACAGACAAACTGACTTGTAAATTCTGAGCTGATTGTTTGACTGTTGGCTGTCAGTTTTTATGTTGGCAACAGCACATTTCTCCATCCAAATGGGACACTCTGATGTTGCCTGATCTGTTGCCTGTCTGCTGCTCTGCTTGGTTTGTTGCATACTCTTTCATAATGTCATAATTTGGCTTGGATCCATCCAATTTTCCAACTGTTTATGATCCTGTGCACAGGTTATACGAGCATAAAAAAGCACAAGTTGTTGTCACAAATACTTCCTTTTGCTGGATTGTTGTAGTATTAGAGGGTGACAAATTGCAGTTTTCAAGGTTGGCACTGTTTCGGTTCGCTCTGTGATGGCCCACTGTTCATAAGATTTTCAGAGACACTTTGGTTGTTGAATGGCTTGGCTGGATTCAGTGAAGTGTGGAAGTACATTACAAGCTTCAAACTAAAAGGTCCTACGTGTCCTTCACATACCGCACTCCGAAAGTTAGAAGGCAGACTTGTTTAATAAACCATCTTTTTCTCGTTTTCTTGGCATATTTATAATCGTTCTCTGCTTCAGTGTGTAAGTTGTAGTGTATGAATCTCTCCTTCCTGATTTAAAAAAAACAAAAAACAGGTTGCCCTGCAGCCTGAGCTTTAATCTTTACAGAAGTTATCAGATATGGCATAAAGGCAAAGACATCTGACACTCCTTGGAAAACATTATAGGTAATAAACAGACTTTATGTCCTGTCTTTCATCCCTTTAAGAAAGTCTTATTGATCAAATTAAAATTTGTAGACCTTGGCAAAAAGTTCATTGACTTTCCCCCCACTTCTCCTTCTTGGCTTCTTTCCAATGTCACAGATCTCTGCTTCCCTTTTATTATTCTGTCAATTTAAAATTAGGCAACTCCTTCTTCAATCACTTTATCCAATCTCTTAAGCCTAAAGGTACCACTCCTCTCGCTTACCCTTAAAGGAACCAATCATTCGTCACCATTTCCTTTGGCAATCCAATCAGTTTCACCGGCAGTGCTCCCGGCTTCTGTTGCTGATGCCAACTTCAAGCCAACACTGGCAGGTCTTCCTTTGGAACTCCATCTTTGGACAATCCTTTGACTCTCTTATGCATTTACTCTTTAATGAACTTATGCATTCCACCTATTTGCGTAAAATTAAACATCATTCTCTTTTGAAAATTGGACTCTTGACAGTGTATAAGAAGTTGACTTTGCCTCTGGTATTTAGAAGGCTTTCAGTGATTATGCCAGAATTTGAATTTGGATGGGAGCTGAAAAAGAGCGAGGGGATAACAAATTAAGCTACAAGTTAATGTGAATAGTTGCTCCTGGAGCTACATGCATTCATAATTTAAAATGACAGTGGTATGAATTGGGGTGCTAATTTGGACCTTTTTTAAATGGTGGCTAGCAAACAGCATAAATGGGAGTAAAAATCATGGAACAAAATAAATGTTTTGAGATCTGATAAAAGTTGCATAAACATTTGACTATTCGAATATTCAAAAATCATGACCCATTCCCTCTGGCTTGGTTAGTAAAGTACATCCATTATTACACAATATGGTGAAATGAATTGATGTGCCTTTGCTTACCTAAGAAACATGTTACTCTATGTTACTCTAAATGGTACCATAGTTCACAAAGTTCTTTATTGTAAAAGACCTGAGACCATTAACCAGACCGAGGAAGGACCGAGGAAGGACCGAGGTATGACGGAACTAAGCTGCACCACTTGCTTCTTTGATTCTCTCGAATCTAATCCCCTTGTTGGCCATCAGAAAGAACACAAGTTTGAAACTTTCTCAGTTCCTCTAACTTTGGCATTATGTCCAAAACGAGAGCTTTTTTTCCCTCCTTGTGGGACAAACATGACCACTCACCTATGACCTTCCACAGAGAGAACTTCAGACACGAGAAAAAAAAAGAGGCTTAAATAAAAAACTCAAGATTCATGATTGATTACTGAAACTGCTTTCAAAAGCCCAAGGAATGCACAGCACTAGCTTCTGTCTGTAATAAATCCCGACAGGAAATTGAATGTGCCAGTAGATGAAAGAATCTTCATTCATTTGTCTTTTTCCCGTCCTGAGATTGGATGCGACCGAACCAGTATGAAATTATGAGCCAGCAATAAGGCCCTTTTTGTATCCTGCCCTCAATTGCTGATGAGTGGATGCATGCGCTTTCTTGTGGGCCTGAGGGAGGACTGGGGTCATCAAAGAGACTTTGCATCAAAGCTGCCTGATGTAAATCTGCTTCCATTATTGCTTTGCACTCACATTGTGGAGAAACTGACACATGCTTGTTATTTACAGATATGCACTGACTATACAGGGCAATTCCTCAACACTCATTTTAACAGACTTTGAATTCTTTACAAGACAGCTTATCTATATGCACATCAATTAATTCCACCATATTGTGTAATAATGGATGTACTTTGCTAACCAAGCGAGTGGGGTGGGTCATAATTTTTGAATATTCAAATCGTCTCTTGCTTCTTAAATTAAAATATACCGCGATCAACTGCTAAATCTGCTTGCCAATTCATGGAAATTTCCATTATGTGTTAGCATCAAGCTAATTAAATACAGTTTACATCCTGGACCGTCTGTGAGACACCGAATCTTTGGCAAAATTTTAAACAAAAATCAATTTTTTTGCCAGTGACCTTTGAATAGTCATTTTACTTTTGAGCCATATAAGCGAGCGACAGTTTTGCTGATAGCTTAGCATACTCCCTTCGAGCTCCACCATGTGAATTTAATATCATGCTTATGGCTACATAAAATCAAAATGGCAACAGCCAAAATGCTCGACCTTAAATTTACAAGCTAGCTTATCTCTAGTTCCATTGGCCATATTTTGTTGCGTATTTTCGCTAAAACGAATGGCTCATCCAATCAACAATAATAGTTAGATCAATTTTCCAACCATGTTTGAAATTAGACGTGTTTATATTGGACCAGGATGGTCACACTCACAGCTGTCGGATGGGTTCGTTGGGCAAGACACTTAACCCCAAGTTGCTCCCGCTGCTTCGTCAGTGGAGTGAGTTTGTATGAATGGGATTTGCTAATACAGATGGCCACTTTACGTAGCAGCCTCCACCATCAGTGTGTGTATGGGTGTGATTTATCATGTACTCAAAGACCGATGGAAAAGAAGGCCGTCATAGACAGAGGACTGGCAACATGTTGTTTGAAAAGTGTGATAACGGCCAACCATTTTCAGACAGTCGCCTGTTGAAGCCATTCATTGTGCTGTACTTATACATGAGAAGCTAGATTTTAGTTAGAAGACAGTCAGTAATTGCTGTGTCATGTCGAATGGGCAGGAATGTTGGATTGTCCATTTTTTTGTCCAAAGGTGGCAGTACTGGAAGAAATTATTTTCCAAAGTTTGTAGTAATGTGGAAAGCTAAGATCTAAGACTCTATAAATTTGTTGCATCGCTGATTATTTATGATTGAAAATGTTGTTTTGCTGCCTCTTTATCCTGAGATAGTCTGTGCAGCATTCTTCAAAGCCCCTTTTCCTGAAAATATAATTTTTTCTGAACCGAGAATCCAACTTTTTAATGTGATCAAGTGTGCAGTCTTGCATTACTCCCTTGAGAAATGTTCCCTCTCATAAATAGTTATCAGACTGTCCTGAACCATCAGGATAACTTTTTATGAGTTCTTCAATCTCGGGGTGTTCATCTTGAGGATATCTACTTCCCATCTCTCACTGAATGTGTCCGTTGACGTTATGTCTCCCCTCTGCTTGCCCTGATCTGACAGCTGGGTGACGACACATTTGAGGGAAGGCCAGGATGCAATCTGGCGATTACTGTCACTGAGGGCTGTTTTCTGACAGAAGGGTCAGGTTAATAAAAGAACCCACTGGGCTACCTCCATGAGGATTCCCATTCATTTCTACTGTTACAGGCCTAATGAGAAGTCAACTCACAAGTTCATTCACAAGAGCTTCCTTTCATTACACGCCCAGCTGAGTTGAGCTGCACTACGTGGCATGCTAAACATACTTTTCACTCTTTTGCATTCAATTAGGGTTCATCATCACTGCTGACGTTCATTTGGGGTTCGTCCTTGGCCCCCTCGTGGCACGGGGCCAGCGGGAGCAGCCTCTCGCTAGGGCTGAACCATCTGTGCTCGTGCATACAAAAACAACACAATGAGGCTCTGACTTGTTGTCGGGGTCTTATGACAAGCTCTGTGAGGAGACATAGCATAATTGCAAAACAAGTTAATAAGAGTCCTTGACCGTTCCTGGAGCTGGACGGCTTTTCAAACATCCCTCTCAACCCAATATATGTGTATAGGAACAGATGTGTTCATCATCAGGGTCTAAGTGCAACTTCGACTCATCCATCAAGCCCATTAAAGCTAGTGTTGATAATTTTCCCTCGATCCACTTTTTAAGATTTTGGTTGAAATACTTTCAAAATCATGCTAGTTCCCGAAAATGACCGACCCTGCCTTTAACATCATGTGCAATATAACTATTACTACTGCCAGGACTTTAATTTGAAAGATTGAATGACCATATTATGTCAAGTCAAGTTCCAATTTCGGAGGCGCTGGTGGCAGTAACACATTATGCAGCGTTCCATTTCTGTTATTTATTGGAGGAAATGCACTTTCAGGCTTAAAATAACTCAAAGCCAAAGTTCCTCCTGGATAATTTGCAGTCTTTGGTCTACAAGACTAATGCATGCTGCATTAAAGTTAATGTGCTCACGTACAAGCTCGCTTAGCAAAACCAAACAGGGGTAAGAAAAAAAAAGGAAAAGGAAAAACATGAGAGACGGGGTCTTGCACCCATCAGCGTCCCATTCTGCCGAGTCAGCTTTCCCCTGCCCATCACCCCTCCCTGCCCCTCTCTCTCATCCTCTCTCTCTCTCTCTCTCTCTCTCTCTCTCTCTCTCTCTCTCTCTCTCTCTCTCTCTCTCTCTCTCAGTTGCTTTCTCTTTACAACCAAAGCACTTTTTACCCTCCTGCATCTCTCATCTTGATTTCCTCTTGTACCCCTCCTCCTTGTGCATCTCCTGCAGAGATACTTGCAGCGCAGATGAACGGAGGGCAAAGCCCGAGCCAGAGAGCATCCGTCATCCATGCGTTTTGTCCTCTCCCCCCCCTCCCTCTTTCTCTCTCTCTCTCTCTCTCTCTCTCTTCATCCTCCCATTCCCCTCTCCCTCCCTCCCCCTCTCTTTTTCTCCCCTGCTTGCAGCGGCTAGGATCACCGCACTTCTCCATGCGCTGTGATGGAGAGCACACACGTTGGGCTTATTGCATCTCTGCAAAGCCAGGTGGAGAGCAGCGGAAAGGGCTGACTCGTCCCAGGGCGAGCGGAGAGGTGGGAGGGGTTTGAACCTCGTTGCCTCTGTCATCACTTCAGAAAGCAACACTGTTAAAAGGACTGGGAGCAGGAGTGTCGGATCCCTCAGATGGGACATTCAACAAGGGGGATACTTGCTGCTGTTTGAGTTTGATTTCCTCAAAGAGATTCTGACTTGTGTGATTGAAAGACTTGGGGCTTGCTCTCGATATGGAACCAGGTTGAATTTGGATTGTCTGGATTTTAAATATAGAGGGATTTGGGTGTGGATCAGAATGCTGCTGTGGAGCACCTGAGGTTTGGGACGTAGCATGTTTGGTTTCTCCAAGATGCCAAAGCTATCCGGGTGAGTGTCGGTTATTCTACTACTGATCTCTTCAGGACTTCAAATCATAATATCTATGTGCTTTTATTCTATATTGATGAATACGTCTACCTCAAGATAATTCATCCAAGATATTCCAAAGTTAAATGGTCTGAACAGTTCACAAATGTAGTAGCCCACTAGCTTTTTCAGCCCATAAAAGTCGTGCCTTCCAGAGTTTCTTTTTTGAATACCCAATGAATTAACTGTCCATTCACTTTGATCAAAGTAAAGGACGTGTTACAGGAGTGTTTAATGAAGGGAAAGTCTAAAAAGGAGGTATATCTGAAGTGTGTGAAGCACAAACCATGTTGACCCTTGGTACCTACAGATCAGTTCTTGTGTTGATAGTGCGTTTCAAGAGTTGATACCAATGTATTCCGTTCCGTCTTTGTGGTGGGTTTTGTCATTCCAAGAAATCTCCCCCCCCTCCCCCCCTGTTGGGATCACTATGATTCAACTCATGCCAAGGTATTTGACAACAGCAACAACAGAGGCCCGGGCACTCTGTTGAAGGAATGAATGAATCAGAGAGAGAACAAGGCAGTGAGAGGAGCTTAAGAAAGAGATCAAGAAACAAGAGTCGACATGCGTTGGTTATTGAAAAAGATTGGGAACACAAAGTGGGCCAGTGGTGCCAAAGAAAGAGTTGTTACAACGCTTCTAAGGACTTAAAAAGACAGTTTAGTTCAAAGACAGGAACACCAAATAGGAGGATTTTCACTAAACAACCAACACAGATAGAGATATGTATTTAACAATGTCAGCATTTCACCAATCAAGACCCATTTTTCCATTAGAGTGCACATGTTTCTTTTCTCTGAATCAAGTAAATTGTCCAATGTACAAGTTGAATCGAACCAACTCAAGCCTGAATGAAAGAAACACTAAAGTCTTACTACCGAAGAGACTACAGTAAGTAGGAGCGGCAGAGATAATGAAGGGCTCAGATCACACAGTCCCCGTCTCCATGTGATTCTAAACACTCACACTTGAACAACCACCCGATGAGATATGTGGACGCACATGCAAGTTAATACATGTTTGCCATGATCCTTGACTCGTGTGCGGTCACGTCGCTAAGCTCGCTAAACATGGCTCATGGTAAATCTTTTAAACCTACACATATACAGTCAGGGGTTAGCATCTGGAGGGTAGTGGAGTCAGAGACAAGAAAGGAAAGAATACCAAGTAGCTATGAGGGTTCAGAGTATTTCTACAAATTGGTTCCATAGTGTTAAAATGCAACTTAAAGTCATTTAAAGTTTGAGGCATTTTATCTTCATTTCCTATAATTACTGCATAGTCCAAGAGTATATCATACTAACTGTATTAACAACATGTTGTGTCTTAGAAATCAGCATTGTCAGGATAATATCACAAGCTAATTCAGCACTAATTTCCTTACAGTTTGAGATCTTTTGGACTCGTTTGAAACAAAAAGGCTATTTTGATTTTTGGGGGAAGTTGGTATATTGCAGTGGTTCCCAAACCTTTTCTGCACAATATTCACCAATGCTTTGCGAGCAGTAAAAAAAACGGGTGTGCAGGGCCTATCGTTTGAGGGTTTTGCAGGTTGAAAATATGTGGTTATGCCACTGGATAAATGGCTGCAAAAATAATGCAGTTTTTCCCTTTCTCGAGATCTCAGTGCTCATATTCTGGTTTGTTTGATTTGATACGTTTTGACCCCTTGGGTTGTTTGGTCTTTGCATTGAACTCAAATGCCCAGCCCTATCTGACTTAGCTTCATGTACTGTACCTATTGCGAGCTATTGACCTATTGTGACAACTGATATAAAGATATATATATCAGTCTATATAAAGATAATTATAGTCTTGCCATCAGCCTGTGATACATGGCACCATTCTGTCTTATGTGTCATTTCGCTGTACTTTAGAGAAAACCAGTTAAATACCTTATTCTAGATGGAAGAAATGGGGAAACCAAAGCTACACACTGTTCTCTCGGTGCTTTAAATGCCAGTGCAGCAATGTGTTAACACTGGGAATCTCTCAGTGCTTATTCTGCGAACCATATTGAGTGTCATCCAAAGTAGTGGAACTGCAGAAGAGTGTTTTGCATGGTGCATAACCAAGAGTTTAGAGTGTGCATATGTTGCATGCTGTCACAGCTTTATGTGACTCAAACCCCCAGGAACCACTTCCACTTCCTCTCATGGCCACACCCACCGTTACCCACCATATTTGGCCCGACACGATGTCGACAGGCTGTAAATTAGCAAAAGATTAATAATGGCGCAACACTAACAAGCACCAAGAGAGTGTTTGCATCACTGGCACATTAGCTCAGCTCTGCCTTGTACCCAGATGGCTGTTGGGAATCCATGAGCTGACATAATACATTTCCGGCGCCTTCTGTTTGCAGATGGTGTACAAGCCAAATTTGGTTCATAAACTTTAATGAGAAGTTGTGGATCATTCGTCACATTTTAATGCTTGTAATAAATCATTGACTGTAAGATGGGATGTGAAACAGCAGCAGCAGGTGAGAGGGGTGTGTCATCGTCCTGCTTGGTTTTTTTTAAGTCTATCTATGGACCAATAAGAGGTTTGGACCATTAACCCAATCACTCTTATCCAGTCTATTCAGTGCTCTCTGAAGACAACGACAGGACCTGTATCAGCGTTTGTACTGTGGGAATATCTTGGCTGTCGTGTGTCGGCATTTGGCAGTGAAACCCGCCAGCAGGGCTTGTTTGTGTTCTGAATATCAGATTACAATGCCGTGTGCCAAATTGGCCTTCCGCTTTATGCCAATGCATGCTGCTACTTCAGAGGGCAAAGATCCATTGTACCGAGAACCATCTGACAAGTCATGACGTCCTAAAGAGTCGTTTTCAATTTCAGTGACTTATAGCACTCAATACTTAAAAGTCTTGTTTAAGGTTTTTATTATGACCTCAGACATTGCATTCATAGAAGGAATATTTTTAATAGCTTCACCTGTAGCATATAAAACAGATTTTCGGTGGAGGTACAACCTTTATAAATCAGTTTAAAAAATGGTTGGTCATTGCAAATAATTATTACTCTGAGAACATAAACCCAAGCCTCATCAATGGCAATTCTAGAGTCTGTTGGGGGTCTAGACCAAAATCAATTAGGGGCCCTTCAATCGGCGATCATAACCATTATGTCAGGCAGGGCCCCGAAGCTTACTCCTCTTAATTCCTCTTCAATTTTCTTCGTTGACTGTCATCGGCAAACTTAGTTTTTTTACACACTGTCAGATGGGGGCCCCCTTAGGGAGGTTTCCTACTGTCATTGCAAAATTTGCGCATTTTAGGCTACTTCTTTGGTTTAAAGTTTGTCATCCCTCAGGGCCCCCCCCCGAACTGGGACTGGGCCCCAAGCAGTTGCCTGCCTTCCCTGTTGACAAGCAGCGCCTCTCATGAGGGAGAAAAGCTGTTAAAAAATGGCTCCTGGTCTGCTTCACTAAGTATCCGGTAATGACGCTGCAGGTTTAAGCATTTTATCCTCGTATATTGGTAGCACTAGTATCTAGAACTCAGCACACTTTTCAGATGAAGGATAAGGCATTAAATGTGCATCTCATGCACTGGATTTTACAGGATTTAACAACTGGATGAACAAATAGTGAAACAACTTCTAATAATGGTGGCCTTTGGTGGTTATTTACCAAGCTGGTCCAAGGTCAAAAATGTTGCACAGATCTGTAAAAATTGAGATATTTTCCCATTTTTTAAATTCTTATTTTATGCAAGAAAAGCGAGAAAGGATTAAGAGGAAGGATATGGTTCAGGTGAGGAAAAAAGATTGTTGTCGGCAGATAAATCAGCTGAAGTATCTGTAGGAGTTTTTTTCACCAAATAGTGACCTATTGTTGCAGTAAGGAGCATTCCATCCTGTTTTCTTTACAGACCAAGTGATTGTATTTGACTCTCAAAAGGAAAACTCTAAGGGACACCTGAAAGCTTCCAGTAGTTTTTATGATAAATAATAAGACAGATGTTAATTTGTCATTTTAAGTGACTCTGATTTTCCAAATGAAAGCCAAATGTGTAACACCCAATCATCCACCTCCACTGCAATCTTTCTTCACCTCATCACACACAGGCTGATGTTCCTCGTCCAGCAGGCCGTGAATGTTGGCATTGGGTGGTAAATCATGAGCTGCAGAATCATCCAATATCGACATAATTCCTCGGGCAGCTGTGGCAGCTTTTTCCATATTTGCCCACCTTGAGTGAGCAAATCCTTGGGAACGTCACAACTTCATTAATTCACTATTTCTGTCTCGTGTTGTTTTCCTACTGTCAAACGCAGAAATCAAAATATTTTCAGAAGAATGCTGGAATAAAGGAAAGCAGATCTTCCTAAGGCAGTTGCAGGTCCTTAGAAAGAACCAGTTTATTTCATGATTTTGATCGTGAATACACATCCCCCATGTGCGTTGTAAACAGATTGTTGTCATTTATTTTCTCCTTTTTTGGACAGACCAAAAGTTAGCTTCCAACCTGTATGCTAAGCTAATCAAAACATTGTTAGCTTAGCATACAGAGACAGGAGAGCATTTTTCTTCAAATGATTATGACACCATGAACTAGCCACATTTTCTGTCTTTTCATGAGCTTTGAGATAAATTAAAGATGTCTCTTTGTTTCTTTTTGGTACTGTTATTCGGCGTAGGCAGCGCAGAGCACACATATGTCAGAACACACAAATCAGAGGCAGGCAGAGGAGAGAGAAAAAAATAACATCAGGCCACAACTGCATCCCCCCCCCCCCCACTCCATTTCTCCCTGTCTCACTCTCTGCCCGTAACCCTTAAAGTTGCACGATTTTCTTGATTTGAGTCTGGATAATCCTCCTAAGGGATTTGGTCGGTGATCACTGCAGGAAAGGGGGCTGGCAGGGCGAACACACTGTTGGCTGTTTCATTCAGTATATGAAATCCCATCACACGTCTCTCTTCCTTCCCTCCCTCCCTCTCTCTCTCACTCCCTTACCTTTCCGTCTGCACATCCATCCTCTTATCGGTGTATCTATCCCTGCGTAAATATGATCCATCTTTCAAACTGACAAAGTGAGACTGAGTGGAATATATTTTAGGGCCGCTTTGTTTATGCATGTGCTAAAAAAAAATAATAATACCATTAAACTCCACTTTGCTACATATGCAGATTTTCTGCATTTCAGCTCAGCGGAAGAAAACTTTCTGCAGAAAACACACCAATCAGAATTGGGAGGCTTCAATCAATCACATTCTCTTCTGCAGGGATTCATGTCCCGGTGTTGCCACATCATTTTAATTCCCATATTTCCATTCATCCCTCACAGATAACTTCAGATAACACTGAAACACCCGAGCAGTGTGTGCAGTGCTTCCGCTCCCTTCCCCGTTTACACAAGACACCAAAATGTGATCAATTATGCAAATAAAGCAAATCCCATTTAGCAGCTTTCTCCGTTCAGATCGTAACTTCCTCCACCCCCCACCCCCCACCCCGTCTCTGCCTCGCTTCACGGGGAACAAATAACTTTCAGATCAAGCATCATTTCCCAATTAAGCCGCCATTCTCTAATGGGAAGCAGCGCTGGAATGCGGATACAATACAGCAGCTGATTAATGATGCAAAAAAAAAAAAAAAAAAGGACGTGGCGCTGTTATTGAATCTTTTTGGTCCCCCCCCCACATGATCTGTAAATGCAAAGAGAATTGGACGTGCGGCATGTGTTCCCCTTGTTAGCACTTTCATGTCTCATGTATTCTGCATGGATCTGTGGTCAGGACAGAAACGCTGCTTGGTGCATTATTTAACTCTGCACAGGCTTGTATTGATGAATGAGTAACTGCGTTGTTTCAGCTGAACTGAAGTCCAGCTTCTGCGGGGGTTTCTTTATGCTTCTCCATTCGCTTCCACACCATCCTAACGAGGCGTGCCATGGTGTTTGGCCGCTCGATACTCCACAGAAGAATCCCTGAGAACAAAGACACTAAAGTGAAGTTTGAACTGCTGTTAAACGCTACAGGACTCACTAAGTTCAGCAAACAGCTTGCTGAAGTAGAACATATTTGAAGTGATTGTTCTGGACGGGATGACGCTTCTTTTTTTTCTCTTTTTAAAGCCTAGTAAGTTTGTTTACGTCATCCACCCTCATCCCAGGCCTCCCTAGTGATGATCTGAAACGGCATGACTTGATTACGCACCATATACAGTCCAAGCACGTTGCTTTACCCTCCTTTCTTCATCACTATTTTGGGTTTGACATGTGCAATGTAGCTTAGTTTTTGTAGAAACAAAAATGAAACAAATGAAACAAGTATTCTGCAAAAAGCACAAACAACCACCTTCACATCAAATGCGCTGCAAATACATCAACAATACAAAGTAAAAAAAAAAAAAAAAACACATTTGGAAGAAGACAAATGTTGCAAATCCAGCCTTTTCAACAGAAGTCCTCCAGGCCTGTAGGGGCGCTCTGTGAAGCAGTTTATCATCGACTGGAGTGTTTAGGAATTTGCTGCGCGTTTTTTGTGTGCATGTAAGTCGTTTAAGCCTTTGCAGGGTTTTTGCACCTGTCAGCCACTGTACGCACAAATTAGTGCATCTCATCGACTATGGGGGGGAGGGGGCAGTTGCTCAATCTGTTTGGACTTTTTTTGAACTGGAGGGTCGCTGGTTTAAGTCCCGGTGTGGACCAAGTTGGGAAATTGGTCTGGTAGCTAGAAAGGTGCCAGTTCACTTCCTGGGCACTACTTCTGGTTAGGTATCTTTTTCCTCAAGGTAAGCTAGGCTAAGTACTTCCTTCCCCTAGCTGTATAGTCAGCATACAGGAAGCGTTTTTCCCCAAAGTGGCAGACCATTAATTATCAAAGAATGCCCTTTGCAAAGTAGGTATGCATGGCCACAATGAACCATGTAGGAAAAGCTTTTGTTATCATTTCGGTTGAGCACTCATGGATGCAGTCTTCACAGATTAGACCGCTCATTCTGCAGGGTGACTGCGTTCAGTGTTTGACATCTCGTACTGTACATCCCTCTGTGCAAGTGAAGTGCTGACTCAATAATTGATCACTTCGGCCCAAGTTTTACTACATACAGTGCGCTTCTCTGTGCTCGTCGGACACAAGGAAAGTTAAAAATATCTTCCCACAGCGTGCATTTTATATTCTCTCTCTCTCTCTCTCTCTCACCCGAGCACACATTGGTGTTCTGGGCGAGCTTTACGGCGGGGGACGGAGACAGCACGGTGGAGCGAATGAATCAAACAGCAGATGTGAGTAGCGAATGCTTGTGATTTCTCTTTAATGTGAGCTACTAGATTCGTTTTTTTTTTATTTGCATACGCGTACTGAGGAAGTGGTTTCTTCTCGATTCAGATTGGGAGTTTTGAGCTGCAGAGAAGGGGAACAAATGGACTGAAGAGCACAGTACTTCAAGTGATTGATCATTAAAATACAAGTATGTGTACAGATAACTACACGATGAGGAAGGTGATGGATGAGCTCACTCTGGAATCATCCCGTTGTTTGTTTTCTGCTACATGTGTTTGCTAAAGAGGCTAGTAGAGGGATTAGTTCTGCTCCAGATACTGTCACATAATACTTAAGTGCCACTGAGTATTCCTGAGAGCGACCCACACCTAATGTACTGTAAACGTACATACAGCACAGTGTGCGGACACTTGTGTTTTTGAAGCCGGGCACGTGTACAGTATGTGTTAAATTGAGGTCAGGAGGAGAACGTCTCGATTCCTTTCCCTGATTAGATGGAAATGAGTCGACTAATCTAATTTAAAGTCAAGTGAAACGCGACATCATTTCATTTCTCTGAGCGTAACAGAGCGAAGCTGAGCTGCACACCTGCATTTTCAGAAGCTGAAAGTGGTGAGTTAGTGGTCTGTTATATACCACAAACAGGAGTAAGTGCTTTCAGATGGGCCCCCCTTAGGGAGGTTTTCTACTGTCGTTGCAGACTGAACCACTGTAGTGGTTTAAAGTTTTTCCACAGCCTCGGGTGGGGACCCTACTGGGCTGGAGGCTCCAAGCAACGCCTTGAAACCCCCTCTATTGCAGCCCTGCTCAGAACAGGCAGTTTCTGTAGCTTTAAATATGCAAATGAGCGGTGCCTGACCACGCCCCTCTAGAAGGGGGTGCCTCGGGCTTTCTCGCTCCATGCCCTGTTGTTTACATTGTTTATCCACCTGAAATCCGTGTTTATGCTAAGCTAGGCTAACCACATTGGACTTGAGCTCGCTATTTGGCACTCAGGCTTGCAGCGGATTTAAATTTTTCCACCCTTACTCAGAACGACAGTAAATCAGCAGTATGTAGAAGTATTCTTTGGTTTTTAGATTTACTAAAGTCAGGGAAGATAAGGTGGTTAATTTCCTGTAGGAACTATCTGTGTGATCCAGGTCTTAACGTGGCATCTCAGAGCTCATACTTGGATCAATGAGTGGACAGCCAAGTGGTTTTTCTATCAGTTTTATTTGGCAATTCCAATAACGAAGCAGGAATAAATAAAAAGTAGAAGATGATTATTTCGCCCATGTTCATGTTCATGGTCTTAAAACTGAGATCAAGAGCTTTTCATTAATCCATCACCATTCAAAAAAAAAAAACAATATCTAACAGCCAATCATGATGGTTCCTTTTTAAAAACATCATTTAAATCTCGCTCTGCAGCTCTGTGTATTTTCTGCCCTTTGCTTCCACTCGGCTTTATGTGACATTTACAAATAATCAATGGCTTATGTTGCGCTGTGCAGTGGGCTGTGTCGTCCCAACAGAGACATACCGCTGAGCTCCAAAGGTTGAACAGCAACACTGTGAAGTGCTGTAGGTCTGCTGCTGATGCAGGTACAATGGGAGCTAACGGTGTGTGTCACTGTGACAGGGTGAAGCACAAATGGAGTACAGTGGAGTGTTGACCTTTCCTTGTAACTCCTTTTATTTAGATGTATTATTATTAGACAAAGGGAAAGAAGAAAAGCTTGCATTTCTGGAAGGAAAAACCGAGTAATGAAGGGTTCATTGGTGAGATTCCAAGACAGGTAAACTCCGACAAGGTACCAAGTTTGACCAAACACTATCCAATGTGAAATCATCCACAGTACATCACTTTTCAAAAGCACATACTCAAGCAGAGTAGCCTTCCATTCTACTGCATGAAGGGTCATGCTACTTATTGATCTCTGTTTCAGCTTCCCACTTGCATAACAGCAGCAAACCTGTCATCCAATCCAAGCTTTCAATTTGGCAACTCAAAATGTTCCATGCTTCCGTTTGCGATCAATCGGTTTTTTTTTCAACAGCACTAGCTCACAAAAAAAAAGTGTCTCCCTTTACCTTGCTTTGCCTTGATTGCATTCAACATCTTCTTTGGGGGTCATGCTGCATCTTGCTTCCTCTTGGCAATGCCAAACTTTTGATGGATATGGTGTCTTGTATAAGTTTTAAATGGCTTCACTTTCTCCATGAGGTCTAGTTGTCTTACCAAGTTATCTTTTTCCTGTTATTAACTGATTGAAGTGATGGGAAACAAGTCGTACATCTTAACAATCCTCTTCCCCATCTTCCCCACAATACGGGTACCTTGACAAATCTTTAAATCTATTCTATTGATTTTCCTTTTTGTGCTTCCAGCCTTATTTATATTCTGTTTTCGTATGCTCGTATTCCCTGCCAGACCCAATTAAACTTTAATTCTCCCACTGGGAAGGTTTCAATAGATATTATATTTCCCTGTATAAATGAACATTTGAAGATGCACCTGCTGTCCTCCAACCAAATGCTGCTCTACACTTAAGGGGAAATGTGTATTCTTGAGAAAAGTGTGACCTTGTCTCGGGCTGTTAAAAGCCATTTTGCACTGCAGTTATGGGCTGTCATTGAGCGGAGATGACTTTGTGTGTGTGTTTTTCGAAATCTATCCATTTGGAGTAGACTGAGAGTGTTTGTTTCTAGATTAGATTTCTCAGAGTGTAGATTTGAGAAAGAGTCAACAAATAGATTGAACAACCTTTAAGGTCTCTGTGTTTAAAGGGCTGTTCTCAAAAAATGCCAGCAGGTGCAGTCTCCCGTTTGGCCACTAGAGGTTGGTCCCAAAAGTGAGTCAATTCCCATTAGGTCCCCTATGAAAAAAAGTGATTTATTTTCTGCAGTGATAAACTTGTGTACAACTGACATCTATGTCAAATTTTAAGGCTTAATTCATGCATGAAAAGAAGTTTGGGGTGTCAGGTGGGTGCTACCAGCTGTTTGCAAGGTGTCATATCAGCTAACGCCAGTCACAAGACTTTGGAGATTCCTTCATGAAAATATTGCACAAATGATTTGACGAGCTGTTTAATTGCACTTAAAACAGATGGTACTTGAAGTATGTTTCATGGGGATTAAATAATGTCTTCTAAATGTTGACACTAATAGCTATACCAGCTAGTATACTTTGGTGGCTAAGGCGAGGCTAGTGAAGGCTAGCAAGAAGCCAGCAGGCCGAGAGAGGCCTCTATCCACAGATTCTCCTAGCCTCTTTTTCGTAAAATACATAAACAACTCTTATCAGCTTCTACCGCAAGAAGAATCTGAACGAAGTAGCCTCATGCATAGACTGTATCGCTTTGATATCTTGTGAACCCCTCGCTCCTCTCCAGCAGCACCTCTTGTCTTACATATGGTCGCCCCTGGCAGTGAAATGAACAACATCGTGACATCCAAATGCCAAACTACAGTCATGGGTGACCACATGCATTATTTACACAGTCTGTGGGTGATACCGATGGGGGCACTGTGAAATGAGGCCGCTGTGGCTGGAGGTTTAACCAGGCTGGGCAGCTCTGATTGATGCAGCTGACTGTGTACTTATTGACACAACCCTGACATGTGTTTCTGCTTGTATAATGCTGTGTGTGTGTGTGTGTCAGTAGATTGAAAGATTATGCATTAGTTTTGGTACTTCATTGAGTTGAAAATCAGTATTCCCATCCAGAGCTGTGCTACGGTAACAGAGCTGTCCGCGGTCCTGAAAACCAGCTGACGAAAACCTCGATGAAGTTAACACACCTTCTTTGGTGCGCCTGCGAGGAGAAGCTTTTTGTGTCGGGCTTTTAATTGAGTGCCTCGTCGGAAGGCTGTTGGCATGTTTCCACATCATGGAGCAGCGCCAGCGATTGTAAGGAGCTGAGTCTCGTCTCTAGAGGGCACAGCCATCCCAATCCTGCTAATCAGCTGAAGTACAGTTCAGCTTTTATTATGAAGAAGACAGTTCATTTGAAGTGGGGGGGGGGAAGAGAGTGTATCATGACAGCTACAACATGCACCTGCAGCCGTAAAAACGGCAGAAAAGCAGTGAATAACTGCCTGTGTGTGAATAGTGCTGATAGATATGGATTTAGGCTCATGGGGGGGAATACAAATAATTGCAGATGTTGGAGATAAGTAGCCTGAAACAGAAGTGAGAAGAATACCTTCCTCAGTTCTTTTGATGTGTCTGTTGAATATCAGCATCCCTGCTCCCAATTTGTATGTGGAGCATGTATTCTAGACAAACCTTCTTGTAAAGCAGAAATTGTAGGAGTTCTGCTGTAGGGATAATAGCTGATTCCCTGGATTAAATAACAACAGTTCAAAAAAAAAAAAAAAAAGATTATTTTTTTGCCAGAGCACAAACTTAAACAATAAAGATAGAAAAAGCGGCCGAAATGTTTCAAATCAAGGGAGAAGGTGATACCAAGACATACCCGAGACCGAGACAAGACCAAGACATTTAGGGATCGTGCCAAGGGACTGCACATGTAAATTAGCTTAAGGACTAACTCTGGTGCAATGCATCAAATGGTTACGTGTATGTTTTAATTGCACATGGTCCCTTACAAATGAAGTTAAATTGAAATTGAAATTGATAATTGAAATTGAAGCCGAGCACTGAAGCATGGCTGTTCACACCTTGCATTAACAATACATCTCTATTGAATACTCGAGATCAGAATTGACTTCCCTTCCTCACTTGGGAATAAGCGCCCATACGCTTTGAAAAGACTGAATGCGCCGTCGTTTACATCCCAAGGGAGGTGACATTGTTCTCCCAGTTGAGGGGGCGGTCCTTAAAGCTGCCCAGGATACATGAGTATCAACTGAGTCACCGCTGCCCCCCACACACACTACCAATCCAATCTGGACAAATGCAGAATGTCATCTGAGCTATCGGGTCTCAATCCATCCTCAGGATGCATTGGAGTGCATTCCCATCTTGCATTAACACTATCCACTCGTTATCAGATCTCCCAGGAGGGATGTTAATGCAACGCAGATAACAAACGCGCCAACAGGACAAGAACTCTACAGAGCAATAAGCTCACATAGTGTGTGAGCACTATGGAAGCACTAACTTTACAGGAAGCACTAACTAATTATCTAACCCTTGTTCTGCACTTTATACCTTAGATGTACAAAAGAGCTCATGTCATGTAAAGCGTCTCCTTTTTTGACTTTTTAACCCCCCAAGGGGTTTGCAGCACTTTAGGGACATCTCGCTGATATTCAGGGTCGGTTTGGGTGGACTCCTTTTGCCTTTTATCTCACTTAGAGAGTGAGGCTGGAGTAAAACAAAACAACAGAAGAGCCTCTTGAGGCTTTCAGTCAGGAGCTTGAATGCTTTAGTTTTAGGAATAGTGAACTCTTTTTTTATATAATCTGGATGACCTAGTGCCACTCCTGGTTGTTGTGAATGGTCTTTAAATAGGAAAAGAAGGCATTTTTGAATGGATGGATCTATTAACCCTTTAGGTTATAAGGCAAATAAGATTGTTTTTGAGTTATATTGTCTTTGCGTTCTGGAGCCTCTGCCGCAGATAACAAGTTTACATCTCTTTTCATTCTATTATGCTTGTTAAGCAAGCATCCTCCCTCTGCAAGATGTTCAGCCAGCATGCAGAAACTCTTCGAGGCGTTACATGAAAAGGGAAAACTGTGTGTGTTTTGAAATGCGCTGAAAGCCAGAGCGTGTGGGCTTGTAACGCCGCAGAACGTGAAAGCACTTCCAGGGCGACTTTTAACAACGTGCAGCCATGTTTCATTTATGAACAGTTGCAAAGTCATGGAGTGGGTAAGAGGGGTGAGTGGCAGAGCGGGGGCGATGGCTGGAGTTGACTTGCCAGAAGCTAAAGAGCGTGTTAGCTCGGGACATTAATGAGCATAATGGGGACGACAAAGAGGAAAGGAAGCTCTTTATCAAGCAAACCAGGACATTTCTAGTGACAGATCGATGCCAAAATGAACAACATTATTCTACGGTCAACATCATGTACTGTAGCATACTGTTCGAGGCTCACATAGAAGTGGACTCAATGCACTGACATCCCATGAGCATTGATCGCACTGCAAGGGCGACTTTGAGAGTAAGAGAGCGAGAAAAGACTGAGAAGGAGGGGAAGGAGATGTCTTGCTGAGAGCTCGGGGTGTGTAAGTTGGAACATAATGAGGACGACTTAAAGGAAAGAAGCCCCATTAGCAAGCAATAAGGAAAGATCGGCGCCAAATTGGACAAACCCCATTCCACTGATGACTGGACAAATCCAGATAATTTAGCTTTTGGATGACACATTTTATCCTATCCCAATTTATCCCCTGAATTGACGTTATAAATGACATCAAGACCAAGACCGATTTCGAGTACTACAACACTACGATCTGCCCCTCCATAAATCTAATAATTAGCACCAATTCCTCAGTTTTTGAATGATGCCATGGCCCATCAATCCGCCCAACTAATGGGAATGTGACGTCAAATGAGGCAGAATACCCTGGCAAACAAAACCAACTTTTGGAGCGTCTATATACTCGTGAAAATATAATTACTTTATCTATTGTAAGAGGCCTTCTTTCGAATTTAAAAGAAGTGCCCTGCCTATAAAGGAAACAGGAAGCTGAGGGTTCTTTCTTTAGTATTCAAGGTTGCACATGTGCCCACCCCAGGAGCAGTGAAACAGTTTCTTTACTATGTGAAATTGTAATGTTCTAATGTACACCCTTGTGTCTCTACTTTGAAACTTTTACTAAACCCCATTGCTTTTTAATTTTTTTTATTTTCTTCACTTTAAACCAGAGCCAGCAGAGGCGCTGTTTGTCAATAGGCAAGGCAGGCCCCAAGCCAGTAGCCCCACTCCCCCCCCCCCAAGGGCTGACAAACTTTAAACCACAGCACTGGCTTAAAATTAGATAATTTTGCAACAACAGTAGGATACCTCCCTAAGGGGGGGCCCATCTGACAACACTCCCTCTCACTTGAAAACCAACAAATTGCTAAGGAAAGTCACAGATGAAAAACGAAGAGGAATTATCCACCTGGGAGTGAAAAAAAGAAAGACAGAAAGAGGAGTAGGTGTTGGGACACTGGCAGACATAATGGTGATGAATGCTTGTTGGAGGCCCCCCCCCCCCCCCCCCCCCCCCCATGAATATTTGCCCCGGGCCCCAACGGACTCTGGATTTGTCCCTGCGAGCCAGAGTGCTTTTACTGAAGCCTCCTTGCTGAGTTTGATAATGCCACAATCTTGAAACACGCACACTGGGAGCTACTTCAGGATAATTGTGACATTTTACAGATGTTTTTTTTTCCTCTTCCCTTTATTTATTTTCGGAGCTGTGCGTGTTCAGAAGGGAAGTGTGAAATCTCGGCAAGTGGAAAACGCGTCTAGTCGCATCTCATCCCAAATCCCTGGAGCTGAAATATTTCCGACTGAAGTAGATTTTCTCCTAAAGCACTTATAAGTCATTATATTAGTCTATAAAGGAGTGACTTAAAAGTGAACACTTCTGTCTTTATCACGGACTCAGCTGACCTGTTAAATTGAATAAACTGAAGAAGGAAGTGACCCAAACCCTGATTTACATTTTCTATGTATATTTCCCACTGCCCCTCCCACCACTTAACCTACATGTCCTTGTATGCTGAAGTGGGTCCACATTACGCAGCAGCTGAGCTTTTATAAGACAGGTGGGGGGGGGGGAGAACGTCTCCCATTGAATTGCGCTTGAGCTTAAATTACCCCAGTTGTTCTGTAGAGTGTAAAGTGGCAAGAGTTGGCTCGGGGAGTTTGGTTGAATGCTACTGGCTGTCGCAAACATTATCATAATGTCAGTTAAAGCATGTAAGGAGGGCTCTTTTTCATGCAGTTTGTTCAAATTCAGTCAGTCTGGATACAGAAAAGGAAGGTCGAACGTCCTCCCAGCAGCTTCAGCATTGGTGGAAAAAGTCTTCCAAATGGCCTGAGTTCTGAGGCAGGGTCTTTGAAACTCTCTCCTCTCTTGTTAACAGGACAATTAAAATTCCGAGTTGTAAATGTGTGCCAATAAAGGTCAACGCCCAAATGCCCCCAGATCCCTCTCCTCTACGCTCCCAATACTCCTTTGAGGAGACAGCCCAGACAGAAGCCGACTAATGGCTCCCAAACAAACATTAGTCACATATTGGCTGGAAAAAAAATTGGATGGGCGGGGGGGCTTGTAAGTCTGGGCGGAAGACATGAAACATACAGCCATTTGGAGAACATGCAACATGCATCTTTAAATGTGTTGTTATGCCCAAGCAACAGTTAAATAAACAACAATATCATCAACGTAGAAAGATATAAAAACCAAGGCAAGCTGCAAATTTTAACTTTTGAAATATAGAAACGATGGTATCTTTGTGGATTTAATAACACGTTTTCCAATCGTACACACAAACGCATTCATTTCCACACTTACTGGAATATGTTGAACTGGTAATCCATCATTTTAACATCCCCCCATCTACAGTTATCATCGCATTAATTCATGTTCCCGTTGGCTGTTGAGTTTCAGAATTCTCTGAAAGCCGCCATTGACGTCTGATCAATATCAGAGAAACAGGGAGTGTAATCCACTCTGATGGATTTTTTTTACATGTTGGGCTTCTTTGCCTCTGCTACTATGAATGTAACCTCAGCTGAACCCTGTGATGGATTGCCTCACTGGACAGTAACTATCTGAGTCAAAGCCGCAGTAAATGAGAAATTAAACGTTTGTTGACATGCACCCAGAGCTGAGTATTTGGGGCTGTGTGCAGTCATCGAGTTGGGAATTTCAAACCAGCCGGATTCTCTGCACTCTGTTTTGAAGAAGTATGATATATGATGCAGTAAAAAAAACACAAAGATGCACCAACAAAACTGACAAAGAGCGTCTCCAAAAAGTTGTTGGATTCCCAAATGGTTATTTATGTTTCCATGTATTGCAAAGAATTAGAAATCAGGCTTTTTCCACATATGGTTTCTGTTTTCTAGCTGCATGTTGATCACTCAGTTCATCACTGCCCAATGTTGGATGGATTGAAATAGAATTTGGGGGACAATGGCGCTCATGTTGCTTAGCTTAGCAACACTTTTTCTTCACTAGGTCAACACTCGGGGTTCAGAGAGAGATTGCGACCGATAAATTGGCCAGCCGATAATATCGGCCGATATTAGTACATCCAGTGACTATCGGAAATGAAGCCTCAACTGGAATCTGTTTGAAGGCAACACATCCATTCAAGCTATTTTTTACCCCATCCTCGTTCCTCCTGTTTTCCTCCCTTTAGTATTTCTGTCTTAAAATATGAACAGAAAGTTGTGTTGCTATGTAACTCCTGCCGTCATGAAAGTTGCCTCCTGGATGAACTACCCCATGTGATTGATGCAGCACAAACTTGCAGTGTTGACACGAGGCGCCCCCCCCCCCCCTGCTTCCCCATGTTTGATCTGTTTCCAATCGACATACCTGGAATCCAAATATATGCACTCAGAAGACTCCTCTGGGTGCTTTGCTCTTTGGGTTGCCTTTGGTGTGTTTTCAATTCTTTTCTTCAAACTGATCAATGTCTCATAATTGTTTGCGCTTCAGATTAAATGCTTAACCTCACAACACAAAGCACACCAAGCTTTTCTGGGGAAAAAGCCTCTAATAATTAGGAACCCATCAAAACCGTATTTTTTTTGGCAGTAGACATTTCAGTGTTTGCTTGTGTAATTGAATTTGTGAGCTGATTAATCTTGACAATAAAAAGGAACAAGAAATATTGAAAGCGCTTGTACTTCCAACTTGGTGGCTCTGTGAGGATGTACTTTATTTTATCCGACCGAACAGCAAAGCAGTCTCGTGGAAATATGTGATGATCTTTACCTTTTATCACATCACGTTTTCTGTGTCTTTCAAACATAAATAAATGTTGGTTTATTTACGGCAGAAGTGAATTCTGAATGCAATCCAGGTGAACTCCAGTGTCAGTTTCCACTTCCTGCTCTGTGTGATGCCGCGGTGTCTATACACATCTCTGAAAATCCTCTTACTCCACACACACACACACACACACACACACACACACTGCATGCACAGTCGCACACGTCGCTGTCTCTCCTCTCATTTTCTCCCCCTATCTGTAATACACTCACATAAAATACTCATCCTTACTCACACACACACACACACACACACACACACACACACACACACACACACACACACACACACAGCGTGGATTTGTTTGCTCTGTGATGAGAGGGATTATGGGATAAAGGAGGCGAGGCCACGCCAGTTTAGTTCAGTTTGGACCCGAAAGCTTGCTCTCGGCTGCGGCACAATGACAAACGCAGATGAATGTGTGGAGATCTCTCACGCCGCGGCCTCTGATTGGGATTCCGAAGTGGCGGCGGAGGAGTTGTTTTTCTTTTCGGATGGCTGAGGATGAGCAGGAAAAAAACAAGCGTCTGGCTGGAGCGCGCGGACAGAATCTAGAGGAGCCGCGTTCAAAAAAAGTCAACGAGTGTTGGAATTTGCTCTGTCGGCTCAAAGGGATGACTTTGAATTTGCTTCTGGTGTTAATGGGAGCAGTAAAGTTCTGAGCAGAGCTTTTAGCGCACTTTTTAAATGAGGACACTTTGATTTTTCGCCACACTGCACGCTATGACATAACCGCCTGATGAATTCCACCCATCAGCAGCACGACATGGGGATCGATCAGCTGGACTATTACGGCGATGACGTCCTCATCTAGTACGCCTTCCCTTCTATTTTTAGAAACTTGTCATTCAGGCCCTTAATGTTAACGCACGAGAGCCTCACTTGCGATTATGTGACGTCTTGTGCACAATGTGCTGAGCAATGCAGAACACCAGTGTGTGAATTCCGTGCATCACAGAGCTGGGGGGGGGTCAGGACGGTGAAGTCGTCCTGGAGGTTTTACGGCAAGTGGGATGGGAATTTGCATTTTTCTGGCTTGATGATCTTTTTTTTTTATCGCAGGTGTGATGATAGTTATGGGAGATAAAGGAGGATGGTGTGCTGAATATTTATCACAGGGAGGACTTTCATTTATATTTCAGACTCCTACCTCCTCTCTCTATCTCACTCTCTAGTGCAGGAATGTCATTTCATCCATTCATGCATGCACTACATTTTGCAGAGCCACACACATGCATCCATTGATTGGCCATCTAGAGACTGCTGTTTGACTGTGCTTGATTGCACTAAGCAGTGCTATAAGCCACACACCGCGAGACAAGAAGTGTCTCTAATTGGACTACGAGGGGGGACTACGAGTGTACAAACCTGAACATTTTCACCCAAAGAGAGAAAGAAGGGCTTACAAATCCCCCTTTGATTCTTTTCTCTTCAAGGACTATGCTTGACAAAAGACAGATACAGGTGCTGCTGTGTCCCTAGCATACTGACCCAGAAGCTAATGTACTGATTCTTTCTGTTTCAGCCATAAGAACAAAATGTCCGGCTGGCCGCCCCCAGGCCCGGGCTCCTGGAGTGGCCTTCAGGGGCCTCCGTACAGCTGGGAAAGCATGAACAGCAGCAGGGAGGGACGGGACTGCCTCACCAGGTAAGTAGCACCAGCATGCTCAGGCTTAAAGCAGGTTGTGAAATAAAAGCGCAGTTAAGCTCACTACATTTGTGATCACGAACCATAGACTGTATAAACATGGACGTAGTCCCAGTGACGTCACCCATTGGTTTCTGAAGTGGACATTTGAAGCCCATCAATGGCGGTTGCCATATTGGAAATGCTGTCTCAAAGGTACTTTTGGCCCTCAACCTAGCAAAGGTGAGTGTGACCTTAAGCCTCCTGACACACAGCTAGAACAACCAGCTAACTGCCAATTGACCACCATCCCATGGTACTTTGTAGCCCGATATTGCTGTTGCTTATTTTGAATTTATTTTCTTACGTATATTTCCGTCTTTAAATTATTTTTGCCTGTCATATTTCTCGATTTCTTGTCCTCCTTTTCATTGTTATGTTTCCTCTTCCTGTGAGCTGTCACAAGTGAATGAACCCAATGGGGGCTTAATGAAGCTGAGCTAATCTGAGTTTATCCAAATTCTCTGTCCTTGGATTTTACCAAAGTTTTTGGTTTGCTGGTGCAAATAAACTTCCAAATGAAATAACGGAAACTTGTTTCTGACTGACGTCGGTCGTTTCCCAACTGGAAGGTCGAGGGCTTGATCCCCAGCTCCTGCAGCAATTTGTATGATGTGTCCTTGGGCATGATACTTAACCCCAAATTTCCCCCACTGCTTCGTCGGCGGTGAATGAATGGGATAAGTTATGACATGCAATCTGAAAGAGTCCTTTTACAATGTTTTAAAAAAGGGACACTCGTGTACCATTCTATCAAGTGTAAGTTTGAGATTTCATCCACATCAGCCATGTACAGTCTTGCAGTAAATGTGCTAATGCACGTTTTAAAGTTCTGCTGGTTCACATCTAGTTTTTAAATGTGTCTCTTCCCTGAATTTTAAATGTATCTTACCTGAAGAAAACATCCAGTCTTTTGTAAGAAGTGTTGTTGTGTCGATCTCTTCCTCAGTTGCACAAAAATGTAGCCATCGCTCAGCCAATTTTTGCATTCTCCCTGTGCGTGCAGGGCTGCTTGTTGTGAGTTTATTTGTCCTGCAGGTAGAAACATCCAGCAGGTAAACATGCATATCCTTTTTTGTTGGACTGCTATGATGGGCTCGGCATACAGAATGAAATGCACTATGACTCTGGCATCGTGTAGAATCTGAATCTGTCAGTATAAATAGGGTTGTTAGTCTTCAGTGATTTATTTTGACTGGCTTTTGTTGATTCCTGGCTTCATTTCTCATTCTAGCAGAACTTGAAATGAAATGTTGGCCGACTGAATGCCTGGGAACTTGAGTTAACTATCTGAAAATGTGTCCACTGTTAGTTTTAGAAATGTTGCCTTATTTTGATGAGCTCTGTTGCCCAGTCATCTTGCATTGACTCTTAGTGATTTGGAGAAGAAAATGCTGACGATTCAAGGCACTTAAGGCATGCATCCCTCTCCTCCTTATCCTCTTCATCCTTGCCACTCCCCCCTTTCCCCCTTCCCCCCCTTCCTCGCTTCCTCGCCATATGATGTGGAAGTCTAATATGACAAGGCAGACAGCTCTGGTTATGTGTCTTTGTTCTCAGAGAAAAGCTGCTGGCTTTACAGGAGGTGACACAGATCGAGTGTCACAATTGGATTTCTGCGAGACAGAAACGAGAAAGATAAAAGAGCGAAGAGTGAGTAAAGCCCATGATTGAGTTAACTACAGTGGACAGGTAGCTCTGCTGTCCGCTGCGAGACATGAGGTGGAAAGTTTGAGAATACTTCCCTCCACTCAAGTGTCTGACTTTTAAATCCCTGTGATCCATGAAGCTGGGTTGTTGTTGCAAGTAAAACCCGACCGATTTATCAGCCAGCCGATAATATCGGCCGATATGAGCATATCAAGTGACTATCAGTATCGGATTATTTTTAGTTGCAGTAGTCCAGGCAGGAGAAGTGTCAATACTAACATCTTGGCTCCCCTAGCTTCTCATGGTTTTGAAGTCATAGAAGTAATTTAAGCCCATTTTTGACCAAATGGCGCTAAAGGGAAAAACACATCCACTGGTCCAGACCGGACAAAGCAAAATGTTTTACAATGTGGTCACGTTTTTTCGCAAAGATCCTTCAAAATCCGTCATTGCCATCATTCTGTCTTTCTGTTTAATTCTGAACGTCTTCCGCAGGATCCAAATCAAAATCTCAGAATCTCAGTCTTAATGACACCCGTAGTTCCTTGTTTGTGCGATAGAAGTTCATGGTGCCGGGTAGCCAAGGTTAGCCCGTTTCTTTAAGCTTGTTATGTAACTCTAACATGCAACCCTTTGTCCTAGACTGAATTACATCTTTTTGACTTATGGTAATAATCCATTGAAGTCCTTTGAAGCTCCATAAAAATGTCATTTTAAAACCTGATCTTGGCAGTAATTAAACCAGACGAACAGAGGCCTCTATTTTCTTTGATTACATTTTCAGGTATAGTCTTCTGCCTTTTGTCTGTACTTCAGTGCTTTTACGATTAAATGACACAAGTCTGAAACATCCTTGTGAGTTGAATTTGTCCGCCTGCTATTCCCATTCACCCGCGAGAAGCTCCAATACCAGGATTTGACCTTTTAGTATTCAGCTTTCCACTGACCCCCTGACACCCTCTGCCCTCCTGTGGGGATTAAACTCCAGCGGCCCTGACAAGTACGATGAGCCTGCATATTGGAACATGCTTCATTACAGGCAGATTTAGTTTGAGGTTTTTCTGCGCCATATGCACACTACACATCATGTGTGCGAACGAGAGAGTGCGAAAGGGGAAATGCGATGGAAAGAGGGGCGGTCAAGAGATTGCGTTTGATCCTGGATTGGTTTTGAGATAGACAGTCGCAAGCCCAGACAGTTGAAACATGTTTTTGTTCATCAGGGCAGATTTAGGCAAAGCTGCAAATTTGAATATGTGTTGTAATGACTGCAGACAATTCAATATGCACAATCTGGAAACAACACTACTATATAGAATAATATCCAAATGGTTCTGCAAACAAATGATCCATGGCTATGTCAAGGTCAGGATGGATTACACAGGGATGCATTTGCTCCACTGCATAGATGAAGGTGCAATGGAGTTTAGCCAGGTAACAATAGACACTCAGTACTGAACTTAATGTGCAGAGAGGAAGCAATGGCTGCCAAGGGAGCCTTTTAAGCTGCGAAAGAGAGGAGGGCCTTGGAAATAAGAGACGGGGAGAGAGAATGCGTTAACCCCACTGAAAGCGTATCACCTCTTAATTAACAGGCACTCTGCATTCTCGGTGTCCCGGTCGAGACAGGCTCTGTGCGAGCGGGAAGCTTTCATTTAATGTGGGACATTTACATTTTATGTGGTGCTCTCATCCCGGATGACTTGCAGTAAGGCAAAGAAAAGGACAATTTCACCAATATTCAGACTTGTGACCACCTCTCACATACATTGGATGGCCCATAACTTTTTTTTTTTTTACAACTACTCGAAGCTCTTCTTTTTGTCATCAATGCGTTGGTTTGGAGATAATCCTTTCCATCAAGTCTGCCCCCTCTGTTGACTTCCACAAGTCCCGCTTGCCTTGACTTTCCACATTAAAGATGCATACTTTTGACTTGATTTAATGATCAGTAAACTTTTTATGTGAGTAAGCCTGCAGTCTTTTCTTTGAGGAAAATCGGTTCCTAATCACAAATCATGGGCCTTTCTCTGAGTGCAGGATCCTGTTCTCTGTTTTTTATTCGTGACTCTTAAGCATAAAAAAGTTGTACCAGAGAAGAAGCCCGAGCCAAGACTCGGATTTATACACAGCTGATTGAAGAGCCGCATTCAATCATACTAAGTGTAACCTTTCTTCACTGTGCTGAAATGTATTTCTACTGTCGGAATTGATGGAGTGATTGAATTGTAATGTGCTGTGGATCATTTTTTTTTGTCCAGAGACCCTCCTTTGACAAGAAGCAGGTTATCAGCAGCTACCATCAATGTCCTTCTTTTATTTCTGTTACTTCATGCAGATTTATGATGAGGGTAGTCATTTTCAAACTTGGTCACCATGTTCCTCTTCTCCTGTCTTCCAGCCAAGTGTCCACCAGCAGCTCCCTGGAGGAGGTTCACCTGGATGGGGTCCCTCCCGCCCCTCGTCTGATCGAGATGAGACGGGATCCAGTCCTGGGTTTCGGCTTTGTGGCGGGCAGTGAGAAACCGGTGGTGGTCCGCTCTGTCACTCCAGGTGGGCTTTAAGCGCTGCTGTCTGTAGCAGTGTCTATATATGTAGCTATATAATCTATGATGGACAACATGTCTACACCTCCTCCTGTTGTACAAAAGTGAAGTTGATGCAAGCTACCTGAGAATATTACATTTGCCGATAATTTAGCTAGCTAGAACAAGCTAACTGCGGCTATTTGGCACCTGCCTGACCAACAGAGAGCAGGCCAACTTCGCCCCGCTCTTCATCTCAAAACGCTCCTTAAGTTCCCGAAAAGCCCAAACCCATAGTTTGAGCTTTATCCGCTCGCCGTTCGGCCACACTAGGATTCTTTTTTTTTTTCCTCCCTTCGTTTCCGCTACGTCCACAAATTGTATCCACTCCCAAACTCACCCGCACGCTGTCATCGGCTGAGTGAAACACACCCACTTCCCCACCCGGGAAAATCTCGAGTCTAGCAAAACAAAGAAAAAAAACAACCACAAAAAAAATGTTTTGGCTTCCTTTTTGGGCAGCTGTCGTCTTGTCCATATTTATATACAGACTTTACAGGGAAATATTCTATTTCATGCAGGTTAAAAGGCACATCTGCTTAAAAAACAATATGCATTAATGTGGAACAAAAAGCCAAGAGTGCATGTTGAAGTGCTGCTGAGTGGGTCTGCGCTGATCAGTGACAGGTGCTGTAATGATTGTTTGAAAGGAAACCATGCAGTCTGCTGGCTTCTTCTCCAGCATGTGATTGCACATGCCTCCAGTATTGACCTCAGTGCGCGGGGGGGGGGGGGAACAAGCTAAATTAATGCTGTTCTTTATTGTTTGTTTTGGTCTGATTTCCAAATTGCTGCGCACACACATTTCTACACACACAACACACACAGTGATCAGGCGTCTCCATAATCAATCGTCTGTGAATCCCCGAGCAGACAGTTCGAGCTGATGAATATTCTATTCAGAGTCACCGGCCGAGGAAATGAATAGATGTGCTCGGCAGATTTATCAACACTAACACTAGTTACATGTAGCAGGAGATGTGCACACAACACAAAGGACACATTTATAGAATATGTTTAGCGGTGTCTGTAATGATTCATTCACAGACAATCTAAGCAACCTGTTTTTACTGCAGTGTCATCAACTACAACTACAGCCTGTTTGCATGTGTGTGTGTGTGTGTGTGTGTGTGTGTAGGTGGTCCATCAGAGGGGAAGCTGCTGCCAGGTGATGAGATCATCCTGATCAACGATGAGCCCGTCAGCTCGGCCCAGAGAGAGCGAGTCATCGACCTCGTGAGGTGATGACAAAATTATTTTTGAATTTCGAACAATCGCTCAACAGTTTTCTCATTTTAAGCCACTGCTGGGGTTTAAAGTATGTCATCCCCTTGGGGCCCCCCAAGGGTCTTGTTGACAAGCAGCACCTCTGCTATACAGAGGGGGTCGAAAGGTCACAGGGGCGTAAATGTGGCGGCTTGAAACCGCCGTCTGAATTGGGATAACGTCACAATGAAACCAAGTCTTCATCATTAACTTGCTAATTTTTCAATTCATATCCATGATTTTACCAAAACTCATTTTAATGAGTGTGAGTCATGCTTCACTCCCGTATGCGTAATGCTACGTCAACACAGCTGTGAAGATTTCAATGCACACAGATTAGTTTTTTTTCTTGAAATACTGTCATATCCTCTAAACGAGAAACTAATGAGTGTGTATCTGTGTGTGTGTGTTTTTACTGCATCTTCTTGTAAGTGCTGATTGCCAGAGGCATCTCGTTTCATTTCAGCCGAGCTAATCAAGTTCCCGCTTTTTTTTTTTTTTTTCTTTTTTTTAATGATCTGCCACTGATTATTGTTTTCTGATGATTCTGATGACTCTTTGTTGGTCTTTCCTCGCTTCAGGAGCTGCAAAGAATCCATCGTGTTGACTGTCATCCAACCGTATCCTGTGAGTACGGAAGCCTGTGAGGGCCTGTAAAATAAAAAACTCCACTTATCATCCCATTTATTCAAAACACAGGCAGATTTTTTTTTTTTTTTTGGTATCTTTGCTCAAATAATTCACAATTTCTTCAGCGTTAGAAACAAGATGTAGATCTCTTATTTAAGGGTTTTATTGTGAAAATGTGTGTGTAAATATCGAAAAAAAGGACTGGATCAAGGACTGGATCCTCTGCACATTGGGCGTGCGACATAACCGCAAAGCTATCCAGGCGCCTCAGGGTTGAATTTCTCCTCACCAAATTAGTTTCCCTGAGTTTTAAGGAATGTTTGGTTGCAGTGATGATATCGTATTGCTCTTCCATTTGTGCTAGAATGTGTAATATTCATGATGGTCCTTTTTCTCTCTACCTCCATCTGTCTGTCGCTTTCTTTCTCTCTCTCTCTCTCTCTCTCTTTCTCTCTCTCTCTCTTTCTGGCTGTTCCTCTTCTTGGACGGCTGCCTTTCTTAGTCCCCTAAATCAGCGTTCATCAGCGCAGCCAAAAAAGCCATGCTCAAGTCCAATCCGGTCAAAGTGCGCTTTGCAGAGGAGGTCATTATAAACGGCCAGGTTCCAGTGAGTTACACACACACACACACACACACACACACACACACACATACACACACACACACTTACATATGACCTATATAGGCGGTGCCAGATGGCTGTCACTTCTCCACACAACATGACAGGAAGGACAACAATGGAAATGTTTAAACTCTTTCTCTTCTGTTTCAGTGAACACAACATTCATCATGTTTTTTTCTTCTTCTTCTTTTTTTTTTTCCAGAACCCGGTGAAGGACAACTCTCTTCTGTTCATGCCAAATGTCCTCAAGGTCTACCTGGAGAACGGGCAGACCAAGTCTTTTCGCTTCGACAGCAGTACCTCTATCAAGGTGTGTGTGTGTGTGTGTGTGTACCCTGAAGGCACGCTCGTCAAAGTTAGCCGTCTGCGCTGCATCTATAATTACAAAGGGATAAATTCATTTAGACTGCAAATTACCGTATCTCGAGGCGCACACACACACACACACACACACACACACACACACCATGAAATTCTATCACTTTTTGATTTCCATTTATATGAGCACGTCGTTTATTCAGGCGAGGAGCTGTTTTTTTTTTCTTCTTCTCCTTCTCTCCAGCGTGCAGTTAAAGAAGGAAGAGAGCACAGTCACTGTCTTTTTTTTCCGCTTTACAGTGACGATAACTTAACAAGTGTTGAGCTGATAAATCGTGTGAAGTTAATCTGAACCTTTAGAGGGCGGGAGAGAGTCAAAACATGATACGTGAGGAGTGTACTTACCTCCCTGCTTTGCTCTTAGTATAAAATGTAATCGAGTATGTTTATAGTTGATGCTGTGCTAACTTACTTCATCCATATCTTCATCATGCTAATTGCTAAGCTAATGTTGGATCGTTTATACCAATTGACATTTTTTTTGCCGTCTCTCCTTGTTCATAAAGAAAAAGACTTAGTGACCGGTAAATGATTGCAACTCCAACTTGCCTTCGCCGCATCACTCTCGTCTTGATACGCCAATCAGATGTCCTTATATGGAGCGATGGGGGCGCGGCATGCCTCTCAATTTAGAACGACTCGGATTCACTGGCTTCACGCGAGGTGGTGGGAATTCAATTTTGTCACGACTCCCTTTGTGATTTTTAGACTTCTATTCTGAAAATATAGCGCTCAAAGGAAACAGAAGAGCATCGCAGAGCTGGAAAATAACTTGACAGATGGTGGTGAGAAAAAACTCGAAGAGGAGGGCAAACATTCTCCTTGGAACAATGTTTAGCTTTTTTATTTGTGCAGTTTAAATCTGCAGTTTGTGTTGTTCTGATGAAGTCATTCATGTTGGTGTGTTTACTCCAGGACGTGATCCTGACCCTGCAGGAGAAGCTGTCGATCAAATGCATTGAGCACTTCTCCCTGGTGCTGGAGCAGAGGGAGGAAGGCTCCGGAAGCAAACTGCTTCTCCTGCACGAACAGGAGATGCTAACTCAGGTGAGGACCCCCCCTCACCCCCCTCCTCCGTTTCCTCATCTCCTTGCACAAAATCTTGCAAACACGCATTCCTGCTCAGTATTCAAGCAGCATGTGGACCCCATCGCCATTTATCAGTCGCAGCACAGCAGGGGCGACAGCTCGCATTACACCTATTCTCCTCCACACACACACACACACACACCTGAACGCCACACACACCATTCTAATGAGGTTTGCAGGATCACAAGAGGACGGTTTTAATATTCACGCCAGGCGCTTGAGATGTGGGGATCAGCGCGTGGCACACACTGTGTCAGATGAGTGTTGACACGCTTTATAAAACATATTCTCTACTGCAGCACACACCAGCGTCACAGTCGGTAACAGGTGCGTAAGAGAAGACGCAGAAAACACACTCCGTCTCCTTTTCGGCGCTTGCTAATGAAATGATTTAGAATCGATATTTAAAGGATGATGCCGATATTTTGGCATCACCGTAAGCGAGCTTTTTTTTTTGCTTCTTCTGGGTACCACTGCTGAATTCAAGGTTACAAAGTAATAAAAATCAGATTTGGAATGCATGACTTTCTTTTATTTATTTATGTGTGCGTACTCGTTAATATTTCACCATGCCTCAATGCAGTTGTGTTTCAAAGTTTCAAACGAATGCCTCTTTTTCACTTCTCTTCCTTTAAACTTCTGCTCGTACAAATTCTATTAACCAGCCAACCAATTGGCTTATCCTGCTGCTTCTGCTTTTCATCCACGTTTCCTCCTTTGAAAACTAGTGCTTTACTTTTAGTATTCATATGTAGGGCCCGACTGATTTGTGACCTTTTGGGCCGATACCGATATCAGGGAAGAAAAAAAAATCAGATACCGATATATCGGCCGATATCTTTCTCTATGTTTGATCTGTAGATATAGAGAGATATAGATACACACATTTAATGCATTGATCCCTCAAATTCAGTTTTCAAAATCTTCTGTAAATAATGAAGACAAAAGGAAAGTAACTGCACATGTGCGCTTGACACTCTGGAGGGTGATAATGCTTGTTGTAATACATATAGCGCCCTCTGCTGGGGAAAGAGAACCGCTAGTTTCATACAATGAAACTCAAATAAAATGCTTTTCGTCTGGTTAATAAATCTAGTACGAGATAAAATAAGCTGATGCCAATAGTTACTTGATATGATAATCTCGGCCGATATTATCGGCTGGCAGATTTATCGGTCGGGCTCTATTTGAATGCCTTCTCCTCCAGTCTAACTACTATCGCTAATGTTAATGCTATTGGCAGATACTTCTTCTCTTTTGCTTCTGTGGCTACTATCTCCTCAGATAGATCACTTTATATACTGTCTTTATTAACTGGAGCGTCTTCAGCCATACCTTTATTTAACAGACACCGATCATAGTTTGTTCCGTCACTTTCTTTCTCTTAATCTCAGCATGCGTCAACACCTTCTCTCTTCATCTGTCACCTTGCAATCGATTCCCTTTCTTCCCTCTTTCCCTTCCCTTTTTCTCTTGTTCTCCCTCCCTCCCTGCCTGCCTCTTGTGTCCCCAGGTGACTCAGAGGCCCGGCTGTGACAAGATGAAGTGTTTCTTCAGAGTCAGCTTCGTGCCCCGGGACCCCGTGGAGCTGCTGCGGAGAGACGCCGTGGCGTTTGAATACCTCTATGTACAGGTGAGCAGACAGGAAGTCCTCAGACTAACTCTGTCGGTCACTCAGAAGGATACAGAGTGAGTCCTGTTCACTCCTCCGATAAACCCACTCTTACTACTTCCCAGTGGGCCTTCTTCAATAATTAGCTTAGTGGAACAGCCTGCGAGAAGCAAAGCTAATCATCTTCTCCTGTCAGGGTTCACTGTTTTGTGCTTGCGAGTCTTTCGTAAGTGACAGGAAGCCGCCTCCCTTTAAAGGAGTCAAAGTCACAAAGGCTGTGAACAACTTATCATAGCTCAGTGGGGGAAAAAAATGGCTGCCACAATTCCTCGACGCCGCTTCAGACAGCTCACAGAACTGACACGGGGACTCTTCTTTCATGCCGTCTTCTTTCACTCGTCCTCGCAGAGCTGTAACGATGTGGTCTTGGAGCGGTTCGGCCCCGAGCTGAAGTACGACGCTGCGCTGCGATTGGCCGCCCTGCAGATGTACATCCTCACCATGACGACCAGGCAGAGTCAGAAGGTGTCACTCAAATACATCCAGTAAGTATAAATGTATCTTACTGTAAGCAGTTCAGGGTTTTTTTTTCACACTGCAGATATGATCTGTGATGTTGGTCCGAAGTGCAGCCGAGACCAATAGACCATTTTTCCACAGCGCCCATTTTTCTGTCACGTTACACACAGGCTGGAATGTTTCCATGATCCAATTGATGACTTTTTCAGTACTTACCTCCAACTGACATGGCGGAGGACCAGAAAGAAATGGAGCTTTTTTTTACAGAGAGTATTTCTTTGGAGGTTACGGAGGTTACAGTCAGCGTTAGAATCCGGCCTGTGGAGAATTGCCCATGCTACAAAGTGGACTTGCCTCCCTGCTCTAGAGTCTTAATAGATATTCCTAGAGTGCAAACAAACTTTGCTTGTGGACCATATTCTGTGCCATTTCCACAGGAAGTGTTCTGTAACTGACAGCTTGTCTCAGAGTAAACGGCGGCCAATTTCTCGCTATTGACTGCAAAGCACTCCACTTCACTCCAGAGCTGGTGAAAGCACCTTTTTTTTGTTGTTTGAGAGGTTTTTGTTCGACCTGAAATCAATCTCCCCTTCTACAGAAAGGAGTGGGGTCTGCCGCTGTTCCTGCCTCCCGTCGTGCTGTCCAGCATGAAAGAGAAGAACATCAAGAAAGCTCTGACGCACATCCTCAAAACCAACCAGAACCTCGTGCCTCCGGGGAAAAAAGTAAGCGGCTCTCTTTGTCTTTCCTTGCCCTTGTTAATAAACTTCTGACACACACATGCGCACAAACACGCTGCCTTGTCTGTGTTCTGATGCAATATCCCAAAATAGCATCGCCGCCGTGCACAACCTTGTAAAGGTTCTCACCCTTGTCAACCTAAGACCCTTCTTCAAGCGAGGCCTTGAATGCTAATGAGGATAACGGACTAAACGGCTTGTCAAAGTGTTTGCATAACAAGAGATTGTTATTCACACACAAACATGTTCCGGTCGCACACTGTTGACCTGACGTCAGGTGAACTTTTTCAGCTCTTTCTGCTGAAGTTTCAGATGATCAGTACTCAGTACCACCCTGATGGTCACCTCGCACCATCAGGGTGGACAGCTGAAGAGAGACAGGAAGTGTTGTGAGGAGCGAGCAGGGGAAGACATACAGCAAAGGTGTGTCATAACCGTGAGGCTATCCGCACCAGGTCCAAGTTATTGAAGCTGAACATTTGGGCTCCATTTATCATCATCACCTGGCAGATTAGCATCCCTCCATGTCTGACAGAACAGAACAGCTGCATGCAGTCGAGAAGATATCACTCAGCTGAAATAATACTGAGCACGATATTCATAAAAGACAAGGTGATTTTTTTCAAGCAAAGATGAGGTTAGACGTTTCATTAGCCTTTCGTTTCCGAGGCTGATGCTGAGGTGAAATATCACAGGAGCATACTGAGAACTAGCCGCACTCTTTACTTTGTTTCTCCAACACTAATATGTGTCCCTAATTATGAGAAAAGTCCATCCTCTCCGTCTTTAGCCAAGACGCACCTTCCGTTCCAAATGGATTGCAAGTACTTTCACATCCTGACATGAGAAGACAAATGCGTCCGTGCAGGCTGCAGGCTGAAGGCTGAAGTGAAATCGTTTGGAATGCTTTCTGATTGCATTTCCCTTCTCTCTCCACGCAGCTGACCGCTTTGCAGGCCAAGGTGCATTACCTGAGGTACCTCAGTGAGCTCAGACTGTACGGAGGGAGGGAGTTCAAGTCCATACTGTTGGTAAGAAATAATCAGGACGAGGACGAAAAGAGGCACCACTTTCTTTTGAGTATACTGAAGTCGTTTTTTTTAACTTTCATGTGCATTCCCACAACTCTGTCCAGCAAGGGGAGAAGCAGACGGACGTGACCCTGTTAGTGGGTCCACGTTATGGCATCAGTCATGTCATCAACGCCCGGACCAACCTCGTGGCCCTGCTGGCTGATTTCAGCCACGTCAACCGCATCGAGATCCTCACCGAGGACGAGACCAACGTCCGACTGGAGCTGCATGTCCTGGACGTCAGGGTGAGCAAGCATTTTTTTACTCTTCACATGTCTGCCGTTCTTATTTTTTTTTGGGGGGGGGGTTTAATCTCCCTCTTCTTCTTGTTTTTCTTCCTCTCTTTCTATTTTGTCACAGCCCATCACGCTCATCATGGATTCCAGTGATGCAATGAACCTGGCCTGTTTAACAGCAGGCTACTATCGCCTCCTGGTGGACGCAAGGAGATCCATCTTCAGCGTGCCACACAGTAACAGCTCTGGAGGGGAGGATCCAAGTAAGTTGTGTGTGTGTGTGTGTGTGTGTGTGTGTGTGTGTGTGTGTGTGTGTGTGTGTGTGTGTGTGTGTGTGTGTGTGTGTGTGTGTGTGTGTGTGTGTGTGTGTGTGTGTGTGTGTGTGTGTGTGTGTGTGTGTGTGTGTGTGTGTGTGTGTGTGTGTGTGTGTGTGTGTGTGTGTGTGTGTGGGCTAGATGTATGCACTGGAAATAGTGATGAAAGCATAGAATAAATCCACTCAGTGTAGAAGAAAAGCTGGATTATATTGCTTAAAAATTGATGTAGCATGAAACCTCAAACGGCTTGATGTAGAGCACTCCAAAGTTGTCAAAGTTTCATCAGCTTAAATATGTAAAACCTGTAAAGTAATGAGCGTGTGTTGCTGCCGTGTGCAGGTCAGGATCGTGTCCTGGAATGGCCGTACAGCACGTCTTTGGGCTACAACGAGGAGCCGATCCAGGGAGAGGTCTACAACAGGGACGCCCGATATTCCGACAACGGGCAGAGAGAGAACAGCGTCTCTCCGTATTTCCACGAGCCCCAAAACCCCGACAGAGACCTTCGGGAGAGGAGGAGTCCTGTGCCGCCTCCTCTTCCGCCCGCCACCAGACACAGAACTCAAGACTCGCCTCGGAGCGCCAAAGTGTCGTTTATTTTCGGGGGGGACCCGCCCTTGAACAAGCCGAAGAACTCGGGCTATGAAAGACTGTTGGAGAGCCCCGAGGAGCCCGAACACAGGCAGCCCTACATGCACAATCATTCAGACTTCCGGGGTCAGGACAGGGTGCCGTTTCAGTTCAGCGGGCTGACTCACGTCTACAGTAACATTATAAGCGAAGAAGGGGCTGAGGAGCCGGTGCTGAGGGATTTATTTTATAGGGACACGACGGATGACGCGGAGGACGACGACGACGCGTCCTGCGAGGAAGACTCCACGGGGGGGACGCCTGTCGGTGACGAGAGAGGAGGCGGCGGTGAAAATGGCGGCGACCAAGGAGGAGGCCTGGCAACGGCGGCCGGCAAGGCCACCTTCCTGAAAATGTCGGGTTCCACCGATGACATCATCGACCTCACAGCGCTGCCTCCCCCTGAGGGAGACGACGGCGTGGACGAGGACGAGGACGACACGCTGCTGCAGACCCTCAACCTCGCGATTGCGGCGCCACCGCCGGGCTTTCGGGACAGTTCGGATGAGGACGCGGTGCCCGAGGGGAGGCCGCTGAGCACGCACGGGAACGACGACATCCCGGTGTCGTTGATCGACGCCGTTCCAACCGATGGGGAGGGGGAGGAGAGCGGAGGAGGGGAGAGGCGGCTGGAGAATGCGGTCATGCATACACTGCAGGCACTCGAGGCTTTGTCCGTGTCTGAGCAGAGGCCGCCACCGCCACCGCCACCCAACAGTAATAATCAAGGTTCGTTCAATATCAGTGCAATGACAGAAAATGTGTTATTTTAATTAAACTGTTGATGATTTTAATCTTTACTTTGTATCTCTTATCTTCTAGGTGCCTACGCATCCCAAGGCTTCAGCCCAGAGTCGTCCTCTGATTCTGGCAACGAGACCAACTCCTCAGAGATGACGGAAATCTGCGAACTTGCTGCTACCCACCGGCTCAGCGAGAGCCACATGCGTCTTCTGGTCGCCACGAGGGAAGGCTACCAACCTTTGCTCGAGGAGAAGACGGAATTTCCTGTCTCGCCCAGCACGACGGGAACGATACAGAAGAAACCCCGCAGTCCAACGCGGCACCTTCAGCCTCCGGCGGTACCTCCAAGGCGGAGCCCCCTGTTGGACACGTCCACATCTGGACAAGCAGGCTCGGACGTCAGGGCCCACGCGAACCTCTCGTCCACTCTCCAGCGGCCGAGTTCAACCACGCCGGGAGGCAAGCATCATAAGAAGTCTGCGGACTCCAGTGGGAAGTACAACACCTTCAGCACGAGAGACGGGTATAGAGGTGAGGGTAGCGGCATCCGCGGCCGCCTTGACATGGACCAGCGCACTTCATTCTGTGAGCGAGGCGAGAGTCAGAGGAGACAAATTTCTTTTTTGGAAGAAGACTCTGCGGCGGCGGGCCATGGGATGAACAGCCATCCCCACGACCATCACAGAAACCCTCGCCCTTGCTCCTCTACCTCTGACCGCCTGTTAGATGTGGTCAACATGGGGGATGGTCACGTGGATAATGGCGCTGCGGGTGCTGATCAAGATGAACGTTTGGTTGTGGCGTCGTTGTTATCCCCGACGAAAAAGCCCAGAACAGGCGGGTCCGAGCAGGGATCCGACACACAAAGTGACCACCCGCCCATGTCTAGACAACAGAGTGTTGCACGGTTGTGTGAGTACCATCTCGCAAAACGGATTTCAAACTTGCAAGGGGAGGCCCACAGCTCCCTGCAGGGTTCTTTGTGCTCGTCGCTGGATGCTGGCGGCAGCACAAACAGTAGCGCGTGTGCCACCCCAACTGACTCCCCGCTGGGCCCCGGTCCATTTGAATCAAAACACCACCACTTGCAAAGGCACCCACTTTCTAGTTCCTCCTCGTCGTTACTCAGGGTGCTAAACTATGATGACAACAAACCTCGTGGCAACCCTGGTCAGAGCGCTCAGGGAAAGGACCCCCACCCTCACGCTGACCCTGCCCTCCTCCGGAAAATGCTGCCCAACATTCACGCTCCAGCCGAACCGGCCCGACCCTCGTCTGCAACGCCGTCAAAGCATAAAGAATCGACAGGAACTGGAAGCAAGAGGGCCCATAATGATCTGCATGCCAAACAACAGGCCCACTTGAAAGGCCTGAATCAGAAGGAAGGCAGCGAGGCCTACAGGCAGCTGATTAACTATCTAACAGTCAGCCAGATGCATCAGGGTGGGAAGCTGCACAGTGCAGGCATGGGAGCAGCTGTGAAAAAGGACACCAGGCGTTTTATCACAAGCAACCCGCAGCTTGTTGAAATGGTTAAGAACAGGGGGAACACCATAGCTCGCTGCCCGTGTATGCCTTCCTCCATATCATCCCCGTTTCTTAGTCCAAATGTAGTCCCCCCTAATGCGTCAGCCCCCATGCAGCTGGCAAATAAAAGTCAGCGCTCATACCATTCAGCCACTCTGCCTGCCAAACTTAAGAGAAGCCCCGAGATGCATTCTCAGATGCTGAACGACAATCTAGATTACAGGTCGAGTACTTCGGAGAGAAGAAGCTCGTTTTCTGGCCTGGAAAGTGAACTAGAGAGGAGTGGTATGGACCCAGAGCAGTTCCTTTCGATGTATAAAAGAGAGGGCTGCATGAGCCCGGAGGGGCGATTCATTACAGGTGGGAACCATGAGGACGGGGGCAACCCTAACCGTCATCCGCCTAGGTCCAGAAGCCAACCGAGTGGCACCACAGACGACTGGTTCAGATCAGAACCGAGAGCTAAGCATGCCGTCCGTCAGTCTTCACATCAACGCCCCAGTGATTCCCTCTGTTTCTCTGCCGCCCCCAGTGTGAGCGGTCAACAATTAGACTTCAACACCTTCTCTTTAGGAAGGGGAGACCATCCTTCAGCTTTTATCAGGCAGACGTCAACCGGTCCAAGGGCTTGCATAACTTCTCCATCTCGCAACCCACAATCCCCACCTCCTCCTCCACCTCCCCCACCACCACCACCACCGCCACCACCACCACCGCCTTCTTCTCTGTTGCCCCTTCCTGTGCAGGCCAACACGAGCTCCAGCAACTCGGGATGCCAACAGAATTCCATCCATACCATGCAGTTCCACCCTAGCCAGAACCACATTCAAGCTTTGACCCCGACCCCTCAGACAGATTCTCTGGGCAACAGCCTGCAACGGGGTCGGGAGCTCAAACGGAGCTCCAGCAATGTGACGGCGTGTTCCAACAGCGTGGAAGTTATGTTCGATAAGCCCACTCGAAGCAGGAGCCAGCAGCCCTTGTCACCATCTGTGCCGCAGCAAGGCGAGACAAAAGTCCAGCGAAGGCCGACGAGAAAGCGGCTCTCCAAGAGCTACTCCCAAGGCTCCGTGTCTTCCCACACCTCGTGCTGGAGTACAGGCAGCAGGTTGGACTGCCGGAGGGCTTCTGTTGCGTTTCCATTGCAGAAAGACGGGAAACACATAAAGGGCTCTCAGAAACTGGACACCAGCCCCTGGCGATGCAACGGACCTTTCAGCTACTGTTTCTTCAAACGCAAGAGTGAGGGCGAGGAGGAAGACGTCGAGTGGGAGAAACCAAGACGAAGCCGCAAGGGGAGTGACATCAATGCAAACGACAATGCTGCCGCCATGTTCCCATGTGGCTCGGCGGTGGATGCAGCCGGGGAGCAGCTGTACGGGGAGGTCCTCAACAACATGAGCTTCAGCGACCGCCTTGCACGGATCAACGCGCTCAAGGACCGCATGTACGGCTTCCCTTCCGGCTTCACCGATGTCCGCCGCGACGCCAGTGAACTCATCGCGCTGGTGAGGTCGAGCATAGGCCGCTGTGACCGCGGCGCCCAGATCCCTCTGCAGGACGTGGCCCAGTACAAGCAGCTGCTCTCCGTGGAGTCGAAAGAATTGGGCCGGGCGTGCCGGCGGATGGCACAAGCCCACGGCACGCCGGAGGAGATGTTGCTGGCTGTGACTTGTAGTTTCCAGGTGCTGTGCTGCCTCTGCGAAGCCTGCATGTGTCTGGTCCGAGGGCTCGGCGCTTCAGCCTCGCACCAGCAGAGAGAGGTCGTGGCTAAGGTCGACGAGGTCGTCATGAACTATATATGTTTGCTCAAAGCGGCCGAGACGGCGACAGTGGGAGCGCCTGGGGAGCACAGCGTGAAAGCCCTGGTCCGCCACTCCAGCACCATGTCGGCCATTGCTAACGCACTCACCCGCTCCCTTAAAACGCTGCTTAGCAAGTAGAGGCTACTCCTTATGCTTTATAGTGTGGCCTAAGCAGTCAGCAGATGTCTGTGTTTAAGCATCTAGAGTCTGATGTGTTTCACATAGGGTCTGGAGGGTCTCCATATCAGTATAAATAAAGTTGCATCGAGACATTCAACGGAGGAAGATGCTTAAATTTAGCCCAGTCTGACTACACTTGCTTTTTCTGTTGACAATATGTAATGTATATTTACAAAGCCATACTGTCGCAGACCTTTGTTTCATGATATGTACCCAATAGATACCCTCCTACCTGTGCATTATGTAACTTATTTAAAAGATGTATATAATGTATATATACAGTATACACTATTATTTGCTGTAGCAGTTTTAAGAAGCCAGTGAGCATTCAGCTGAGTTCACACTCGACTCTGGAGTGTTTTCACTTTCAGTTTTAACAGTTCATAAAGTGCAGTTTGACTAAAGATATTTATTATGATCACTCTTCAAAATCAACCTGGAGACATGTGTGCGCTAATGTGTCACAGTCGGTCAGGTGTGGAAAATGTTGCTATGATTTTATTCACATAATAATTGTTGGTTTGTATGTCTGAGTGAGTGTTTCAAAGGTTAACCTCTGCTGCATTATTATGCAGGTTTCATTTTGTGTGCAATGCTTGAGGGGGATATTGTTAGGAATGACACGTAGACAACACAGAGACACTGACATTTTAAATCGCTTCTTCCCCTTTTTTTTTTTGTTGCAAAGATGATTTCCAGAATGGTAAATTATAAGCTCTTCACCAATCACTGAATATTTGAAAATTATAGCTACAATTTATAAAGAACTATTTCAGATTGACCACTGTGTAAATTCTAATTGTTTGAACTATTTGTGTTTTATTATCATCTTGTTTTTTTTTGTTTTTTTGGGGGGGGAAGGTGGTGGTGGTGGTGGGGGTCATTTCTGTGCTTAAATGATTTTATGATTTCACACAATGTTTTGAAGATGCAGTTGTGTCTCTTGGCAAGAAATTGTTTTTTTTCAATATTCCACCAATCTATTAAAAAAAAACACATTTTACAAATACTTGATGGACTCTTGCCTCGTGTCTTGATTTGTGTGGTTGGAACAGCTCATGAGTTCAATGTTTTTGTATGAAATGACTCAATCAGTAATAATACAGACACATTTGCATATGAGGCTTTTAACATAGAGCCAAACTTGTCTAATATATAAGGGGAGATCTAGAGCTAGTTATACAAACTCAGGGTACAGGAGAAAGGAAGTTGTCAAGATTTTATACAGACTGTGGTGCTCGCCTACAAGTCAATCAATCAATCAATTAGCCCCACCAATGAGCTCAGGATCTCCCATGAGACAAAGTGGTTATGAATTTACACATACGTGAAGATTTACATGTAGCGATGAGAGAGAGAGAGAGAGAGAAGGGAGAGGACAGAGAGAGAGAGAGAGAGACAGAGAGAAGGGAGAGGGGAGACAGAGAGAAGGGAGAGGGGAGAGAGAGAGAGAGAGAAGGGAGAGGAGAGAGAGCGAGAAGGGAGAGGAGAGAGAGAGAGAGAGAGAGGAGAGGGAGAGAAGGGAGAGGGGAGACAGAGAGAAGGGAGAGGGGAGAGAGAGAGAGAGAGAAGGGAGAGGGGAGAGAGAGAGAGAGAGAAGGGAGAGGAGAGAGAGCGAGAAGGGAGAGGAGAGAGAGAGAGAGAGAGAGGAGAGGGAGAGAAGGGAGAGGAGAGAGAGCGAGAAGGGAGAGGAGAGAGAGAGAGAGAGAGAGAAGGGAGAGGAGAGAGAGAAGGGAGAGGAGAGAGAGAGAGAGAAGGGAGAGGAGAGGAGAGACAGAGAGAAGGGAGAGGAGAGAGAGAGAGAGAGAGGAGAGAGAGAGAAGGGAGAGGAGAGAGAGAGAGAGAGAGGAGAGGGAGAGAGAAGGGAGAGGAGAGAGAGAGAGAGAGCTCAAGGTGTCAAAAAGGAGACAAAATGCGTGACAAATACAACCAAACATTTTTGAGGCTAAGAGGAGGCAGTAGCTCAGTCCATAGGGACTTGGGCTAGAAAGTCAAAGATTGTAAGTTCAAGACCTGAAGTGGACCATAATTTATAAAAAATGAAGAGAAAGATGGTTCAGCTGTTAAAGAACAAAAATGTTATCTCAATCCATTTAATTGAATAGTGACACACATATTTTCTGAAATACTGAAAACAAGTCAGTTCTAAGTCAAATGCACATGTGCCACATGTCAGTCAGTCAGTTGAGGTGATCCGGGCCTTGAACGCCCCCATGAGGATGTGAGAGGGAGAGGGAAGTCTGGATTTGACTTGACTGCGCTTGCTGCCACCGGGACCCGACTTCGGATGAGCGGAAGAGGATGATCTGGATGGATGAAAAAATAAATAAGATGAAATTCTCCTGAAAAAACAAACAAAAACCATTTCCTGAACAACAAATACACACACAGAGGGAGCGAGTCAGATAATATATATTTTTTTAACTTTAATGATATAAAACTACATTGTCATATCCCCATTTTACCCAGCCATAGTCCCACCTGCGGTAAAACAGTAAAATTTGCATATTGGGCGCGTGTTCTACGCATGCTGCGACATCAACCAATCAGGTCAAAGTCTATAAAGATAAGCCACGCCCACCCACCCGCGCTTCAGCATCAGCGTTGCAACAGGCTCGAGGAGGCAGCAGTTAAGTTTCCCTCGCTTTACATGGAAAAACAATATCACGGTGTTTCTTTTTTTATCGTGATAAGTTATATTTCAGCAAGTTTGTGACTTCGCAGTGAACGCGAGGTGTTTAGTCGTCGCGCTGAGCCTCTTTTCCCACCGAGTTTACCTTCCTATCGTGGGTGAAGTTATCGTCGGGTACCCCGTGGGGTTTAAAGTTCAGCTACCAGTAGCGTCTCTGTGCTACTAGCAGGTAGTTAGCTTCACATCTTCACCGACAACTTCTCTTTTGTCACAATGGCAGCTTTGTGCCACCCGCGACGTGCCTTGGTGGAAATACCTGCTCCACAGCCGAAAACCGCCGGTAGGTAAAACATCCAACTTTTGAGTTGCGAGGGTGCAAAGTTGACCTCTTTTGTGCAGGGAGGCGCCACTTTGCTATCATGCTAACGCGCGCCCTGCGAGGTCAACAAGCCATGCATGTCCACCTCACCTTTAACACTACTTTAATTAAGAATAACAACAGTGTAAGGTGGATTAAATGGTAAAAGTCGCTGTGTGCATGGAGGGAGAACAACCGAATTATTACCATGAGTGTAAAGTAAAGAGTAAGCGAGTAAAAAGACTAAATTAATGGTTTTTACGTTAATTTTACACGCTTTTTTTGTTGTTGTGCAGCTCGAATGAGGAGGTCTTACCTGGAGATTTTAGGTGCTCGTTTGGCTCCATCGTCCCCACTGCCGAGAGGGAGACATGCAACTTCAAACACAAGGCGTTCGCAGTCATGTAAGTGCAAAAGTCACATCATTATCAAGCTTAATTAACATTGTTTTTTAATTAAGAAGTACAACGAGGAAGCTGGAAAGTGCATGAAAAAAAAAAGATGGGTGACCCACGTTTTCGAGACGTAAAAGAAACACCCTGGGGAAATGTTGTACTATCTTCTAACTTGATTTATTCTGGGATAAATGTATGTGAAGGATCAAATCAAACAGTGAAGGTGGTTTATGGCTACGTCTCCTCACAGTGTCACCTACAGGCTGGATGACCCCGAGGGTAACCTCACATTAGTGGTTGAAACGTCAAACAGTGCAAGAAAAATCCAGCTCTAACCAAGTCTGTGTGTTTTCATGCTGTCCTAGTGTTCAGGCAGGTTAAAAAAGTGATTATTGTAACATTATTTGACCTAGTTGTTGGGTAGGATGCATTTTAATTAGTTAATCCAAAAAAAATGTATCACAGAATCTAGTCAGACATTGTGTAATTATGAAAACGGGGAATTAGCATCTGTGTGATAATTTGCAAGATGTCCTTTTACAAGTATGTAGCATACAAGATGTTTGAGGTGAACTTGCTTACCTGTGCAGCAGCTTCTTCTTCAACATCAGCAGCAGGTGGACGAGTCTTAATTAGTGATTGGCTGCACCTGTGGCGGTAGAAACATGAAGAGAGACTCGACATGCATGTCTGTCTTTGTTCTGAAAACTTAATTGAGTGCAGCAGACAAAACACAAGTAGAACATGTAACAAATAAGCTTTATTTAATGTTACTTAAAGTCATGTGTAACTTTAACTAATGTATTATCCTTTCTTTATTTAATTATATGCATTTAGTTCAAATACATTGAAATTTGCTCTAGAGTAACTTTCATCTTTACTTGGAATCTAGTCCTAACTTTTAGGAGAGATTCTTGGAAAATGTCAGTGGGAGCAGAACAGACCACAAATGTTCACCTGTGACTTATTTTCAGTACAAAGCGAGATGTGCTTGTTGAGTTTTTCTACCTGGGCTCACCTCCACGGGTGCATCCAATCACTAATTAAGCCTCTTCACCTGCTGATGCAACTCTCAGCAGGTGAAGAGGCTGCTGCACGGTGAGCTTCTGATTTCAAACATCTTGTTTGCTACATACTTTACAAATTATCACACATAATTAACTCAATTCCATTCAATTTATTTTTGTATAGCGTCAACTCATAACAAGTGTTATCTCAAGACACTTTACAAAAAGCAGGTAAAATACCTTATTCTTTGTCTGTTAACATTACGAAAGAGCAGGTAAAAAGACCTTACTCATTGCTATGTTACAAAGATCCGGCCTATCCATCATGAGCACTTTAGCAAAGCAGCAAAAGTTACAGTGGTAAGAAAAAACTGCCTTATTAAAAGGCAGAAATCTTCGGCTGGATCCCCGGCTCATGACGAAACAGCCTTCACAGGCTTAGACTGCGCCGGGCTTGGAAAGGGATAGGGGGAGAGATGGGATAAGATGCAGGAAGAGGGATAGGGAGCAAGGGGGTGGGGGGGAGGTCGACCAACACAATTACACAATGTCTGACTTTGGAAAAAAAAGAAAATTTAGATTAACTGAACACAGCTTTTGAAGAAATGTGTCTTACCTAGCAACGGGGTCAATCCTGCCTCCTCATTAAGATCAAAGTTTCTCTCTCTTCGTCACTCAGAGTTGCCCTTAAATTGTTCCTAAATAACTCCTCGGCCAAGTGAGGCGCTGTCTGAGAGGGTCCTCTGATCCTGATCTTGACCCCCTTCTTTTTGTTTTTCAGTGGACTTATCCATCGGTGGGATGTGGAGCGGGAGGTTGGAGGAGCAGTGTGAGAAGATGGACGAGCAGCATACGCCTCTCTCCCAGCAGCAGCTCGTGCAGCTAATCAGATCGCTCATCTTAGTCGAACAGGTAACCACGCTGGCAATTTCACCTGACTCTGATACTCGCAGCTTGAAAATAACACATGATCTGACTCGATGGCAAATGATTACACATAGTTGGACTGATGTTGCCACAGCATTAGTTTTGTAATGCAGACAAAATGTTGGCACGGCTCTGCTCGTTCTTTTGTCAGTCCCCCACTCTTTTAGACAAAACCTGACATTTCTGCGTGATACCAGGTCGTCATGCTGTCGGGTGCTGGGGGGGGAAAGTTCACATTCAGACTGCCATGAGCCATTTGAATTCAAACTGTGCAGTCTTACAGAACAGCAGGCTGTCTGAGGTAGTTTACCGTTTGATCCAGCAGAGGGCGCCCTCAGCATAACTTTATCATTTCATGCACTCTTCACCTCAGTAAATGAAGAATCATGCTATGGTTAGCTAAAGCTGCAGCTCAAGCTTCTTGATGAGGAGCTAAGCATGCTGGAGAGAAATGAGGAGTGCAAATATTGAATTTATTTTTCTCTCCTTTGGTGAATGAAGACTGTTGTCAAAGTGTTCAACTAAATACGATTTTCTGCCTATTCAGCTTTCACTACACTCAAAGAAAATCTAAACGTGATGTGTGTTTTTGACCCATTAGAGCCAAGAGCCAAGGATCCTGGCAGCTGACCTCAAGTACCTCCAGGAAGACCTGCAACTAAAGAAAACAAATATCTACAGATCCATACCGTACTCACGGTTCGGCTCCAACAGGGACGCTCACTGCTACAGAAAGGCGTACCCACACCTGCTGGCATTCAAAGTGAGTATCACAGGGTTGTAGCCCTTCAAAATAAAATGTTTTTTTGTCTTAAACTGAGTTTCATTGTGTCGTTCTCACCTCTTCCCTCCTTTTCCGGCCTGTCAGGTTTCCTGTCAGGAGTGGGGCCAGGTTCTCCTGAGGAACGAAGAGTGGGACGCCGTGATGGAGCACACCCTGATGGCGTGGCGCTACACCAGCGAATTGCCGCAGTGGGATACGGCGAACCACAACGCCCTCCGGGTGCAGTGTTACGGCATCCTGGCGGCTCACAGCCTCACCGCACTCCAGCACTACAAACCTGAATCGAGCAGAGGACGAGAGCTGCTCAGGAGGTATGACTTCAAATTTACATAACGTTTAACATCTTTACATTTTGGGTTGAGTATGCAGTCGTAACCAGCAGAGGGCGTTCTCATCTCGACAACATCATGCTTCTTTTTTATCCTTTTTTCTTTTTTTAGTGGGGTGCAATTTATCGTCTTGCTAATATGGCAATCTATCGCAGTGTATTGTATACATAGTTTTGCCAGAGTCTATATACATGAATAAATTCAGCACCAAACAAGTCTGAGTGTGTGAAACCTGGAGTGTTTCAGTGTTTACTGGAAGGCAAAGTGAAGTCGATTTTGGGTTCAGCAGTGAGGACGAGAGGCCAGATGTAGCCTACAACGGATCTGCAAAACTGAATGTGTGTGGGTTTGTGTGTGGGTGGAGAGATTTGGGCAACATGTATTTGTGAGTGTTCTAGTAATGTGAGGCAGCACAGCGAGCGTGGATATAAAACTGAGTGATAAAGAGACGCGTGACAGTCCTACTGAGCTACAGAGAGAGAGAGACGTCTCTCACATGAATCCCAGTTGAGACCAGAGTGAAGCAGGTTACAAGCTTTATCGATTTTGATGATGGTGACAGTATGGATGTGTGTGTAGTCTCTCACTGACTCTAATAACAGGACTTTACACTTTACTCTACCACACTCATCATTGTCCTGACTACACAGACACGCACACTGATGCAGCAGCAGTCAGGGATTGTGCAACATCCTCTACTTTTAGTCTCTATTTCTATCCCTGCCATTTTCCCTTTTTTTTTTTTTACATCATTCACTCTTGGCATCTTAAGTAAATATAGACTGGAATGTAAAAAGCAGCGTGGGGTGGGCAGGCGATTCAGGAGATGCAAACTTGCATGAGGGAGACTCCTCTCTCTGCAGACTGGTTTTGGTTTTGAGAATTTGGGTGTGTTCTGTATTTCTGTGTTTTGCCCTCTTGCACTTTTCTAAAAGCTCAGAGTGAACCAGATCCTGATTAGTACACCATAAACTCCATGTTGTGCTTAATTCTGTGCTGCTCACTTATCGAGAACCTGTCGCATATGGAGTTAGATCAGTCTCAATATCCACAAATGCACATGCATATATTTGTATTTGTAGATTTGTTTTACATTTACATAGAATGAGATAAGATTCACAAATGTATATCTGATTCACTCTCAAATATTTCATAGTTTTGTATATATGTGCAGATGTAACGCTAAAGTGATCATATTAAATCATACCTTTGAATCTACACTACTGTGATCGGCTGAATAGAAAGGAGACGTCTGATAGGCTACAGACATTTCCCTGCTAAAACAAAAAGCATTTGTGACTCTAACCACGGCAGGAGGGTCTCAGAAGTCCCACAAACAAATGCAGTGAGGTTCACAAATGACAAACCGTTTGTATATAAATGTAACAATATACAAATGTGTTTTTAAATATGTTTATCATGTATTTGTGGATTTCTAATACATGCATACAAAACTATAAATATTTGTGTGACTCAGAAATACATTGGTGAATATTGAGACTTATCTAACTCCAAAGTCCCAAAAGCAAAAAAAGGTGAATCAAGCTACAGTGAGCATTGCTTTGTGTGTGTGCGCTCACCTCAAATGTGTCGCAAAACAATTTGACTGGGCAGCAGAGTCAAAACAACAAATTTGCCGACTTAAACTATCCAGCTGATACAGTACGACACGGGCATCCTACTGGAGTCCTGTCTGCAGCCTGTTGAATGTAAGTTATCTCACCTTTTTAGTCCCTGGGGTTCATGCACCTTCCCTGAGGATCTGGTCTGGGTTCTCTCCACTTCTCTGGTGTTCACGGTCGCTGTCACTTTGGGTGCAGTGTGCTGATCACTCCTTTTTAAATATTTGAGCACACATTGAAATGACACGGTGGTCTGCACTCTGAGGTTGATTGTTCATACATGTGAATAGCTCCTGATGATTCATGAACACCCATAGTAGGCGCTTTGTGTTTTTGCTGCACGATTACATTATCAAAGAGGTTTAATCATGAATATATTTTGAAAGCTTTCAAGTCCATCCTGTCTTAACTCCCTTTGTTTTTGTCTTCAGATTAAAGACGGCTCAGGTGCACAGCCAGTCCATCGTGCCCTGTATCCAGGAGCTGCAAAGGATTATGGGATGTGCTGACGACTCTCCTGTGGACACAAAATAACACTTTTTCAAACCCGCTGGTCTACTACACCACAGTGAAAACAAATGGGCCTCATGCCTGAACGATATCTGTGTGGCACAAAGTCCAGAACATTCTGACAGTGTTTGAAAACCTGCCACTCTTTCCCTCCAAAGAAAAGGGCGGGAAAAAAAAGTGACAAGTAATGAAATCTGCTGTCTTCATAACTCAAATCGAATCAAAAGCCTCCTGTTTATTACAGGACATTCTCACACAACTTGAAAGTATTTATGAGGACTTTTTTTTTTTTTTTTGGTTGAACTCTGCAGCTGAATGCTTCATATTATTACAAAATAAAAGCCTTTTTTATAGGAACGTACACTGAGAAATGTGGCATCGGCTCCAGAGCTGGGAACAAAATATCTATTTTTAGAACTTTATAGAAAACCTTTGGCATTGACGTAAATGTTTAAAGTATGAAATGGCTTTCTCCTCGCCTTCTAAAAGGGTGTGTGTATATATGTCCTCGTTACCGTTCACAATACTTGAACCTTTGGATGTCTGTTTTTTATATGTACGTCTCTTGTCTTTGTCTCTGATTGCACTGTTTCTGCTTGTCCTGAAAACTTGAAGATTTTTGATAAAATAGATCCTTAATTTCAATAAAGTTGTTAATTTGTACTTGCAGACTCCATTGTCAAATCCTTTGTCTTCTTATTTTATCTCACTATTTGATCATAAAAAAGAAATCCAGCATCAGTTCTTCTAATTTCACAGCTGACACTAATTTCACTTCATTGAAACATTATTTAGTGCATGCACATTAAAGCGTAATTTACGGTAAATGACGACATCCTGCTGCACTGACTTCTATCTCCATGTTGGATGACTAAGCAGCTTCAATTGATTGTTTAGTGTCTGAACAACAACAGCAGGTTACACAAACATTACCTGCAGACTGAGGCCGAGTCCACACACTGGCTGTGTTTTTAGAAAACAGGTTATTTTCTGTGCGTTTTACTCATGTCACTGAAAACGCACCTTTTGGAAAGCTCCTTCCAGTGTGTTGATTTTCCTTCTGATTGGCCGCTGCAGTAACTTAACAGGATGAATCAATCAGTGTTGCGATCATTGCCCCCAATGTGTGAACTCTCCTCTTGCAGTTACCTTTTTATACCACTAGATGGAGCCCGAGTTGCATCACACCACCACAACCACTGGCTTCCACACTGAAGACGTTAATGCCCCTGTAGACACAGCTGTTGCCATGGCACTGTGTCGAGTGGATATTAAATAATTTTAAAATGCTATTTATGGTTGGTGTGATCAGTGGGAGGCGGACTTCTTGCTGTGCAATCTCCCAGTGATGTTACTTCATAATAATACTTGTTCATTGCCATATTTGGACATTGGACACAACTCAGAGGGGGGGGGGTACATGTCACGCCGCAGTTCATCTCCCTCCACTGGCTCCCAGTCACTGCTCGCATTCAATTTAGAACCCTGTGAGGAAGTGGGTGTGGCCTAGGAGAGGCAAATTGTTGATTGTTTGCACCTGAGAGGGAGAGAGAGAGAGAGGATTGCTGCACAGCAGAGTGTTTGAAAAATGGAGGAGGAGGGTTCAGGCTGCTTTCAATGTTTCAGTGAGATGATCGGGCAGTTTGGAAATTGTAACGCTGCAACCCCTCTCTGGAACCAAAACCTGGACAGGTGATATCATCTCTCTCTCTGTCGCCCTCTGGTGGTGGAACACCCTCCTTGCACCTTTTAAGAAAAAACTAAAGGTTCTGCTCTTTCATGAACACCTACCACCTTCAGGTGATTTAGGATGGCTTTGATGCTGATTAAAAGGCTCTGTCCATGTTGTGCTTGTGCTTTGTTTCCTCCTCACTAGATCCTCGCTTGTGTTGTTCTGACTCTCTGATGTTTGTCACTTTGTATAAAAGCGTCTGCTAACTAAGTGAATTGAAGTTTTCAGACCGTAACCGCGGCAGAAAAATGTTTGTGTGTCACCCAGAAGGGCTTCCTGAGCTCTTCGGCAGTCCACCAAAACACTTCGACAAAAATCAGTAACAGAGCGTTTGAAAGAGGACAGATTGTTGTAGCAGCACTTTTACTCATCTTGGCACTGGAGAAGAAAACCGCCCTCTGAGGACGTCCGCTTGCAGACGTTTCTTTATTGTAAAACGGTTGCAGAGATTTTTTGAAACAATCAATGCATTTCAGCTCCCCTGTGCCTTGGATGTTTTTTTCATTGTTTTGTGTTAAGGTTTCCTTTTCTTTAGCGCCAAGATCAGAGAGCTGCAAAGACAGACCCCCCCCCCCCCCCTCCCCCTGTGTTTGGTTGTGTCTCCATAGCTGTTGGCCTTTCATAACGCTGTAGATATTATATTGTACTCTTCAATAGTCGTTCATATTAGCTGAGCTGTGGGACATTTTAAAGATTTTAAGTCAAGACCACCACTGATAGGCTACTTTTCCACGTCATTACTGTGATTAGACGGAAATCACCCTTTTATAAAAAAAATTATTAACTTCAATTCATTCATCATTTCATTTTTATTCCTTGGTTATGGACTCAACCTTCCCGGTGTTAAGACATGCCTGCTGCACAAACCATGATGATTTTTCACTGATATTTATGGTCGTGGTCTCGCCCTGCCTTGGTCTTGACTTGGTCTTGGACTTGATCCCTAAACGTCTTGGTCCTGGAGCACTCTGGTCTTGGTCTTGGTCTCAATCCCTAAACGTCTTGGTCCTGGAGCACTCTGGTCTTGGTCTCAATCCCTAAACGTCTTGGTCCTGGAGCACTCTGGTCTTGGTCTTGGTCTCAATCCCTAAACGTCTTGGTCCTGGAGCACTCTGGTCTTGGTCTCAATCCCTAAACGTCTTGGTCCTGGAGCACTCTGGTCTTGGTCTTGGTCTCGATCCCTAAACGTCTTGGTCCTGGAGCACTCTGGTCTTGGTCTCAATCCCTAAACGTCTTGGTCCTGGAGCACTCTGGTCTTGGTCTTGGTCTCAATCCCTAAACGTCTTGGTCCTGGAGCACTCTGGTCTTGGTCTCAATCCCTAAACATCTTGGTCCTGGAGCACTCTGGTCTTGGTCTTGGTCTCGATCCCTAAACGTCTTGGTCCTGGAGCACTCTGGTCTTGGTCTTGGTCTCGATCCCTAAACATCTTGGTCCTGGAGCACTCTGGTCTTGGTCTTGGTCTCGATCCCTAAACGTCTTGGTCCTGGAGCACTCTGGTCTTGGTCTTGGTCTCGATCCCTAAACATCTTGGTCCTGGAGCACTCTGGTCTTGGTCTCAATCCCTAAACATCTTGGTCCTGGAGCACTCTGGTCTTGGTCTTGGTCTCGATCCCTAAACATCTTGGTCCTGGAGCACTCTGGTCTTGGTCTTGGTCTCGATCCCTAAACGTCTTGGTCCTGGAGCACTCTGGTCTTGGTCTTGGTCTCGGTCTCGATCCCTAAACGTCTTGGTCCTGGAGCACTGTGGTCTTGGTCTTGGCTTGGCCTCGGTTAGTGTTACTCTCTTGCAAAGCGAGGCAATCTGCTTCATATTCAGTCCTGAACTCACAGAGATGGGAGTGGATTTTATCCATTTCACTAAATGTTACCAACTTCTTTTTGAATCAAGTCACAGCCAGTGCACCAGTAATATCTTGTCTTTGGACTTCACATTAAAATCATAATTTTTCAGAACCATCCCTGAGGGATTGCAGCATGAAGTCCACATTTTAAAAACTCAAAATGTAATCAGTGGACACTCCATCAGCGGCACAATGGGACACTTGAACCAATCTTCTTATTTTTTTTAGCCAAATATTTCATTTTATGTTTCATTGTTGTTTGACTCTTGGTGTCAAACATTTTCTGGACTGATAAAACTTTCCATTTCTTGTCCGTTGGCGGATGATTCCAGTGAGTTAGCCCAGTATTTTTTTTGGGACGGGGAGCTGCCGGGGCTAGAGAAGAGCTAAGCAATTTGTTTTGTGGCAAAAGGTCAAGAGAAATGAGAGAGCGCCATCACATGCTGGAAACGAGTTCAGCTGGAATCATAAAAAAAAAACCTGGTAATGTGTCTGTTTTTTTTTTTTTACAAATCGAACATCCCTCTGGTTTTATTTTGTCTTTCTGGTGTGTTTCTCCTTTAAGACTCTGCAGAGTGGTGGCAAAGCAGACAAAAAACATTGAGAACGGATTGAGGAATTACACGGAACAAAGGTCCTGAGCTTTACTTGAACTCTTGGTTTGCACTTTTTGTTCTCTGAGCGAAGCGTCTTCCCCTCCTGAATATCAATTCCTGGAGGATTTGGCCGAGGGAAGGAATTCTGTTTCCAGCCCCAAAAAAAGGTGGTCATAACGTTGCTCTCTGGCTTCCATCAGCCTCATCAAAACGGAGGTAACTTGGCAGAAGTTTCCAGCTGATGCACTTCACATGCTCGACGACTCATATTTATGTGACTTGGACATTAAAACGTGTTTGACTGCTGACAAAGACTAAGCCCGATGTGTTTCTAAGGGAATAATTGACCACCTAATGGCACTGTCAAAACTCATTACGTCAAGCTTCTTTTCTGGTTTTTTTTTTCCCCCAGTGGCACTTAAAATGTTTGACTCCTCGTCCCTTGACTGCAGATGTTTAAAATGCAGGTTGATTGAGCGAGCCCCCTCGGGTCAATTGAAACAGGTGCTCATGAATAAAGAGGATGTTAAATATGCGACAAGTTATTAATTACAAGCCGGGTAGTTTTACAGGATGCTGCTGTATTTTGCTTTTGCCAGTCGGGCATTACTGTCAATACATGTGTTCTTCTTCCCCTGAAGGTGACCTGTTGGACCTGCTGATAGGCCAAATAGAGATGATGTCACAGCGTCTAAATGAGGCATCATTTATGACTCTACTTCGTATTATGTGTGTTTATTTGTATACTATCCGACCAATCCATGGTGTACTCAAACCTCTCGCCCAATGGCAGCTGGCATATGTTCCAGTCACCCTGAACAGGAAAACCGGTCCAGACAGGGGTGTATCCAAAGCAGGGGCCAGGGGTGGGAAAGCCCCCCCCACCCCCCCCCCCCCCCCTCCCTTCCTCGAAAAATCTGATTGGCCAGCCCAGGTTTCACCCCAAAAATCCTAAACCCTTATTGGCTTTTTGCCCTGTCGGAGGCGGTACTCATGTTGAAAACCAAGGCAGAAGGCTGCTTGTAGTTTTATTAACACATGCGTTACCCAGAACATTGGTGTGAGAGCAGGAGGCAGCCAGGTGAGCACCTCAGGTTCACTGTGCTCTGAGGGAGGCAGAGAGAGGAAAATATTGGGTGGTGGGGGTTTATAATGACTGAGGCCAGCCGTTGACCAGCCTGGAGGGGGTTTCGGTCCTTGGGTCATGTGTCATTAGCAGTCGGATTTGGTGGCTGACTCCCAAAACAGCCGAGCTGCAGGGACGGCGATGCTGTTTTCATGGCTGAGTGGGAAGCGCTCCCGGCCAGCGCCTGTCCTCACATCGCCTCTTTCTGACGGAATAAGCTCCTTCCAGGCAGGCAGAAGATTCCTCCTGCTCGCTCCACTGCACAGCCAGGCGAGCGTGAAGACATACTTACCTCATTTTGACAAAGTTTAGTAAGTGAGGATACCAACAAGAAAAAAAAAAAGCAACATTATATTTGTAAATGTGATTCTGAGTACAGGAATCTTATTAATTTGAGCTCATTGAACTGTCTTTCACAATACAGACTCGAGGAACATCTAATGTAGGTTGTCCATCTTTTGCAGACATTGCGACAAAATCCTCTTTAAATTTAGATCATGATGGGCGTGACAGATCTGGAGTGAAAGCTAAATTACCGCCGCAGAAACCTGAACGCAGAAGTGCTGACGGCGCTGAAAGCCGAACGCGGGAAAGTAGAGAGCTGTCGAGCTGTAAAATTACACGGCAAGCCGGGTGAAAGGATGATTACGGACAATTATGCGGCGGAAAATGCCCTCTAAAGGGAGAGATCCTCCGCTTTTTTTTTTTTTTTCTTTCATAAGCTTTGCTGGAACGGATGCGACAAAAAGCAAAACATTATATAGATATATATAATTACCCGTAAATTGTTTGTGGGATGAAAACTATGAATTCTCTAACATTTAGAGCTTATTCGCTCCTGCACAATGGAATAAGGCAGAGTACATATACTTTACGCCATCGGGGGTTTTAGCTAAGTACAGTTACTCAAGGACTGAATTGTCCTTTAGCAGCCGATGGCGCCATTTGTCACTTCTCTACAAAGTTAGAGGGCAAAGGTCGTGGTTGTGTCTGATGTCACACACTCATTCCTACTCCCTGCTCCCTCTTTCTATTCCCTACTTCCTACTCCATTCTCCCTACTACTTTTTGTCATTTTGATCTTTTATTTTGAAAAATCTGGGACAGGTGAAAAGTAACTTTCAATGGATCCTTCTTCCTCATGTCCCTGGCTGTAGTCCTGAGAATTTTCATCAGATTTAACACTATAGTTTTGTAGGTAATGATAGGTAAAGTCTGTTGAAATGGCATTGAGACGCTATGGTATTCATCGTGTCGTATTTGATATTTTAGTCATCATTTTGATCTTTTATTTTGAAAAATCTGGGAACGCTGACAAGAAACTTCCAATGGATCCTTGTTCCTCATGTCATTGACTGTAGTCCTGAGAATTTTAATTAGATTTTACTCTATAGTTTATGAAATAATCGCAGGTAAAATCTGCTAAAAAAATTAAAAAATGGCATTGAGACGCTGTGATATTCATCATGTTGTATTTGATATTTTAGTCATAATTTTGATCTTTTATTTTGAAAAATCTGGGACAGGTGACAAGAAACTTTCAATGGATCCTTGTTCCTCATGTACCTGGCTGTAGCTTCATCAGATTTTACTGTATAGTTTTTGAGATAATAATCGGTAAAGTATGCTCAAATGGCATTGAGACGCTATGATATTCATCTTGTACCTGGCTGTAGTCCTTTTCAGTCATATGCCATGGCTCCACTTCTGAAAACCCAAGTCTCTACAACATATCACCTGAACTGTGACAGATATTGTTTATATTCTCCATGAATCAGTGTTCCCCCTTTTTACACTTTTCAGTGACTCACTTTGTAGACGTGTGCGCCGACTGCTACTTCAGAAGCCTCACAAACTGGAGATTTATCACTTTGAAACAAAAAACCATGATCACTGCTGTCTCTCTGCTCCCCGACTGCACCTTTCAAGTCTTCAAAACGGATCATGTGTCTCAAGCCCTCCCTGCACGCCAGTCCTCCTTCCCAGACAGGAAGTCATTACAGGGGCTCTCACCCCATCACAGATGGCCATTTAACACATCGCTGGCAACTGCAAATGAAGCAGGAGTAGCATCCGCTCGGCTAGACCCGGCCCGACTTTGCACAAATGTTTGTCTCTCACTCACCTGCTGTGCGGGGATGGGAGGTAACCTTGGCTCACTTTCATTTTGTGTGGAAACTTCATTTCCATTTATTTGTCACGGCGAGCTGATACTTTAGATTCAGTTGGAGGATTTTGAAGTTACGCAGTTGCAATAAGTCCTACAACTATTTTTTTCAACACAAACACCTTCTTCAATATTGTTTTTTTTTAGAAGAAAGCTTTGTCTATTTTGTATTTCTCTTTGAGCAGCTCAAAAAAAGTAATTCTGCCTCCAATCTTCTTTTTTGCTTCCCTGTATTTTTAACCATATTCGCTCTTTTTCGATTTGTCTTCAGCCTTGTGACATTGTGACTAACTGTGAGGAAGGTGAAGGACTTGTTTTCATGCATTGGTTGAAGTTTTTGTGCGTGAGAAAAAGGGACCAAGCACCTTGTGTGTGTGTGTGTGTGTGTGTGTGTGTGAGAGGGGGTTGATAGAGCAGCGCTGGCAAGGCCGGGTGTCTAAATCACGGCTTGGAATGGACCCTCGGCGTGGCGATTGGCTGTCACAGCCACAGATGGAGCACGGCGCCCGCAGGAAAAGGATAAACTGTCTGATAAGCGCACGGTGAGGTACAGGGCTTCTGCTGGCAGACAGGCTCCTGGGGGAGGAGGGGGTTCGGGGCGGGAGGGTGGGGGGGGACGCAGCACAAGAAGATGGGAATAGAAAAGGAAAACGAGTCAAGAGGGAACAGACAACAGATGAATCTCCATCTGTGTTCAGAGGCGAGCAGGGATAGTAGCGGGGAAAACAAGCCAAACAACCACCGAGGTGCAGCTTTGGTCTCATACCTCTTCTGAGGTTTTTTTTTTTTTTTTACCTCACTGAAGGAACACTTAAGTGCATTTTGATATGTCCCATCTCCACAGAGGAACACACAGCACACTCCTCTGTAATAATGACCCCGGGATGAGTGACATCAATCAGCTGCTTGGTAAAAAGAGAAACCCATGCAGCAGCAGCAGCAGCAGCAGCAGCAGCAGCAGCAGCAGCAGCAGCAGCAGCAGTAGTAGTAGTAGAAGTAGTAGTCGTCGTAGCAACAACTGTGTTAATCACTTTTTTTTTTTTTAAGTGACAGACTGAAATGTCCTGTAACACTGATAATTGTGTCTTTCATGATGTGCCACCTTTACCAGCACTGCTCATTCACTCATGGATGCACATCATTCATTGGCTAACCTTTTGGCCACGTTAGGAGATTAAACCTGCACGAGCCGTCGGGCCAAGTAGACAAACGGGGACTGAGCCGGAGTCTGGCATGTCAGGCCTCTCTGCAATTATTATTTCTTTTTAATTGTACCTCTTGAGTTTCATTTATTCCAATAGAAGTTTTCTTTCTGGCTGTCACCAGCAGAGTGTGCTATATGGATAGCGGTAAAGACAGCAGTGATGCATGTACATGTGCAGTTACTTAATAGTGTCTATATTTACTGTAACATTTATTGGGGTCACTTTTTATCGGATTCAACCCCCACTTGTTAAAATCACTGAACCATAAATTGCATTAAGTTGATTTAAGTGCAAAAAGAGATCAGACTGAAGGCTATTTTTTCCTACCTATAACATGCAACTGCAGAAGGCAGCTTCTTTATATTCCAAGCATGTAACCCGTGGTAACCTAGGGGTTCTGTACGTTTAGACTTTGCAATATGGCAGAAGAAGTATCATCAAACAGAGATGTTACAGGGCGGGCGACATTTCCTGCAAGACTGGAGCATCACAGGCAGGAGCTAATATTCTCAGCCAACATCTGAGACTTCATTCTATTAACATGGAGGCCATCCTATTTTAGCAGGGTTGGCCTATCCCTGGGGAAAAAAAACCCCTCAAATTCAGACTGAGCACACTCTTTACCAGCTTGTCTGTGGCAGGTGGGGAGAGGGGAAAACATGATCTTCTGTACATTTAACCAAACCTGATACTGTTTGGTTTCATTCTACATCTATTTCAACAATATCAGGTATTTATTATGGCTTATTTCAGTAATACTGCAGGGAATTGGATCAACAGAACAAGTAGATACAACTGCGATTATGCAGCGATTGAACGCTACATGAAGCTCTGCCGTAATCATTCTTTGAGGAATTCATATTGATTCCGCTGCGGAGTAATAATGGCGTCCCAGTCTGGGAATTCACTTGGCATTTCGGCATTGCGGAAGCACGAGACAGCACGGCAGGAGCTTCACATACACACACACACAGTCAGGCATGCACACACACACACAGCACTGTTCTCCTCGGTAGTCAAGCCTCTGTGACGTTCAAATGGAAGGCAAAGCGTCACTGGGGCGTAAATATAATCGCAGTCTGAATAGTGAGGAGGCGGGCATAATGACCTGTACTGCTACCCGTCAGTAGGGGGAGCTCAGAGCTGCCACGGTTTTGGCTTCACCTTTTCTGGAGCTGTCATGCCGTCCATTTCTTTACACAGACTGTGGCGTAGCTGGTTAGCCAATTAGATCCCCAGCAAGCGACAAACTGTCTGTGTTCAAACTATGCATAATGGCCCCTTTAAGTACCAATATACACATAATGCGGTTTGTCGAGGCACATATTTGCTGAATTTGTGTTCACAGTCGTTTTGTTGCATCGGTGTCATTTGAAGAGTTTAGTCAAGCCAATCAGAATTTAGGTTGAAGCGGTGTCAACAAAACTGAATTAGCCCTCAACGCCCTTTTGGCTCCAACAACATGTTTAAACATGAATTCCCACTGTCGAGTCTTCATTCTTCTCTCTCAATAGCAGCTAAATGAAGCTTACCCCAAGTTCAATCACACAGATTGCCTCATTCACAAATCTCTGCCCTCTACTCTCTCATTCAGTTCTTTTTTTTTTTTTTCCACTAATCACTTCAGTCTACTGCAAGCTACATTTTCCCACGAACCACAGCGTGCTAGAGATTAGAGTTGAAAGTCTTTTTATCGAAACTGTAGGATGAGTTCTTATGTTATATATTTGAAGTGTAATGAGGTTTCTGAGCAAGTGTTATACAAATGCATCCAAATACTGTCGATGGCGATACTTGCTAACGCTGGTAACAGTGGTGTTATAGAGTCTGTTGGGGCCCTGGGCAAAAATATACATGGGGCACCAGGGTTGTTCCTGGCTCAGAATGGGCCTTTGGGGGGGGTGACTATATGAGCTGTAGTATGTGCGTTGTGTGTGCGTTTGCAGCCATGTATGTTGGTGTGTCTCGTCTTGGCGTGCCCCCGCGATGATCCGTCTGAAGTCTGCAGAGGAGCAGGGACAAGTAGCCGCAGTTGCATTATACGGGGTTTAGTATAGTTTTAACATGACTGTTGGTATAAATATTAACCGCCATGAAGAGCATTGCTCTTTGAAATTAACTCGCCAAACGGAGAATCACCCCGCATTTAGCGCTTGTGGGTGTCAGCAGAGCGTCATGAACCAGTCAAAACAAACGAACAGTCAATCAGCTGGCTATCCAGCGCGAGCCACATGCGTAAATGTATGAGAGGGGAGGTGACTGCTAGAAGTCAGAGACGTCGTATTTAAGTTCATGTTCTTCTTGTTCAACAGTCGTTTGATGTATTGATATTTTTAACATACATTCAGAGAGGATCTGATTTGCAGTTTGAATCATTGTTTTTTTTCCCTTTGGCGCTGGGTAAAACCTCTTTGGTGGGGCGCCAAAGAATTCTCTATGCAGGAAAAACCCTGGGCACGTTACACTTAAGGCCAGGGCCACCCCAGTTGGAAACGCCTGGACACGCCCCTGGAAACAAGGCTGAAGGAACTCATTTTAACAAAGCAGTAGAAAGCAAACTTCATATTCTCACAGACAGAAACAAAGCTTTAAGAACGACTAAAAGCATATGAGCATTATATGGTGTCCCAGAAATCGATAACTTTTCTCAAGCTCTTGTTTTGAAGGCGTCGTTTCCCATCATTCCCAAATCCTTATCCATACCTGATTCCTTTCAGCATAAATACCAAATTATAAAGATTTCTAGCTGTGTGCTTGGGGCTTGCTGTTTTTTATTTCCACTAAAATACAGCAAGGCATCCAATCCCATCTTTTTGTTGTTGCAGGATAAAGGGTTTCTCTTGCCTTTTTTCTTCTTAATGCCAGCTGTACACGTTGATAGCAGAGAGTTAGATGTTTGTGCGCAGCGGCCTGGACACTTCCTCCAGCCTCCCTTTTGGCCACATTGTACGTCAGAAGATAGGACGTTGCAATATTCTCAGAGCTAGAAATGAATCCACAGAGATTTCTTTGTGGCTTGTCCAGATAATCCTTTCGGTCAAAGCAGAAGAAAACCCTTCTGCTTTCGTTTGAGGCATCGGGGAAGGAGGGGGTGGGGGGGGGGGAGAGTTTTCATTTCAATTGCAGGTCTGTACTTGTGGTGTCTGTTTAGATCCAGTTTTGAGATAAAGAGGGAATGGCTGAGCGTCTCAACTTGAAAGCTCTTCAGGTAAATTGGACAAAATCCGTTCAAGGATCAACTTCCTTTTTATGGATGACGGGGGGGTTGATTTGTTCAGAAACATCTAGACAAAAGGAAGGGAAAAAAGAGAAATAAAATGCAAGAAAAGGAGAGGAGAGGACCTTATTTCATGCAGTCCCTTTGCAAATTCACTGTCCAGGGAGGAGTAAATATCCCTCTTCCATTATTTAAGCTCCCTCGGGCTGTCAGATTTAGACTGAAAATATTGTCTGATGTGATCTGAATGTTGAATACATCTAAAAAGCCTTTGCTGTAAGAGAGGTCTTTATGTCTCTCTGTGTGTGTGTGTGTATGTGTTTACGCTCATGGGCATGCATACGGGCGTGTTTGTGTGTGACAAGGCACCAAGTTGCTCCCCCCCCAGGCGCTCGGGGGGGGAGCATCTGCAGCCCTCTCCTTTCCATATGCCCCGCGCCTCGCAGTCGCACTCAATCATTAATTCAGGGTGATTATGAATTATCAAGCCACCATTGCTCTCCTTTTTCTTTTTTTCTTGTCATATCGGCCTGATTTTTTCACCCCTAGATTTTATAATTTGGAGAATTATCTTTGCAGAGCGCTCTCAGGTGCACCGTTTGGCATGGCGATGCTGGGGAGACGGTTGCTACGGCAATTGTTCGATTAATACAACGTGTTTCCCTCAGTGATCCCTCTGTGTCATGGAGGAGCTGTTCCATTCTGAGTTTCATGGATGATGGAAACAAGACCTCCGCCAAAGCAGCACACGGTGGTTTCAATGTGTTGCTCAGGAAACAACACAACAACAACGGGAAAGACGCCTGCCAACACACTTGGGGTCCCTGAATGCAGCATCCTCCAGTTGAAGGGCGGTCTTCTTAATCACTGTGACACCTCCGCTGCTGCTGTGTTGTTTTGGCAAAAAAAAACAATGCAGAAAACAAACAGACATAACAAACCTGATTAGATATGTTCTGCTGGGAGGAGGGATTTACAAGCCTTGTGCTGCTGTTTTTTTCAGTGTGTCTGACGCTGACACAAGGAATGACATTAAAGTGCTCCTAAGCAGTAATGTTTACAAGTAGCATCTACTTTATAATTCATCGACCGCAAAAGCCATAAACTATTGTTATTACACTCGTGCATTATTTAAGGAGCGATCATGTTTTTTTTTTAAAGTGTGCTGCCTTCCTGATGAGATAAACCAATAGAATGGATGCTGATCCACCTTATGTCAGGATATTTCTCTTATCACCTTGAGACTTTGAGTTTAACATTCATTAAACCTAAATATTTTAATTAGTATTATTTACAATTGTATGATTTTGAGTTATTATATATTTTTTATTGTTTTTTTTCTGATCAATTTGTTTTTTTATATTTTTATTTCGTCATCTGACTATGCATAAAAACAGTTTAAATGCCTATTTATTAATTCCAAATGCTGATTAAGACAAAAAAGATGTATTAAAAGTAACTTTTAAAGAAATAGTTCGCCCTTATGCTGATGATGTTGTTCGCTTTTGTAGACTTTTTCCACTATGTAAAAATACTTAAATTGTTTAATAATGCTCTTGAAAATGTGTTTTTGTTGCCTGCAGAGTGACTTCCAGCAGAAATGGAAACAAAAGGAGCTCGACAGGTGCATGAGGAGGTGGCGTGGTGTCGACTTTTTGGTTGGAAAGTTATAAAAGTTTTGGAACAGGTGAGTGTTTTTATCACTCTTGTTTATAACCCACGTAGGCCTATTTTAAACAGGAACAACTCGCTGCTGTAGCGACCACATAGTGGCGTTTATGCCAACGTAAAGCAGTGTGAGTGAAATATGGAGCAATTCGGGTGTTTTGAACCTACGTCAGAAGAACCAGAGTTTGAGAGGGGGGAGACCGCGGGCCCCATGTCCGACTCCCAGCTCCCCTCTTCGGCCTTCCTTCTTGCCTCTCCCCCCTCTCCGCCCTGGAGGATTGGACTTTTTACAATTCAGTTCAGCTACTTTTTCAGGGTCAAGCTTAAATCTCTGGAATATATGCAAATATTTGAAGACTCCCTTTTTAAGAATAACAATGAAGTTCGCCTGTCTGTCTTTAGTGCGTTAAAAACTGACGGTAGTGTTATGAAGATATCTGCACACCTTGCAAAAAGATGCTTTTGATGTTGTGTGGGTTTTAAACTTAAACTTTGTACACTTAACTGTCCACTTTTCCCCCCTGAGTTTGTCTCCTTTTTGAAACTACAGCCTACTGTTGATACCTGCAAGCTGTCTGCACTGCTCCTCTTTTTTTTACTCTGTTTTCTTGCATAAAGAGGTGGAAATATGCAGAATTTATATCATTGATATCTGCAGAAGTCAATATCAAAGTCAGCCATGAGTCGTTGGTTAAAGGTTTGGATTGTCCTTGTTGTGAAAGCGTTTATTTTGACTCAGTTAGGGGTTTGAGAATTTGAATTGGAGCTTGTGCTGCATGTTTCAAAGACCACCCTCCTGCTGCGTCCTGCATCACAGCTGGCCAGATGTGCAGGTTTTTTTTGTTGATGTGCAAAACATCTTCAGCATCGAGTATCCCCGGTATGAGACGTCTGCTTGTTGGATGAGATTCTACCTGGAGGATGTTACACTCGCACTTCTCAAAGTTGTTTTTTAATTAAAGGGGAGAACTGTAAAAGATTCAAGACTTGATGTTTGTGCGTGACAGGTGTTTACAACGAGCACAAACAGTAGACAAGTTGCACATCTTAAAAAAAAAAAAAAAGGAAGAAGGAGGGGAGTCTTTGCCCCCTAACATCTGCTGTCGCTGTGATGGGACGGAGTCAGCTGCCCTGTGCAGACCTCTATTACCAGGGTTTGATGTTGTTGCCACAAGGTTCTGTGAGATGGATGCAAACATGGCTACACTCTGTCTCAATCGATGCTTATATTTCTGTGCTTATATTTTACCGCAGGACTCTGCAGCTCCAGAGTCGAGTAAATCAGACTGACCTTGTTTTGACTCCAGCTGAACTGAAAGGTAAAAACTCACTCTGTATGTTGAGCCATCCTGCTTTGAAAGTCATGATGGTGTAGATTATAGTGTTCTTCTCTAATCACAGGATGATGCTTAAAGCATGGATGCAGAATTCCCTTACATGGCTGTTTCAGCACCACACCTGAGGAAGCTACATGAAATTGGTGAGTCCAAAATTTGCCTCGTGCTCCTGTGAGGCCATGATATGAAGAGAAAAGCTAATCAAATAGATACTGTGTGCGGGATGTTGAGTAGGAGTGTTCATACTCCTATGTGACTCAGACTCTGGACTCAAGAGGGAAGCTCATTCAATTCTTTGCAGCAGCTCAAGAGAGCTCAAGTGTATTTTAAGGTGACGTGTTGAAACAATGGGCCCGACCTTAAAGGATGAGCTGCAGGAGTGTGACTATCCGGACAAACTACAGAGGTCCGGTGTGCTGTAATGAGCTGCAGGGCTTTGACTTGCTGAGCAAGCAGTAGTTGTCTGGTTGCAATGACAAACAACACGCTTCTGGCAGAGATGGCCTCGAATATGTCGTATTCTTTCACCGATTCTTCAAACATGTCAAGTAAAACATCTCATCAGCCTTAACACATCCCTTTAGCTACGTTGTTCCTCTTTAGACCTCTTTTGTTTCAAACTTTCAATTACAACCTGACCGATTTATCGGCCAGCCGATAATTTTGGCCGATATTATCATATCCAGTGACTATCGGTATCGGCTAATTTTATCGCAGATATACGCCGATATTACCAGATTTATTCACCAGTCAAATATCATATCATTTGAGCATCATTGTAATACAGTAGCAGTTCTCTTTCTCCAGCAGAGGGTGCTATATAGATTACAACAAGCATTATCACTCTCCAGAGTGTCAAGCAGTGATGCACGTACATGCAGTGCAGTTACTTTCCAGTTGAGTGACCATCTTGTCTTCTTTTTTTTAAATATCTTTTCCACAAGTGTTTGATAACTGCATTTGAGGGATCAACACAATAAATGTGTAGATCTGAAGCTATCTTTCTATGCAGATTTTATAGATTTAAGAAAGATATCGGCCAATATATCGGTATCGATAGATATTGAAATATCGGCCTCAAAACGAACATATCGGTCGGGCCCTACTTTGAATGATCCTGTGCCCTTTCTACAATAACTATTTGTAGGTTAAAAGCCTGATAATGTGTTCTGTCATTTTCTCAAAGACGTCCAAGGCACTCTCTGCTCCAACTCCACTTCCTCAAAAAAGAAAAGAAATAAAGAACCATATTGAAGTTTAATAAGTCAGTGCCATTGGGGCACATTTTCAATCTCCATCAAAGGAGAAAAATGTAAATTTAAATCGTAAATATAAGGCACACAGTTATCACACAAAAGAATTGTACTGGAGAAGAATGAATAAAGACAGAGCCGGAGGGAGGAACGAAACACCAAGGTCACTCAGGGTTATTCAAAAATCTACTTCATCATCCAATTTAAAACGTGCGCGCACACTTAAAGCCTTCCGCTCTCGCAGCTCGAGTCCTGCATGAAAATGGAGGAGGAAGAAGTTTGCGGCCTGAAAGTCTCCAACGTGGCCTGGCATTTTTGTTTTAAAGAGCCGGAAAAAAAAAAGATTATCAGGAAGTGGACAACTGTGAATCAGGTCTGACTGAAATACAAACATAGTGTATAAAGTACATGTGAGGATGTTGATGTCACTCCTTTTCAGCTATATGTGGGTGTTTAATGTCTAATTTTACAGCAATTTGTCTGTTGTCTTCAAATAAATCATGACTCATATCCTATGAATATGAACTAATTAGTACTTTTAATGCCATACCCTTAAGTCCTTCCACTTGAACAGAATTTTATCGGCTACAAGAAACGTCGATCACCGGTACAGTCTGAAGGGTGATAATGCTTGTTGTAAACCGTATAGCGCCCTCTTACAGCCAGAAAGAGAACTGCTAGTGTAATACAATGATACTCAAATTAAATGCATTTTGACTGGGGAATGACTCTGATAATATCAGCACATATCAGCCAATGCCTTCAGGAAATACTAGGCACAAGGAACAGTTTGAATGGTGTTTTTTTTTATGAAGGAGTTTAGTGTGGAGCTGAAGTGGAAATAAAAATACGAATGAAAAAGTGAAAGGCTTGTCGCCAGCATCCAAAAATTTCTTGGCCAGGTGCGAATCGAACGCTGTTGGAGCAATCTTTGTCAAATTCGCCCGCTTCCTTTCCGGAAATGGAGAAAGCACAACCGATCATTTTTAGCCTCGGATGTGATGAATTGTCATTCATCTCTGAGAGCTGCCCCCCCCCCCGCCCCTGGTTTGTGAATGGGGTCATGTATCTGCTGGGCTTCCTTTATCCCAACTCTGTGGAGGGGTTTCCATTCGCTCTCGCTGACAGCATGCCTGCAGATAGTTTGATTTAGACGAAGGGGGGAAACCATTAGGAGCGGTGTAATGCAGTTTTTGGCAAGCGAGACCCGTGCATTCATTATGCTGCTGTTTCTTTATTTAGGAGCGACTTTATCAGCAAGCGCTCGTCATTTAAGGACAAAAAAACACTTTCAAATAACATTTTATTTGTCGTTTTTTTTATTTTTTTTTTATAAATTAGTTCCCAGCGGGGGAAAAAACAACATTTCAAGGTGCTGTATCAGTCATGAAGAATCAAAGAACATCTCACAGATTGACTTTTTTCCCTTTCTCTTTGGCTCGCACCCCCTTTTTGTAAAATGAATCAGGCAGCCTGTTCAACCCTGAATTATGCATTTACCACCCCCCCCCCCCCCCTTTAGTAGAATTACACTCATAAAGCCCCGCGCTCAGGGGCGGCAAGCTTGGCTGCAAGAAAATCGATTGCTCAAACCGAAAGGGAAGGAAGCAAAAACTCATGCTACAACCATTTCTCTGTGAACATGGCATGATTTAAAAAAGAAGTCAGGATGTGACCTTTTTTTATTTTTATTGTTTATTGTTGTTTATGTGCAAAGAGAGGGTTTTTTTTAGCTGGGGGTCCAAAGTATTTGACACTGCTAATAAACAACATTCCACTGTGGAAGTGCTCACTCTGAGGGTCTCCTCGTGAAAGTGCTGCTCGCTCATAGCAGCCTCTGACGTGAGCTGGTAATCCATCTTCAAAGATGCACCCCCGCCATCCTACTTACCCGTCGTTCGCTGGAATATCATATGCATGAAGAATTTGCCGTCCCTGCACCTTTTGTGCTTCATATGTTGCAGCGCAGGGCTTGACGGATACAGTATGTCACTTGGTGCAGCGCTCAGGGCTAGATGCATGCTTTTGGAAGCTGGTGGGGGGAGGGGGGGGGGGGGGCTTGTCCCTGAGAGTCAGGGGACTAGAGACTGGAAAGTAAAGGCCAAAGACCTGGCAGCTTTGCCCGCGTTAACTACCAACACAAGATCCACGAGAGACAGACGTGTCCCTGGATTCTTGTCCCAGACAAAAACATTTATTATTTATACTCTGCAACTGAATGAAAAAAAAAAAAAAACTTTCACAGCACCGAGGAGAACACCTCCACTTTATGCTGCTGTGAAAATAGCTGCAATTTAACTTTGGCATTTTGACTGCCATTCAAATCTTTATTGTCGTGGTCCGAGAGCTGCTGCTGTGGGGCATTAAAAAAGAAAAGGGAAAAAAAAAAAAAGGAGGCGGAAGTTTTTTTTTGACAAATAGTGTTTGTGTGGCTTGTGAGAGATTGAAAAAAAAAAAAGACGCAGTGAATCATTATGACATTTTAGGATCTCGTTTAAGGACACAAAAGCAATCGTTTCTGCAGTAAAGTTGGAGAAAGGAAACTCATCTCAACCAAAAGACGATCAGCCTCAGAGCGAAAAAATGACTCGCCGTTCTGAGCAGGCGACGGGCGAGGCGGCCTTCGGCACTTAAAGGGTCCTGATGATATTATTTCAACAGGGCTCTCCGCGGCGTGGAGAGTCATCGCAGTGGTTTGAGAGCTAATGGGCCAGATGTAAGAGCCACCTGGCCCGGCGTCAGGCCTCCGTATGCTGCCGTCGACGGAGCCAGTCATGCAGAGCCGGGTGCATCCACTTGTCTGCCGCTCGCCGTTTCTCAGGCACGAGGCTTATTGCACGATCATTTGGCACGGCGACTGCGCTCATCCTAGTGACATTCTTCTGCAACTTTGCGTGTGTGTGTGTGTGTGTGTGTGCTCTGGCATTTAAAAGTACAGCCTCTGGTAATTATAACCTGAAACCAGGCTTTTATTGTTGTGACATTAACAAAGCTTGACCTGTGAGAAATTGAGGTAACAGTGCAAAGTGCTGAAATCAAAATCCATCACTTCGGATAAGCCTCGGGCAACGTGTGAACCAATCCAAATTTCTGTCCATACATACCCGAGACGCACACACACACCGGCTATATGCGGCGCCTGGCAGCCCGCCCGTTTAATTCATTTAACGCCGAAGAAAACAGAGCACCTCTGGCAAACCGGGCGGCGGCAAAACAGAGCGGTGAATCTTGATTGTGGCGGTAAATGAACAGATAGGTCTGGAGGTGTGTCATCTGTCTGCGAGCGGGGATGCATTAGCGCGGATACACCCCGTCACTTCTCCTCCCGTGTCCCCGATAACCTCCCCGAGAAGCGACACCCGGGCGCGCGGAGCAGGTGTTCCTTTTTTCTCCTCCAATATATCTGCGGAAGTTCCACTTCCGTGAGACATCATTCAAACAGAACTTCAGGCGAGCAATAATATTCCAGACGTTGTGAGGCGTCACGGCATGTATGTATACTTGTTAAATTATTCATAGTGAGAGGGCAAGGGGGCGAGGGAGGGGTGGGTGGGGGGATGGTGTGTGGCTGCAGTGTGATTTACACCAGCAATAAGTTTGTGTCAGCGCAGAGGTCGACAATACCCCCGAGCGAAACTTCCAGAGCCGTGAATAGTAGATGATCGCCGCCCACCAGCGTTGACCTCTTCAACCAGCGCAGCTATTCCGAAGCACTCTGACCTGTAACTCAGATCCCACACTTTGCGCAAGTTTATTCACATTTATAGGCAACGGGAACTCATGTCTGGGTCCAAATCGACTGTCTGAGTTGTGAAGTGAAGGACCTTTCCTTCATCTTACAACGCAGAAGTTCAAGAGAAAAAAACTCCTCATGCAAAAATCATTGAAAGAAACTTTGACATTGACTTTGCACCTCTCTTAATACTTGCAGTACAGAACAGCACAGTTCGTTGGATTGAGATAGTGTACTGTGCTCGTTTAAAGACTTTATTTAGAGACAGGACAGTGGAGAGAGAGAGAGTGGGGAATGACATGCAAATAAAGGAACCACAGGTCGGATTTGAACCTGCTCCGCCCGCTTGGAGGTCTACATCTAGTCACTTCGTGGGGCGCACACGTGTGCAGAGGCCGCTGCTTGTCAACAGGCAAGGCAGGCCCCAGACAAGTAAGGGGGGCCCCCCCAGAGTGCTGACACATTTGAAACTAAAGCAGCGACCCAGACAGTAGGACAGCATTTACTCTCATTGCCCTGCTGAAGCCTGTTTGGAAGGCCCCCCCCCCAAAACTGATTTTAAACGGACTTTAGAATCACCACTGGACTAGTTTTGTAGTACTTGAGTTCAGTCTTGGTGTCAAGATCACTTTTTGATGGGAAGCAGTTTTACTCAGTCTTGTTTAAGTCTCGGACTGGTCGTACTCTGGATTTTAAAAAAGAACGAAGACATCTAAAAAATAATTTAATTTATTCTAGTGCTGTCAAAATGTTTAATTAAATTACATTATTCTTCATTTCATATGTCGTGTTATTGTACGGTCTTAAGCTAAGGGTACTTGACTTCCTGTTTGGATACAAACCTGCTTTTATTTTGAAATCAAATAAGGAAATTGTGGTAGACCAAAGGATTCAGCAGTAGCTGAACTTGACTAGCTGTGTGGGAGGTTTTTGTAAAGTGAGACATTTAAAGGCCGCAGAGGTTTCCTCGTTTTCCATCACTGTGACCACAGGGAGGCGCTGTTGTCACGGCGATGGCTTCGCTATGCATCGCTTAGCTGCCTGGAGCGAAAAAAAGAGCATGCAATCAATGTGATAAGAAAATGGAAAAAAAAAAGGATTCATTAAATTGCCGTTAACCCCTTAGAGTCTGTCCTAACAGCACTTAGCAAGCATCTGTGACAAAATCAGGGATTGTTTCCTGTTGGAGTGTCTCGCAGGCGCCCCAGCATGAAGCAGTGCAGCGTTTATTTCCCCCCCCCCCCCGATGCAACGTGATATCTAACACTTGGGTGCTGTTGAGACACGGTGTTAAGCCCTAGTTTATTTGTGTAAGGAAGAGAATGGAGCAAGTAAACCGATGCCACATACCCCAGAGCCGAAGCTCATTTGCAGCCTCTCAAATAAATGTCTGTAAAAGAGAGACAGAAAGCAACAATGCACTTTTCACCTCAAGCCTGTAAAAGCGCCTCAATCAAACGACTCGTACGAGATGTGCAGCGTGAGGCGTAAACAGCCACGTTCGTTGGCTCTCCATCACCGTCTGGGTCTGTGTCCTTCCCCTCACTCTCTAAATCCAGAGCGACAGCATGTCACGGGGAAAAAAACCCAATCGAGCTCACTGTGGGACCACGGCTCTGCGGCCCGTCTCCATCACACCTTTGTTCCATCCTCCTCTCAGAGCCACGACAAGATAGGGAACGAGTTATCACCCCCGTCAGCTTTATGAGTCCCCGTCTGCCCGTGTCGCGGTAATAAAGTCATCGCTCGGCTTCTCCAAAAAAGAGGCAGTGAGTCAGAGGAAGCGATGGGAAATTGGTCAGCAGAGTGTCGTTGCGGTGCGAGAAAGTACATTCTGCACCAGTAGCTTCTTTGGATGCATTGTTGATTTGATTAATAAAACCCTCCGTTCCTCCAGAGTGTTTTCCACCTGAGAGCCAGGCCATAAAAACCCAAAATAGACCGGATCCGTCAAAGCTCAGGGAGAGGAGAAGTCCATATTAAAAGTACTGCCAGATTTGGAGTAGTATTTACCCTCTGATGAAAATTCAAACGACCAAATAACTCTCTCATAGTAACAGTAAATAACGCTTTATTAGCTTCAACCTGTCAATCAGAAACTCAAATCTCCATGTAAATTCTTGCGTCTTCAAAGTTCATGGATGTTATTTTTTTTTTTTGGGGATATTGCAGCTTAAAAATTCCCCCCCGAGGAGGTTTCTTTCATTTCAGCACAGCAGAGCTCTGGAGTATTTTTTTATTTTTTTTTGTCTATGTGAGAGAGAGACGGCGTCAGACAGAATGTGAACCCGGCGGCCTGCTGTGCACTGTGAGGAGTAGTAATTGTGTGAGCAGTAATTGCACTCTCTGCATCTGTTAGGGAGAATAAGGGGGGGGCCATCATTGGGTCAGAAGCCTGCTGCCTCGGGGAGCATTTAGTCTGCCCGCTGCACATGTGAACACTGAGCTCGATGGATGAGTACTGTACAGAGAGCAGTGTTTTGGAAAAACGTCTTCCAGCCAGCGTAGCGTAAAAGAAATCCTTTCACGCTAAAAAGTATTGACTCATTTGTCATGCTGTGATCATATGCATTTTGCAGAATTTGTTATGCGAGTTGCCTGCAGGGTGCTTAAAAAACACCTCAGCCAGGACTTTATTGAGGGTAGTTTGTCAAAAGCGTTGCAATAATTGTTAAACTTGCAGGGGGTGTTGTGTGCCCGGAAATGAGGCGATTTGTATTAACTGTCATGTGAGCTAAAGAAAGGGAAAAAAAAAAAAAAAAAAATGCCCCAAATGGCCGCACTGCTGGAAGTAATGGTACTCACTTAGGAGGTATTCTCTCACGCTGAGTTGAAAACTTAACAGTACTTACAAGGGCATGACCGATATGTGACTTTAGGGGCCGATATGAGGGAGAAATCAAATTCTGACACTGATATATCTTTCTTAGATCTACCTTCGATCTTTTAGAGATTGATTGAAATAGATATAAAATCATATTTATTGAGTTGATCCCTCAAACGCCGTTATCAAACATTTTAAAATTTTAAATGAGCACTATTTTTTACGTCGAAATGACCGATTATAATACCGATAGTCACTTGATATGCTAATATCGGCGAATATTACCGACCGGCTGATTTATCGGTCGAGCTCTAGGGCTGGATATTTTGCAAAACCCCACGATTCATGATGTGATACGTATCATGATATACATTGATTTTGGAAAATGACCACGACACGGATGTTCTTTATTGTTGAGTCTAACAGCAGTGGCATAATGATCTTCAACTTCAAACACTCCAATTCAGGGTCCTCAGAGATCCTAGAGATACGTTAACATATTTGAATCCTACAACTATGGCTTTGGCGTTATTTCAAACTGCACCATAGGTCAACGTCTCTTTCAAAACTGTCGTCACAGCTTTGCAGTCAAATCAATTCTGTCACATCCGCATCGATACATGTATTTGCAGGGAGCACATGACGATACATTTCCATATCCAGATAAAATTAGCTGAAACCGATAGTCACATGATATGCTAATATCAGCCGGCCGAGAAATCGGTCGGCCTTTTGTACTTCTTCGTTTTTGTTTGTTATTTAATGCTTTTGAAATGCATGCAGGAGTTCATTTCTACGAATAATTGTGTTTTTAGTTTTGAACTTTTCATTTGACGCAATGAAAAGCTGAAACAACGAGGCAATAATTCAAGGTTTCCCTAAAAAGTCTCGATGAGCACTGATTAAGTCAGATTTTACAAATGAGGATTTGCAGTTTTTCTTTGTTACAGTATACATTTTTTTAACCTTCCGATTTTTGACTGTTATTCCCCATAATGAAACATTTATTGTTTCTGTCTCTGGAAAAATGGTGATCTGAATTATCCGATGATTGGCAGCTTTTAGAGAAACCAGCAAGAGATGGCTGGACTTTGAAAGTATCTGTCTGGGAGATATGTGCGGCTCATTATTTTCTTTGTTAACCATCTCGAACCACCTTTCTCTGCCGTTCTTGTTGGATAAGTTTTATCTCAGGAAAGACTCTGCTCATGCACAATTAGCGCACAGGGCTGGAGATACTGGAGGGCATGTCGGTGCAGAAATAGAGTACATGCATGTGTTGCAAGACAAATAATTACCAAACCAGTTAATGATAGTCAGCCTCAGCCTGGATAAAATACATTTCTTTTGGTCTATCAAAATACGTAAAGCTTTAAAGCGAATCTTCCCGAAAACATAATCTTCCTACTGATGCAAGACAGTTCAGTCAGTGTTTCTGACAGTTGAAGCCATCTCCCCAAAAATAGGAAGCTCAAGTCTGTCATGCTGTCAAAACATCAATCCTGGAGGAGTGTTGCTGACAGATTAGGCCGCAGCATTTACATAACTGTCACCTTCTGGACTGGGGGAAACGCGACCGATTCCTTACTGCACGAGTCCTCAATTGAATCGAGGCTTCAGTTATGTCATTAGCACAAATCTGTGTTGAAGCAAAAGTAATAGAGCATGCATTGTTTTTGTGTTATTTTTACAGTATTGTTTCATTTTCACTGAATGGTGAATTGATTCCAAACGCCAGAGGCAGTACACGCTCTACAAAGGGAGCTAGATTGGAGGCAATTGGAACAGCATCTAACACAGTGGACCCAGCTGACTGGAGCACTTTGTTCATATCGCTCCTGATGAAGCGAGACCGAGAAGCCACCGAGGGTCATTTGTGTTAGTCTGCTTTTGTAATGGCTTTGATATTTGGAAGTTGTACTTTAAATTGGGCGATGGGTGCAGCGTTTCCCCGGCTGACACAATAAACTCCGTATTGGAATGTGATTCTGTACATACCGGGAGAGATTTACGAGGCCAGAAAGGATTGCATTTAAGAGCAACTGAATTTCAGTGCAATGAACATATTTCTGAGGAAGTGCACAGGAGCGCAGTTTGCATTTGCGTCACATTTTGTCACTCCTTTGACCTCCTTTCTCTCTTTCCAATCCATCTCCACGTCTGACAAGAAAACAAAGGCTGCAGCATGCAGAGCCGCCCCCCCCCCCCCTCTGCAGACACACAAACCTGGATGATTGATGCAAATTCAACCTGCTCAATCTCCTCCCCTCGTCAGCCTAAAAGATTGTACATCAAGACCTGTGCAGCTATCCTTTCAAGAAGCAGCACTCCGGGGCAGCACGGACGAGTGGAGGAGACTATCGAGGTCAAAAAAAAATGGCACATGTTGCTGGAAATATTCCATAAAAGCTTTTTTTTTTTTGACATGACAGAGTAGCGCTGGATTCTTGCCAGTCTGCACTTTTTTTCCCCCAGCAGAGCTCCCACAGCGCACCCCGTGGTGCCTGTCAGGCCTGAGGTCAACCCGCTGTGATTTACTGTTATACACAGATCCAGATCTCTGTTTGTTTATTGACAACAACCACACAGGTCAGTTATATATCTCTGAACACAGTCTCAGTATTCGCTCAGTCTTATTGGACTTGGCAAACTCTGAACATATCCACCGACTACCGAATCATATTTTAAATTAATTTCACTGTCATTTAAACAAAAAAAGAATCACCCCGGATCAAAGTGCTCATAAAGCCAGTAAGCTAAAGTTAGACAGCTCGTCTCTCTGGCTCCAATGACCTGCCCAATAACATCAGAGAAACATGCACCTGCATTTTTTCCATTTCCCGTCAAACATCACCAGCCTTTTTTGTCTTTGAGAGAAGGCTCTCTGTGAGTACAGTTGCTCCCTGTAAAAGCTAGTGAACACTGAAGGGTCATTTTTTAGACTCAGTAGGAGTTGCAGCCTGCCACGCTTTCGCTTTCTCTTTGCTTAATGTACGATGAAGCTGCTGAGAAGAGATATTTCACAAAACAACGCAGGTCGACTCATTGTTCCCGACTTAACCAACAGCCCTAAAATAGAAAAAACAGAAAACGGCATGAGCACGTCATGGTAACGTTCCTCGAGCCTGAACGTGCAACAGATTTGGAGGAAGCCGTGAAGGAAATAGAAGGATGATGGTCTTGAATGGTAACAAAGCCTGGCATGTTGGAAACGAGTGTACTGCGAGCTGGCGTGCCTCCATGCCCCTTCCCTGCACTCCTTCTAGGAGGCGCACAGCACATATGGCCCCCTGGGCGGTATGGATGGTTCGCCGCAATCAAAGTGGGAGGACATGAGCACGAGAAAGTATCCCATCTGTCATAATGTCCTCTCATTCCGAAATGGATTAATCATGGTCGCGTAGAAAAAACAGCGAGCAGAATAAAAGCATCATGATTATCCTGCTGCAGGATTAGGACTTTCACAAGTTTTAGATTTCCTTCTTGAATGAGGCAGGAATCTGTTTGTTGCTGCTTCATTTGGACACTTAGTCATCCCATCCAATTTCCACATATGGGTCTATCTCTGCTCGAAATACTGTTTTTGTATTACTGAAACATAGACATGCATCACTCTAACTAAGAGAGAAACGCTGACAGGCCACAGAGGAAAATCCGTCTAGAATTGTTTCCCCTTTGAGGCTTTTACACATCTTAGCTTATCACATTCAAAATGAATTAAATATGAATTGTGTCCAAAATATATTAGCCTATTTTATTTGTGTTTATCAGATATGCGATCAGGTTGTAGCTTCAGGTCTTTATTTTTTTTTATTTTTTTTAAGGTGACTTTACAGTTTATAAGCACATAGTGACTATCGCTAACGGCTAATTTTGTCACAGATACGTGCCAAAATTTCGAGAATTATTTATCCGTCAAATGTCATTTCATTTGAGTTTCATTGTATTACGCTATCAGTTCTCTTTCACCAGCAGAGGGCGCTATATAGATTACAACAAGCATTATCACTCTCCAGAGAGTCAAGCTGTGATGCACGTACATGCGCAGTTACTTTCCAGTTGAGTGACCATCTTGTCTTCATTATCTATCTTTCCCACAAGTATTTGATAACTGCATTTGACTTATCTAAGTAATACATGTGTGTATATCTATATCTACTGTATCTCTACAGATCTAACATAGATCTATGAAAGATATCGGCTCATATATCATATATGGTACATATATGTACCTTACTTTACTTACTTTAGATCTCCCGGGAATCAGTGAGTTTTGGAAGCTGACTGTGAATTTTGATAGAGGGTACCAAAAGTTAGGACTTGCTTAAAAAAAAAAAAAAAAAAAAGTAAAGCTCTTGTCAAGATTGCATATCAACTCAGGCCTGACTTCATTTCTTTGTAAATCAAACTTCATACTAAGATGTTCTCTGCTGTTAGTATTTCACTTTAGGCCAGCAGCAAATCCAGCAGTGGAGCTGTCCATTGACCTGTGGTGCTGAACAGAATTCAGCACCACAGGTCAATGGACAGCTCCACTGCTGTAAAAGCCTGTTATCGCTCCCAAACGTAAAAGGAAGCTCATAGCAGAACAAAGCCTTGCCATGTTAAATTATATAGATTCACTTTTAAATACAATGTAAACTTGTACAAAAAAAACCCAACAAAACAATTTTGTTTAGCTGACAGGCAAAGCTTATAAGAGAAACTGAAGTGTAAGCACTATAATTTCACTGCCAAATCTCATTTGATGGATGAAAATCTGATTCTGCAGCAGTTTGGAAGAATTTAGAAATCTTGTAGTGTGAAACGAGGTGTGGATGACATTCACTTTTACCATGAGAAGCTTACCAAACACAAAGTGGGCAAATGATGATGATAATATGCAGCTTTTTAACGTTCTTAACCGTCCACCCGAGCACATACTGGATCCATCGGGAACAATGATATTTCGGTTAAACAAATACAATCTCACTTTCCCTGAGTTTCTCCGCCCACTTCAGGGACAGAGGCCTTGTCCCTACCTCTGATCAAACCCCTATCACTTACATTTGATTGTGTTGCTGCCATTGCCAAGTCGGAAGCAGTGTATTCGTCATTTATGGAGGGCCCCTCTTTGCCCATCGCAACAATCCATTCAAGTGTGCACCTGCCTGTTGCATCTGGCTGATCACAGCCATGAGCTTTCATGTTCTGCTTCTCGAGCCAGAATATCTAATTAGCCAAATAATGCGTTTCACACCACGGTATAATTTGCCATTGTGCCACATTTTCACCTTGAGATGATATTTTCAGAGGCCAAGATGGAGTCAGAATATTGAACAGTAAATTGTTATTAACTGTGATTGAGTCCGACCGATTAATCGGCAGATATTTGCTTATCCAGTGACTGTCGGCTAATGAATGTGTGTCTATCTATCTATCTATCTATTTATCTATCTATCTATCTATCTATCGATTTATCTATCTATCTATTGCTTCATATTTCATAGATCTAAGAAAGATATCGGCCAATATATCAGTATCAGATTTTTCCTCTCCCGATATCGGCCCCAAAAAAATCCATGCCGGTCAGGATCTAGACTGTAACATATACAGAAGGGGGTCTGGGGGACAGAAATAGCACAACGTGTGAGCAATATAACAGGAGGGGAGGGAGGCAAAGACTTCATTCAAGCAAGATTTATTAAACCAGTAAAAAAAAAAAAAAATTCAATCATTGCTGAGAAAGATCTGCATCTGCTGGTTTAGCCTAGTCAACTATCAGTTGAAGCAGAACTGCTTCTCTTTGATTTGCTGATGTAAACATCGAAAACATGGAAATGGTGTCTCCACATCTTCAGAGCAGAGGACGACATGTGCTGCCCACACAACTTTCCGAGTGTTTCACATCACTTCTACAGACAGCGCTGAAGGCAAAGCAAGACATATCAAATGTATTCTAATTTTCAATTTTGACAAAAGCCGAATTTCATATCTCCACCGCGTAGGAGGTCGCCCACACAGCGTTGAGATGTGAGGCCTGTGCTGCAGTGATTCAGCTTCACGTGGATAGCAGCGAGTCTAGGTGAAAGCGAGAGGAGAAAAAGATCCTCGAATGCCCTTCCTCCTTTCATCATTACATTACACTTGGCGTTTTCAGCCAGCCGGACGAGCACGGACATTAGTTTTACATTTGACTAACCAGCTTTAAAGCCTTCAGCATCTCCCTCTCCAAAGATTCACTTTTCAAAGCGGTCCCGCTGCTTCCTGACACTTGAACAAGTCGGTGTTCAGCTTTCATGTGAAAATGGCCAGTCACTGCCGCTAACTGCTTCCGCGGCTTCGGGCGAGCAATTATTTTTCATGGCCGACATAAAAATGTAAGAAAGTGATGAGTAAGAGCTCCCACGGATGAGCAGCCCAATCTGAGTATGTAGTATGTAGAATGTGTGCGATATTCTTAAGCACATACAGATGTAAATCTCACAAAGATCACAGAAGATTTAACGCCATCCTGACATTTTGAGGATAATTTGTGGCCCCGGGGGGCCTTTTATCTTTCTATGAAACAAAGCAGGTTCGGAATTGAGATGCTAAAAACGAACACGTTGTTGGCAGAATCGCTGAGGTTTCCACGGCGATTCGAATTTGTTAGTTTAAATTTGCTTTGTTGTGTCATCGCTATCACGACGGATGAGGGAGAGGGTTTATAATGCTGGGAATGAAAAGACGTGGCAAGATGTGTCGAGAGCTTTTTCTTTGTCTAACTAAATAATGTACTCCTTAAAACAAAGGGGGTCGGGGATTGGCTTGTACCAAATGAGCCAAAAAGATGAGAGAAAGCGTCGGCTGTTGAAAGAGAATCTTTGAAAACGTCTGTTGACTATAAAAGCTCCACAGATGAAGACATTGTATTTCATAAAACACATCTTTTAAGCGTCAGTCGCTGACTTGGGATCAGAGAAACGTTTCTTGCAAATGCTTTGCTCCAAAAAAATCTTTTCACCCTCCCTCAATTATCATTATAGTTTTTGGCTTTGACCAAAGGTTCTGTTTAATTGGCATCATCTTCTTAACCTATTACTCAATCTTTATTTGTATAGCTCCAATTCCTAACAAATGTTATCGCGAGAGACTTTAATCCATCATGAGAACTCGGCGACATGGCAAAGTTTAGCAAAGAGAAAACGTCTCTTTTAAGAGGCAGGATTCTTTTGCAACACCAGACTCATGATCAACAGCCATCTGCCGGAAAATGGTTAAGGGAGATCCAGAGGAACCTGGGAGACAAAATATGGCGTTAGAATACCTTCCTGGTGAGTCATTGAGCTTTTCCTTGAGTTTGTATCCAGTTGGGTCTCCGGATAATGCTTGTGTGTGCCAATGGGCCCTTTGCCTCATGGCGAGGAGGGACTGGTGCTCTGGCTTCCTCCCAGTCGGACAAACTGGTGGATAAAGCATTCCAAAAAAAATGTGAATATAAGCCTTAACTGTTGTGTCCAGCCCTGTTATTGACTAGCGCCCAGTCCAGTGTGTATCCCACATCTTGCCCAATGTCAGACGGGATCAACCCTACTGATGGATGGTTGATCGAATGGCCCTTTAAAGTCTACAATACTGAGCTATGCAAACATACTTGAGTTTATATGGAAAAAAGGTATCCCAAAAAAAAAACCCAACTCATTCACTCTCTTTTCAACATGGGGTGTCTGTCCAACAGCAGCTGGCTCTTCTGATTAGAAGGCCGGTGTTTAAAAACCCCGACGGAGTAAATCATCTGTAAGGGGTTACAGTTTAATGACCGCAGACTGCAGTTGATATACCGCCCGGCATAATTCCAAAAGCATAAAGCCAGAGAAGAGATGATAGAGGGAGAAGAGGGAACGCTGAACGTATTGATCGATCCCAGCTCGACTGTGCAAATATCACACAGATCGAGTCGACTGCACGTTTAACCCCATGTTCTGACATGATTATTGACATTCCCGGGACGACTTTGCACCACTGCTCGTTGTTTTTCTTCAAGAAAGGACCCTCCCACCCACCCACAGCCACACACTCTCCTGCTCTTGAGAGTTTCTTCATCTCCGGACTCTCAAGGTTGCCAAGTTGGCGCAGGAATAATGACAGCTGTTCTAAAGCATCTTTTTTTTTCTTCTTCTTCTTTCCAGCTCGTCCAAGTGGTTGTACAACGTTTGCATGTCCTTGATTATCCCTCTCCACGGTGACGCGCACATCTTGTAATTACCGCACACCCACACGCGGATGCTTCGAGTGATCAGACAAGTCTTTGGACCACATAAGGAAGCCCACGTTCTGCAAGGAGATGGAGGGGAAGATTCCGCAGGCAATGTGTCTTAAAAGGTGGAAAGTAGCTTCTCAGGATAAGAACGAACAAAGGTGCTTTTTTTATGTGTGCAGTGTTGTCAGTTTGACCGCGAGGAAAGCTCCATAGAGGCGATGGAGTTTGTGCTTTCACTTAAATATATGTTCCGGAAGTTTGTAAACTTTTGCTGTCTGGACATTTTTTGTCTACTTCCTTCAAATTATCGTGATCAGTTGTCAACAAGGACACATTGCTTCTCTCGTATCCCCTTTTTTGCTGTTGACAACATCTCATTACCGTCTCATTTTACCACCCCAATGGACGTGGCCAGTGACAGCTTGTTATTAATGACTTCTCAAAGCAACTTTGTGAAACAGTCGGGAATGACATGACAAAGTTCTTTTCCTTTAAAAGGTGTCTGCCCTGACCTTTAGCCCACTATACTTGGTAAATAACAGATGTGCTATTAAACAGCTGTAGGCGTTCCAAATTCCAACCTCATCAAAAAGAACATTTACATTTTCTGCAACACTCCCCCCCCTCCCCCAATGTGAGTTTTACAATCCTCCAGAGCCGTTTGGGGCGAGGGGAGATATGCATGAAAACGATGGGAGGCGAAAATCAAAGAGCGGGAATTAGGAGCGATGAAAGGAGCAACGAGGAAACAAACGAGACCAAAAAAAAAAAAAGGAGGAGAATCGGGGGGAAGACAAGAGGCGAAGATGACAGGATCGAGATTAGAGGACGGCAGCTGGTGACAGCGAGGGGTCTCGTCTCCCAACGCTGGTGTAAAAAAGATGACACCTGGCCGGCACACAGAGCTCAGCGTGAGCAGCCAGATCTGAAACCGCTTCCTTTCCCAAAGTGAAACGTCTCATTACGAGGGAGCGTTAGAAGAGAAAGACACTCTGCGAAATAAGGTTCACCTTTTGTAGGCTGGGTTTTTTTTTTTAAAGGTCTTCTTGAATTAATCAAAGTAATGTGGAATAAGCTTCAGCATAAGAAAATCAGTGTTTGTTGTGAGGGGCGACAAGCTTCATAAGGCGCCAACAGCTCAATCAATATTAGGTTGTTGTGCGTTCGTTTGGAAGTAGACAATCATTTATCCTCGCGTCATGCTAATAGAGCGACACTTGAGTACATTTTTACACAGCGATGAAACTATCCCATTGAAGTGCTTCATTTAGCATGCAATCTTTGGCTATGCCAGCTACCGTGTAAACCGTATTTACACAAAGCCAATATCTTCAGAGACAAAACACTGCATCCTTCTATAATACCACAGAGCGTCTCTCTGTCAGCTGCATGTCAAACACACTGGATGGCAGGAGGCTGTTGCAGCAGTTTTGTTGCTGATTGTGCTGCCGGCGCGGAGCGTGGGAGAGCAACAAGTCGCCCTGCTCTGCACCGCGCTGCCCTCTCGTCTCCTCAGCCGTTCTCCCTTTTTTTCCTTTCAGCTCGTCCTCTGATAAAGTGAATAGAGTCGAGATTAAGTTTGTGAAACTTTTATTTTTGTTCCGGTTTCCTTTTGTAGTCCCAGTAGTATTGTCCACCAGTCAGTCAGACATCCTGGTTGTATTGTGATGTATTTTTTTTGGTTGTTTTACAACATTTTAAGTGCTATTGGTTATGTGAACCAAGGCTGACTCTGAGCTGGTGTCATCTCTCCTCGCCAGACTCAGACTCCTCTATCTCTGCGTCTTACCCTCTAGTTTCCACTGGCTTACAGACGTGAAGCTCATCAATAGATGTGCTCCTCCAGACTCGATAATCAGAAGTGAGTCTGAAGTAACTGTCTTGTATTATTCACAGCAGTCACATGTCAAGACATAACAGACGGATGAATGCTACAAATGACCCATCACAAAGAAAAATGTTGCAAATCTGTCCTAATCCACAGTATGACTGCAATTGAATTGCTGACATTTCCATCCTCTATTTGAATAAACTTGTTTGCCCTGATGTAGCTGCTTTGAACAGAGTCTATCCTACACTAAGTAAAAGACAATGTGACTCACAAAGTGTACACAAACACACACAGTTGACCTTTATGTCAGCTCTAGCTAACGTTCCTCCTCCCTTCCCTAATCCACCTCACCGGCTACAGCGCCGTAATCAGCCCCGAGCAGCCCATTCCTGACGCTTTGTCATCACGGATGCTGCTTACACTTTCGGGCGGGTTTGTCGACAAGCTCAGCGAAGTACGAAATAATTAGCAGCACAAGTGGTGCACCCACCTCTCTGTGTTGTGTGCTCCACATGGACTCACACGGGTAATTAAGTCTGCGGGTGTGCGATAAGACACACAAGCACATCTGCGTAGAATGTACTCAGTACAGATTGCATTAAACAATATGTGTTGTAGTTAACACTAATCTGTTTGATTTGTCTTAACAGGCTGAATAACACGGTGCGATCGAGCTGCTCAAATACAAAACTTCAAGTTCTGAGTAATGTGTAATATCACCACACAATACGATACAAAAAAAGAGATTTGATGCCGTTTCAATTCAGCGTCTCCTGTGGGCAGAGATCAAATCATTCATCAGAACTTCATTTAGAGGGGGGAAAAAAAAAAAAAAGAAGTGAATTCAAGGCCCTGAAGGAAAGCGCACTTTGTGACGCAGGGATGATAACGCTCCTGGGTGAAAGCTCGTCCTGACCGGCTTTGAAGTTTCACCCGCACGATCAAAGCCGGCCTCGTGTTTTTGTCTCGTAATAATTACGGAGTGGATCAGACTCATTGAACATGGAAGCAAAGTCAAAAAGATACCGCTGATTGTCCAAAGCAATCACTCATATCCAGGAATAATTCAACATCCATTGATGACACATGGATAGATAATTCTTATTGATACAATACAGATTATTTATATAATAGAAGGAAGGCTATTTAATTACCAGGTATAGTACTAACTAATTCATTCTCACAATGTTAAACTCTTAGATCAGGCTTTTCCAACCCATGAAATTCAAATAGGGTCACCTGAAATTTGTATTTATTGATCAATAGATAATATGATGTATTGTTAGAATAAATTGAACACAGCATACTGCGGGCCAATGCCAAAATAAGAAACTTGCACAGACATCTGTTTGTCATCCATTGAGCCTGTCTTCCTCTGTCCACAATAATATCCAACAAAAAGTCTAAATCTGGTCTGAAATAATATGCAACAAACTCATTTTTGACCAAAAAGCTGTATGTGTTTTGGATGTCTGGAGTCTGGAGTCTGGATTTCTCTCTTCCTCTTGGGTGTTTTTACGAAGCTACTTTTTTTACATTTTTTTTTATTTATTTATTTTTTTTTTATGCATTTGTCTTTTGAACCCTGATCTCATTTGTGAAACAGAAACGCGGCCAAAAGCTTACGTTGCTTGAGTTAACTCGCATGAACTCCTCCATACTTGTTTTGGACCGTCATGAAAATGGTGCCAGATGTACAGGCTTATTCCTGCCTGCAGTCCCATTGTGGGCTGATGACATTTAAAACCATTAAATGAAAACAAACCACAGACCATAGACGTATAAAAGCACTTAAGCACTTAAGCACATGAGCACATATGCTCCAACATACAAAGGCAAACCAGCTCAGACAGAAGTACATATACACAACATGTTTTTTTAAATCACTCTGGCAGGACGATGCACATGATGACACTCGATGTGTCTGTGTTGTGGGTTAGGGTTAGGTTTCTGTACAATCTGCAATCTTTCCGAGGCTCCACCCTTTTCCTACCTACTCTCCCCATGACACACGTGTTCGTCGTACACACATGCACTCCCTCCACCACTTGTGCACACACGCAGGTCTCACGGCGGATGAATTATACATCACGGCTTCGGTCGGCCGTCGTTTTTTGTGAAGAGTTCAAAGCGGCAGCAAGTAGCGTACCTATACACACCCGCCCACACGTGGAGAGAGAGAGAGAGAGAGAGAGAGAGAGAGGTCTGTACAGTGAATAAGTAGGGTGGAGTGTGTGGGAGGGCAAGATAAAGAGCGCTGAAGGGGGGGGGACTGTAGTGGAGAGTGTGCTGTCTCCTCTGACATGCTGCAGATTTCCCTGACAACCAGCAAACTGACGACTACACATTGTCACTGATAGAGATATTTCCCCTCAAACTATACTTAACCACACAGGAGACAATGGACTGAGATTTCAATTCAAAAACATGAAAGGTTTCGTGATCATGAACACAAAGATATACTCCAGCTCACCGCTTTATCATAAAGGGTGCTAACAGATTTGCGGTTTCCGTAGCGACACATGTGCAAACACAGCAGAAGTCCAGTGTATCCTCTGTCAGTGGGCGTCTCCGTAAATCGCGGCCATTCTGTGTCAATCTACAAGCTCACCAAAGTGTGCCTGCTAACACAACAGTGCACGCCACAGGCAACGCCAGCTCCAGCGAAGAACAATTTTTTTTGTCCGCCTCTTGCGCCGAATGGTGTGTAATTGTGGTGCGTTCTTAATTGATGACTCAATGTGTGGGGGTGTGGCCAAACAGCAGTTTGTTTTGGTTTTCAGGCCGGTGCTCGAGGGGCGACGTCTACTGGATCAGAGACTCATCAACAGTGAAGAAGTTTAATCAGGCTTGACTTGGTATCAATCGGTTAAATGTGCGTTTGCATGGAAGGAGATTAGCAAACAAACAGTCAATGTGACAGCTGTATGTGTGTGTAGACCTAAACCTCGTGCAGCAGGATGACGGTTATTATCCGTAATGTCAGTGTAGCTCTCATTTCAAACTAGAAGTGTGTTATTGTGTTGGGATTTGACGATTTACAAGTTTACGAGTGATTATAGCGTTTCGAAGCCATTCTCCCTCCACATCAGAATCAATTGCAAGCGGATCATTATGTTTGGCTTATTAGTTGCTGCTTAATCGCTGCTGTTCTAACAGCAGATGGCTCAGTGCCAGAGGGAAGCTCCACACAAACTTCATCATAGTTAGTCCTCAAAGTGGGGGGGAAGTGAGAGTTTTGAGGTCAGATATGATATGGGTCAAACTTTGTGAGGCGCGACACAGCAGCGCGACATGCTAGGAAGCTAACGCAGGGCTGATTCATGCCAAGTTGAAACACCAGAGAAGCCGTTTTTTTAATTTCCTCCTGCTGAATTTGAATGACGCCATTGCGATAGCGTGTGACGCAAGGGGTGGCGATGATGGGGGGAAAAAAAACAGCCTCTGATGCAGCTGATTCAGGAAGTGGAAGGCCCGGGTTTCCAGGTGCTGGCCGCAGATAAAGAATCTGCAATCTTGAGATCGGACGAGAGCATGAAACGTGGCTCGAGGGCGCCTTCGAGGGGTGTTTACCGAGTGGCTCTAGTGCGACAGGGTTGTGGAGCTCTCATAGACATCTAATGGCTTTATACTTTGTACTGTTGATGCTAGTTTTTTTTTTTTAGCAGTGCCTGAAAGCTGCGCCGATAAGGGGTCGAGATAAATTCAAAAGAGGATTAAAGAAATTAGCATTAAGACTTTCCCGGGAAGATGTCATATCTATTCTGAATGTAAGCCTTTTCGAAAAAAAAAAAAAAAAAACCCACTCCTGTATTATCTTGAAATGTGTGTTAAATGAAAAACCTTTAGAGCTACGGGAAATATCCGAATAAAAGGGCTCGCTGTGACAGAGTTCCTCCATGCACTTAGTGCCCATCTGAAAGCTGCAGGCAGGAGCCGTTTTAAAATGCAGGCTCCAGGGTGGACAGTTGCCATCTTGCCTCTGGCGTTATCAATGCTGGCATCTGACACTGGCAGCAGTGCTGGAGCTCGAGCCTCCGTCGACTGTGGGGGGGGGGGGAGACAGGGTCACGAGTTTCCACTTCGCCCTTGGACACTTTGAACAAAGACGGATGATATCTTGAGAAGTAAATCTGTCCGTCATGGAGGGTTCCTTTTTAATAGAGGGATGTGTATCTAAATTAGAGCTGTCAGTCAAATAACATGAATCTAATTATTTACAGGCTTCTCTGATGAATTAACCCCGATTAATTTCATATGTCAAAGACGTGGAAAAGCATTGCATCACCGTAAGACGAACTGCAAATTAACCTACTCTCTAGTTTTGCTGATTCTGTAACTTCCTGGTCCGGGTTGTTCTATTCTGTCCAGCCGTGGAAAATAGACTCGCAGCGTGCACAGCAGGGGAGGAGCAACTTACATGTATGTGTGTAACTCTGAAAATCTCTAAATACATATATTACCAAAAGCTGACATCCTAACTGCCGCAGTGCACATGAACGCCTTAATCGCGCCTCGAAGCCAAAACATTCCGCGTGCGAGAGATGATGAGGGAGCGTTAAGATGCTGCGAACGAGTCTGTGACAAGTTCTGCCTGCAGAATGGGAACAAAACCAAAAAAAGAAAACATGCAGGGGTGATTGTTGTCTTTAATGTGCTGTGAAGTGAAGAACTCCGGTTTGCATCTTCGAGGCTTGACCACCAGCTATAACGGATGATAATGGTCGACTTTACATCATCCACTTTTCAGTGAAGCACACTCAGGATAGATCTGCAGAGCACCTCCACTTATCTAAATTGCTATAATTTACATGAATTCTTTGGGGTTTTTTTTTTGTTTTTTTGCCATAAAGCATTAAGAAATAGACAAGCCCTTTTCACTAGACACAGAATATTGGACAAATCAAACTCTTTCTGTGGAGCGGTGCACACGTCCAGAATGACACCCACCCCGGTTGACCTTTTTAATGTCAGCTTTTAAGGGAAATTAATGGAAATGTCAACGCTGAGTTTGACCTCACAGCCAACACTAAACTACCAAACAAAACCACGCCTGCAGTCATCTTGGTAATTGCACCAGAAGTAAGCGCTTTTTTGGATCCACTAGATGTCGCCCTTGAGCACCAGCATTGAAACCAAAACGAACCGCTGTTTGGCCACGCCTCCGCTCTCCTCCAGCGACACACCACCAACCCCTCTCCACTGCAGTTTGAGAAGTTATCAAATGGAATGCACCTTTAATTAAGCATCGTGAAGCGCAAGCGGCAAACAAAGTTGTCCTTGAGCTCGAGCTGCAATAGCCTTTGGCCTGCATTGTTGTGTTAGCAGGCGAAGTTAGCTCGTAGCTTCACATTGGGCATGTTGCCCCTCCTCATCGTTTTGGTACCAGCTGATTGTGGGGTTGTGTGCATTGCTACAACGCCACAAAAAAAAGATATCCGCATGTCAGCCTGAATAACCACACAAGCGACAATGTTTTTTGATGTTGAGAGCACATTTTTTTGTAGTGTGCAAACTGTCTGTCAGCGCCGGCGTCAACGTGAATAAATATTTCCAATAACAGCCTCCGATAGCGCCACCTGTCAGATACATGGAAGTGCTTTTTGATAAAGCATGTAGAAGGCATATTTCATCCCAGGTGTTATGAGTCACTTTCTCCTCCTTCACGCTCTCTCTCCTCTTTCATCCACACTGATTTATGTGATTTCCCACCCACTCACTGTTTTTTTCTCTCTCCCCTTTTTCCTTTCAGCTTGCGCTTTCATGCAGAATTTACCTATTTTCCACCTCACTCGCTCTCCTGTTAGACTATCAGCGGGAGCGCTCACTTTACACTGAATCATTGGTCAGATATTTTCCTCAACCTGACCTGTTGGACTCGCACACGTTGATCTCTGGATTTCTACTCGAAACAGGCGACTGTACTTTTTTTTAACAAGCAGGAGCCTCTGCGTGTATGCGTGATCATTCTACTGATTAGAATACGAGGGAGTCAGCTCACGAGCCTTCCACCTGTAACTGGAGTCAAATGTAGGTGGTACTTCTTAAGACGACCTCTAAAATGTTCCATAGCTCCAGCCAAGCCTCCGTCCTTTGGTGTAAGAAACAATGCAGCTTGTTACTGCAAGTTCACAGCAGGGTCCCTCCTGTTATTCCGCCACGCACTCGTCTCCGGTTTAATCTCACAAAGGTTTCCATGTAAGCTCTTATCTCGTATCACAGGGGGCAGCTGTTGATCATGGGCGAATGTCTTTAAGTTGGGCCGTGAGGATGGCATGCACCGAGCATGTTTGCCAGAGGAAATCCTCACGCTTTGAAGTCGCTATCAAAGAGTTTCACCTGTTGTGCATTTCTCCCACACTCCCAAGATGTGGAATCCAAGGTTGTGAAATTCTGTCAAGAAATTGGTTCAGCGACAGCAGAGTCTGAGTTTAAAAGAATAACAAGCCTTTTTTCTGCAATTTGTTCTCATTCTCGTCTGCCCGTTTTGAAACAGTTTGAATTTGTCTAAGATCTGGTGGGTAGGGCGCGACTGATATGAGATTTTTAGGGCCGATAGCGGAATTTCAAAACCGATATATGAGCCGATATCTTTCTGAGATCTATCTTTGATCTTTAGAGATAAATAAATATAAATGTACCTCAAATGCAATTATCAAACTCTTGTGAAAAAGATTGAGGATTTTGTGAACAGTACAGCAAAAGCCTTTATTGGCAAGAATAACACCAGTGCACTGAAACACTCACTTTACTTAGAATTATGTTAGGAAGTTATGTTGTTGATCAAAATTGGGAAACGCCGATGGACGCGTGATATGCTAATATCGGCCTATATTATCGGCTGGACGATAAATCGGTCAGACTTCAACATTCTTTTCTACTTTGCCTTTTAACAGTGATCTATATGAGGCATTACTTGTTGGAATGTTAATTTTCATGTATCCCTGTGTGTTTACATTTTGTGTAATACTTTATATGTAATGCCTGACACAAATGTCACCCTGCAGGAATGACCAATGGAATCGAGTTCCCCCGCTAAAATGGGTCTCATAAAGTTTCTGATACGAAATCACTTGAGAGCCGCCGCCCCCCCCCCCCCCCCCCCGTGAACTCCCGGAGCAAGTATTGCTTTGTAAGGAAACATTTGCCATCCCACAAATCCAGGGGCCGTTTATGTGTACCTGTGCTGAGTTGGGAATAGTGTCAGCAAAATGACAATAAAGAAAACAAAAGCTTCACAGAGCTCTGTCGGAGATTCTGCTGAAAGCGGGGATCCACGGGCCCACTTTGACCTCGCACCAAAACCGCTCTCCTCCGAAGGGAACCGAGAAATGCGGAATAATTTGTATTTGATCAATTCTCATCGAACTTAATAACGTTTGAGATGATGTTATGAGAAAGATAGCTCATTACAGGTCGTATTAATAGCTTAAAAGTGTGCGGCTTGCAGAAATTACACGAGGCTATTTTCTACTCATCACATTACTGGACTGTCAACACAAGAGACTTATTCAGTTCTTTTTAGTCAGTGGCCCTCTGCCCGTGTTACATTCAGGCCTGCAGCTTGTGCCAAAGAATTTGGACTTTTTTTTTTTTTTTTTTACCCCCTTTCTTCTAGATTGTATCCACTTTTTGTCAAAGGGAAGATGTTAAATAAGGAAAAATGTATGATTCACAAGTAGCTGCGGCGCTCTTTCATCCAAAAAACTCACAAGTCTCACCACATGCTGTTTTGATTCCTCCCGTGTTTGTGCAAAAAAGAAAAAAAAATGTAGGCTGTAATAGAACACCAGACAGAAAGAGGTCACTCTGTCACGCTGCTGCACATTTTGAGCGCACAGAAGCACGTCAGGATAAAGACGTTTCTCAGCATGTACAGTATATTAAAGCCGTCTGCAGATCGCTGTATGAAATGCACCGAAGCTCATGTTCATGGAGGGTTGAGTTGGTCTCCCTGGTAACAAAGTGTTAACCCTGACTGTCACCTATTTGACATGTTGCATGTCAGTCAACCAGCACTTACTTAGACTTCATTAGAATGTTATTCTAGATTTAAAAACAGCTCTGGGCATTTAATTTCAGAAACAGAAAATTACTTTTGATGGATTGCAGCTGAGACAACTAAAAGCTTTTGAAAGGTTGACCTGACATCCTGGTACAGCAGCTTCTTAATACATTTGCCTGAATCACATGAAAAGAGTTGATAGTATCTGCACTGCTCCATGTTTTCTTTTGGCCAATTAAACTCAAGGTTTGTGTGCTGATTGAAAATTTGTGTTTATTGTAGCTGTTAAGAAGCATTTTATCGGACACAACTAAACAAGTGGTCAGACACAGCTCATTTGCATATTTAAAGCTACAGACACAGAAACAGCCTGTTCTGAGCAGGGCTGAAATAAAGGGGTTTATAGGCATGATCAGAGTGGATTCATAACAAGAAACTTCACAGACTTGTTTAAGGGAGCTCTCAGACTTATTTAAAATTGTTGAAAAGGAGGAGAATATGTAACCTTTAAATTATTTAAGCGTTTATATAAATATCGACAGGAATCAAATAGAACTTTGCTAACTTTGCCACAGCACACTTTGAAGTGTCGATACGTTCGCCCCACAACTGTCAAAATATCAGCGCGTCATTTGAAGAGGAATGGAGAGGAATGTTTCTCTCGCAGAATTGCGAGCTGATGCATTTTGCAAAGCCTTGAGTGTAGTTGCTTTTGAGCTGGTCAGTACAAATTGTGCGAGATATATCAAAAAAAAAAGAAGAAAACTGCTGCGTGGTGATGTAGCTTGTTAAGCCAGTGTTGGGCCACGCAGGCTTAGAACAGTCAAGCAATGGACTTGGGCCTGCACCTCTGTAAAAGCCTCATTTGAGTTATTCACTGAGATCACAAAGAGGCCTAAAAGGACTCTTAATCCCAGAATCCCCTGCGGTACTTCACACCTACGTGTGAAGTAAAGGGGGGACCGGAACCTCTCTCTCCTCATTGGAGGGGACCTGAGGTAGACCCCCATGGAGCAGGCCAGGCTACAAAACTCCAAGACTTCCATTGTTCTTCCTCTTTCACGCGCTGACCTTCGGTGCTCGGAGACCCAAGAAGATCTCCTGTTTCCTGCAACAATCTTCCTTTGTTTTAAGTTTTGGCGCGCAGGTAATCCGCGGCCGGCAGTGTTCTAAATTCCGAGCTCGGATTGTCCAGTGAACGCATCTCAGTTTCTCGGAGAGCGTCAGACTATAACAGATTATCAGAAAGATAACGGTCTTATTCCGTCCTGCAACGAAAGGACATCAAAGGACATCTTTCCACTCGACGGAGAACCAACGAAGCCGCTCTCGCCGTAAGGGACCCTCGCCGCCATCAGACGCCTCTGCACCAGGACGGACAGAAGATCTGTTCCATCGCCGGACTCTTTTCCTTTCACCAATCGCGGACAAAGCGATTCACAAGTGAGGCTTAATTAGGTCTGGGCAGAATTAGCTTTAGAGAGTGTTTTTAACAATTGTTGATCAAAGCAGAAACTGTAATTTTTATCTTTGTTGGACCTGCGTCCTGAGTTTTAACTGTTTAAAACTCTTGTTGTTTCGGACCGCTGCGTCCTATATGTGTTTAGCGTAACAGCGTTATAACCGGGTATTACTCTTCTGATCAGAAAGGCCAGTGTAAGCTGTATTAACCTGAATTCGGCTATTGGTTTGTTTCTGTGAATGAAGGGAATTACTCCGAGTTGTGGCGCGGGAGTCGGACTGTGATCCGGCCTCTTCAGGCACGCATTTCTCTTTTATTCTCTTTTATTTCCCCTTCTACGCACACACATACACACATATTCCTGTGTAAACGTACATCTGGAGACCAACTCCACCACCGCGCCATTACGCACAGAGATCTATACACTCGCGGCTATCCAGACGCCTCAGAGACACAGACTGTGTAGGGCCGAACTCAGTCTCTTTTAGACCTTAAGGCCACATTTAGGCCTTTGTTAGGTGTGTGCCATCGGAAGGGCGACCACGTGGGACGAAGTAATCTTCCCCCCCCTTCTCTCTCCCTTTCATCCACACGCGCACGCACCCAGGTCTTTGTTAGGTTTGCGCCATCGTGAACGACCACGAGGGTACGAAGCCATCTCCCCCCCTTTCTTCTTCCCTCTCTCTCTCTCTCTCTCTCTCTCTCACACACACACACACACACACACACACCTACATTCACACCCCTTCCACAAGCCTTTGCTTGATAATGTTTGTTGCTTAGATTAGTTTATAATAGTTATTTGTTTAATTAAGTTCATTGATTTTGGATTGATGTTGCTTTGTTTAAATAAATTCTGTTATAATTTAAGAGAGCAGTTGTTTGTGGTTACTGGTGTATTTACATTGTGATATAAGCTGGGTGCGAAGGCTTTGTGTACGGATTTCACGCCTTCAATTTATGAAATATAGTTATTCATTATTAATAATATTAGTAATTAAATAACTAATTTGAGACTGATTTGAGTGATATTTTGGTTATATTTACCTGATTACAGGTTGGTGCCCCAAAACGAGATTAAACATAGTTTAATGATATTTTATTTATATTATTAATAATTAAGTATAATTATTAAAGAATATAACCAAAGTTGACTTGATACAACCCCAACAAATGGTGCGGCCCGTGTGAGGCCTTCAATAAACCAGCTTTATTGCACTGTTAATGCACAGTAATCCAAACTTAAAATCCTAAAAAGGATCCTTCGGAAGAAAATTATATTTTCTTTAATTTTTTTGTGGTTTAAGCAAAGCAGACATCAAGCTGTGGCTTAGTTGTGTTTTATGTTGTTAGTTAATGGTTAAAGCCGTAACTGTTGTCCCCTTTGGGTCCATACAACAATTGGACATAATGATGCAGCTAGTGTGACTTTATCAAGGAACTTGATTTGTTGCATTAATCTAGATTTTGATCCTGAAGTATAAAGGATTGTGGTGCTCCTTGTTGTTTGAGAGCCATTTGGCCAGATGAGAGTGTAACCTTATCATTGTGGCATAGCCAGCTGTCTGAGAGGTGTGAGTTCCTCCCTTCCTTTGAGGACTTGAGGTGTGAATCCCCTCTCCTATCTTCCAGGATAGACTGCAGTGATCAGTTGGGAAACTTAGATAAGATTTGCTCTTGTGTACCAAGACCCTAGGTGAGTCGGGGGCTGAGACTCCTTTTGGATCAGACGACGCAGCACTGCAAGAAACTGCTGCCGGTCTGACGAACCTCTCCTCAGAGGAGAGTGCCAACCTATATAGCTAGTCAATTAGCATTAGTGATAAGAAGTTAGAAGAGCTAGTTGATCTTGTCAACCACAGAGCCAGGCTCACCCCTAATAAAGACAGAATGTATGCAGAAGACATACATCAACTATGGGCCAAAGCTCACTATGGATCAGACGATCCACCCCTTCAAGACGTAGTTGCTAATCTTATCCACCTCCCTATAGAGCAGCTCGACAGCCTGAACTCCTACACCCTCAGCACATGTGAAAAGAGACTAAAGGGCTTGGTTGAATATGCAAATCAACCAACTGGGAAGCCAACACGTACAGCTTCAGATGTTCTAGGCGAAATTCTCCTCCTTTATCAGCGCAAATCAAATGTGCAGAATGAGATACACCGGGAACAGCTAGCCCGGGTACTAGAAGAAGGACAGATCCTGCGGGACGACTTCGAAAGAATGCAGGATAAACTAAAGACCTTGCAGGAAAATTGCAAGGCCCTGCAGGAGGAGAATAAAACACTGCACGAAAGCAGCAAACTGGCCGAACAGAGGAAACGAAGTGATATGGTACCCAGAGTTCAGGACAGGCAGAGAAGGACTTCAGCCCCCAGATCAGATGAGGAAACCTCAGACGAAGGATGGGAGACTGAAACAAGCCCCTGGAGGAGGGAGACAGACATGTTGCAGGATCTGGAGGAGAGGGGAAGGCACCGCCGGGTCGACCCAGGCACAAAAGCGCCCACGTCCTCAGACCACCCAGTAAAGAGTAGGATGAGTAAAGAGGAAGGGCCCCCGCGTTCCGCCATACGCTTTGAGCGAAGAGAACCCTCACCCCGCAGGATGAGAGGCTTTACTCCCCCTAGAGACAGGGAGGAGACACGGGCCCAATTGGGCACCGAACGCTACCTGTCCCACGATAGACGGCCACGTCTGAGCCGAACACAAACCCCGCCACGGTTACAACCCTACTACCGTGACAACCACAGGGCTTACGATTCATCAGACGAATCGGACGACCCTCGCCAGCCTTCGGGTCAGGGCCTGCGAACCAGGCAGATAGAACCTCAGGCCAAAGATCTGAAGCGTTTTGACCCAGATAGCCCAGATTCAAGTATTAACGATTACCTTAGAGAAGTTGACCATTGTCTCCTTGACCTGCCTCATGCGTCCTCACATGAAAAACTGAAACGGATCTGGAAGACTACGGCTAGGAGTGTCCGTGATTTCATGGGGACACTCCCACCAAAGGTCCGATCCTTGCAGAAAGGAAACAAATCTGTTAATCAGCACTTACAAACTGCCAAGCAGAAAGTGTTGGACATGCTTGAATTAATTCAGGGAGCACAGGTAAGCATGGAGCAAGACACATCGTCAGGATATGACTCTGATCCTGGACCAAGCCCCTTAAGAGATCAAACAACCCTGCTGAAAAAGCTCAGTAAAGAACCGAGCAGCCAGGATAACCCAAGGACTGAGGAAATAAGTCTAGTTTTCCCTGATTTTGACTGTGGAGCCCCGCTCCTTGGGGAAACGCCCCAGTTCTCTGACAACTGTGACACCCTTTCACACCTTCACAGGTTTGAATCACCACATAGGAAGGGGGGTGACTTCTCAGCCCCCAGAGGCAGAGATAACACCAGGCCCCCTCCTGCTACCTGTAGGTTCCCATTGCAGGATTCACGGCTAAGGAATATCCAAACCTCAGATGACTGGGATGGCTCCCTTCTACCCAGAGATCAAAGAATGCGCATAAGGCTCATTGAATCCATGGCACAGGATGTAGAGCGGTTTGATCCAGATAACTCAGACCTCTGCATCGATGATTACCTCAGAGAGATTAACCTGTGTCTCAGTGAGGTACCTGATGCATCCACAAGAGAAAAACTCAGGCTGATCTGGAAGACAACTTCCAAGAGTGTCCGTAACTTCACGACTACCCTTCAGCCTGAGATCAGATACCAGTACTCTGCGCTCTGCAATGCTTTGCGCCAGGAATACTCCACCTACATTGACCCTGCATCTGCCCTTCTTAGTGCTTTCAGTGTCTTGCATCAGAAGCACGAGGCCCCCAAAGATTATTACTGGCGACTAAGATCTGCATATTTCCAGGGACGTAAGGCTCCAGGTCTGGAAGAGAACCCAACTTTCAAGTCCATCTTCATGCACAATCTGCATGGCTGCGTGCGTTCAGATGTCACCCTGCATAGTCGTACACATCAGCTTAGTATGAAAGAGATCAAGAGATTCGCACAGGCGGTTTGGCAGACACGCTTACGTCACGTGTCACGTGAGGGCAACAAGTTGCCTTGTGCTAAGAATAAGAGACCATATCACCGGCAGAATAGAGAACAGAGCCAGGGGGGTGAAGGTGGGACTCAACCACAGAGTAGGTTCCAGCCTGGAGAACTGATCGCTACCAGATCTGAACGGAACTCTCGGGATGGCCGTAGGCTGAGACAGAAGGGTAGGTATAATCGGAGTTCCTACGAGCTCCCTAAGGACTCCCTCGCTTACAGAGAACCCGATTCTGACTCCACATAGGAGTGGGGGTGTAGCCTCCATTCTAGAAACACAACAATGTCACTCTACCGACATGAATGTTTCCTAGTCCCTGTTTTGTGTTTTGACATAGGTAGGGAGACACATAATGTACATGTACATTTACACACCTACATGCCACAAACACCTTCCCACAGGCTTACTCCTGCCCAGGCTAGGAGTTAGCCCACAAATCTACACCTTATACTCTTCTCTTTCTCCCCTCCTCTTGTCTGTTTGTTTCATTTGTTTTGTTAAAGAATGTGCCCTGAGTAGCGAAGCTTTGCTAATGCCTGGTTATGTTTTATGCCTAGCTTTAGACATAGTTAGACAGTCTGCCCAGACTTTGCCTCAGTGTCTGCCCAGACCGAATGCCTCTCAAAATGTATGGACTCTTGGCTCACTAACTATTTGAAAATTTGTCTCCTCACGCATGGACTGTTGGCCCTATTTGCCCTAAAGACCGCGACCCGCAATCCCATTCTTCAGGACAAAGGGGGGATGTTGGGCCACGCAGGCTTAGAACAGTCAAGCAATGGACTTGGGCCTGCACCTCTGTAAAAGCCTCATTTGAGTTATTCACTGAGATCACAAAGAGGCCTAAAAGGACTCTTAATCCCAGAATCCCCTGCGGTACTTCACACCTACGTGTGAAGTAAAGGGGGGACCGGAACCTCTCTCTCCTCATTGGAGGGGACCTGAGGTAGACCCCCATGGAGCAGGCCAGGCTACAAAACTCCAAGACTTCCATTGTTCTTCCTCTTTCACGCGCTGACCTTCGGTGCTCGGAGACCCAAGAAGATCTCCTGTTTCCTGCAACAATCTTCCTTTGTTTTAAGTTTTGGCGCGCAGGTAATCCGCGGCCGGCAGTGTTCTAAATTCCGAGCTCGGATTGTCCAGTGAACGCATCTCAGTTTCTCGGAGAGCGTCAGACTATAACAGATTATCAGAAAGATAACGGTCTTATTCCGTCCTGCAACGAAAGGACATCAAAGGACATCTTTCCACTCGACGGAGAACCAACGAAGCCGCTCTCGCCGTAAGGGACCCTCGCCGCCATCAGACGCCTCTGCACCAGGACGGACAGAAGATCTGTTCCATCGCCGGACTCTTTTCCTTTCACCAATCGCGGACAAAGCGATTCACAAGTGAGGCTTAATTAGGTCTGGGCAGAATTAGCTTTAGAGAGTGTTTTTAACAATTGTTGATCAAAGCAGAAACTGTAATTTTTATCTTTGTTGGACCTGCGTCCTGAGTTTTAACTGTTTAAAACTCTTGTTGTTTCGGACCGCTGCGTCCTATATGTGTTTAGCGTAACAGCGTTATAACCGGGTATTACTCTTCTGATCAGAAAGGCCAGTGTAAGCTGTATTAACCTGAATTCGGCTATTGGTTTGTTTCTGTGAATGAAGGGAATTACTCCGAGTTGTGGCGCGGGAGTCGGACTGTGATCCGGCCTCTTCAGGCACGCATTTCTCTTTTATTCTCTTTTATTTCCCCTTCTACGCACACACATACACACATATTCCTGTGTAAACGTACATCTGGAGACCAACTCCACCACCGCGCCATTACGCACAGAGATCTATACACTCGCGGCTATCCAGACGCCTCAGAGACACAGACTGTGTAGGGCCGAACTCAGTCTCTTTTAGACCTTAAGGCCACATTTAGGCCTTTGTTAGGTGTGTGCCATCGGAAGGGCGACCACGTGGGACGAAGTAATCTTCCCCCCCCTTCTCTCTCCCTTTCATCCACACGCGCACGCACCCAGGTCTTTGTTAGGTTTGCGCCATCGTGAACGACCACGAGGGTACGAAGCCATCTCCCCCCCTTTCTTCTTCCCTCTCTCTCTCTCTCTCTCTCTCTCTCACACACACACACACACACACACACACCTACATTCACACCCCTTCCACAAGCCTTTGCTTGATAATGTTTGTTGCTTAGATTAGTTTATAATAGTTATTTGTTTAATTAAGTTCATTGATTTTGGATTGATGTTGCTTTGTTTAAATAAATTCTGTTATAATTTAAGAGAGCAGTTGTTTGTGGTTACTGGTGTATTTACATTGTGATATAAGCTGGGTGCGAAGGCTTTGTGTACGGATTTCACGCCTTCAATTTATGAAATATAGTTATTCATTATTAATAATATTAGTAATTAAATAACTAATTTGAGACTGATTTGAGTGATATTTTGGTTATATTTACCTGATTACAGGTTGGTGCCCCAAAACGAGATTAAACATAGTTTAATGATATTTTATTTATATTATTAATAATTAAGTATAATTATTAAAGAATATAACCAAAGTTGACTTGATACAACCCCAACACCAGGAAAGAAAAACTCTCCAGAGACATCCAGCTAAATATTTAATCCAGAGTTTGTGCATGAAGTGCCAGAGTCAGACGATGTTCAAGCAGTACAGGCTGAAAAACGTGTCATGATCAAGACCAGATAAAACACGTCCTCCTTTCCCTGATCTTCTATAGGAGCGCCGAAAAAATCTGACACCCATTAAAAGTGAACGGCCTGACATACGTCTTGACAGTCCAGTTTGGGTCTTTTATCGGATCCTGTTTTCTTACATTTGAAGATTCTATGTTTGTAATTGCAGCCAAGTGACAGAAACAAGTAGTGGAACCCATCAATAATAAATCCTGTAGAAGTATAATTTGAGCTAACTCAGCCAGACTTTCGAACAACTCTCACACTTTTTGAAGACATTTCCCGCAATCCTCCAAACGCTTCTCTTGGTCAAACATGAAATGACATCATTGTAAATGTAATATAAAGTAGAGCCCGACCGATTTACCAGCCAGCCGATAGTATCGGCCGATATTAGCATATCCAGTGACTATCTGTCCGACTTTATATTTGGGGACTGACCCCCTTCTGACATCACCAAACGGGCGTGAGCATAGTAACCACATCAAAACATTTTCTCTGTTTCATCTCCCCCTCGACCTGACCATCCTCTCCTGAATCCAAAGGTCAGACTGGTGAAGCCTTTTTTTAGGATACTGACCAAAGCTGGTGAAGACATCGCTTATTCCACTTGTTCTTCTGTATTAACACTGTAAAATACAGGAGCAGGGCGGCTGTGGATCAGTGGTAGATACTCTAAATTGAAAGGTTTTGGGTTCAATCCCAGAGGTGGCCTTGGGCAAGAGACTGACTTGGTTTTTGCCAATCTCACTAATCTTTGAACGTGCATCATTAATTTCCACTCCAGTTGATCCAACGTGTATTTGTTGTGTAAAGAACCTGCAGACTGTCCGTCCGACTTCATTGCTTCGCAGATTGTTTTTTTATAAGTGCTTCTTCATTTGCTGTGAGGACGCTGAGCAATCCATCATGTTCCCCGCTTCTTTTATATTTGCACCTGCAATTGCACACAGAGGATATTAAGAAGCAGAGCCCGCCGAGCGAAATAGCCAGGAACCCATGCCAGAACTCCAAAAAAAAAAAAACGCAACCACACAGGGCTACAGTGTGCGGCTGATTTTTCCATGAGAAGAACATTAATTCGCTCCGCTCCTGAGACTCTCTTGTTTGTCCCTGGGATCCTGAAGGTCTGACAGAGTCGTTCCAATGCATATCACCGCACAGGGCGAGGGGGAGCAGTGGCAGTTTGTGTGACAGGATTAAGGCAGGAATATTTTGGAAACTCTTTCCAACGACGCACCTGCAAGCCCGGGCTACAGTGCACTGTACTCATCTTCATGATGTCAGATTACTCGGTCACCAAGGAAACCAACAAAGGACCGGAGCAGAACCAGCGAAGACGGCGCAATTTCCCCTTGACTGGCAGGACTGCTGTGCAGCATGCATAATTAAAAAACGTGGCGCACTCACTCTCTTTCTGGCTTGTTGAGCTGAAGCCGTTTTCTTTTCTTTTTTTTAAATGTTGTTCTTGTGCCTTCACTCTCGTGTTGCTGTGCGGCTGACAACTGTCCCCTGTGGGTGTGTGGGAAGGAGAGAAGGTGGGAAATAGGGGATGCAGGGAAATGAGGAAGAGATGGCTGCCTTAACGCCTGCTCCTTCTTCTTCTGCAGACACTTTTTGGCGGGATCAAAATAAACATGGTACCTCAGAGGCCACACGGCCCCAGCTCCCAGCGGTGCAACGCTTCCTTTTTCTTGCAATTTGTTCATCTCTTTTTTTTTTTTCTGCGTGTGTGTGTTTCTGCTGCTAGGCAATGAGTCAAACACACCAAGAACTCGCATTCTAAAAAGAAGAGGGGGGATTAACACGGCACAGGGGTTCACCTGTTTCATACGCTACAACTCGCGTGTTCGAGCCAAGAAAGAAGTTTTCGACGATGGCACTCGGTCGCAGCCAAAAAAAAAAAAACTTAAAAAAGAACATGATGACCCAAATCTCTTTAGTGAAGTGTTTACTCCAGAGGCTCTTGGAGTTTAATTTTTGTTCTTTGCACCATCCTGAGAAACAGACACACAGATACGATTCATCATTTTCTCATCCAAATTATCCCCCCCACCCCAAAAAAAGACCCTTTTTTAAAAGAGTTGGAATGAACTCGCACTCGCAGGAAAGTTCGATTCATTCGCTTTTTTTTGTTTGTTTGTTTGTTTGTTTGTTTGTTTTCTATATCAACCAGAAACGGCATCCATCTTTCATTTAGCTCTGCAATTAACTCCTGCTGCTCAGCCTTTCACCTCCCTCCTTTGTGGAGGGTGGTGGGGGGGGGGGACACTCAGGGACTCGGGAGTTGACGGCGAGACACCGAGGAAAAAAAAAAAAAAAAAGGGAGTCGTCTGCGGGGGAAACAGGAGAGATGCAGCGATGTGACTCTGTTGCCAAATGTTTACAGGCGAGCTGACATAGTTAGACGATGGAAAGGGCTAAAACGAGGCTGCCTCTCTCTCTCTTTTTCTGCACTCTTGGAGGAGCAGCGAGAGATAGGAAATCTAGGTCATCCCCACTGATGCATTGCAAAGCGAACTTCAAACAAACCTGGCCTTTAGCGTGATGGCTCTTCCGACGCTATGCTACATGCCATCAGAGACTCATCGGCACTTCTCTGCCAAGAGCCGACACGGAGGGATGAATAGAGTCTTTGTGGAGACGGCGAAAAGGCTCAAACTCTATCCGTCAATACTTTTGGTCTATTTGTGTCGTATGGCTTAAACCATATGTACACAAAGAAATCCCCCTTTTTTTTTTGGCTCTGGCTTTGTTAGCAATTAGTTGGCCCTTAGTGAGACCACATGCTTGGTTGCGATTCCTCATCTGCCCTTCACTCCCAATCGCCGGAGGGAAGTCTTACCCGTAATCATAGCCCTGGGAATTGTGGGTAAAAAGCTTTGTTCTCCAACCGGCGCACTCGCACTTTCTATTCCAAGGGCAGCCGGGCGATACAGGACCGGTTTGTGTTTCCACTATTTTGTAAATCCTCCTGCGATTAGTCGTCACCACTTCCTTTTTTTAAAAATGTTTTATTCCTGCATGTCTCATTTAATAATCCAGCAAGACAAAGAGAAAGCAGTGACGACATCAAGAGCGGCATTCAAGATTTACCGTCTCTCCCCCCCCCCCCCGCCGCCACTTTCATCCGCGTTTTGATGAAAAACATTCTGGGTCGAGACTAATTTGTAGAACTTCTCAGAAGCCTTTTTGGCGGCTCTTGTTTTAGTCGAGCGACATGGAAAAAAAAAAAGAAGCTCCCATTACGAATGTATGAGCTTAAAGTCCAAATGAAGCGAGGGGGGCCCATTAAAGAAAGAACAAAAACACACACACACACACACACAGGCGTGGACTTTTCCAGAGTGTTTGCTGCTCAACCTTGCAGAATAATTTCATGATAAGGAGGATGGAGAGGCTACTTGACAAATGTATGAAGAAGGGTTGATGCCTGCTCTTTGTGTACATGGAGGTAGAGTGCTAAAAGATGCTGTCTTTTGGTCCTGGAGTTGTGGACTAACTTTTTTTTTTTTTTTTTTTTTTTTGGAGAACCAGAGGACGAGACGGGGGGAGATCGCCTCCCACGTGTCCGACTTTCATCTCCCATCTTCGGCCTTCTCTCTCGCCTCTCTCCCCTCTTTTGCCCTGGAGGTGTGGACATAGTTTTTCTGTAACAGCCCAACTAGGGGCCATATCATTTTGTTGTCGATCTTAATGGTTAATGCCAAATAAACCCGTGCTCCGTACTTATTTTTAAGGTCAATATTTCCCCTTCATAACATCTTAAACCTCACACACTTGGATGTGCAGCATGGCACTCGTCCATATCCAGTCCCAACGAGCTGCTGCTCGCGACATGTTCGGATGAAGCCCTCCTGCCAGCTGTGTAGGCGGCATTATGCATTTTTAGGAAGCAGCAGCTTGAACGGTCATTTATTAGTAACATGAGATGCCCACATGTTTCTAATCCTGTACCAATAAGGGCTCTCATTGTTTGTCCCCGGGAACGTCGCCCAGTTGAGCGTTCCTAAAATTAACACCAATCCATTTCGAGCGCCCCTGCCCCCCCCGCTCTTGTCAGAACTAATGAATCCTCTTTGTTTCATCTTGAGGTGCTCGTCTCAGATCCGATCGAAGGTCTGACACGGAGCACATGCGGAACCACCTGGGTCTGCCTCCGTTGATTAAAGGGAGGGCGTGATGTCCGTGAGACGGCACGGCGCCTCTTTGTCTCCGCGTGCCGAACGTCTCGATTGGATCTCCTGATGCATCATTCATAAATCAAAGTGCACGCCCCGGATGGCCTGGTTAGCACTACAAAGCCGAGCGGAGCTTATTATTCATGACGCTCACTTGCCACCTCAACAACATTTGAGGGGTGCAGGACGTTATGGATGGATCAGACGGTGCGTCGGTATTCCGAATCCGATTCAAGAGGCAGAAACGGCACAATACAGCCAGAGTTATTTAGAGTGACATCTAGGATTGCTTCCACACCAAATTAGCAAGCTCGAGATATTTTAGCATATTTGCAAAGTCGCATAACATAGATGAACTGTGTGAGGTATAAGATTGAATTTCAAAGTATCCCTTTCTGTTTCTCACAGCAAACATTTCAAACCTCAACGCATGGTGAGCACAGATTAGCAAAGCGTACATGCTATAGAACCACAGGGGGCAGTACATACAATAAAAAGGCTTCAGTAAAATGTACACTCTCTTTGGCTGTTTTAATAAGGAGTCACATCTCCCTGCCGGGTGATAAAAACATGTGGAGCTGCACGTTCTCCACGAATGAAGATTTGAAGCACATATCTCCTTCTGCCTCAGATTTCATGCTGCTCATCGCTCCCTCCCCGGTGTATTTATGCGTCGGGCCTAATTTTCTACTTGAGCTGCATCGTCGAAAATATGATGAGAGGGCTGCAAACTTTAGTGAATACTTTTTTAGGCAACTTCTTTGCATTAACGATCTGTTCTTGACGGAGTAAAAATTGGATTTTCTATTTTATTCTTGAACAAATTGCATCTGCTATGTCTTATTTTTTCTTCATAGTTTAACATCTAATCTAGAAGGCTGTTATGTAACACACGGCTGACCAAAGGGGGGGCGGCCGTCCTTTTTATATTAGCACACTAGTCACCTGTGTTTTTGTTTCTCAAGGTTAGCCAGTCGCTGACGCACCTTGAACTCTTTCTCGTCCGCCTCTTTACTCCCAAGCTTGTACGCTTCTGTTGAAAGGGGAAAAAAAAGAAAGAAAGAAGCTGTAGCGAAAGCCTCAAACACTCGCGGTCAAAGAAAAGGGCTTTCATCATTTCCCCGGCTAAGCACTGCAGCTCTCTCCCAGCTGCTCGTAGACCTCTCATGCAATCACGCACAGATCAGGGCTGAGTTGGGTGGGATATGGGGACGGCTCTGGGGGCACTGCGAGCTTCTGGAAATGCTATCTTAAGTTTGATCTGCACTCTGGGTTTCTGCAGCCCCATATGTAGTGTACATCAACATGCAAACCAAAGTCAGGTCGAACAAATTTGAGAAAAAAATGACATGGCTGCTATCGCTCCGTCATGGTGATGTCTGATATGAACCTTGATGTGACATAAGCCGGCCGACAGTCGCTACAGCACCCTCACTTATGCAAAATATGGAGGACGCCGTGGTGGGAGGAGCTGGCAGGAAATACTTTCAAGATTTTGAATATTCCACTTCGATATGTCAAAATCGCTTTGTCTTTCCTCTCGCGTCTATTTTCTGTATTTTTTTTGTCAATTTTTCGTGATTTTAGCGGTCGTGAAGTGCGCCCCATATGTGGAGGCTGTAGTCCTGCAGCGGCTGTAGGTACGAATCCGACCTCGGCTCTATGCTGAATGTCATCCCCCTGCTCTCTGCTCCCAGCACTTCCTGTCTCCCTTTGGATGTCTCGCCCCCCCCCCCCCCCCCCCCCAAAAAAAAAAAAAAATTGGGGTTGTTGGTACTAGATTGGCTCTTGTCTTCGACCAATCAACTTACGCTGAGAGAGTACTTACTCTGAAGCAGGAGCTGAAAAAGGTTCCTCTAAACGGGGTTCTAGGAACTAAAAGAGTTCATGGTTCCTGCGGTGCAGAATCAATAAAAAACATGTAGAGTACTAACAGATCCTAAAAGTTCCTGCGGTCCAAAAACGCCTAATGTGTAGTGGCCATTGCTGTGGCAGAGTTCAAAGGTGACAAGAGGACATAGAGCTACACTCTCAGTAGTTCATTGTACGTATTTGGTGCAGTTAGCGTCAGGCCCTTTTTTTTTTTTTTTAAAGTGGTCTAAATTACCTCCTCGTGTTCAGTCTGTTTGGGCAGGTGAAATAAAACCATTCAGACAAGCTTGAAGAGTAAAAACACATTAGGAGTAAATAGTGGCTCCCTGACAAGTAATACCTTTTGAAGCTGTCAAATGTAGGCCAGGAGGGCTATAAAAATATCTGCTACCAGACTTACCTCTGCCAGAGCGTGCAACTATTTATTTTAGGAAAGCAGGCAGTCAGTTCAGTGACTTTTTCTTTCTTTCTTTTCCTACTTACATAAGGCTTGAAAGCATGCTGAGGGGAAAAATGAGTCCAGGTGGGATTTAGTTGTAGACCACTGATGTGTGTCTTTATCACTATTTTTAAGAACCAACATTTTTAACTCTGATAGCCCTACAAAACAGCCTTAAAAAAACCAACAAAAAAAAAAAAACATGTTTACACGAGTGTGCCTCGCTCCCCGGCCGAGTGCACCGTGCAGTATGCAATAAATGGACTCCCACAGCTGACACGACACGGCGAATTTGGACTGTCAGAGAAAAACCCACATCCATCATGCACAAATGATCTGGTCCCTCTTTTGTTTGGCTCAGCGGGTGTTTGCTGTGACTTTGCGACACCCCATGTGTCGCCTTCTCTTGCGTGTTGAAAGCGAGCAGACATAGAGACGGAATATGCTCTCCACTTGGTGCCTCGACAGTACTTCAAACTGATCCGCGTTCAGCAGACTGCAAGTGCCCTCCACTGCTGTTACAGGCTGGAACTCTTGGCTTAAGGATGCAAACTACTTATCCTTACACGCTTAGTGGGCTTGCGAGAAAAAAAACCTTTTTACACTAATGTTAGAAACACACACACAACAAATCTTACCTCCTTAAATCTTCTCTGGGTAGCCGAACTGAATCGGAGGTGGGCCGTGAATTATGCATCAACTGTGAGATGACATCAGCCCCCAAAAACGTTCTTCTCAGCAAGGGAGGTCGCCTGTAATTATTCATTTCAAAAAATGTTTCGCTACAACTCATGCCGCACTATTAATAGAAGATTCTGTCATTGCACCACTGCCAAGCAGAGGGATAACATTGGAAAACGCATCATGGGTTGAATAAGGAAGACGAACCCTTTATCCAACCAGGAGAAAAAAAAACTCATCTGCAGCCAGATGTGTCCAACTCCAAGTCATTCAACGTTGTCAAAAAAACGTCCAATGTGAGCAGCCCGTTAAGTCCCAGGTTCTATCTGAGTTAAGGGAGCTGCAAAGACCACAGTCCCTGTACTCCTGTGACTGATGGGAGGTCAGATGATATGAAAGAAGTAGACCTGAGATAGATGTGAAAATAAGAACAGGGCAGGGTCTAAGTCTACTTATGGACAAAGACGATCATCCAATGTGCAAACAACAAACAGTGATGAGTGATGAACCTCAGAGCTCCGTGATCCACAGCGTCTAGAGAATGTCAGCCTTGAGTAGAGGCATGCATGTGTGTGTAAGACATCACTGATATCTGTAGGTGGAAACAGACTCCATGTGTATACACTGGAAGTGAAGATTGAAGGCATCTTCTGTCTCTTTGATTTAAAATTTGAAAACAGCACGACTAAATAAAAAGTTAAAATCGTAAAAAAAATGAAAGATCTTGGGCTTAATCTGGGGGAAGTAAAGTAACTCCTGCTCACTCCTGTTGGTGTTTGGTGCGCGGTAATTGGAGAAGGGCTTGGAGGCTTCCTCCAGTGACCTCATTACCCCAATTAAATTTGTAGCCATCTCTGAAAACAGTCTTGTGAAGCGATATCTGGTTATCACTGCCGGTTCAGATAAGGCGGAGAGAGCGGGAGGAAGCCAGACATATGGCTGCAACCTGTTACAATATGCTGCAGTGGGTTCTTAAACCGAGTTTCATTGAACCGGAATCTGTGCTTGTTTAAATGGCATTTGAAATAACCATGAAAAAAGATGTTTGGATGTCTTGAATAGCACTCTGTTATCACATCAGGAGGCTCTCGTTATCAAGACGCTTTAAAGAGAGTAGAACCACAACAGCATCGTTGGGTGAAAAAGGAATGCTCGTTCCTGTAACCACAAAGCGTCCCGTCCCTCCAGACAGTCCCCACAGCACATGTAAATAGGTCAAATATGTCGGCATTATTGGAATCTATTTGTTGTAGGCCTTGATTTTAAACGCAGCAACAACAGCAACACTTTTGTTCAGAACAGCGAGTTGTGATCAAAGATGACCTCATTCCTGCAGATGTTTTTGAAAAGCCCAGCCTGTGCTGTTCGTCTTTCCGTGTGAGTCATTAAATAAGACACTCTTTAAGATCGTTTTCTCATCTCATCGCTCCTTCACTCCACCGAGAACGCCATCACACATTTGCATAACGACCGACTGCAGTTTGTCCCTTTTTTTTTTTTAAGACGTCTTTCTGTCTTTCTTTCTTTCAGATCCGACTCTGCGTTTTTTAGTACAATGTTGTTGCTGTTTTTTTTCCCCTCCTGGTTTAATTCAAGTCGGAGATGTGAGGATGTTTTTTAAACCGCAACTTTGTAAAGAGTTTCATTCGTAAATGATACATCTGCACACATTTCAGACAAAGTTTAACGCGGAATTAAAGGTTCTCATCTTTCACAACAGCGTTTCAGGAGGTTTCGTTTGAGCACAAGTTTCACAAACTGAGCTTCACCTTCATGTTGTTGATCGCTTCAGGAGAACAACTGACATGTTTTCAACACGGTATGTCATTAGGGTTTTTAATTGGAACACATTACAACTCGACTTCATTGTTTAAGGTGGAGATTCAGTGTGAAACTGGCAGCTTTGAACATGCTAGAAAACAGCTGATTTGGTGAGCTCAATATATGGTGAGCTGGGATATTTGTCCAAGAAGGCTGACTGGTTTTGCAGGAAAGCATAACAGGACAGAAGAGCATAACTGATAAACACAGAATTGACTTGAAAGAAGTTACAACTATGGTCCGACAGATACAGAGTTTTTGGGGCTGATACCGATATACTGGCCGATATCTTTCTTAGGTATATCTCCAATCTGTAGATATAGATATATGCACATTTATTGCGTTGATCCCTTGAATGCAGTTATCGAACACAACTGGAAAGTAACTACTCATGTACGTGCATCACCACTTGACAATCTGGAGAGATAATGCTTGTTGTAATCCAAATAGCGCCCTCCGCTGGTGACAGCCAGAAAGAGAAATGCTAGTGGAATACAACGATACTCAAATAAAATTTGCCTGGGTGAATAAATCTACAAATATCTGCGCATATCTACGCTAAAAATTAGCTGATACCAATTGTTACTCGATATGCTAATATCGGCTGATATTATCGGCTGGCCGATTTATCGGTCGGGCTCCAGTTACAACATTTTACATCACAGCACAAAAAAGTATTTTTAAATGGAGATAAATCTTTTTATGTTTTTTTTTTCTCTAACCTTTACGACTCTTTCAGGCCCCGATAAACCAACTGACCAATCAAAAACTGCAGCAAACAATCGGCCATCGACAGCCAGTCATCCCCAAAGTTACACACTAACTGATTGATCGAGTTGAGGCCATTTGCGGGCGACAACCTCGGATAGAAGGAGGGAATCAATGCCTGTTTGTCCACTTCTCTGCTCATTAAGGAACCTCTATTCACATCAGGGTCAGCCTACGACAAAGAAAGCTCACAAGTGCACATTTTCAGTCCGAGGCGGCTGGTTTTTCCTCCTCCTCAAAGCCCTCCCCTCATCGAAATTCTTCTCACAGAAACGTTGTGCCAGAGGCCAAAGTCTTGACAGGGTGGCCCAGTGAGAAGGGAATTCAAATGGGTCCTTTTTATTATTACGGCCAGGGTGGCCCGCTTACCTGCCCGTCCTTAATCTGCTTCACACCTTTAAGTTTTAAGAAAGACAGGAAGCAGCCTGACTGTCCATGCATCACCTTTAGGCTCAGTATATACTCTTTGACCCCACCACTTAGCCCTACCTGTATGTTTTACACATTCACGTCTAGAGGCGGCCCTTATTCTCCTGGATTGGAGGGCTAGGTTGAGGTGTTTAGGGCTAAGTGGCCCTTTGAACGGAGAGTCTTCACAGGCACACTCCAAACTAAGTGTCATGAGAAATCTCCCAGAATGCTTTTCTGTTAACATTGTCGCATCTGTTTACGTAAATACCATCAACGAGTACTCACACATTTCAGCGTCTTGAAGGGCGACTCAGCGCTCTCATCAGTGTCTGCTGGTATTTCCCTCTACGGCCCAGCTTGGATTGATGATGGCTTGTGATTGACTGGATGGATGTGACAGCTCTGCTCAGGCTCTGACCTGCCACTTATTTGGGGATCAGGGAGGGAAACTTTGTTCTGAGGGGAAAAACGGCACTAGAAAACAAGTTGAAGGAGTAAAGATTAGAGTAAATGTCACTGAGCTATGGGTGGGCGGTAAAACCAGTATAAACACCGGCACTGGCATTATGTTCTGCAACGATATGGATCTTTTTCAATACCCTCAATATTGATTTAAACACAAGGGTCTGGTTGTAGTGAACACAGGTTTGAAACATTAATTGCTCAACCTACCCGTCACATCGGAGGCTAACTAAAAGTAGCATTAAATAGTGATTTGTGACAGATAATGGCTCAGATTGAGTGTCCTGGTCCTCTGAATGTTTGGCTCTGGCACTTAGATTCTCAGTGATCAGAGGGCACCGAAGTGCTTCTCTCTTTCCATCTGTCTGGAGCTCTGACATAGGCTATGTGCTGGAATGGATTTTCAACATTTCCACCTGCTTAATGTTGTGTTTCAACTCGTGTCTCGCTTGTCGTAAGTCCAAGATGATGAAAGGAAACGGGCTGGGGCTCTGACTCTTGGTGAAAGGAGCGGCACCGCTCCTCTACTGAGTGTTACTGAATCAACAGGTTTCTTCTGCCTGTTGAATGCGAGTCCTCGGTTATTCAGGAGTATTGGTAATACCTCAACTGTGTAGATTGATTCCTTTCAGAGTTTTTCAGTCGTGTTAGTCACTCGTCACAGTGTGTCGTTAGCTCTGAGCAGGGAAAAAGATGGTGATGTTGATGCAATTGAATGAATACTGTCGTTAAATAAGGATAAACTGCACAGTGGTGTAAAGTCTTCCTTCTCTGAACTACTAACTCTGATTTTTCAATACAGACTTCTATTTCAGTGAAGGGTCCGACCGATTTAGGATTTTTGGGGCCAATATCAATATCTGATACCGATTTCTTTCTAAGATCTATGTTTGATCTGTAGAGCTACACAGATATACGCATGTATTGCATTGATCCCGCAAATGCAGTTACCTAACATTTGTGGAGAAAATATATAACGAAGACGAAGATGGACGCTCAACTGGAAAGAATCTGCGCATGTACGTGCATCACCGCTCGACTCTCTGGAGAGTGGTGATGCTTGTTGTGATCCATATAGCGCCCTCTGCTGGTGAAAGAGAACTGCAAGAGTAAATCACAAATACTCAAATTAAGTTATATTTGGTGAATGAATCGAGTAGTATTGGCACATATCTGCGATAAAATTAGCTGATACTGATAGTCACTGGATAAGATAATATTGGCTGATATTATCGGCTGGCCGATTAATCGGTCTAAACTGCACTAAACTTCATCCCACAGTTCAAAGACGTGCTGTTAGATGACTCTGTGATTGACAGGTGAACAGTCCTGGGTGTACCCCGCCTCTAGCTGTAGCTGGGATCAGTCGAATCCCAACAACAGTCATTTATTTGAGTTCATCATACCAGGATTATGACTCATTGAGATATGAATCCCATGATTAGGAAAGATTAAAGTTTATTTTTTATTTCTATTTTTTTTTCATTCAAATTTAGTTAATTGGCACTTGCTTTTTCACAGTTTACATTTCAGACCTTTTCTGTTCTTTCCATTGGGCGGCAGTGCGTCTATCCTCCAACTTGAGCTGCAATGCATGCCATGGCTGCCTGCCCGTGCACTCTCCCCAGGTCGATCCTTAGTGTGAGGCGAGGAAAAAGTAACTCCCACATTATGAATTCATTCTCCTAACATGACATGAGCTGGATCGTTTTCCGCATGTGTGTTTGCTGGGAAGCTTTTAGTCGCTGCGCCATGTAGAGGATGAAGACTCCAGAGGAACGCAGGTCTGACGAGCGTTCACACGGTTCCACAGTGAAGGCAGACAAACTGAGGGAACAGCACCTGTAATTTGGCTTTCAGAATAAAAGCTTTACGGGAATATATGTGGACAGAACAGCCTTGAATATCAACTTGTTAAAAAAAAAAAAGATGAATCAAGGAACATGTGAGAGAAACACTGCTATACCAGGCGACGAGACAAATGCAATGCCAGTGTTTGTGAGAGAATCACGTAATGAAGGGCTGCAAATAAATACACAACATTGTAGTGCTTTTATTTTTGATGGCACATCCCCCTTGCGCGCTTTGCTTTTTTGCTCCATTTTTGCACACTTGACTCATCTCGCGTTGACTCAGCGGCGCTCAGAGAGAGAGAGAGAGAGAGAGAGGGGGGGGGAGAGAAAGAGGGCGAGAGAGAGAGAAAGAGAGAGAGACGGCGTCCGATGTGTCTTTTTTTTCTGCACATCACTTTGGATATTTGCGCTTGTGCAGTCCTGCTGAACGCGGTGCTCACCTGCCGGGGGCCGCATGGCTGTGGAGCGACCGAGCAGCTGATTTAATAGGATAATCCGAGTAATTGCCTCCTCTTATATAGCCCTCCATTGATTCTGTCGACCATTCTCCTAATCACTGTCATGATTTTCCTCATTTCCCTCTCTCCTGCTGTTTCAAAGTGACCGGCTGCAGGTGTTCATTCGGCTCCGTTCTGCGCCAGTCAACGCTGGCAATATGTAATTTCTGGGATTAGACGCTGCGTTTTGTTTTTGGGAGAAGTGGACTACTATCTCGCAGCTTGGAATTCTTTGCTTTTTGAAAACGTTTCTGTTCAACTCTGCAGACCAGAATCGATTCTGAAAAAATCCGTGATGGTGTGGGGCTATCAGAACTGACGGCAGAGTGAACGCTATCATTTGGAAACTGTTTGTGGGTAAGTTACATCCCCCACACCCCAAACCTGAAACGCCTCCAAAGTTGGTCCGATGCTCGTCCTGCAATCTGTCCATGTGTAAAAGCAGTTTAATGGTACCAGAGATTATTTTGGATTACGCTTGTCGTTTCATATGCACACATTTGCATTGCTTGAACGACCGGGATTCGTGATCTCCTAATACGCGGCACTCAAATGCGCATTTGGAGCGAGCATGTTTTTTTTTTCTTCCCTCCTCTTTGCGCATGGATTGCAGTCGCTCACTTTGCTTTAGTTGCGGCCGGAGCCTGCTCTGTGGAAGTGCTCACGGCTGCAGTACGACAGAGAAGCGGAATGCTGAAGTCTTCTGGATTCTTCTAATAAAAGCTAATCATCCAAGCAGAGTGGTTACAGCCTGCCAGTGGACACGAACTGTTGATTTTACGCGTTGTTCCCCCCCCCTCTCTCCCTCTCTCTCTCTCTCTCTCTCTCTCTCTCTCTCCCTCTCTCGACGTTAATTGTGTAACACTGTGCGCATTTGCGTGTCGCTCCAGTGCGTCAGCAATATGTGTATTTGGATGTGTGTGCGCGACTGTGGAAGTGCGATTGCTTGCGTCTGTTGGTTGTTTTATGGGTTGCTCATGTGTGTGTGTGTGTGTGTGTGTGTGTGTTGGCGAGGGAAGGCGAGAGGAGCCCGGGCTTAGTTATTTGAAATAATTTCTGCTGAGTGATTGCTTGGCGACTCAGCTCTCTCTGCGCCTCTCCTCAGTATATCCGCTGTGATTTCCCCCTCGTGCCCTGCGTGGATGGATGATGGACTATGATTGGCTGGATGGATGTCACGGCTCTGACCTGCCACTTAAAACATATTTGGGGATCAGGGAGTGAAACTGATAAGAGGCTGGAGCAGATGCTGCCTGAAAGAGGAGGGGTTACCTCCTTGTCCCTCTTCATTCACTATAGATGAGTTACTCAAGGTGCTGCTGCTGGTGTTTCCAGTTTCAACTCACCATTTCATCAAGGAACAACTGCAAGACTGACGCTCTTCCTCTGATACCTTCAGTCAACCTATAAGGGCTGCTCAATGAATCACCCCAGTTCATTGTTCTGGCTGTATTAGCATTCAAATTCACACATTTTAAAAACTCAGAATACATCACAATAGATAGAATAAAACGATTTATTTGAACAAGTCAACAATTTCTCAATCAGCATGTGTACTTTTTTTATCCATCGAGAGGTTTGGTTGTGACAGCCATATTTCCACCCCATTTTGGATCAAGGTGAAGATGAAGCTAAAGCTAGCTAATTAGTCAATTGGTGCCAAGGTAATGGTGAGAACACAAGTACTATTTTGCATTGAGGATATGTTGCAAACATGATGGTATGCATGCACCCTTTGATATGTATTTACCCCATCTTATATTGTGATTGCATTATTAATTAAACATTGTTGTCACACATTGCTTATTTTTCTCATATAGTGCAGCCCTTAAATGACAAAATAATATGAAATATGTCGTCCATCACATCTGATTTTACTAATTTTGTCAACATTGACTTTGCTGCTAATTTCTACTGCTTCATAATTAGCTTGCAATGCACTCTACCTTCAGCATTGTTTTCTGTTCCCAAACAAACGTCTTGTTTAGTGACCTTCATTTTTTATACCGTCTGTATTTGTCTCCAACATCTGGGGTTAAACCTCGCTGGAGGACCAACCAGCAGCACATGAATTAATAGGTAAGTGGCAGCGGCCACTTAACGGAAGCCCTGCAGCTCCATATCGAGCCGAGTCGAGTGCTCTCACACAGAAATTGATTTAGACAGAGATTATGTCATCCGGCATTGGCACTTTTTTCATGCTGGTCAAGTTTACCCAGCAGCATTAGTTCCTCCTCTGCTCTGTGAGGAATTAAGTGTCGGTCTAAAGGGCACATTAATGCACCATGAAGCCCTTGTTTCATTTGAAGGTTTATCACTATTACAATCTTTAAATGCTTTATCACATCATATCTGAGCGGGTCTTTCTTTAAACCATTCTTGCACAATTGATTATGAAGCCTGCCCAGATATTTATGCAATAATTGCAACTCAGCACAGTCTATTGGGGGGTGATTACACCATTCAGACGTGTCATTAAGTGTAATTTACTCCCAGGAAGAGATCAAACTTGGAATTGTGTCCATGAAAAATGTCATTTCAGGAGCAGCATTTCCCTCGTCTTGCTCTAAAACACACCATGACGAGCATTTGCGAAAAGCACTTGACCCTGTTATGCTACGATTCTCCTTTCTGTTAGAAAATGAGGGACCTGAACACATCACAAGCGTATGCCCTCCCCTCTCTTGATTGATACTTTTAATTTTCCAGGAGCTGTCACTGAGGCCTATTGGCCTTGGCTTTGCAATCAAGGGGCGGGCAGTCAAAGGCTTTCAAATGAAAGAGTCCATTAATGTGGTGGGAAATACGGATTGTCTGGCTGTGGGAGTATTGGCTCTTTGTGAGGAGTGATTGGAGCAATTGATGAGGATTTGTGGGGAAGTCGAGACTGGGCCACCTCAATCTCGGCTCTCAGATTACATTAATAAGCCTCGAGGGATAATGGAAATCTTGACAGATGATCCAGTTTCCTTGTTTATGCATGTGATACCATGTGTGCGAGTACCTGAGCTCAAGCATCTTCCATTCATGTGCTGCATGCCGGGCAGACGTATCGACTGTCCTGAGATCTGAGCGATAGAAGCCGTGGACTACATGCATAACACACATGCTCTCAGTTAAATCTTTTTTTTTGAAAATCCAATTCCCGTGAAGATGAGAACCCTCTTTCCCCGAGCCTTGTTCCATTTTCCATCGCAATCATTGGGCATCGATCGGATTCAAAGCTATTTATTTTTGTTGCAGCCATCATGTCATGAATTGACAAGTATGGTAGATCAGCTAGATTACAATACGTGTGGCCATGTCGCCTCTCTCATAAAAAAGACTCATGGCGACCTCGGGTGAAAGCCTGGTTTTCAACTAATCTAAGCACCCTGAGGTTTTACTTCAGGTACAACGTTTTACATTTGTGGTTGAATCTTCACCAAGATTAAAGTAGGTCAGCGTACTTGAAAGCCGGGTTTTGTGGCCTTTAAGGATTGGGAAAACCTTTTTTTTTTTTTAAAAAGCCACTTGTGACCCCCCCATTAGGGCCTGAAGAAGTCTGCAACAAATACTCTCGTTGTTTATCCTCAGTGGAAAACGTTTGAGAGACCTGGAAGGGTAAAACCAGCATTGAACAATAGAAACCCATTTTGTGTAGCAGTGACAACTCTATAATGTTTGTGGTATATCTTTGGAGACCCCCTTAGGTTTTTCCTGTACCCTCTAATAGGCTACCAACCCTGTAACTGGCCAACTGATTATGTAATTCATTAAATTAGGTGTATAATTTTCAACAAGTATGCCAGAAATGCACTATAATATCATTCATTATCATATGACCCAGATTTGTGTACACACCATGGAATTGGGCGTCCGCATAAAACTTGAGTGTCTCTTGGTATGCTACACCATTGTGGCTTGTTTTATAACTCAATGAGCTGGACTAACCCATTTATTTATTTATTTTAGGGATTAGCCAAAAGACATTATTGGATAACATCCAGAAAAGCAGTAATATAACTGTACTACACATACTAATGGAAGCCTTTTACTCATCGGCCCAATCGTGGAGTCCACACTCACAACTTCTGGTTGTTAAATTGTCAAGGTCATTAGCTCTCTTTGGGCCCTTTCAACACATGTCTTAAAACTGCATTACTACAGACCTTGCCTTTGGGAATAACCCATGGTTCATACTGTTTTGATGTAAAACACAGTACGTATTGATGTGTGGGGTGCTCTTTCAACTAAATCAAAGGTGATTTTTTTCAGCACCTTTTCGAACATTTTATTGGGCGCAAGATGTTCAAATGAGTCGGTGATTGTATGCAACATTTTGAAGGTCTCGTTGTGAGTTATTTTGGTCGTATCGTGATAAGCTGACTCCATGTATTTGGCATTCAAAATACGACATCAGTCATATCAGAAAAATCTTAAATCCATATTCTGAGAGTAGGTAAGATATGCTCCAGAGAGGACATTTTACTATCGGTGGTGGATACTCCTTGTGTATCCACCAAGGATTTCATCATATATTAGTCAAAGTTTGAAATATCCGGGAAAAACCATCTCCGGATTCTAGGGTGTTTTGCGCAGTGTATGGTGTTGGTCTTGTCTCGGTCTTGTCCTACCTTTGGTCTTGTCTCGGCGCACTCTGGTCTCGGGTATGGCTTGGTCTCGTTTTGCGTTGTCTTGACTATTGCAGCCTCTCATGCTCACGCCTGGATCAGAGGCCATCACTTAGTCCGTGACAGCTCAGGGGGTCATTGCCACACTGCCAATACTTTACCGATTGGTTACCATGTTGTAAGGGGAAAACCAAATGGACTTTGAATTTAGCATCATTCTCTTTGTGGTCCTTCAGCTCTCTGTGCCACCTTTCCAGTTCTTCTTTAGTTGAGAGGTACGCGCTCCACTTCTCTTTTTACAACTAGATATGATTGCCTTCATGTATGAATATGAACTGAGCTCAGAGTCTGCTGCTGCTGCTGCTTCGCTTGCTTTATTTACTCTCTGCATGTTGTGACTTTGCTGTCCTCACAGAACAGCACTTAATACCACAAGAAAGGGACGTTAATGGCATCATTTCCAACTGTCTCTTTACATTGCACTTGAAAGAAAACATGCAAGTCATTCCGTGTTTGCTTCTGTGCGTCTGCAGGGACATCAAAAAGCATAAAGTGGAGTGGAGTAAAATGCTATTTTAAGGCGCTTTATTTACCCATTTGTTACAGCAGAGAATAAAAAGGCAGGGGGGTCAGCTGCAGTGTAGCATGCCCTGGAGCTAAAGAGTTGTGCTGGTCAATTGTACCAGGGCTAAAATGAAGAAAGAGGCGATGAAATACTCGTGTTGAACTCTCTCTGATGAAACGGCTATCCGAGGTGTGATCAATTACCTCAATACAGTGTTTTTCTTTGCCGGGGGCAAGTAAGTTTTCAAATGAAATTTGCTCCCCCCGTTAAATCAGCAGTAAAATGAGCAGCACATTGCTATAAGCAAGAGGGTCAAATTATCATTTTCATCCTTTCTTCTCAGCCACACTGCCACCGCGCCACGTCTGGAGGTGATCCTCTGAGGCCCCATCCAGCCCACAAAGATGAACTTGATGTGTTTTAGATAGCTTTTTTTTTTTTTTTTTTTTTTTTCTCTCAGAGATGTGGAGAGACGATGGAAATTGCGTGCCAGGGGAAGCGAAATGAGCAATTTTTCCTCCCATTTCCCCTCCTCTCGTCATCCGATCCGTGCTTACTCATTCATGAAGGCTTTGTTGTGACATTCCATACGTTGGTGCGGAGATAAAAAATCACACAAAATGCCAGTCTGCAGGGGGGGAGACTTCAGGCTCCATTATTGTGCAGCTAATGCACCGCAGCATGAACTCATCGCAGAGGAAACACATCTCTTGAATGTTTCCAAATACAAACACAAACGTCCAATCTTTACTCACATTTTGACCTGTTTTTTAAAGAGGCGGTCGGCGAGAGATTCGGAGAATTCAGCAGAGCCTCTTACTGCCCATTTTGGGATGGCGTGGGCTGCGAAAAAAAAAAAAAGGCTTCAGCGTTCACTGATAGAAATTGTTCATGCATCTGTCCAAAAACATCTCCTTGAGTGGGAGAACCTCACATGCATGAAAAGTAGAGACAATTTGCGAACAGCACATGAATACCGCCGTGTTTGTTCTCCAGGAAACCTGACAGACATCTCCACTGTGAGCCAGACATGACCTGAAATAGAAACACGACGTCAAGGGATTAATAATGAGCGGAATCAAGAGGCACCTCATTAGCAGTTCTTCATTTGTCATTAGCCAAAGCGTTCAGAAACCCGGGGCGACTTCTTATTTACCACTGATCTTATTGCTAGATTTCATCCTGCTTCTGGTACAAGATGTGTCTGGTCGTCTTCATCAGATATTTCAGAACGAGGCTCAACTAAAACCTGACCGATTTATCGGCCGGCCGATATTCGCTTATCCAGTGACTATCAGTATCTGCAATATTTTTGGATTTTATCACCTTGCCAATATCATTTCATTAGAGCATCAGAATCAGGTTTATTTACCCCGCTTGTATGGGTTACAAGTTCTGATCAAACCATTTAAAGTAGAAAGAAAACACGAGGAAATCTGAACCATTTTGCATTTGGAACGCTTTAACATCTCTGTTCAGTTGTCACAGATCAATAATTGTATCGTCACTGGCTGTGATTCGCCAGGTGAAACAAACGTGTCCCATTCACATCACAAGTCCCTCTACCCGCTGTGCACAAATTTGATTGGCTCACGCCAGGCTCTGCCAAAAGTCAGTCCATTACATGGCTGCCAAAGTTGATTCAGGTATTTTTGGCCGGATAATTTATTTAATTTTTATTTTAGTCTCTACACATCCTCCCAAATGTGTGAGCCAGAAACATTGTGTAAACTGTCTTTCATTTTCCTTTTCCCCGACTGTCCCCATTTCCCCGAGCTTTGAAATGTAAATCAAACACTAATCAGCACGTACAGTTTGACCCAGTTCACTTACACGCATGGCCGAACACCCCGAGCCACAACATCATCCATACACTCAAACATCACATTTCCAGCGCTAATCCAATCTCCACTTTCTCTAATGATGGCAATAACTTTTTGTAGCTTCGACATCCTTCCCATTACAGCACACCAGGTTACCGTCGTGCCTTATCCCAGCCAGACCACAACACTCCCCCCCCCGCCAGACCCACAGAGACCGACTCTCAACAGGGTTCTTGATTTATGGGCCACTTTACAAGAAGGGCCTGGGGACGCAGCACTCCTTGTCCTTCGATATTGAATCTCAGCTTCCTGGCACGCAGATGTGGCTCGTCTGTTATTGTGTGAAGGCTTATTTGCATCGCGCCGGTTAGCTCTCTCGCTGGTTAACTACAGCACCTCTGCTCACCTTCGCACTTGAGTTTAGTTTTGAGTGTGGGGATGTTTGGTCCTGACATGCAGGGGACATTTTAAGAGGAAAAAAGAGTTCAGGGAGGACAAGACGAGCTTTGACATGCTTGTGTATGTAAATGGTAAACGGACTTGAGCTTGTATAGTGCTTTTCTAGTCTTTCGATTTCTCACACAAGTGTCCTAGGTGGGGCGGCTGTGCCTCAGTTGGTAGTTGGTCATCTCTCAACTGGAAGGTCGGGGGGGGGTTCAATCCCCAGCTCCTGCAGCCACATGTCCGATGTGTCCATAGGTATGATACTTAAAACCCAGTTGCTCCTGCTGCTCGGTCGGTTGCGTATGAATGTGTACGAATGGGATTGGTCACTTTACATCAGTTGGTTCCAAACTGTTCTAGCCTCAGGACCCCTGAACAACTCCTTTTGTACAAAATAGTGACCCAAATTTCGGATATGTTTTAAACCAATCAGATGTATTGAATGAAAACGAGTGCAGTTTGGACCTCAGATGGTACGAAACAAAGAGAAGGAACAATTCCAACATTTTTTAACGAGCGCTTCATAGACTTTTTGACACTTTTTTTTTTTTTTTTTCCAGACCCATTGAAAAAAGCTCCACAACCCACTTTTGGGTCCCGAACCCACCAGTTGAGAACCACTGCTTTGGGGGGGTGGGTAGGTGTGACGTGGTGTGAAAGCACTTTAAGTAGTTTGAAGACTAAAAAATAACTCAACAAGCTCAAGTCCGTTTACCATTTTACCACCTTGCCCAAGGACACATGTTGCTGCAGGAGCTGGAAATTGAACCCCCGACCTTCCAGTTAGGAGACGACCGACTCGACCACTGAGCCACAGCCGTCCCCTATGTGCTACACAGTTGAATATTCACCACAGTTATTAACCTGGTGCCATTTGTGCATCCGTCCCGACAATTATCGCCCGGAAGAAATATTTACCGTGTATTCCAATCCAGTTATTCAAACGCCGCTCGCCGCACATCCATCATCATTCATTGTGTTGTGCATTAATCAATGTTTCCCAGCAGCGCACAACCACAACAGAGTCGTCGGATAGAAATTGACTGTACACTTTTCCAGCACATTGTCTGTAAGAAGAAACACTTTGATTATCCGTTTCAAAGACTCTGTTTGGTTTCTCGCTGTGGGCTACATTGTTCATTTTGCTCTGCTTTTTGTTTTGTTTTTCTTCGAGATGATTCTTCCCACTGGTTGATTTGATAAGAAGCGCGCACACACACACACACACACACACACACACACACACACACAAAAACAAACAAAAAAAATCTACAAGATTAATGTCGAGCAGCCTTAATGATTATAGTTGCTGTAGGGTAGGCGTTTATTAACTGGTGGTAATAATCTGACAATCCTCTTTCATTCCCCCTTAAATCAGCCCACGGTTGTTATGCTGAGAACCGACCGCATATTTAGCGGAAGTAATTTGGCGAACTACATAAACTGCCAGGGTGTTTGTAGGCCTTTGTACGTCTCATTTTGTGCCCCGTTCTCCCAGTAAAACAATGTAGTACTCAAGGATCTCGACCTTTCTGGTCCTTTTTAAGGGGCCAACCAAGAGGAAAAAAAAAAGAAGCTCTGAAATATTCAGTGTTTTTGTACGCCTCCCCCACCCGAGTTCCTCCAAGACTTTGATGCTCTCCAATGAATAGCATTAGCATACTGTACTGTAGAGCTATAGCTGGTGCCTCGCCCGGTTCAGCAGCAGATCAGTCTCAGTGTCACAGATTTTTTACATTTAGGTGCTGCTGAGTAGAAATGTGTGTTTGAGGTTGTGGCTGTGAAAGCGAAAAAAAGCTTCAGCATGTGAATATCTCACCGTCGCTTTTTTTTCCGGAAGTCTCATCCTCGGCTTGATGAATATTTCTTTTTCTTACTCTCCGGCATTGCTGAACGTTTTTTGCGCAAACACAACCCGCTGCTGCTATAGATAGTTAGATAGATAGATAGATAGAGCTCATGTGTCGACTTGAGATAACCCCGCAGCATGAGGTTTTTTTAAAGTGTCACTCAGCAGCCACTGTAGCATGCTTCCTCTCCAGGTGAATCACACTGCACACCTTGAACTTTGTGAGTTTGATTGACGCCGGCAGTACAGATCGAGCCCAGGGGGAGGAGTGAGGGGGGGGGGTGGAAACAAAGGCACAAGCTGACTTCCTGGACTCGGCTACACGAGCAACTTCAGTCGACCCAGATCTTCTGCTGCAAAAATGAAGTACGAGACCGAGCTGGATCGATCCTTTTTTACCTCAAGCGTCTGTTCTGAAGGCATGAAGGAAAAAAAATGATCTCCGATGCAACAGTTGTCAGCGTTAATTCACCAGCGCGAGTCACCGCTGCTGTATCTCGCTATAAATCCACATCCATCAGAGCTGATTAGAAAACTTTGAGACGGTTTGAACTGAGCTTCGGTGCCCGCAGCAGCTGTGAGCAAACAGCTGTCTCAACAAGTCCTAAATATTTGTCAGTGCTTTGTGAAATCAACGTCTTTATAACGCTGGAAAAGTTGCTCTGGAGATGCTACAAATTGGCTTAATCTTTAAAATCACATCCGTGCACATGGACAGTAAACTCTGCGTGATTAAATGTGGACTGTTTGCAAAAGAATCCACCAGACTATTCCTTGGGACATTCTCCTTTGCTTCTCTGCACTGCTACTTGGCTACGGCCTCATGACACTGCCGCCTCGCATTGCCGCCGTCTCCTCGTCCCTCTCTCCCTCTCCTGCGTTTTTTTAAAACTTTTTATTCATCCTCTCTGTCCCCTTTCACCTCGTCTTTCTCCGCGCTTCCATCCGTCCCCTCCCTCAGGCCTCCGAGCCCTGGCCTGGAATCTCCAAAGAGAGAAAGAGAGAGAGAGAGAGAGAGGGCTCCGTTCATTTAATGTCATCCTTATTTCCCTGACAGCCTGCGAGGATAAAAGGGATCTAGTTAGCAGGCGGCTCAGGTAACAGGACGAAGAATTGGACGTGATTGCACAGACAGTTTGTTTGTGCGTGCGTGGGAATGTGAGTGCGCAGAGTATTCGTCCATAGAATATGTTGAAAGGGGATTTTGTCAACCTGACTGCTAGCTAACAGGTCCTGGGAGCAGACATATAAATTATACATTTGCTGCATTTTAGCTTTTCTTTTTTTTTTTTTTTTTTTTTTTACTCATGGCCTCACCAACTTAATGGACATGCATTAATGGAAAGACGTCAGAGGGCTGTACATGAAAGAGCGCCCTGAGCAGTTGTGGGGGGGGGGGGGGGGGGGGTTCGTTGCCTTGCTCAAGGACACTTCACATAGCTCGTCAGATATTGTTAGGAACAACAGTCCCAGTGACGTTCTCTGGTTTAATGATACCTGGCTGGAGGTGAAGCACCACCAGCTGGTTACCTCAAGGAATAAGACACTAACATTTTGGAAACAGTTGTGGATGAAACACATTGTGGAGGCTGCCCACAGCGAGCTAAAGGGCACTTTGGCAGCGCTCAGGAAGTGAACTGGCATCTCTCCAGCTGCCAGACCAATTTCCGGACAATTTTCCTCTGTGTGATTTTTTAAAAAACTCTTATTTCGCAAATCGACGAGGACTGAACTCCCTGCGATGCATATTTCATGAGTACCAGGGACAAACTGTGCAGCGAGGACACCGAGGTCACGTCCTCAGCATTTCGTCTTTTTCTCCCAATTTGTGCATTTTTATACCAACCAGACTTGTGACATTTCACACTCGTCGATGGTGCAAATGATGGTTCATTTGATTCTGATTTGTTTCGACTCTTCGACCTTTTAAGTGCAATTATCATTTTTATAGAAGAAGAGGACTTTAATTATGTATAAGAACCAGCACACATGTTGAAAGAGTGACATTAAATATAAACTTTGACGAATACTAGCCATTTTTTTTAAGACAAGGATAACTTTCTCCTTTGTATTCCCCATGTTCATGTTGTCCACACTTCCTTGTCACTGAGGTGGACGTTGAAGCAGGAAGTGCAGGAATGAGGTTGTTGGGCCAGATCACCTTGCGCTATTGTGTAATGATTCTACTTCCAGTGTGTCTTTCATGGTTTGTTATTCATTTGTTGATTGTGCTCTTGATGCTCCGAGTCATTTTTTAACCCCTCACTGTTGCCAGGGATGAAGTGGACTGTGTGCATATTTTTTACTCTAGAATCATTAACTGGAAGACATTTACTCTGTTCAACATGTTTAGAGACGTCGATTAGATTCCAAAAAGCATCCTCTTCTCCCTCTCTCGCTTCCTGCGTGCATGTCAAGAACACGGAGGCTTGTGGATGCGGGGTTATTAGATAATCTAAAATGGAATAATTCAGAGAGGAAAGCACGGACCGGTGTGGGCGTGCGTGTGCGTCAGCCAAGGGTGTAAGGGTTTCAGAAGTGTTCCTCACAAATAGAAATGTTAATAACTCACCGAGCTGAGTACATATAAATTTTCTGACTGGAGGTAGGAGGAAGGGTGTAAAGAGGTGACATGGGTGAGAGGCAGTTTAGGAGGTAATGACAGAGACAGAGAGGGGGAATTTTCAGGCTGGAGCAGAGAGTAGCACAGCTTTTAAGGTTTCATTCTGTGTATCTCCATGTGATTTAGCGCAAGACACCCATAGTGCTACTTATGTTATGGATCGAAAAAGATAATTGATCAAAATGAGGGGTGTCTAAGGTCCTCACCCTGTGGAGATATCGTCTGCATTAAGCCGAGACTGAAGTCATGTGCATCTTCACATTGTATGTATTTCATCTAATTGCATTAAGAACCATCATAACTTGCATTACTTGAATGTTTTACAGAGTTTAAGATAAGTAGCATTTTCTGCAACTTTTACATCAAGATTGGCAAAATGACCAGTGTAGGCACTGAATGTCCTGCAGGGCTGAGTCAAACAGTTGAATCATTTAAGCAATAGATTTAGTTCCCAATTCAATATCGATTCAGCAAATCCTGAAATGGATTATTTCTGTTTTAATGAAGACCCCTACTGTCGGGGCACTGTGGGTGTCGCCATACTGTGATTTGCTTTGGTTAGACGCCCCACTTGACTAAAAACATTTGTAATCTACATTTACATACAGTTTAATTACTTTTAGAAATATCGTCTATTTACTTAGGTGACCTTTGCAAGCTTCATTGAACTGATTCTACGGCTGTGACGAGTTTAAACATACTTTAAGAAATGATAGGACAACAAGTTAAAATGCTTTGACAGGAACCCGCAGACCTTTTCTATTGCTTTAAAGGTCACATATTATCCTCCTTTTCAAAAAGTTAAAATAAATCTCAGAGCTCCCCAAATCATGTGTGTGAAGTTTCTTGTTATCCATTCTGATCCTCATGTCTATAAACCCCTCTATTTCAGCTCTACTGAGAACAGGCTCTTTCTGTGTCTGTACCTTTAAATATGCAAATGAGCGGTGTCTGACCACGCCCCCTCTCTGGAAGGGCTTGTGTGGCTCGGGCTTTCTCGCTCCATGTCCTATTGTTTGCAATGAGAAGGCAGACTCAGAGGGCAGAACAAACACCTAGCTGTGGGATTGTCATCCATCTGGGGGAGGGGTTACTGCCCTTTGTGATGTCATGAAGGGAAAATCTCCAAACGGCCTGTTTGAGCACACATTTCCTGAAAAGTGGAGCAGGCAAAACACAGAGAGGATGGACTTTTCTCATTCATTGGGGAGTTTTATTAGTGTCCGAACAACATGGTTAAGTGTATTTTGCATATGTAACCTTTAAACTAATGATAACAAGACAACACTGAAAGAAAACCACAGAAAAATCTGTTTTATTTTAACCTAAATCAGGAGACAACTTAAAAGCAAATATCTGAAGTGTATCATAAACGAGCATGTGTAGTGTAGACCGTAAATGGAAATCTGTTATTGCCTCTTGTTGTGAGCATATGTTGGGTAACAGAGATATGAACAGTCAACCAGAAATATTAGTTTGAACTCGGCATGAGAACAACCCCACAAAACGTGTGACGGAGCGAGAGACATTGGAAATGATAGATCTGTATAAATCATCATCACCTGGTGAGCTGAAGTAAAGCCTCAGACGTCGATTGATGAAATTGTTTTGTGTGCAAATGTGAGCGGGAGACGCATTCCTCGGGGCAAAACTCTGAGCCCCCGAGAGTTGAGAGAGCGCCCCATTTCTCTTTTGCCGAACCCTCCTCGAAAGTAATTGAATTTTGGATGAATCCGCAGGGGAGGAAACACTGTCAGGGAGGGGAGAGAGCGAGAGGATGCTCGAGGAAAAAACAATCAAAGAATGAGAGGCAGGTGACAGCACCTTTTGGATGAGCTTTTCCTCTAAAGGATGGCTCACTACGAGATGCCTGACAGGATAAGCTTTCACTGTGGGATTTTTTTTAAAGGAGAACCATTTTTTTCTGAGGATTTCATATTTTTTGGGACATGTAGTATCCGTTCTTCTGTTGAAGGGTGATAACTCTCATGTTTTTTAGCTCCATTGTGTTCTTGATCATATCTTTGACAGTTTGACAGCGACACTAAATCTTTCACTTTCAATAGCTAATAACAATGCGCCAAGATATGAGACAATGATACTTTTATGATTCCTGATAAAGAGTAACCCTTCATATGAGAAACTAGGGCCTGACTGATTTGATTTTTTTTTTGGGCCGATACAGATATCGATATCGGTGAGAGAAAAAAACGTGTTACCGATATATTGGCCGATATCGTTCTTAGATCTATGTCCAATCTGTAAAAATAGATATAGATATTTTTGGTACTGATCCCTCAAATGCAGCTATCCAACACTTATGGAAAAGATATATCGTGAAGACAAGATGGTTACTCAACTAGAAAGTACTGATAGTCTCCTGATGTGCTAATATCGGCTGATATTATCGGCTGGCAGATTAATCGGTCGGGCTCTACTCTAAACATGTCGTGATCTTTTTATATACACACTAACAGCATCAAAAGAAACAATCAAAGACCAAATTTAATTGTTATATTAATAGTTTTTTGGAAACTTGCCACAATATCATTGAGCTTGTTTACTACTCAGTATCTGCAATGTTTCAATATTACTGTTGGCTACAAGCCCCTCCCTGCTTTGAACAATCAGACCATTTCCCCTTTTTTCTCCCTTGCCAGTTAACTCCCAGCTGATTGAGAGACTCAACTCTCATGTAAAATCAGTTGTTAAATTACAGACTGGGGGGGGGGGGAATGCAGCAGCTCCTCGAGCTTGAGCACAGGACTTGAACAACGCAAAAACAAACAGCGAAACATTCAAATTAGGAGATGCATCAACAGTTTTCTCATCAATCAGCCGATCATGCTGTGATGAGATAGAAATTAAAGTTGTCAGGTTAAGAGTCCAACAGATTGCTTTCACCTGAGTCGGAAATGTATTAAAATGTGTGCTGCCCCTCTACTCCTGCACGGTATAGAGTCTTTCTGAACCTTTCTTTTTGATACTCGGTTGAGTCCCTGAATGAGTGACAAAATGTTGTGGGAAAATGTCATGGTCATATTGTGGTATTGAGGATTTTGTGATTAATTGTGCAGCCTTAATCTCGAGCCATCAAACTGTTAAAGTCATAGACTGCATAGGGCTGTAAGACAAATGTCCCCCTCTGGGACAATGGAGTTGAAATTGAAGACAAAGTTTAAGATAACAACCCTGTGCTAGATGCAATGAAGCCTGCATGGAAACAATGTGAAAGCCTTGAAAAGATCCTCAATTGAAATGCCAAATATACAGACAGATCTCCAGGGCATTATTGTATGACAAAAGCAAGAATGTCTACAGAAATACATGCAAGATCAGCTAAAAGTCTTTTATGCTTGTTTTGATCTCCTCTAAAGAGCCGTTAAAAGCAGATTCCCCTTTACTCAGAGGACTTCACACTTTTATACACAGCAGAGGTGAGAAAGACCTCACTGAGGGCGAACGTAAAGCTTGTCCTACACTTTGAACATGTGCCCAATGGTCGCCACCTACACATCTCTGCTGCCTCGCCTGCTGACCTGGCACAAAACACCAACTCTTGTGATTCTAGCAGAGAAGAAACATCCGTCCTTGATAGTTCCCAACCTGTGGCATCCCACTCTATTATTCTACAGTGTTATAAGAAGGTGCCTGTACAGCATGTCAAAGATCCCTGACTGCGATTAACGTGGTACAAGATGCTCTCCAGAGTGTCCTCCATGTTGCTGTCACACCTCACAAATTAATCTTATCCCAAGTTCTATATACTGTCACTCGATTGTGGACCTCCCAGGTAGCCGACCACTGTGTCTTTGAATTGGAATCCAGACATTCATAAAAATACAGATACATCCTTCAAAGAGGGCCGATAGTGTCCCAACCTCCAGATGATTTTCAATGGATTTGCAGAGGATTATGAAATCCACCAAGTACTAAATCCTTATTGTGTTGTTGGCCCAACATCAGGAAGAGGATTGGGTGCCGAGAGCTGACAGAACAGTTGACAAGATCAATAATGAAATACTATAATAATTGGAGTTTTCGGACCAAACTGTTCTGGGGACTTTTTGATGAGGAACTTTCCATGAGGGAGTTCCCTGAGAAACACATACCATGGGGACATGGTGCCAACTCTGAAGCAGGAGCTTAAAAGGTTCCTCTAAGCGGGGTTCCAGGAAACTAAATAGTTCACAGTTCCTTCGGTGCGAAACCAATAAAAAAGAGGCACGGTTCCAACAGGTCCTAGGTCTATGAAAAGGTTTCTGTCGTCTGAAAATGGCTAATATGCCACACAGTGCACAGAACTCTCACTAACGTGCCCTTGTACCTTGCATTGCAGTTGCATTTTATTTGCATCGCGTTTTGCCTCTACCTGTATTTTTAGCCTATTTGATTGTTCCACTGCTTTGTTTTGACGTTAAGCTGCTGTTTTGGTTTTGAAGTCTGAACTCTTTGACCCTATAATTCTCCATTGCTGCGGAAAAAGGACACAATCAACATCTAACTAACCTTGGTGGGAGGGGGGATAAAAACAGTGACATCAGAGTCCTTGGAAACAGCTTTGTGAAAGCTCGCTTCTGGAGCCATTTCCTCTCAAAGGCTGCACACAAGCTTAAAGCAAAGCACTATGTCATGTTTTCATGTGTGACTCTTTAGTATACTTAATCCCATAATCCACTGTTTTTGCTCTCTGCACACATGCTGCCGGCATAGTGTATGATCAGTGGACCCAACAGAGGATGCTGCACTGCAAGTTCCCATCAGTATAGTTAGTATCAACAAGAAAGTTGAATTACCCTGCATCACAAAAGAAGGGTTTTAACCTTTTTCCATGATAAAAAAAAGTGTTTGCTTTGATGCCTAGCAGTCCAGGATATCACTGCGAGCTGCAGGGAAACCGAGCAGAACTGGTGATTCAGTCGTTTCCTCTGTGTTCAAACCAAAGAAAGAGAACGCAGCTTTTGTGCTAATGTTGCAGGCTTTGAGTCCAACATGGAAAACTAATTAAAAAGATAAGATTTTTGTGGCGTTGCGTGAAGCTTTTCTGAGGCGGCATTGGTTGCAGCGAGCAAGCGCTGATGACAAAAGGCCTTTGACGAGAAGAACGCGGCAATGTCGCCATCCTTGGCCACTGGCCAGTTTCGGATGCCTCTATGAATGTCTCAAGGGTTATTGTGGCTTTTCAGGGTTTCCCCCCTCAAAGCTGCTTTCTGATGCTGCTTTGTGGAATCTATGTGAAGCATCTTTGTCGTGACTGAAATGCCAATGGAAGTGTCCTTGTAGCCTACATAGACTTCTTGTTGAGCAATAGCTGAGATCGCCCTTTTGCCTGAAGCAAGGATGGAAATTAGTAGACTAACAAAAAGAGGAATTATGAACCCAAATAGAAGGCTTAAATGGGTAAAATAAACACTGAAGAATACTGTTGGCCAAGCTGAATAAACACAGTTAACTTTAATGAATTTAAGTCCATTTTTTACGAGATAAAGTTAGACTGCAACTAGCTTTTTCTGTATTTCTCACAGTGTGTCCCCAGGTCTAAAAGCTGGTTTGCATTAACATCAGCTAAAGGACATAATACTCACATTGCAGGTTTATTTCCATAAAATGAGAATGTATTAAACTGGTTATGGGATATGGTTTTACCTGGTGGTCCAAGCATTCAACTAAACATATTTCCGAAGCCTGGTTAAGATATTGTCAGGACAAATCAGGCTTTCATTGGCCCTAAATATAAATGAACACTATTTAGATTTTAATAATTGGCATATGGTTATAACCACCTGTCTTGTTCATGTATTAACAATTACTGTTCAAAAAATCTGGTCAATATACTGATGTGGAAATATTTTGATAAAGGTTCCTTGTATATGGAAATAAATCCATGCATCCATCTATCCATCCATCCATCCATGCATCCATCCATCCATCCATCCATGCATCCATGCATCCATCCATCCATCCATCCATGCATCCATCCATCCAGCTATGCATCCATCCATCCATCCATCCATGCATCCATGCATCCATCCATCCATCCATCCATGCATCCATCCATCCATCCATCCATCCATCCATCCATCCATCTATCTATCCATTTTTTGTAATCATCAATCTGGCATGAAGATAGATCGCTACTTGAACTTGTACTTGTAGCTTTAAACGTTCTGTTTTTGTCTTACATATCACATTATTCCCATCATCATCATCCCTTCATCTAATCTATTTCTGATCTCAGACAACAAACCACATGAACTCACACAGCTGTCCTGTAGAAGAAGCTGCATGTCAACAGTGAGACACACTGATCTAAGTGGGCACCTGATTATGTCACGTTGCTTGAGAGAGATTTGGATTAGTGTTGTGGGAAGTTGACAAAGCTGCAAAGCCAGGTTTCGCCTTGATAGAGATGCATCTTGACATTTGTATCATCAACAGCCTCTTCCTGATTATACAGTAAGTCCCTGAAGAGTCACTGGTCTAAATAAAGCAGAGGCAGACAAACACTTTGGAGAACCGAATTTGTGCATGACGCTGCTGGATGTCTTCCAGCCGATCTTAGGTCCCGCAAAAGTTCTGTGATTATCGCCTTAGAAGAACTTTGGCAGTTTCCTTTTATATTTGTGCTTAGATTGAGCATCTCTTGCCAGAATCATTATCGCCTCTTCTTCTTCTGAATGTTTTGGATAGATTCAGTGCACTCGCAGCTTGTCTCCGTGCAAGATAACAAGTCAAACTTCTGTTTCCTCACAGGACTGGTGAAAAATGAAAGCTCCCATCCCTCTTCTGATCCTGCTTCATGCCGTTGTGGTCCATTGCCTGAAAGTGGTGTCTAAGAGAGGCTCAGGTAAGTCTCACCAACAACTGTATCATTCTTTCAGTGCTGACAATTGACACCAGGGAAAATATGCAAAAAAATAACTTTCTTAGTTTTACCGTATGTAAAACAGCTACTGAATTGCTTCCAGTTTGATTCCAAGGAACCCGCCAAGACTTCAAGGTTCTGTTTGGCCTCGATGCACCAAACATGTTTCAGTCAACAGCAGGGGGGATCACATTGCCTTGTGTTGTTGTACTTGGAGAAACAGCTTTGATGAAAAACAGGGCCGTCCTGTCCTTTTAGCGGCTTACTTTCTAAGTCCTCAAACACACCAGTTGTTTAGTTTGATGCCCTACTAATGCTGCAGTATTTCTTGGTTGGTCTCTGGATATGACTTGAATGATGTCTGGTATCATGACACAGACTTGTTGAGTTTGAAAGGGTTAACGGCTGAATGCTTTAAATGCACTACGGGCGATCACATCAACTTTGTGCATTTCGGTTAATCTGCTCAATCCTCATTATCCTTTTTTGGCTTAAATCTCCCTTTTAACAGTGCACCCTGGAGTCATTTTCATCCTGCCTGTTCTTTTAAATGCTTAATTTAATGCTATTTGATAGTACAACCCAAACATAACCAGGAGATGCACCAGAACACAACTAGGTTAAGTGCTAGGGGTGCACTGCGAACGTGAGTTGAACCCACGACCTTGGTTTCTGTTTTTGTCTATTAGGAGTCCCAAGCCTCGAATTCTGCACCAACTGTACAAAGGTGAACACTGAGTGAGTGAGTGAGTGAGTGAGTGGGCAAATGGTTGAGTTACTTCCTGGATCAGCACGTTGCATCTAATAATGCAGCCGCGGCCTTTGTTGGAATATTCAATTGTTTACATGGCTGTGGCACTAATGCTGCATGACGCTCCACACTTCTAAATGATGACTTCCTGCAAGCTGGAGGAACAATTTGCATTGGCTAACATAAAACATAATGGATGTTTTTCTTTCCAAAGGCTGCTTGCGTCTGTTTTTTTTTTGTTTTTTTTTTACCCATGCATATTATAGACGCAGGTGCTGGAATGGCCCAAGGCTCATCAAAGGGTTTTTCTGCTTTTGCAGCAGAAGTCCCTACGGGCTACCTCCTCAGATGCTTCACGAGCCATTGCCTGGGGCTGGGATTTGAAACGTGTCCACTGATAAATGAACAACCCAATCGGAGCCAGACCCCCGTCCTTTGTTCCTCTTCGTCTCTTAGCTCGTACGGCTTTATTAGAAGACGTGCCGGTTGCGAGTTAGAGTGCACTTGTAAAAGGGATTTCTGGGGCAATGAAAGCACGTTTGAATTTGCAATCGCTTTTGTTTTTTATTGACTAGGAAGAAAACAGCGTGGGCGGGGAAGGGGAGTATCCTGGTGGCAGGACAGAAACATTTCTCAGAGGTTAGGGTTCCTGTTGATGAGATGAAACTTTTGAAGCGTCTCATTTTTATGGCATCTATCGAATCAGGCTCATAGTTTCCTTTAAAACCCTTTTCTTCAATTGCAATATGACTGTCTCTCATAGGAAACAGCCTGTTGGCACGATTGATATGTTATATAAGAGGGCCAAATAACTTAACAAAACCTCCTTTAAAGCGATAAAAGCTTTGCCTTGAGTCGACAGTTTTCTTCCAAGATGAAAATCAGCCAAACACACTGAGCTGCTTAGAGCCCTGTAAACATGACGTGCCTTTTTTTTTATGGTTCCCTTTTGTGAAAAAAATTCACTGTAGACAATGAAACTTGTGTCAGCCCATTAAAGGAAATTAAACGACTTGATTGACTCCCTCGGGGACAATAAATCCCTGGTCTCACTTGCTTTTCCCCTCGACGGGCTCACACAAACACACACAATCCACAAACAGGATGCACGTGCGCCACTATCCGTCCGTGATTACATTCAAAAACACAGCCTCTTCGAGTAATGCTTTGTCTGCATTTGTACACAGGAAAGGAACAGCGCAAAAACAACACATATCTGCCATGCTAATCCTCGACATGCAGAAGCAGGGGAATGTATCCGTCGGTCCTCCGCTGCAGCTCCTTCTTTGTAAGAATGCTGATTTGGCCTGAATGGTTGGGCGAACAGAATAATGATGTATATTTCTGCTTAATGCAGCACATCAAGGCGGATGTTGAAGTCAAATCCCCCCCTCCCTCGATCTCGGATACTCTTACATTGTTTGTGTTTGAACATCGTGCCATTTACATGAGGCATCTTCTGGTTTGTTTAAAGTGAGATGTAGCCGTTAACGCAAGCCAAGAATATGAATGGACTGTGAAGCTTGGAGTTCTATGTAAAAACAAGGTGGTTAGCGAAACCCTTCAAAGATAGAATAAGAAAACGATTACAGGACTATTAACTTGTTAAATTGAAAGGTCACATGCTGCTGACCTCCTTTATATTCTTCCATCATCAGCCACTTAAAACACGTAGTGCTGAAATTAACAGCTAAATGCTAATTGTGAATGTTTTTGATGATACACATCACCACGGCAACACTAAATGCCATCTTTCCCAATTCGCTCCTAAACCTTGGTATTTTTGAAAGTGATACAGTTTAGAGATCTGCTTTAATGGCTGGAAATGTTAACAGACAGTAGCATAGTTTATTGGCCTCTGTATCACGACACTGCCGTCAACCAGAATGCACTTTGAAGTGTTTTGGGGAATTCTGAAAATGTCCCGAGTCCAGCGATGGTCGCATCAGCGTGTCTCAACATTATGTTACCGTATCCTATGACTTATAGAAACAGTCTTCCAACTCTTCATAATCCCACACTGCAAGGGAAGCTTCTTTCTACAAATAGCTGTTTAAGTTATTCCTGCAGTTTTGAAGTTGGCGATCTCTGGCGTCGTGAGGATCAGTCTTTTTCTATGACTTTGCATTCCTTGTTCAGGAATCTAAAAAGGGACCCTGTCTCTGAAATGGGACTATGTGTTGTTATTGTCCTAACCACACAGTCAGCTCCATTGTTGGCCACTTGCGCCGTCCCATACAATAGATGCTTGGAAGAGCAGTGTGAGGAATCCCTAAATGTTCCCTTTTTGGTAACTTGGCAGCGAGTTGAGTCCTCTTCTTTTTGTGCACTACACAGCTGCAATTGATTTGATATGAAATAGAAGCTGGAGATGGTGTGTGTGTACAGGCTCACTTCAGACTCTGTAAAGTAATAACTGTACATTTATTCGTCTCCTCACTTCTGAACATGGAGTACAATCAGAGCGAGAGGGCGCCTCAGAGGTTACCCAGCGCTACCTTTCTGCAGACCTGAATACAGAGTAGAATAAAAAATGGGCATGCACATAAACAGAACATTATTGTTGAAGTAGCATCACCATCCATCTGCAGTATCCATGTTCCTCCCTCGCATTAACACTTTCTATGATTTACAGCCATTTTCCAACTCGCCTGTTCATAACATTCATACTTTTTGAAGACTGGACCATTTGTTGTGGCGACCACAAGGCCAACATTTTGGCTTTTGAATGACCTGGTTTTCTTTCTTTGGGCAAACCTCAGTTGTGAATGTCCTTCAAGGATAAGTTGACCGTCTATCTGTTGGTCATAACCAAAAGGCAATTTCTATCCCGAGTTTTTATCCAAGATCCAAAAGCAAGCTTTAAATTAAAGATACTTAAAACCATTAAAAACACTGAATGAAGCAGTTTCAAGATACGAATGAGGGTTTCTCCCTAATCTCTTCAGTGGGAACAGTATGTCCAGGCGGGCTGTGAACCCAACTGCATGGACTTAGCTTGTTTCTAAGTTGGTCAGCTTGTTTTGGGGGTTTCCTTCTGCGTTTATTTCACCAGGTTTTCAGAAATTGTCCACAGCCGTTCACTACCGCTTCATATCTAACAGACCTGGTGTTCAGACCTGTAAGAAACCTGTTTTGTCTGACAAAAGTTGTTTTATGTAGGGCCGGACCGATATGGATTTTTTGGGCCGATACCAATGTTGATATTGGGTAGAGAAAAATCTGATAACGATATATCAGCTAATATCTTTCTTAGATCTATGTTTGATAGAAAAGGGAAAATATATATATGCATAATTGCGTGACACTCTGGAGAGTGATAATGGTTGTTGTAATCCATATAGCGCCCTCTGCTGGTGAAAGAGAACTGTTAGTGTAATACAATGATACTCAAATAAAATTCTGTCTGACTGGTAAATAAGTCGAGTAATATCGACGCATACCTGCGATAAAATTAGACAATACTGATAATCACTGGAAATGCTAATATCGGCAGATATTATCGGCTGGTTGATTTATTGGTCGGGCTCAAGTTTTTTTTTTACTTTTCACGGCTGGACAATTAAATTATTTTCTTCATTTAAATTTGTTTGCTTTTTTGTATTGACGAATCTTACCCCTTAACTAAACTGTTAAGATGTGTGTCCCCCCCTCCAATCCCCTCTGGTGAACAAGGTTTACATGTGTAGCTCTGACATTGATTGAGACACATTTGGCCCCTCTCCTCCTCCTCTGCCACCTGGTCATTAGTCCCCACAGACATGGACGAGTCCCCTGACAGATGATGCTTACCTTTCCACAGTCTCCCAGTCATTCCAGCGATGCATTACTGGTAATGCCCGCGCTCCCAGTGAATGCATCTTTCTGCCATCATGCATGTGTGAAAAGTCCGTCTTTGACATGTGTTCCCATTTGGAGGAGGAATGCAGAATGTCTCCTCTCTGCTTCTAGCTCCTATTAAGGATGGTCTGAAGGCCTGCTGTGTCACTCTGATGAAGAGTGGCTGTAAATATAACACGCCACCGCAACAAGACCTTGGTTCCTATTAGAGAGCAGCCGCTCATCATCCGTCTCTCCCTGCGTATTTATCTACTGCCGCTACAGTAGGTCCACAACATATATCCCCCCCCCCCCTTTCTTCTCTCTCTTCACTGACTTCTTCTCTCTGCTCTGGCAAGAGGAAGAACCAAGGACGCCCTGACAGTCTGTGAAATTTACAGTCTTCACACCCATCGCAACGCACAACTCCGGGAGGATGTCAACATTAATATGTCAGATACAGATAGAATCCACCCCCCCCTCCACACACACACACACACACATTAATGGGGCTACTCGCAATCTGGCCAATAATAAGGCTCCTCTTAATTGGACAAGACAGTGAGGCCTAACAGGGGACGTCAGCGCGCAGTACAAATTCAATTATGGCCAGCCACTTGACTTTGTAATTGATAATAAAGGACGTTAAATATGGCAGGAAGCTGTCAGCAAGCGCTTTGAGTGAAGGGAGAGAGTAAGAGTAAGGCGTCCATTGAAACCGTTTCAACTATGTCCTTTTTTTTTTTTTTTTTTTTTTTACACATGACCAATCACTGTCAGATAATCCCTGCCTAAGTCATAAAAAGTTGCATTAATTTAAAGTACAAGATCTATTAAACTCTGTTTTTAAGTCAACATCCTCCTCAAACAAATCCAAGAGACTTCAGCTGAGATTGGAAACCAAAGCTAGAATTCATGCACTCTCGCCCTGCCTCGCTCTCCGTCAAACACACACACACACACACACACACACACATCCAGAGGCACACATGCGTGCATACCCGCGGTTCATCTTCCCCGGGTCAATACCACATACCTGCCACAAACGTTGAATGATTGCCTCCACTGCACAGTCCCGTTTTCGCTGCGAGGGGGGAGATTGATCACACACATGATATTAGAAATGAAATGGCTTGCCACATGGAGTTGTTTTTCCTCCCACTGCTTGCAGAAAGAGAGAGAGAGAGAGAGAGAGAGAGAGAGAGAGAGGGAGTCAACAAGTGGGCTAGATATAGGCCTCTTGACAACCGGGGTTACTGTGGATATGTGTTTCCCGGGTTGTGGGGACACATGCCACAGTCGCCGGTGTGAGATGGATGACGATCAATCACCTGATTTACGAGCAGAATAGTCTCTCCGTGGCCTGCTTCCTGACCTTTAATAATGTTACAACACCACAGCAATTGAGAAAAATGCCAGGAAAGGGGGTGCGGGGGGGGGCTGAAGCTCAGCGCTGATCCGCTGTGCAGCAGTAGGTAGAGGTGCTTAAAGCTCAAGTGCACTGTCAGAGCTTTATGTACAAGATGAGTTCAGGTCGGAGGCATTCAATGCAGAGAAATGTCAGCCATAGGCGTGAGCCGAGCCTGCAGGATGATTGGATTTTGGGGTTTTAGTGAAATCCAGATTTGGGAAATGGGATGGTTGGTGTGGGCGGAGCTAAGAGCATAAGACACCTGTCAGTCGAGCAGATATGCCTCCAGGCGCACTCATCCTTTTCACCTTAGAATATATATAGTAGAATATATTGACAGCTGCGCTCAGGGACCAATAGAGAGGCGGCATCCTAACGCACCACAGAGTCTTTTTCCGGGTGTTCATTCTAAACTCAGAGGCTTCATTAATGACAAAAATCTCACCTTTTTTCTGCAGGAGAGGTTATTTATGATTTCTACCTAAAGCTGTCCACGCTCGTTCCACATTAAGTACACTATTTGCATTATCTCTCCTTTTAATATTTCCCTCTTAAAGATAATGGTTCCTTTCAGGCTCCCTTAGCATATTATGCAGCCCACTCCTAACAGCCGAGGCCATTTCTGGTAACCAATTTGAGAGCTTATATGTGTGGATGATAATGAGCTTTAGTCCGAAAGAGGATTTAAACATGGAGAAGGCTGGCCACTACTTAATTTAGAAAAAAAAAAAAAAAGAAAGAAAGTCATGCGCTCAGGTTTAAAGACTAGCACTTTTTGGGAGAGAGTAAATAAGTTAGGTTCGGGCGATTTGAAAGCAGTAATGGTGCCGGAAATTATTTTAATTCCCCTTGACTGCTCGGCTCCCATGAAGCTGAGCGACGGCGGGGAAATGAAGCTGTAGTCTCTCCGAACTGTGCAAAAAAAAAAAGAAGAAAAAAGGCCTGGGGGCGGTGATGGGACTGTACCCAAAAATATCACACATTTTAACCTGAGGCTGCACCGCACGATTAATCCATGTGGGCGCTCCCTGCCTGCATCTATCTGTCCGTTTATGTGGCATTCCTAACACAGCGTTCATGTTGTTGCCCGTCTCTGGCACAATCAAGGTGTCAGTCGTCCCTCAGCCTCCTCCCCTGTGTGGAGAAAGTGATGGTTATTGCCCGCATTGATTGGCGACGTTCTCCTGGAAGCCAGACAGGATCACCAGGGAGCCGGATAGACGTCTCATGGAATAATTAAAGCAATACACTCAGGGCTAATCCCATAACCATCATTAGATTCCAGCAGGTTTTAACCACGAGGCTGTTTTACCTGACGTGTTATATCCACATGAAGCAGGAGAATGCGCGACTTCTGTTTGTGGCTCCTATTTGAAAATAGTACCCCCTCTTTAATATGCAGAGCTGGGAGCAAATTCAGTGCTTCACCTTTAAATTACACACCTCGGCATCAGCTCGAGTGGAGCAAGATTGGATAAACGATAGCTCGCATCCCTCCTTGATAAAAAAAAAAGAAAGAAAAAGATTCAGCTTGAAGAGAGAGCAGACCCTCCCACTCCCCCTGTGTGGGGAAAAAAAAAAAGACAAGTTTGAGGAGGGGATGTTCTGTCATTTGTGGGAATCAGACATACAGGGAATTTGATTTCCACTCGTCTCCGCCTCTGCGATCTATGAGACATTGGATTCTTTCTGGGTTTTTTTTTCTCTTTCTGTTTTGCGACTCTAAGAGAGTACATTGGTTTTCTATTGATTGAAGCGCTAACTTTGTTTTGGGCTGATGCAACTCACTTAACTTTGATGCCTGAGAGGAGCTCATTGATTTGCACGGCAACACTGGCGCTTGACTTTTTTTTTGGCAGCTTCATCAGCCTCCATAATTAGCCGTGTGTGTTGCACTTATTCCCTCTTTCCCTGATCTTCCAAGACCGATATTTTAAAGGAATAATGTGTGACATTTTCAATATAAATCCAGCAAAAATCCAGTCTATCCTCTATAAATGTCTCTGAGTCATAAGACCTGCTAGCTGTGTTGTCGTCGTAGCCGTGCTAATATCAGGATTACATGGACTGGACTTATAAAAGCTGTTTTAGTCAAGAACTAAAGAAGAGATGAAGAACATACAAGCTAATTTGAATGTGAAGAAAGCATTTTTAGATCATGGTCATTCTGTGTAACTTCACATGCAATATGAAGCTAGCTAAAGTGCGCTAATTAGCCTGCTAACACAAGAATCGAGCTCGAGACGAGGGCAATTCTGTCCACTTCTTGCGCTTTGTGCTTAACTATGGTGCGTTCCAATTTGATAACTCAAACTTTGTGCAAACACCTAGTTGTGGGAGTGTCACCCACCTGGGGGATGGGGTTACTGCCCTTTGTGATGTCACGAAGGGAAAACCTCCAAACGGCCTGTTTGAGCACACGTTTTCTGAAAAGTGGGGGCAGGCTAAAGACAGAGAGGATGGACTTTTCTCGTCATTTGGGGGTTTGTAGACAGACTATAGGGACACATTTCACCCCTCGTTTGACAAACTGCCTGTGAAAAAAAGTGCAGCCAGCCCCCACTTCTTAGCATGTCACGTGTAAACTCTCAAGGCGTCGCTATACAACTCGAGATACGTTGCTTGAGGTGTGTCGCTGTAGGAGGGCGGGCGTGTCTCCAAACAGCAGTTTGTTTTGGATTCATGCTGGTGCTCAAGGGCGACATCTACTGGATCAAAAATGTGCACACGCCTTCTTTAAAGCACAACAAACCCTTAAAACGACACATACCACTACTTATTACTTTACTCTCTGTCATCTGCCATCAGCAGCATGCATAGTCTAACAAAGGACTTCACGCTTTACTCAGGGATCATTTCGCTTGATTGATGGCTTGTAACAAAAGACAAGATTTATTTTTGTCCTCAAGTCTGCAGCTTCACACAAAACATGCACAATAGAAAACCTCCGGTGTTATTTTCTCACAGCAAACACATTATATTTTAATTTATATATATATATCACTTTGGGGAGTTGTTTTTGTGGTCCCCGTGCAGGAATGCTGGCACATTGTGTTTGTGTTTGCAAAGGCGACGGGATGAACGATAAGTAAATCAATCGAAAGGAGATTAGTGAGGAGTGCAGGGACTATAGCTTTTTTAATGCACTTATTCATACACTATGCAGGGAGGTGGATTACAGACAACTGTTCAACGCCGTAATGAGGTTTTGTTTTTTTCTTTCAAACTAAGAGTTAGGAAGAAGAGTTAGATTAAAAGTTAACTTCTTTTGTGATGTTATGTTTATCTCCATGTTAAAATCTCAAGTATTGAAATAATCAAGAAGGGAGTAGGGAATGAGTGTGTGACATCAGACACAGGCACAGTGTTTGCCCTCTATGTCATGTGTAAACTCTCAAGGAGTCGCCATACAACTCTCGAGCCCCTCTGACAGCACAGATAGGTCGGTCTAGTTTGCAAAGTCACTGAAAAGTAGTTTATTTGTGCTTTCGGCGGACTCTGACCATGACGTGACCTCAGCTCTGCATGTCAAAGCTGTCCCCTAAAGGTCTCCTTCATCGCTTCATCTTCACTTTGACCTGAGACGCTGTGGTGTTCTTCTCATCTCATTGAGATCTCAGCACAGCAGAAGGCTCAGGCTAGATAACAAGAACAGGCTTAATATTAAGAGTGAATCATGAGACATTATTATCTGGTACTCAGACACAGATGTTAATAGGGTCTCTATGCTCTCAACAGGAAAACTGTCAAATGGGATGACAAAGCTTCAATGTCTCAGTTTGACCTTGTAAACCAATTATTTGCTTGTTTAGAGCGACCTCGTATTATTCAGATGTCTGAGAATGTCACTGGACGGGGAGTTTTGTGGCCTTTTCCAGTCTCCAGTGTCGCCCGCCGCCGCCGTGAAAACAAACCGCATGAATTGCGCTTTTTAATTAGCCTCCGCTGCACAATGAGGCCGTGGTCGCCGGAGAGGTGGCGTTCTGTGAATGCAGGAAGTCTCGCAAAAAAACAACGTCGCATTTGATGAGGCTGTCAGGCTCTCTCGCGTCAGCCAGCCACTCAGCGTGTGGCCTTCTTCAATGCTCCTTTTATTGGGAAAGTTTGAACACATCCTCTCTGACTGTGTTCATTCCCCGTCGCTCAATGACAGCTAAGAACAAAACAAAAAAACACTACTCTCTTGTTCTCTTTGTATACTTTCTTTCCTTTAGTTGAGCCCTTATTCTGTTTTTAGTCAAACTGGGATTGGTCAAAGCACAATCCAACGGTTTTTTTGTTTTTTTTTGCAACAAGCAGAGGCACAGCGAATCCTTACGGGGTCTCAGGGGAGTCCTGCCAAGTTTGGGGCTTTTCGTTTTTTTTCTTTTGCAAAGGGAGAAAGGATGTAAGCTCGCTCGCTGAGGAGTACGCCTTTGTTGGTTAGAGGAGACTAACGCTCAGCAGGAGTTTTTTTTTTTGGAAACAAACCAGGTTGACTCTATTCTCCGAGGCCCGGGCTGCTTTTCTCCCAGGTCTTCTGAAGATACAAGCAGGTCCCATTCAAAACCCTACTGCTTTGCATTTTCATTATAATTAGCAGGGAATTACCTTTCACTCCCTCCATAGGAAAGTATGTCACTCCATCAAAGCTTTGAGTATTGTTCAGGGGGAAAGAAACTCTCATTAAGACGCACTACATCTGCTTTTAAAAACATCCACAAAAAAGACGCTCAGCTATTCCCAGTAAGCACGCCTTGTGATTTAATTTGGCTGGATTTACAGGAAACTTCCGTCGTGTTTATTGCCTGCCGTTGACGTGTCGCATGCTTGACTTATTTAAAACTGCGTATTTACGATCCTCCGTGGCCTCCCCCCCCCCAAAAAAAACGGGAGAAGATGGCAGTTGATTTCCCTGCAGTGCGAGGATCAATAAATTCTACATATCAATTAAGTTCCACTGTCACCTCCAAGGCCTCTCCCCAGGGATTACACCTCCACCCCTGGTCTTTAATCGGGGGGGGGGGGGGGGCAATCAGAGTGCAGGGCTCCTCTGCGTTCATGTTGATGAGGAGAGGCGTGCTTTTCTCAGCGATGCACGAGGGAGAGAGGCATCATGTGTCATTTACTTTCATATGACGCACGGCGGCAGCTTGGCAGACAGTGCATCAAATAGCCATGGAATTCTTTTTTACGGCCCTGCTTGCCTTCAAAAGCAATAAGATTCAATTAACCTGTGAAATGTGAATAAAAGAGGCCGAGATCATTGGAATATTTCAGTCCTGACTGTGCAGTTGTTTGGTTGTCAGTGCCTTTTTCCTCCACATCTAGACACAAGTGACAGAAGAAACCTCTTACCCAATAACATATCTGTTTGGAGGCACTTGAGCGTTTAGTGGAATTCACCGTCACTGTGACAGCTATCGAAAGGCTGCAGCATTCAAAGAGCTCCGAGTCTCTATTAGCATCTCCTGCAAAGTGAGAGGCACTACAGATGTTAGTAGGCGTCGCATCTCTGTATCCTTGCCAGTAGCCAAGCAACACCGCAACTGGAAACCACCACCGCCGCCTCACAATCCCAAGTGTTCCCGCGCTCTCACCACATCCCCTCACACAATCCAACACGGGAATTAAAAAATCGTCTCTGTGTTGTGCATGTGATCTTGCCAGAGGTTAATGAAACTGTTTTCACTCCGTTCAGCCTCCCAGACGCCCCACCCCCCCTTCCCTCCTTATATAATCTGACATCAAAAACACTTTCAATAAACCTCTGTAGAAAAATGCAATGTTCAGGCAGCCAATTAAGTTTGATTCTTGAAGTGTTAGCCTCCGAGCGTGTGTAATGAGGCCCGTAGCATCACCGTGAAGCCTGCTAGCTGCTGTTTGACAAAAGATCTCCCCCCTCCTCCCCCCGCTTTCATTCAGAGCGAGCCTAATGAGTGGTGAAGACGCTCCCGTTATCTCTCATCAAATCACATGATGGAGGAGAAAGAGCTTGATGAATGATTAACACGCCATTTACAAGCTCGCTGACCTCACAGTTCCCCCCCCCCCTCCCCCGCGCAAAGACAATGAAAGTGATGACAGCGACATCAATTAAGCTGTCGGGTTTAGTGCCGACATATTTGTCTGTCCACGTTTTCATGAAGATCCCAACACATCTGGCAAAACAGCTGGGATAGGAAGCTTGTTTTGTAATCTGTATAGCGCCCTCTGCTGGTGAAAGATAACTGCTAGTGTAATACAATGAAACTCAAGTGAAATGCTTTTTGACTGGTGAATAAATCGATGGTATCAGCGGATATGTGCGATAAAATTAGCCGATAGTCACTGGATATGTTAATATCGGCCGATGTTATCGGCTGGCTGATAAATCGGTCGGGCTTTAGCAAAGATATTTCCAGGGAAGCCGTTTTTTACAAGTCACCTGTCCCTGTTCCATCCCTGAGACACTCCCGTCCAAATCCCATCCCAACACTCTTCATTCGCTCTGCATTCAAATTCAAATCCCGCCTGATTATCATGTTTAACGTGCATGCCACCCTCAGCGATTTCCACGCCGTGTGATATAGGCCTTTTTGAAGGGGCCTCCTTTTAATGTTTGCAACGGTCTCCAAGGCTTTCTGTCGTTTTTTCCTTTTCTTTTTTTTTTCCTGCACCAAGTGCCTGGTCTTGAGAAACACAAGGACAGCTAAGGATTACGGTTCTGTATGTGTCTTTCATCGCCTTTAATATGCAAATAGGAGATTAGCTGTGGAAGGAAACTGTTTGGCATGGGAGTTATTTCTACCAGGAGGTGATGCTAGCCTTTTTTTTTTTTCTTCTTCATCTTCTTCTTTCTCACTGAGACTAAGATTTAACCATTTGGGCAACAAATGATATCCAAACGCTTAGCACGACAGTCACAGAGCCTGTAGCCTAACCAGCTCATAAATCACAGCAGCAGCATTCAGGTCAAACACACAGTTTCAGTAACATGAGTCAGTATTTGTCATTTACGTCAACGACGCCATTTGAGCCGCATGACAAAACTTCAAACGAGTCTCTCTGCATGGCACCCCGCACATCAAAACAACAAATAGGAAAAGCATGTCTCTGCAATTCCTAGCAGGAGCCCGAATGCCGTTAAATGACTTTGGTATTACGCTGTCAGAAAACCATCTCGAAAATGTGCCACGGGAAGCAACTCCAGCATTTTTCCTTTTTTGATCCGCGGCGGCGAGGGAAAGAGAGAGGAGGGATTAGGGGAAACATGTCACATCATGGAATTGTGATCTCGGCATTTGAATTACACTAGAATTGAGCGATTCAAATGACCTTTTTTTTTTTTTCTCTGCATGCATGCATTCGTGCACCATGCGGAGGGGGGCCTACTTTTGTGCTCACCAATGAAAACCACCACTCCATGTGCTTAGATAGACACTTACTAATACACAATCAACACTCTCTAACAAGTTTATTCCAAAAAACAAAGTAGATTAAATTCAGATTGAAGGCTCCGCTTTATTAAATCAGCATTCAAGCTACAAACACCTCTGTTGTTGGGAGTATTGATCGAGGCGCACAGACACACACTGTCACACACATGTGAGATAGTGAGGCGCAGATTATCCAATCAAACATCCATGCTGACCTTGTACAATTGATCAGAGTCTGTTTGCCGGGCTGCCTCAGAGGTGGGGGGGGGGGCGGGGGGAGGGATGAGGGATTATTGACTGTGAGAGAAAAAAAGGAAATCTGCAGAATAAAGTCACCAAATAATCGGATTAAACAAACAAATTAGCATGCCGCATTTATAATGGGAACAATGAGGCGCACACAACACTTCCTCGGTGGACTGTCCACGCTTCCTGAAGGGCTAGCTGGGTTGGATTCAGACACTGAGAGATATTCAGTCGGGATATTTGTCACCGCTGACTTTCGGGAAGACATAAAAATGATCTCTGTCGCCTTTCACACATGTTATCCCTTCCCCTAATTGGTCAGCGTCCCAGCATTTCCCAACAGAGGGTTTTTTTGTGCTCTTAAAGACTTAAGCATAAAGGACATGCTTGCCATTCAGAGCGGGCTAGCCGGGGGAATGGCTTTGTGTTTTTATATGTTCCTTGACCTCTTTCAGGCCTACAGAATGGAGTCAGCGTGTGCCCGGGCAGCCTAATTGGGTTGACAGCGCGGCGTCTTCCCTCTTGCTCACGTGCGTGACATCCAGCGCTTTGACAGAGCGTCCTGCCTCTGCAGTCCTTTTGGCTTGTCGGAGGCTGGAGCACTTGAGAATTTGTTTAAACAAGCGATCTGCGCTGTTGACTTAGAATTTTTTTTTAGTGTTGAGTTGTAAACACTTGACCAACAGCGGAGGGGATGTGGCTCAGAGTTAATGAATAGACTTTTAACGGACGCTGCTTTCAATGTGTTTGCTCACATGTGTGTGTCGGAGGAATAGTGCTTTGGGTTGCTGGTGCGTGCAGCGTGATTCTGGTCCAATGTGGTGCCACCAATTTAAACAAGGCTGTGTAGGCTGCAGGGTGCTGGGAAAAGGAGGGAAGGGCAAGGGGAGACGGACAAAGGCAAAGTGGAAAGTACGCGCCTACCCAGGCTTCATGAATTCATTTCCCCTCTCTCCCGTGTCAGGAGGACCTCGTCTGAACCCATTACGCTGGTAACAAGGTGACAGCGAGCGGTCTTGCTGCAGGTTCTGGCCTCCGGAGCTGTCGGGCTGCCCGTCCATGTTAATTAAGGGAGAGAATGAAAGTGTGAGATATGGGGACAGCGTTAGACAAAAAGGTTTAACTAGATGGTCCAGATCGGAGCAGAGTCTCGCTCGTCTTCTGAAGCGAGTTTGTAGCTTCAGGTTGTAGCTAAATATTTAGCGATTCATGCTAAGGCCTCACCTTAGGCACCCTGAGGCCTTTGTATTTCATGTAGAAAACATCAATGTTAGAGGTTGGCCAGTCTTGCTCCTTAAAGCCATTTCTTTAACATTTCAATGATTTCTTCACCGCTCAATCCTTGTTGGTGAAAAAATGTTAGGCATGTTTGTCAAACAGAAAGCCCCCCCCCCCCCCAATTCTGTCCATCTCCCTCCTCCTGTGTTCCAAAGTGGCATCATCTTTCTGCCGAGGGAAACGGCATTGGCGAAGTTCACTGGGAGAGAGTTTTTTTTTTTTTTTTTTTAAAGTGCAAAGTAAGTGGGCGATCAGGAGATGTCATCAATTCCAATGCATGCCAGTTGCCACGGCAACAGAAGTGGAGAGGCTTTTTTTTTTTTTTTCTTTTTCTCAAGGATCCTGTTAAACATTTAGAGTGCGCAGGGCTCGTCGAGAGAACGAGAGAGAGAGAGAGAGAGAGGAAGAGAAAAGAGAGTGTAGGTGATGGATCGTGGACAACCGTCCAGCCTTTCGTTCTTTTTTCCGCTCCTCCTCCCCCTTTAATTATACGCGAGAATTATGCGGGCATATGTGCGCCAAATGGTTTTAAGTTGCGCTTTCCATTAATTTGGAAGTCGTGAAAATTATACAGCTCTCCAACCTCCAATTTTACAGTACGGCTGAGTTTTCCAAACACCAACGGAAGACAAGTTGTTGGTGGATGAAGGGAAAGATTGATAAGCCAAATTTGTATCCATGTTTTTATAGACGTTTTACGACAACAACAACAACAACCGCTGTAGCCTTTATCTGCTCAACCGTCCAAAGCTGTGGACGCGATGGGCAATTCTCCACAGCCGTAATCTACCAGCAGACGGGCCCCTAAATGGGAAAAGGGCTCTTTGCGGTAACGACGTGGGTTCAGCAGATAGCGGCTCTGTGTAATTCCTGTTAATTACGGTCCAAGAGGCGATAAGACTTGGTTGGAGAGGCTAAGAGAAGAGATAAGGAGGATCAGGGATTCACCTGAAGGAATTTTCCTCCTCTTGGGCAAAAAAAGAGTCCAGTTGTACAGAAAAGGTCTTCAGTTGAAATACTGAAATACCCTGAAATACTGGCTGTTTTTTTATGGCTTAATAAACCAATGGAACCATGTTGACACCTATAAAAGCATTGGGAGTGGATTCATTGGATGATTTAGTGAAGAAGGCATCTGAAAATACTTTCCCAAAGGTTTCTAATTAGTGCTGAAATTCTAGCTTTAAGTGTCCAAGGATTTAATCAGCGTCTTTTTCATTATGTGGCTATAAGGGTCAAAGGACACCCGTATCCTTTTTGTAGCTGTACCACATTTGTCATTCATGCGGTGCCTTCATCGCAGCGACCATGGGTTCTAGTCCGACCTTGGCCCTTTGCTCCCTGCTCTCTCTTTTCAACATGTCCTGGAGCTCTTCACCTTGTCCTTTACAACAACAAAAGATACAAGTGACAATGAAGTGGTGTTTCAGAAAATACTTTTCAACGCGTTTGTGATATAAATCCATTTCCCTTTTTCCTCCTTTTGCAATTTCTAGTTGCAGATACAAAAAAAAAACAGGCATACTGAAAACACACTTAAAGAGCACTTGAGTAAGACCATTGATGCCACTGCAAATATTCACAGCGAGACTTCAGGGATTTTCTTTTAAGAATGGTTCAAAGCAATTCACAAAACATGAGCCCTTTGAGACCCAATTCATTCCTCCTGCCATATTCTGAGCCTCCATTAGCATGCGTCAGGGATGAATCTTACAAGTTGTCAGTCACCTTTGCTCTTCTGTGAAATCAGACCAAATCCCAGCTGCTGTTTGTCCGCTTTTCACTGCGGCGACGCTGTGGCGTGACCTGATAACACAAAGGGCAGGTTGCTTTTGCATTTAAAGGGCTGGTAATGGCTGCTGCTGTCGAGAGAGGACACTCTGTGGTGCTTTTGAAGGAATTTTACCCGGCATGGCTCAGTGGGGCTTCATGTACAGGAATGTATGAGCTCATATTGGAGAAACGAGGCTAGTTGTCTACATGCATTACTGTAATAAGACCTGAGAGGGGATGTGGTGCCGCGTATCCGCGTGTTGACCTTGTTCGTATGAAGTTCTTGAATCACTCTCCGGGGTTTGAACACAGGCGGAGACACCAGTTGGCCTCACTGTAAACTAGGGCCTGACCGATATGGTATCTTTGGGGCCGATATCGATATTAGGGAGATAAATAATCCGATACAGATATATTGGCCGATATTTTCCTTAGCTCTATCTACGATCTGTAGAGATAGATAAATATAAATATACACATGTAATGTGTTGATCCCTCCAATGCATTTATGAAACATAAATCATATGCTTATATCGGCAGATATTATCGGCTGCCATATAAATCGGTCCAGCTCCTCTATAATTATTTTTTTTTTCTTCAGAACTTTTAACTTTTTTACTATTTGTGTTAATTATGTTCTTTGTTTCTGCTTATTAACACTTCAGCAAAGAAATCATGTCTCCTTCTCCACTCAGCAGCTCATTAGCTGCTGAAGCATATTTCACACTTGTAACACATAGAACGCCGAGATACTAATTACCTCTCAGTCACCAATAAGGCTTGGTTTTACCCCCTACTTCTCCGGGAACAGCCGCCGCTGTAAAGAATCTGCTCCACTCAAGGCGTTTGTGGAGCATCTATACAAATCATGCACCATGTGACAACCATTCATCAGGTTGATAAATAATAATCAAAGGGAGATCGTGAGAATATGCAAATGTTAGCGCTTAGCGATCACGGCGTAGCCCTCTTAGTGATCAGAGAACACACAAACACTTTCACACAAGTGGAGATATGTGATGTTTGATTGTGTTCCCCCATGTTCAACTATCAAACATGGACATATGAATCTTGTGTAAAGCTTTGAAATCCTGAAGCACATGCAAAACATGTGTACCATACAGTACAGTTATAAATAGGGCCTGATCGATACAGAATTTTTGGGTCCGATATCGATATTAGGGTGAGAGAAGAAGCGATACTGATATATTGGGCGATACCTTTCTCAAATCTTACTTTGATCTGTAGTGATAGATAGATATACACATTTATTATTTGCACCGCTTGATACTCTGGAGAGTGATAATGCTTGTTGTAATCCATATAGCGCCCTCTGCTGGTGAAGGAGACATCCTACTTTAATACAATAAAACTCAAATTTGACTCGTGAATAAATCTAGTCATATCTGCGATAAAAATAGCCAATAGCAATAGTCACTGGATATGCTAATATCGGCCGTTATTATCGGCCGGCAAATAAATCGGTCAGGCTCCAATTTATAAAACTACACAGTGTCCAATACCTGTCCAAAGATGTATAACTGTTCAAACTCAGATCTTTTTTTTTCCGCCTGCTCAACGCCTCAGAAAAAGATTGACGTTAGGGAGGAAGCGAAGAAAAAGATAAGAAGGGCGAGGGATGGTGGTCGCTGGGTCAGTGAGGAGGAGAGATAGAGGGATGTTTGCAGAGGCTGCTGAGATGTAGAAAGAAGAAGAAGTAAAAAAAAAAAAAAAATGGCAGTGAGGAAGGACGGTTCAGTAAGTTTCTCGTTTGATAAAAAAACCATCGTGCCTCCACATGACCCAGTTTCCCGCTGAGCAGATTGGTAAACGATAGCACGAGAACTGACATGTACTTGCTGAAGTATTTATGTGTCTGCGATGCACAGGTGGAAATGAAACGCTGTTGTCATGTTGAGAGTGTGCATGTTTAAGTCTTGGATCCTTCCTTCATGATGCATGTACCGATTCAAGAATCATGACCACCACTTCCACAGTGAGGAATTACATTCCATACACTGATACCTGGCACATAGTGTAATCTAACAATGGTGTGGTTGTCAGTGTGAGCCGGCTCTCGTCTTGATCAGATGCAGTTTCGGGAGAATTCTGCATTCTTGTTTTCATGTGGACAGACCCCGTTGTTGTTGTTGTTTTCTTCACGGAGTGAACCACAAACTCAACTCCACCGCTTCATCACTCTGCATATTTAAGAGAGCACTTGTCCCTGCCACTATCAGCCCTCGAACCAAGTTCAGAAATGTCTTAGTGGCATTTAAAGAACCATTATTATTTTCAGAGGCTCTCCTCCCCTGCATGTCTCACTTTTCACCACCCAACCCCCCCCCATCCCCCAGAAGCATCACAAGATGCAAAACAATAAATTACCAAACGCATCATGATGACTCTGTTGTCATCCTGTCACATCGCACAAGAACACTCTCTAATCTTTGCGGTTCTCGAGATGCTTAGAGGAAACAAACGCGATGTGGGAACATTTTACTTCCTGAACCAAATTGTTTTCCTCTCTGCTACCTCACAATTTTCATCAATTTGTCATAATGTCACACCCAGCGAGAAAAACAAACGCATTCGGTCGTATACATTTAAATTTGGCTGCTGTTATTATCCCCAGCTGTTTGTGTGTCAGCCAACAAGAGTCCTTTTTAATGCTCCTGTAGGCAGCGTGGTTTGTCGTTACTGCCTCAGTGTCACTTTAACAAGTGTCTGCTGCCAGCGTTAAGGGCTGATTATGGAGATAAGGCGGCGAGCAGGGACCTCCGCGCAACCTATGAGGAAAGTGTCAGAGACGGAGTTACAGATGAGAGGACTTGTTTGTATCCCTCGACACATCTCCTGCTGTTTACGTCGCCTTGTCACTCCTGTCATTGTCCTCGTTTTATGGCACTTGGGTCGGTGCCCTGCCGCTTAAAAAGAAGGCGTTTTCCAACTGATGCGATCAAGTTAGCAGTGAGTGTGCAGCATCGATGCAGTTATATTTAATGCCTGTAACAGCCGTCCGTGGGTGGTAGTCACATGAGGCGATGGATGAGACATTTTTACATTCATGGATTCAAAGTGAGGTCTCGGTTTGACTGTTTTATAAAAAGCAGGATCACATGACTCATCAGAAAACACGGCTCAATTTATGCGCAGGACAAAATCAGATGTTGTCACCGAAATTGAGAAACGGCGCTCGAGGCGTCCCAACGCTTCATATTTGGAAGTGTTGGGACGAGTTGACTAGGAGTGAGAACAGGCTGTGCTCAATGTCATCCCAGTTTGACTTTGCTTCACAGCAATGAACACACACGCGCGAAAACAAAACTAAACTATGTCATCCACTTCCTGCAGCGCAGACCCCAAAATTTAAACAGCGTTGCTCCAACACAACACTGTTTAGAATCCATCTGAGTGGACAGTTTTGAGGACCGGCACCCCGAGGTCTCCTCGCGACATGCAAATGAGTGCATCTTGTTTGTGCTGTGCAAATATAGGCGGGGGGGCAATAAAATAATGCAGAGAAGGGGCCCGGGGAGGAGAACTGTACACTCTATGGCTCTCCTGCCCCAGAGTGCTCGGTGAATTATTTATGAAAGTGCTGACAGAAGAGGAGCAGGTTCAACAAGGCGCGTTTCTCTGGGGGGCAACAACAGCCGACAGTCAGGTGGGGGCTCGGTTTGTCTCGCGGCCTCTGGATTTTAATGATGGTCCAGTGGTCTCGTTATGCGTACCTACAGTGTAGCTTTTCTCCTGTGTCAGCTGAAAAGAGTGGTTGCGTGCGAATCTGTAATCTCTGCTGTGTCTCACCCCCCCCCCCACCCCTATATCCCCACCATCCCATCCCCTTCTTCACTTCTCTCTTTCTTAGGTCCTCTCGCCCCATCGCTTCCACTCTTACTTTTGGCTTTTAGAGTGTCCGTCTCTCTCTCTCTCTCTTACCTTCAACACTTTCTCATCTTGTTTTTACACATCCCTCCTTCTGTGTGTCTATTTCTGAAGCGCTTTCATCCCTGCTGCACGCCCACTCCCATCTCATACGTCTCCGTCTCCCTCCCGCACACTCTAACACTATCACCGATGATTGACAGGCCATTAAACATCATGTAAATCATTCCTCTTAACCTACATTAGCTAATTAGGAGCCTTTTGATGCCCTGCTCTTGCAGCAAGGCATCAAAAAAAGGGAAGCTTAGCCGTGCAATCTTTTTTCCTTATATTTTATTTCACTGCTTTATTTTTCAGGTGCTCGATATATTTGTTAAAATAATCAACACAACAAAAGTAATAACAGAATATGATGACTTTACCCACTTTCATGAGCTGAGGTAGGCTCAAGTGCCAAACAAGTCCTGCCATGTTTTTTTAATATATATTTCTTAGAAATAATATAGTCTCTTAGGTCTCTCATGTTTGATTGGAGTGGTGTAGGAGTGCACACCGCCACGTTTGGCTTCCCGACGGCACTTACGGCCAAGAGATTAGCCTGTGAACCTCGAGAAGCCTCCTACAGTTTTGTACCAGCAGGCAGCGTATGTGGCTGCTGCAGATAAGACATAAAAACACTTCAATCCAACTTTCATCCCTTTAGAATACTTTTCATTATTGTTACAAACATCAGCTGTCTGGAAAAGTTGAAAAGGTCAGCAGCAGTGATGGAGAAACTCTGAGGCCCAAGCATGAGAATAAGTGATGTGGTTCTGACTGAATAATGAATGGTTCATCTTGAAACATTTATCTCTACAACAAGCAAGCCTTTGTCAAAGCACTGTCATTTGTCTCTCTTTTTGAACGCCACTTTGTTGGCTTCTAACTGCAAGGGGGGATTTTTGGGGCCGGAATCGATATTGGGGAGAAAAAAAAATCTGATACTGATATATCGGCCGATATCTATCTTAGATCTACAGTATATCTGATTTATAGAAACAGATAGAGATGCACAGATGTATTGCATTGATCACTCATAGCAGTATAAGGAAGACAGAATGGTCACTCAACGGGGAAGTAACTGCTCATGTACGTGCATCACCGCTTGACAATCTGGAGAGTGATGATGCTTGTTGTAATCCATAAAGCGTCCTCTGCTGGTGAAATAGAACTGCTGTTGTAATACAATGAAATCTAAATGATATGCTGTTTGACTGGTGAATAAATCTAGGAATATTGGGACATATCTGCAATGAAATTAGCCAATACTGATAATCACCTGATATCGGCCGATGTTATCGGCCAGCCGATAAATCAGTCGGGCTCTAGAAGTAAGACAGGATGTCTTTATAGATTTAATGTGTCCAGCGAATGTCAACATTTTTAGAAGTAACTGACTTGCTTTTTTGCATTGAGAAGAACAACAGGCTAAAGAGTACTCCCCCCCTCTTTGTTTTTTTCATTATAATTCTTTATTAGACTCTTGGCTCTTTAGATGGCAACGATTACAACGCCGAACCATGCTCTACTGCTAAAAGCCGATTTCTCAGCGGCTTCCCGCTCACGTCTCCAAATAATGAAAACATGCCCGAGTCCCTCTTGAGCCTCCCTTCCTGTCTTCAAGTATCATCTTAATGTAAATCCCTGCTATCGAGAAAGATTACCGTTCACATTCCCCTGCCCCTCTGACACCAAACGCAGCGCGTTCTTCATAACCGTGATGCTCCTCTTAATTAAATTTTGTATCGACCTCCCTAAACTGATGCTGCCGCGCTGACAGTCCTGTTAAAATTATTGCTTGATGTGCTTACGGCACAGATTGAGCTATTGTAAACTTGAGTGTGTGATGACTCATTCTCTCTTGTCTGTTCTATCTTTCATACATCTCTCGCTTTGTTTTCCATCATCATCCTCGGCTCTCCAAAATTCAAATATGTGCACGTTTAGCCAGTAGCCACTCTTATGAGAGTTCAAATGTCTTACTCTCTTGTAGAAAACCAACCATTTTCAGACCCAGCACACTCCCTGTAAGTCTTATAAGAATTTTAAGTAGCCCAACATAATTGACAGCTTTTCAACTATCGAACATGTACTCCTCTTTACGACTCCCCCTAATGCATTGCGCCTCAGGGGTGCTGCATAATGTGACAGTATCTCCGCTCATAGGTCTTCTCACTGTCAGACTGGCCCTCTCCAGAGGATGGACGCGTCACAGGTCTTTGCTACCACCAGCGTCTCCTCCAGGGCCTCACTTGTCAACAAGAGCAGCACCTCCACTGTTTAACCCCGGAGGAGCAGAAGAGCCGGAGAGGGATCAGACGGATACATTTAGAAAGAGAACAGTGGGAGAAAAGTACATGTTTATCAAATGGGATTATGTCTTCGGTCTATAGACTGACTCTCTTCTCATAGAGAGATAACACATGCTCTACACAGCCTACAGTATTTGTCTTCAACTGTGAAATGTTGGAGCATCATGCATCCCTGAAAACAAGAGAGTAGGAGGAGAGGTAATGCATATTCTTTTCATCTGTCGCTACATATAAGAGGGTTTTAGTGTAAGAACTACAGACATCCCTGCTAGCTATCTCATCTCCATAATGAGCCATTAACCTCATGCAGTAGACGCTGACATGGTTAGAAGTAATTACAAAGATTTGTGGCTTTGCTTTAGTTTTAGTCGCAAAAGCATAGCTGCTCTGAAGGCAGACATTATCATGTACGTTACATTGTACAATGTGTGAGGTTTTTAGAGGACACGTTAGCTCGCAGGCGAGAAATGAATGGATGTAAAGGAGATCATAAAAACAAACACAGGTTGTAGTCAAGACCAAGACCGAGGCTAGGCAAGGCCGAGGTAATACCAATACCAAAGCAGGACATGAAAGAGTCAAGACCAAGACCAAAGCAGGAAAAGAGAGAGTCAAGACCAAGACCAAAGCAGGAAAAGAGAGAGTCAAGACCAAGACCGAGGCAGGACAAGAAAGAGTCAAGACCAAGACCGAGGCAGGACAAGAAAGAGTCAAGACCAAAGCAGGAAAAGAGAGAGTCAAGACCAAGACCGAGGCAGGACAAGAAAGAGTCAAGACCAAGACCGAGGCAGGAAAAGAAAGAGTCAAGACTAAGACCGAGGCAGGACAAGAAAGAGTCAAGACCAAGACCGAGGCAGGAAAAGAAAGAGTCAAGACTAAGACCGAGGCAGGAAAAGAAAGAGTCAAGACCAAGACAGTCAAGACCGAGTCAAGACCAAGACCAAGGCTAGGCAAGGCCGAGGTAATACCAAGATCAAGGCAGGACAAGACCGAAGTAAGACCAATACCAAAGCAGGACATGAAAGAGTCAAGACCAAGACCAAAGCAGGAAAAGAGAGAGTCAAGACCAAGACCGAGGCAGGACAAGAAAGAGTCAAGACCAAGACCGAGGCAGGACAAGAAAGAATCAAGACCAAAGCAGGAAAAGAGAGAGTCAAGACCAAGACCGAGGCAGGACAAGAAAGAGTCAAGACCAAGACCGAGGCAGGACAAGAAAGAGTCAAGACCAAGACCGAGGCAGGAAAAGAAAGAGTCAAGACTAAGACTGAGGCAGGACAAGAAAGAGTCAAGACCAAGACCAAAGCAGGAAAAGAGAGAGTCAAGACCAAGACCAAAGCAGGAAAAGAGAGAGTCAAGACCAAGACCAAGGCTAGGCAAGGCCGAGGTAATACCAAGATCAAGGCAGGACAAGACCGAAGTAAGACCAATACCAAAGCAGGACATGAAAGAGTCAAGACCAAGACCGAGGCAGGAAAAGAAAGAGTCAAGACTAAGACTGAGGCAGGACAAGAAAGAGTCAAGACCAAGACCAAAGCAGGAAAAGAAAGAGTCAAGACCAAGACAGTCAAGACTGAGGCAGGACAAGACCGAGTCAAGACCAAGACAGTCAAGACCGAGGCAGGACAAGACTGAGTCAAGACCAAGTCAAGACCAAGACAGTCAAGACCGAGTCAAGACCAAGACCGAGGCTAGGCAAGGCCGAGGTAATACCAAGATCAAGGCAGGACAAGACCGAAGCAAGACCAATACCAAAGCAGGACATGAAAGAGTCAACAACAAGACCAAAGCAGGAAAAGAGAGAGTCAAGACCAAGACCGAGGCAGGACAAGAAAGAGTCAAGACCAAGACCGAGGCAGGAAAAGAAAGAGTCAAGACCAAGACCGAGGCAGGACAAGAAAGAGTCAAGACCAAGACCAAAGCAGGAAAAGAAAGAGTCAAGACCAAGACAGTCAAGACTGAGGCAGGACAAGACCGAGTCAAGACCAAGACAGTCAAGACCGAGTCAAGACCAAGACCAAGGCTAGGCAAGGCCGAGGTAATACCAAGATCAAGGCAGGACAAGACCGAAGCAAGACCAATACCAAAGCAGGACATGAAAGAGTCAACAACAAGACCAAAGACCAAAGTTTTTTCCTTCTAATCACAGTATTGACATGGGAAAGTACCCTATCAGTGATAGTCTTGACTGGTCTTAATTTAAAATATAGAGTCCGCCCAGTCTGAGCCCGAGACAAGACCGAGTAAAAGTGCTTCTAAAAGAGGTCTTAAGAACATGACATGTGGAGAACTACAGTTCATTCGTTTGGAGAGCAGAAAGGGTAGACATTTCATTTATTTTGAAGGAAAAAGATACCAAAGAAAAGACACACAGTTTTGCAGAGTCAGCGGCTTTACGACGCCATCAGCAGTAAGTTGTATTAAAAACCTCTCATGGTGAGTTACCCTCTGATCCCCCCCCCCCCCTTCCCTTCCAGTCGGCTGCACATAGTCATGTTTGTGTCATGCTGCTGTGTTTTGTATCAGGCTTGTGTGGATTTATTGCATAGTTTCTCAGCCTCTTTGGAGACCTAATGTGCCAGAGTATTTTTCCTTGGTTGGAGCTTAATGGGCTGTTTGTGTTTTCTGCACGGAAAACACATTTTCGAATCCCAGCCTAAATTCTGCTTGCTGTGCTTTCTTATCTCCTGTGTTGGGCACACGCTCTCATACAAGCCTGTTTACATGGAAGCAAAGTCCTGCCCTTTATATCCCCACTATGTTCCAGTCTGAAACCCGCCTCAAATTAAAGTCACGACTTTGGTATAAACGGCTTCATTCAACGTCGCAGCCAGCGTTTCCAGCTGATAACAAAGAATTTGTTTTTCCGTATCACATTTCCACCCATTGTGGCCGAATCTCGCTCCCTGCAGTGCATTTCCACAGCATACATCTTTTATTTCTGCACTATTCCACTGCGATCAGATATGGCACATCCTTCCCCAAAATCCCCAACTTTAACCTTGAGAAAAAAGCTGGCAGATTGAACTATCTCAGCAGTTCCCAGCATCTCAAAGCTGACAGAATGTCTTCATAGCAGTTCAGGGCTCCTTGGTGCCCATGGATCTGTGTGTCACCCGGGAGTTTGACAGGCGAGCAGCGCAGGCGCCGAACGTACGCTCCACTAGCACACACACGCACACGAACCCAATCTCTGGTGGGAAACACAGGGCCAATTATGGGCTGCTGTGACAGGGAACGGCTGCAGGGAAGTCAGTGTCCCCCCAGGCAGGCCACAGTGCAGCCGACATACTGCCAAGCATGCCCACTGTCACTGATAGGATTCCTATGATACCTCAGAACAGGAAACAAAGGCACAATGGCAACCGTAAAGCTGTTGTGAAGGAAATGTTGGCGGTGTTTTCTCTGCAGACACTATAATCAGATCATATTGAACTGTGCTGCTCTGTGCTCACTCGCCCACTCTCTGTCTTTATTGAGATCAAAATTAGCCCATGTTTTCTCCTGAGGATCTCAGCTAGCGGGCTAAAGAACAGGGCCAGTATGCACGAACCGTCTCCAACTTATGAGTCAAATCATTCCAGGCAAATAGTCCGACTAATATAGACTCTCTGCATTAAGAAGTTAACTTTTGGTAAAGTCGAAGCAGGATATCTGCAACACTGTGAAAACAGTTTTTAAATTAATACCATTTCCACCCTTTCTTTGAAGAGGCGACAGTCCCCGTCTGGATTTGAACGTCTATGTTCATGCATTAGTTTGACCCCAAACTTCAGTGCTCGCCTGGTCGGCCTTAAATCACGATGATCCCATTGTGACAAACCTGTTGACTGCCCTGTTTCCACTCTCAGAGGTCAGCGCGGTTTCCAGGAAGAACAGGTTTCATTTTCTTACTTGAGAGGGACTCTCCAAAGCTGGGAGATAATTGGAAGGTTAGTTTCAGAAGCAGACGTGGATTAAATGAAGCTTAGCATATGCACACAGATGGATTTATATACTGTACAAACACAAAGGAACCAATAGTAAGCCCTGAAAAGTATTATAATAATGCCTCATACCTTGTTTGATACACACGTGTCCTCACTCCTGCTAATTCAGTTACATGTTAACTGTGATGTTGCAAAATGCAGATGAGTCTTTCCCACAGTAACAGAAGGCGCTTTATTGGGTGAGTAACTCTATTTCGAGATCGACACAACGTGTTGGGAACAATGCCAAGACATGTGAGGCGGCAACAAGTGAGCTCACTCAAAATCCTGTCCGCCCCCTTGCTTAATTATCTTTACATGCCAGAGAAAACAAATTACCCTCCTCCTCAAGATTAATAAGACTGCTTTGTGAGGGGTTTTTGGCCATAAATCGAGCAATAATGAAAACCAAAAAAAAAAAAACGCTGGATTGACTGCAGAAAAGTTGGAGAGATATTTCGGGCTGGAAAGAAGTTCAGATGAAGTATATTTAACTCAGTAACAACCCGGGGAAGTTGTAGAAGTGGAGTGGGGGGGGGGGTGAAATCCACCTCATACTGTTACAAAATATCTGTTAGTGATGTGCGCTGCATCTCTGATTCTGTTTTGGCAGCTGTGTTTTATTTTTTCTTCTTCCAGTAGATAAGGGGCCAAAAAGGCAAAGCGACATTATGTGGAGACGTCTCCAGTAGCGCGACAATAGCAAACGACAGCACAGACATTCTCAGCTCAGAATCCCAAAGTGTAAAGGTTTCTTTTTTTCTCCTCTCTCATCCAAAAACATTTAGCACCACCATTCAGTCATCGTACAGGGAGAAATCCATCGAAGAGCTCTGCAGCAATTTCTTTACCAACAGCGGACTCAAAAGCCCAGAATGCAATGATCTAACCCTCACCTTTTCTTGAGCAGAGAAAACCTCTCCTCCTCCACTTCTGCTATCGCTGCTGTTCTGTCCACCCACACAGTTAGTAAAACCCCCAGCTGAACACGAGAAACTCAAGCTATACCTTTAAGTGTCAAAAAAGAAGGCAGAGTTGATGAAAATATAAGCACCTCTGCTATCCTACAATGTATTTACCAGACAATGTAAGACTGAAGATTGAACTTTTTAAAGTTCACATATTCTCCTTCTTTTCAACAACTTTAAATAAGTCTCAGAGCTCCCCAAAACATCTGTGTGAAGTTTCTTGTTCTAAATCCACTCTGATCCTGTATTTGATCATGTCTTTAAACCCCTCTATTTCAGCCCTGCTCAGAACAGGCTGTTTCTGTGTCTGTACCTTTAAATATGTAAATAAGCTGTGTCTGACCACGCCCCCTCTCTGGAAATGTTTTGACTTTCTCGCTCCATGTCCTATTGTTTACGGTGAGAATGCACACTCAGAGGGCAGAACAAACACCTAGCTGTGGGAGTGTCACCCACCTGGGGGAGGGGTTACTGCCCTTTGTGATGTCACAAACGGAAAATCTCCAAATGGCCTGTTTGAGGCATTTTCTGAAAAGTGGAGCAGGGAAAAGACGGAGAGGATGGACTTTTATCATAATTGGGGGGGTTGTAGCCAAGCTAGGGACACAGTAGTGTTAGAAAAACATGTTGAAGTGTATTTGACATGCAGTGAAAAACTCAAATCCATCGTAGCTTTCTTAACGTGTAGCTTAGGGTTTCAGGGACAATAGAAAGCATTGTAATATTATAATATTCTAATTGTCCAGTGTGCCTTTGAGTTTGTGAAGCCAAGGAGGCGTCCATCAAAACATAGTGAGTTGTCAATCCAAACCCTCTCAACTCTTGAGAAATGTTATATACAGAAGTTCTAGCCCTGAACGTCTTACATTAATATTATATTATATTTTTGTGAATGCATCTTTAAAATTTTGATATCATAAATGTATTTTGTATCCTATTGAAATCCATATTTCCAATTTACCTGGACATAAACTATATTTGAAATGTAAAAGACTCATGCAGCGTTTGCTTATATTGCAGAAAAACCAAATGGGAGAAAGTGATGACATCGCCTTTTTTGCATTTTGCTAAAATCAGCAGCATCGCATCTTATCACATTTTTCTGTCTTTCAAAATTTTTAGATGAGACATCAAGGATTGTTGTAAAAGCAGGCCGAGTCCATAAACAGAATACTTGAGTCGCCTGGATTATGTAAGGCTATCGTTGTGCATGGACCTGACTCATCGCTGCACAACTCAAACAATCCCCACAGTGTGAGAGAGATAATATTTGACATTTTCCCATAAAGGAAAGAGTCTGAAAACAAAGAGGGCAATATCGCCCGGCAAATTTGACAGCCGCCTGTAAAATAAACACAACATTGAAAGGGAAATAGCTCCTCCAAGGCCCTTGTTGGCGCTCTAATATAGTGAGGCTATTTTGTAAATTTGTTCATTCAGACTTGATCCTTGGGCACAGCCTTGTGTCTTCGTGACAAATGGGCCTTTCCCAGTGGTACAAAGAGCCGTATATGTAAGCACAGGGGTGTCTGACAATTCTAACCCCCACCCTTCTTCTTCATCTGCCACTGCTGGCACCAAACCTCCGGTCACTTAAGCCGCAGAGCTCCAGAGGACAGGACCCACGTTTGTTCCTCTCTCGACCAATCACGGCAAAGATTCCTCCCCAGCCCTTCCTCTGTTTATTCTGCATCCTGTATTTCTTTGTCTGTTTGCATTTCCAGTCCCCACACATATTCATTTTGTCTAGTCTGAGACATCTGGCCTTTTTTGTGACACCCCCCCCGCCCCCTCACGGTCCCTCCTCTGTTCCTGCAGGTTAAACATCTGCGGTTATGTGCCTGCTGCTTGTCGCAGAGCCTGCAGAGCTCCACTACATGTTTGTTCGTACTGCACTGTGCAGACCTCTATTGATTCGATATACATTCCCTGCTTCACCAATCCCCCCCCACCGAGTGTGCCCCGCTGCTCTCTGTGGTAATGGAAATGTTTCAGGAGTGGTCTTTGTAGGCTGCTGTGGATGGAGGTTTTTGCTCACTGTAAGTGTTGACCTAATGCACCAGAAAAGGAGTGTTATTGACAGACAGCACTTGCTTATTCTGAGCCCCAAAGATTTAAAAAAGAAATGATAGGGCAACTTTTATATCGCTTAAATCTTTCTCTATATCATTGTTTTAGCCACTCATGGTAGTTCTGACCGATGTTTTAGCACCATAACTAGGTGAGACCAAGACATACCCAAGACTTTAAGGAGTAGAGACCGAGTCAAGACCACACTGACAGGTTCTTTTTAATGGGGCCGATATAGATTTTGGGGCCGATACAGATAATAAGAAGAGAAAAAATCTGATACCGATATATCGGCCGATATCTTACTTCGATCTATGTTTGATCTGTAGAGCTAGATATAAATATACACATTTATTGTGTTGATCCCTCAAATTTAGCTATCAAACACTTGTGGAAAAGATATATAATGCAGACAAGATGGTCACTCAACTTGACACGCTTGAGAGCTCTTTTTATAGACCATATAGCGAGAGAACTGTCAGTGTAATACAATGAAACTCTGATCTTGTAATATCGACGCATATGTGCGATAAAATAAGACGATTCCGATAGTCACTGGAAATGCTAATATCGGCAGATAGATTATCGGCCAGATGATAAATCAGTCGGGCTCTAGTTATTATCAGGTTTGTTTTTATTGGTAAAGATAATCTTTGATTTGCCACTGGTCTTTAAGTAATACAAAGTCTTTTTTTTCTATTCCATGAATAATGTCTGAACAGAAAGTTGAGGCCGGTATGTTTTTAAGAAGTCATCTGGTGAGTTTATACTTTGGCAACAACTCTAATCCAAATTTTGATAACTAAGTCTTGCGGTGTCGAGAGGATATTTCACTTAAGCGTTCAGAGTCAGAAAAATAAATCTTCCTGGGATATCCTGCTATTCTAGGGCTTGGAAGTGTTCCATTTTTAATGCATTAACCTCTTTTTGGATTAAGCTAAAGGGGTCAGCGGTCCATTTATTCTCGCTCCAATTGCCTGCTTAACGGCCTCAAGTCAGAAGCGTTCATTTTCTTGAACATCTCACTTTCTGAAAGGCAGTGTGCCGCTGCAGGTGTCGGATGATAAAGTGTATAGATGTCAGATAAGGCCAAGAGAGTGAAAAACACAGGACTCTCAGCTTGAAGCACACTGGAGGAAAATGATAACCTCTCTTTAACTGGCCTCAAGTGTTTCAAAATAAAACCGCTGGCGAGTTAAGGCGCACTTGTTTTCAATTGCTGTTTTTTTTGTGCTTTTATCTGTTTGTGCTTTTTGTGTGTGTGTCCTCCTAAAACCATATACTTCTACGAGCGTGTCTGTCTGAGCTTTTGAGCGACTAAACAGGCAGGGATCATTGCCCGTGGAAAGCATTAGAATATTTTCTTTTCTCTGCGCTTTGAGAAGCTTTCGCACAGCTCTGCAGACATATTGGAGTGGGCAGCTGTGCAAACATCAGGACGCGGCGGGTCTCAGCTGCTGTCCAAATGACAGTCACACATTTACTCTTACTGTGACAGTCACACGCTTAACGCACTGATGCATCCACCGACACAGACGGGACATGCGCAGTCACTTCCCTGACAGTCCCGAGTTGCACATCTTGACCTAATATGGTTCTTCCTTTAGCACTTAGCTCCACAAAGACCACTTAACACTGCCTCACTGTCATTTAACCCACAGCCCTCAGTGAGGTTAACCCTTTACACCCCGCTTTGTAAAGGTGTCAACCCGGCTTAAACTTTTTCATCTGTTTGTAAATTCAAACTAGTTTTGGGTGCTTTTTAGACTTCCTGTGTTTCTTATCCAACAATAAAAGCCAAAAACAAATCTGAGTAAATATACTTAAATGAGAATGATCCGGACTCTGAAATCCATCTATTTCCTATCCAGTTTCAGGTCACCCACCTTTTTTTTGGGAAAAAAACTAATTGTCTTTTAAAGCTACAGACACAGAATCAGCCTGTTCTGAGCAGGACTGAAATAGAGGGGTTGATATGCATGATCAAACACAGGTTTAGAGAGGATTTAGAAGCAGAAACTATACAGACATGTTTCGAGGAGCTCTGAGACTTATTTAAACTTGTTGGAAAAGGAGGAGAATATGTGACCTTTAAAATCTTGACTTGCCTTTGCCTGCTGTTTTCCATGGCTTTAGAAAGTAGACATGAATTTTCAGAGTTGTGTATGTGTCTTTATATTTAGCAGTATAGCGTAATTTGTTGCCATGGCGCTGCTGCTGAAAGGAAACAATATTCTCTGACGGACCAAAAGTACACAGAAGAACATATCTGATCCGACTACAGCTTTAAAATATTGACTCCACATTCAGTCTCCAATGAACCATCCGATAGTCCTGTGAATCCTTGCATGTTGTTTTTATTTATTTGTTTGGTATTTTTCATTTTCACTCCACTGCATTCAACGTAGATGAGTCTCCATGGATACAGGCCCTAGAACTTGTCATGTGCAGCATTTCAGAGCCCTTTTCATACTGTACATCTTCCGCAGCTATTTTCGACTTCTCATCCAGGTCGGCTGGATACACTGCAACCGTGGCTCAATTTGCAGAGCTGCCGACTGCCCACGCAACCGAATTAAAAGAGTTAAGTCTCTGAGATGTTATGCACACACACAACTTGATATTTGCCTCTGCAGGCTGAGCTGAGGAAAAAGAGGCCACGACTTTTGGCCAATGATAATCTTTCTCACGTTGTATAGATTCAGCAACCCTTCTGTGGTTTTTAGTTGGTAAACCTCCATTGATCTGCAGCTTCTTTTCTCACCTCTATCAGGTACACTGATACAGATTTCATCTGCCGAGGCCAAAGTAAGCTTGTCAGGAAGAAATGCAACACTGTTTTTCAGTTGTCTATTTACCTGTCTTCTTCTTGGGCTGGCTTTGTGCTCCTTTTTCTCAGTGAGGTTTAACTAAAGCAATCAGGTCTTTTCATCCTCTAGGGCAGCCAGCACTGCAGTCTGTGCTATGTTGAAGTTACTCAGACGCCAATCTGTCCAAATGTTTATTTTGAAACACTCAGTGAAAAAGCATTTCCTCTGTGCTTCAGTTTCATTTCATGACCTGGTACATCATGTAACCATTGGACACACCGACATCTTCACTGCTCATAGAAAGAAGCTATGTCTTACTCCCCGACAAGGAATCCCTGCAGAATATGTCAGCTGTGGAATCGCTGCATGAGTTTGAACGGTTTAGTTGTAACAATGTGCAAAGTCACAAAACTAAAACAAATCAGTCATTTATCCCAACCATGGAAAACAACAAAAAAAACCTGCTACTGTATGAATGTTTTACTCTTTTATTAATTCATGCCTCCCAAAACAAACAGCACACTGTAAGGAACAGCTGGTGTCGTGTTTATCCACATTTTTGTTGTCCCCTTTTTTCTCACAAAGATAAGTGGACGGGATTGTTTCAGGTAACCATAGCGACTGTATCTGAAGGGACGGGGAACAAGCTTCTGTTAACACACGAGACAAACAAACAGAAATCTATTTTTTTTCAAAGGAGTTTGACTAAATAATCAAATGTTATTCAGTACTACATCTCCTCCTTTGACAAATATAACCCTGGAAAAAACCTCCTCAATGGATGAAATCATGTAGAATATGGCAGAAACAGACGACGTCTAGTGATCCTGATTTAGTGATTCAAATACGTGCTACACTGGAACACAGGAAATCTTGTGGTTTCCTGCTTTTGCAATGCAATAAGAGGCTTTATTTTTGTTTGTGCAATCAAATGATTTGTTCCTAAATCTCTTTAAAAAGCCTTAAATTAATGTATGAATTTTCATATTCGAATACAAATCACACTACCTGCTGAAACAACCATGCAGTTGCAACATAGACAAAAAAAAACGGAGGTAGACATCGAGGCCTGTTGAGCTGTTTGTGAGACAGATACAGACTGGGAAGGCTTCCTGTCGTGCGGATTGGTTCCAGTCTGCTAGAGAACCAATATGAAGTTTTGGGGCAGTGATAGCCTGATGGAAAGGGAATTGTGTTTGTGCTTTAAAGAGAAGCTTTTTTTTTTTTCAAATCCCCAAAGCAGGAGGCCAACCCTGTGTCGAGAACTGATAGAAATGCATGCTGCACATTCCCTCCTATTTTCAGAAGTTATACCTTCAAACTGCTCTTAAGCAAGGCATTTAACCCCCATGGCACAAGCAGCTCATACTGAAAGGCTAAAGCTGTCATGCTAACCCTCCTCACCCTGCAGGAACTCTGCCAGGCTGTCAGTGTGAATAAGAGTGTGTTGTTAGTCAGCCTGCCTGCTCAAATAAAGTTTAGACCTTGGCGGTGGAGTGTCACTCCGGGTTTTGTACAGGTGAGTAGTTTATTAGCTGTGCTAATGCCTTTTCTTGCTGATAAGCTATTCTGCCCACCAGGGGAAAAGGGCAGCTCTTGAGCAGCAATGATGATAATCTATGTATTAAGTAAGAGGCTGCGGGGAAGTGGGTTTAACCACACTGAGGATCACACAGTGCTTACAAGTATGCTTCTTTCATCTTTAGACCTTTACCATTATGTGTCTTTGAGAAGTGAAAGAGGACAGACTGCATGAAGCCTGTTTTATAATCGTCAACAGAAGAAGTTATGACTTTGGTCATTTTATCAAACTTTTAAACACAATAAATGTGTATATCTATTTCTATAGATCAAACAAAGATCAAAGAAAGATATCAGCCGACATATCGGTATCAGATTTTTTCCCTCCCCAATATTGATATCAGTATTGCCCTCAAATATCCCATATCGGTCGGGCCCTATGATATATATATATATATATATATATATATATATATACACACACACACACACACACACACACTGGGTCAATATCAACTTGATCTGTCTTGTGTATCTTGTATCTTGGGGGCGGCAGTGGCTCAGTCTGTAAGGACTTGTGTTAGGAATTGGAGGGTCACCTGTTCAAGTCCCGCTGTGGACCAAAAAATGTGGTAGCTGCAGAGGTGTCAGTTCACTTTCCGAGTACTGCGAGGTGCCCTTGAGCAAGGCACCAAACCCCCAACACAGCTCTGGGCGCTCCCTGTGTATCAGTGTGTAGCAGCCCCACTCTGACACCTCTCCACTAAAGCCGGTCCTGTTTGTGCATGAGTGTATTTCAGGCCTCCGCTCGTCTGCAGATACAGTTTGCCAATAGACTCATTTGACCCAGCTGCTATCGGCCTTTCAGGTACTGTTATGTCATTGCTATAGATTGTGTTTATTCGTGTCTATTGTTCTGTAATTGTCTGATGGTTATGTGGTTACTTCTGGCTGTACCACACACAACCCTCAGGGGATAATAAACATATCCTTTATCTTTTGTACTAAAGAACCGCCGGCGGTGGTTTCCATTCTCCCTGCAGTCAGCCGTGACCTCTTTAACCGTGATCACAACCTTCTCTAACCTCAAGAAGGTGTAAGAGAACAGAAGAAGTTGTTCATCTCATGGTGGGAGAGGTCAAATGAGTAAGCAGGGATAAATAGATTATAATTCACAATATGTATTAAGGGCTGAAATGTAGCTCTTAATAACCAAGAGCATAGTTAATCAACCAGGTGACAGAAGACTTGACATGTAGGACTTATGTACGGCACATCAAATATGACGGTTGTCAATAAGTGACCCAGATGGGTTCTTTTATTCAATATTGAAACCATAAGGTTACCGTTCAAAAGCAGTATTGGCTTGGATTTAGGCAACTTATAATTACATTCTATTTGGGACAACCATGCTGAAAATGTTTTGTTTGGCCTAAATAGCACTTATTGACATGCAAACGGAATTTCTGTAAATTCTTTGATGGTTTGGCCCTTACAGGGTTCAACATGCAAGTCCATGTTCAAGGGTCACAAAGGGGAGAGGGGGGAATCCACTACCCAGCTTAGGCATTCAGAGATTTAATTGTAATAGTTTGGAGTATTGTACTTGAGATCATGGTGGTGATGGCAGACATTGCGGGTTGTACAATAGTCCTGATGAAAGGTGGATAATGTGATTTTAAAGATGTTGTAAACGTAGCATCCAAGGATCAGTGGGCTCAAGAAAAAATTAGCAAAGAGATGATTGTCCCTGTTAGCAATCGTGAAGGACTGGAAGAGTTTCTGCGTGGGAGATAGTAAGGTTGTTTTGTGTTTAGTTTTAGGGCTAATGAGTCAGCATATATGACTTATTTCTTTCCTGTCATGTTGGTGTAATTGCGACACCACTTGAGGATCTCTATTACCAGCTCATTTCTTGACTCCAGGGCAAAAAGCCTTTGCCCGTCGTAGTGATCTGGACAAATCTAAAACATCAGCTATCTCCGTATGACCCACACAGCTGTTCCTTTGAGTATCACCAACCTAGTGAACCCATCATTCTGAGCTACTGCTACCATCCATCAGTCCAGAGAAGAGAACGAGACAGGCTCTGACTCCAGCATATGCCCTCTGTTTCCACGCATCTCTGGATCGCCCCGAGACTCTGCGGCTAACGCGCATTAGCCATGTTTATACCACGGGAAGGGCACGAGTCGCAGAAGGTCGAGACAGTAAGTGGCCTGATGGAAGTGTCACTCTGGGGAAATTTCCTCCCCGCGTTGGTGGAGGGTCAAAAATGTCGGCTGGCAAATTTGTTCTGATGGCTCCAAGTTGGAGAGATAATGCGCGAGGGTGGCAGGGAGATAGGGGGGAAGTAGGGTTGACTACAAAATGAAGAGAATTAGGAATCTTTGCTTTGATCGCAAATAAAGATCTGGGTGGATTTGTCGTCTCTGCCAGCATGCCTTTGGAAGCGTGTCATGTCATTTGCCGCATGCCTCCCTTCTCCTGACAATCACTTATTGGGCGGTCTTGTTAGTCGTCATTGTTATCGCCTCCTCCATGCATAAAATGGACGGGACCAGCTTAATAAAGGGGTGATGTCAAAACAACATCCGTTTTTGTAGCGCTGACCTTTTGATGAGCTCCGGATCCTTTTGTTGAGATCCCGATGAGGCCTCCAGGACGCCGGCTGCTCTTGGCCTTTCATCCTTTTATCCGAACTCTTTCCACGCTAACAAAAGGCCAAGTCAAAGGCTACCCCGGTGATGAAAAAAACAACTACAGCTCAAAGTGAAGCAAGTGGACAGCAGCCCCATGACAAATCTTGCTCTGAGTGAAACTTGAGGGTTTCACAGTCAGACATGCTATAATGAGCACAAAAGGCACATGGTTTCCTCCTGGTGCTGCAGCAATTTTGACCATTTATTTGTGGCACAGACTCCACCGTAGGCTCACGATTCCAGCAGCCAGACAAGAGCAGCAATAACAAAGGGATACAAAGGCAGGCACAAATGGTCAATTAGTACCTTACTGCACTTGGACAACGTCATTAAATGGCGAGAGTACTAAACCCAGCAATCCTCTTTTCATCGACTTAAACTCATGCTATTGCTATTAATACTGATCCAAACTTAAGACCTTCCGTCAAGGCTACTGTTTCATCTTCCCCAAGTTGTATGTTTGACGATCTCGTCATTTCTTTACATATTATCTGCTTGTAAAAAAAAAATGCAGAGGCTACAATCTGGCAAGACAAGATCGTTGTTTTCATGATCCTGTGAAAGTTGATCAGAAATAAGAGAGCACCGACTTCCATTTGTGGAGTGTCTGAAGAGATTCCTTCCACTTGGCCCTCACTTGTTGTTAATGCCAAACTAGTTGAAAAGACTAATCGAGATCAATCATCAATGGTGATGGTTGAATTACTTGTGTAACCTCTGAGGCGAGGCTAACCTCACATTTCAAGTGTTTGAGGCTCCTCATGTTGCACAAGCTGAAACTCTACTGTCTGCTGGCATGGGTTTGCGCCCAAACTAATCCCAAGGACTTAACAATGCATCTGTCTTGTTGGCGTGCCACTCACTGCCATGCCTCGCCGTCACTTCTTTCAGTGAAAAGAAAGGGAAAAAAAAGGACAAAAGGGGATTGAGGGGCTACATGCTCCAGGATCACGCGGAGAAGCCGAGTGAAGACGCTAACCATTACGACCATATTAGATTCCATTATAGTTTGTCTGATGGGGCACTCAGGGCCACAAGCCACAATTAAACTCTAAATAAAATATTATTTCCAATGCAGCTTCTCCGTGTGCAGTGGGAGGAATCCAAACTCTTTTAGTGATGCCTCATTTAGGAGTCACAGTTTTCCCATCGGGGCTCTTGGACTCATTTAAGGCCTGCGACACCCATGCTGGAGCCGCAGTAAAGCCCAGTGTGTGAGACTGCAGGCCTCATTTGAGGTTGGACAAAGGCCTCCTTGTGTTTCTGTGTGATTGTGTTCATACAGCATGACATCATTGGGTTTTATTCCTTTGCTTTTTATAGACACCTGCAGGGATTTTTGTGGACAAATTGGTGTACTAAGCAAAGACACCAGCTTGATTACACCGATCCATACGGAAGAGTGATCGATGCTCCGTTTGATGCCTCCTGACCTGAAGAGTTCATCACTCCCGATAACCTTTTCCTTCGCCACACCAGTCACTCGTCTCCACTGTTTGTTCACATCAGACCGTCATTCTGTCACATCTTCCCCACAGCCAAGAAAGCGGCTACGCTCACTCTTGGAACTACACCCCACTGCCGACAGAAAAGTTAATTTAATCAAATGTCTTTAATGATGAACGGCTTTGATTGCCCTGTCTGGCGTTAACTTCCTCAGCAAATGAATCATTACAAGTGTCATTTTTGGTGAAAGTGGGTTAATTTGAATATTTCTCATTATCTTTTTGACTTTTAATCTGATATTTATCAACCGCCGTCTTTCTATCTCTGATAACCTCGACATTTTGGATTCCCTAATCTTCCCGCTAACGCAGACCACCCCTGCATTCCTGTCATTAACTTTGTCCATCTTAAATCTGCATGTGGCTCCAATGTCATTATTTGCAATCAGTTGTTCCAAGTGAATCTAAATGTCAAGAGCGACCCCTTACAGCCTGACACAGTGGGTGCTAGAACAAAAGCTGCCCCGCCGCACCATTCTCCAGCTTTCTTAACAGATTTCCCCCCATTAATGAACATAATCACAGTCTGTTTGACATAAATGTGTGCTTCGTGTTGTGGGACAAAAGTCACTCGGAGATGTTCTCTCTCATCAGGAACGACTTCCTTGTTGAAGACTGAATACAGATCAGTAGAGACATGATATGAAGCGTCAAGTGCAATCCAGGCCGTGCAATTGTCGCCCTAGTTTTTGCAGTGTGTCCAGCTCCCGTCGCCCCCTGTCTGCCTTGTTTCAGCCAATTCGACATTTTGAATCTGCGTCGGTCGGCGTCAGCACAGTTTCTTTGTATCCACATTTTTCTCCGTCCTCTTCAGGTTTCCCCTTTTTGGAATGACGATTACAGACTGCCGCCTCCTGCTGGCATGGAGAGTTATTGCCTCTCATGTGCAGAAAGTATGTGGTTGACTGTCAGCTGTAGTCTTTGCGGTGTGTTCAAGTTCTTTGGCCAGGACAAAGGCGTCCTGAGGCCACAAGTTTATTGCTGTCTGCTTAGTGTGTCAGGGTCAGTCAGACCTGAGGTATAAAAATTCTTAGTCGGCATAAAGTTTGTTTTAAGAGCCGAAGGTTTTAGATGAATTGATTGCCTGATTACGTGGCACCGGTGTTATTGCTTTTCTTTAATTTAATTCATTAGTTTTGTTTTCATTCGGGATTATTTTAGCCTAATCAAAAGAAAACATAATAAGTGATTCAAATCAAATTGCTTTTATTTATGTGTGTGCACATCCAATCATCCACATGTGAGGAAACAAATCCAGTGAAAGTATGAAATATGATTGCACAACTCTTTCATTATTACTAAACAGGGTTTAAAACTGAACAAAGTTAGAATCTCTTGAGACTTAATTTTCCTGTATTTGTTCAAGCTTGGTCTTGGGTCATGTTGAGTTTAAGCTAAGTGATGACTTGCCGTTTCCAGTTCAGGCCATCTCAAACCATCTCCACACATGTGCACACCCGCCCACACATCCACAGCTCCCTCTCGTTTCCTTGCTACGTGCCTGCTCTCCCGCTTGGATCCGTGTGTGTGGCACCAGGCTCACGCTTTCCATCGCCTCCGCTCTTCTGAGCGCGGCAGCATCGCGGAGGTGAATCCTCCTGCTGCCAGGAAACAGAATAAAACAATGGAGTCAGTGAGACATAGCAGGGCTAATGGATTCACCGCCGCCTCTTCCCCCACCTTCGCTTTTCATGTGCAAAAGTATTCATCGAGTCTTGATGGCGGCAGCCATGCATGACACTGATTCATTTAAATGGCCCAGAATAAAAAAAAAAAAAAAACTGATTATTTCGCACACCTGCAGAGTTGGCAGAAAACAATTCAGAAGGGTCGTATTGAATCAGCGTTTTCATCTCAAGATGGTGCAAGTGTTTGTTTACCGCTTTAATGTGCTGCTTAACAGCTCTGGTACGCTTTGGGTTGGGTTCCACCCTAAATCAATGTATTCAGCACTTTATCCTTTACGGTCACACAAACTCCTTTTTATCACACAAAACCACGAGGCCTATGAGATGTGTTTGAGGCCAAGCCGAACTGTTGAGTCCACAAAACTGAATTCTGACAACCAAGCTAAACTATATATTCATTAAACTTTTTTTAGACAAATGGAGAAACCATTAGTTGTGCTCTGAATCTACTCTTACTTAAATCATGGACCGGGTCCAGGAGAGTGTGCCTAAATCCTACTGTGTATTCAGACTGTATCTAGTTAGATTGACACGCTGATGAGATTTCAAAAAACAAGATGGCTGACTGAACAGGCTTGCCTCAGTTTCTGTTTTTTTGCTTTTTTTTTAAATGTGCAAGGTGCACGGCTGAATGATGCCTTTTTTATTTACTTTTCTCATGGCCTCTAACTATGATTATGTATTAAAGGCAGGTTTGGTAATTTTCAAAAAAACTAGCATGATTTAGAAAGTAGCATTCCCTCAGTGCTCCGTCCACACCCCCTCCCCTCTGTGCACCCTCATAAGCCACGCCCCCTCACTTACATGCACGAGCACCGTTCCTCCAGAAGCGGACCTCAGCTCATGGCTTGCATTGCGTAGATGTCATCTCATGTCTCATTCAGCGATAAATAAACTCATAGTATTAACGCTTTGAGTGTGGGCTAGTGCTCGCAAGGGGTAGAGAATGAGCAGGGAGGCGTGTGATTGGTTCATCAGATTGGTACCTCGTGGCAGACATCGGTCGAAGTTTTTACAGGCTTGCAACTGATGCAGATGACGGATTTTCTTCTTTCCTTTTTCAGAGCTCAGACAGAGACAGAGTTATTCATTTCTGTCAGGACCTAAAGACAATTTCAACCAAGATCTTAAAAAGTGTATCTGGAGGAAAATTACCAACCCTGCCTTTGAGCCGTGCTTTTGTGATGGATTTCATGAATTCAGAAACTTTGATGATGTATCTTGAAACAGCTCTGTTTTGTTTTCCCAATGGTTGGAGTGTCTGTTCTTCTCCCCAACATACAAAGCTTTTATGGAGTTAGCTTAGCTTTATCTGCTGTGCAGCTACTCTAACAAAGAGAGTAAAGTCGTAGAAGAAAGTCTAAAGGAGCCTTATCCATATAAAACATCCACTGTATTCAAAGACTTTGGATTGCTTTTATGCATTGTGAATAAATTGCTTTTGCTTCCCTTGAGTTGAATATAAACGGACACATTATTCAATTTGCTTGGCTGTGTAATACGCAGTGACTTTAAATGCATTGAAGCTTGCAGGGGCAATTTGATAACTTGCCACCTTTTATCTAAAAAAAAAAAAAAAAAGAAGTGATATGTTGAATATTCTATTTTGTGTAGTTAAGCAGCAAAAGATGCTGCACTGGGCTATTTTCAGCTCGGGAAGCATTATGGGTAAATTGGTTGGATGCAGACGCTGTGTGGCCTCAACGGTTCTTGCTTTGCTTTGATGACACCTATGATTAAATGGTTTCTGTTGGCTGAAATTCAAAGCGCTGCAGTTTGGGACTGTGCAGTGTGCATTCCTGCTGCATGTGGCACACTTTACTACTTTTGGCTGAGGTTCTATTTGTGTCTCCGTGGGTTCTGCAAAAAGGCTGTACTTTCTGAGCAGAAAAAGAACCAGGACGGTAACATCTTTGTTTTGGCTGTGTACCCAGTCCTCTGCAGCATTTTGTGAATCTTAACATTCAGACAAAGAAACCATGGAGACTCTGTCTGTAAGGGTACTTAAGGGGCATCGAGATGCAGCCTTAAACGTAACAACGCAAGGACTGTACATACAAACCGAAAATGGGTTTGGCAACAAACAATGGTGCATATTGGGGTTTATTTTGCACTTGATCTCAGACTTGCTTATGACTTATTCCACCACTGAGGACCAGAATGAAAGCAAAAAGAAACACAAGTATGAAGAGAGGCTTGTTTTAGTCAGATGGATCTCATTCACTGTCCCTATTAAGGAAATTAGTTCTGCAGTGGAATGGATACATGACCTACGTCATAGGGATCCAATTTGTAGTTCTTTTAAGTAGCTTTACTGATCAGGCTTTTAACTCTCTCTACAGAAAACCCATCAGTGGCAATAGAAGATACCCAAAGCAGTTGTGGTCTGGGGCATGGAATGGGTCAAACCGAAAGACTTAAATCTACAACATCAGGGTTCCCGTCATGTTTGGTGTGAAAAAAGTCTAGTCAATATTTTGACCCAGCCCTGATGTCATTTCAAAACCTCCCCAAGACAATGTCACATCTCGAGTCAGTGCGAAAATGAACCTTTTAAGCGGTCGCTTACCAGTTGGCTTATTGTGTCTACATATTTAAATTTGTAGGATTGTCATGAATAATCAGGTGTAGTTTTTTACAAGAATAAGAACTTTTCAAACGTTTAGGTTAACTTCTCCAATTACTTCCGTTCTCTTCAGATTGGAAAACATTGTACATAAAGAAAAGGACAATTATGCAGATGTAACAGCCTTAAATTGAGACAATAACGTTCTCGTTATTCCCATTATATACCTTGCGGTCATACTTCCAAAGGGAAGAGGGTCCTGTCATACTATTGCCATCATTTTCCATTTTAAGACATTAAATATCCATTCAGTCTAATTTAATACAAGTCAATGCATTCCTAGAACCTGGTCCATTGCATAGATTTCCTTTCAACACCCTCAACCTGCCTCAACATCATTAAAACCCAAATCACGTTAGTCCTCATTAGAAAGTGTTAATTGAGTTTCATTTGATCATTTCTTGCCTATTAAAAGATCAATCCTTAGCAGCGTTGATCAGTAAAGACAAGGTAAACATGTAAATTATTCACATACTTCATTAAACCTCGTGTCAGATAAGAAGCTATAAAAGCAATCAGGGCAATGTGTGGGATGATTTACAAATGGCCAGTTGGCATTGTAAATGTATTAGTGATTAGTGTTGTTCCTCTCAGGTATGCACGCACACTTCCACATCTGCTGGTGTGCAGGAAGTGGAGTTTGTTGTTCGAACCAGAGAATTACATTGTGCTTTGAGATTATCATTCCCCTGTGCAACAACCCTGTTTCTCTGGTGCATTAAAAGTCACAAGAGTGGAACAAATGGCACAGTTTCCACAATCATTCCGAATTAATGAGTCTCTCCTGCAAAGAAATGCAAATTTCCAAGCGCTAGATTGCTTTCCCTGAAACAGGACTGAGAGGGGACAGAAGAAAAAAAAAAGCCCATTTTCTTTCAGCCATTTTGGAAAACAGGCTTAACATGCCTTTGCTCTGGTATTACCCAGCTCCACAGAACGCGTCCCCTTCATAATGGAAGCCCTTATTGGCTCTGGGGGTGTCAGAGCGCCGGGTTAGTATGTGGAAAATCTGCACTATTTGGCATTCTTGCTATGCTGCAGTGCAACAACGTGATGCAACGTCCTGTTTGGTGCACTTTGATGTCATGACTTTGTTATGTGGGACATTCAGGCTCATAAAAGAAGCCTCGGGAGGTCAAAGATCTGTGACCCCATGACATGAAGACTATTTTGACATTCAGCTGTTGCTTTTTGAATTCTTCTACAAGTACTTCATGATATTTGTGTTTCTTTAATGACACTTAAAAACACAGTGATGTAGGCAAAAGAGAAACTCCCCCCTCCTCCCAAAAGAAATGCATAACACATTTTGGTGTTAAAGGGGACATATTATGAAAAATCCACTGTTAGTGTTTTTGAACATTTTGGTAACCTGAGTATCTACCGACCCACAAAATGTGAAATAAACCCATCCAGTCCTTTGTTTGTGGTCTGCACAAAGTCTTACAACACCGAGAAAAGCACTCCGCTGTGATGTCACAGTGGGATTTGCGGTATCGCCTTACTCTGGGGGAAACACTGCAGTCAGAATAGTTGATTTTATCTTAAGTCCCGCCTCTGATTAGCCAAATAGCCAATCTTGAATTTTGGGGTTGCACCTAGGGTGGCCAATCACATTTCAAGGGGGGCCCATGCCACCCCTGGCCAACTCTCTGGCCACGCCTCTGCATCAGGAAAAGGGGAGGCCCCTCCTTTCAACAAAGGCTTTTATTGGCTATAGGCTGCTATGAAGTGTCGACAAAAGGTCAGCGGAGTAGATTGTTATGGATGTAATGTGTTTGGATCAAATCTTTTAACTGGATTTAAATCGTGAGGACTCATTATTGGTGGGTTATTATGATCAGGAGAGTTCAGTCAATTTGAAGACGTTGTTTGTCCCCTTGTGGCTTTGACATTATGTGGTCACCATGGATTTGAGACGGATACATCCAATGCAGGACAGGTGCGCAGCCTTTTTTTTTTTTTTTTCTGCCTTTCCATTGGATGACAGCAGCCTATGCAGCAGATGTTTGGTGTCGTAAACTTTGTCACTTGATTTTGAATCATTCACACCGGTGCTCACATTGGACTGATTTGCGACATTGAACTTTCCTTCCGGGACGCTCCACCGCCTCGGCAGCATGTTGTCAGCGTCAATAAAACGTCCTCCTCCTGAGAAACAAAACCAAACACCAGAAGAGAATCTGCAAAGAAAGCAAGCGGCAAGCAGATGACTTTGATTATAAACTTTTTAGAGGCCAGCCAGCCAACACCTCATGCTTCCATTTCTTGTTTATTAGAGAGATTGCTGCTGTGTCAGTGTGTGCATGTGTCTGTTGTGCTATTGGAGCCTGAGCTGCTGTCGACGCCATGTCGGCTCCATGTCGGGCATCCAGATCTCACCAAGGACTTGGCCCTCACCCCAGAGATGCATGATGGGTGAGACAGAGATGTTTGATGTAAACTGTCACATGACTCGACTGGTGTCCACCACATAGTGTGCCACCAGTCAGGGAGAAACGAAGCCTTCATTACGATGAGAGGCTGTTTTATTTAATGCACTGATTGACCTTGAGCTGCAGTCCGTTTGCAGCAACACAGCCGGTTTCTCCACATTTGAATGACGATGACCCCCACCTCCGAAAGGAAAACCCCCTGACACCAATCCCAGCATGCATTGGTGTAGTTAAAAAGCACTGCACGAGGAGGTCGTCGGTCTAACTGTTACGCCATGACCTTTATCCTCGGTGAAATGAACGACGCCAGAAGCAGCGAAAGCACCAAGCAGGCGAGGCAAGTGGAAAATGTGTCATTTGGCATTCGTCCATCAGTCGACAAATCAGAACACATTGCTCAGGGTGGAGCGCTAATGCGAGATTTGTGGCGCGGCGTGACACAGTGTAATCCACCGCCGCTGCTGTTTTCCTCACCTGTTCATTGGCAGAAGGCGGGGGGCGTGTCCCATCGTCCTGTAGCTGCTTCTCCATGTTCTCTGTTACTGTTGTGAGCCTGTTTGATGAGCGCAGGCAACAAGAGCTGGACTGATTATCAGTAGGCCATTGAACCACTTTTTTTGTGCTTGTTTTATGATTTGAAGGTACATTTTTTAGATTCATACCGGTTCTCTGCGATTACAAACAAATGTCTAAATACGGGGAGAAAGTAGCCCCCAATTTCTGAATACTCCGTCCGCTTCGCTGCCACTCTAGTCGATGATTGTGTTTCCACAACGCCCCGGACAGGAAGTCAGACAAGGAAACGCACAGGGCGTCTGGTCAATTTCAAAATAAAACACAAACTAAAGACTCAAAATCGTATTTTCCCACCACTTTATCAACATTACGTCAATGAACGAAGAAAGCATCCTCAACAAAAGACTGGTCAACATGTTGCGTGCACGTTTTTTCTCTTTATTCCCGCGTGATCTTGTAGCTCTCCTGGGATTGGTGTACAGCTGATCATGGCTGCGCTCACGCTCCAGGTTTGGTTTGTAATTATTCAATCAATGCGGATCTTAACTCTCTCTCTTCTCGCTTGAAAATCGGATTATACCCAATGACTCCACACAAAATGTGATTTATGAGCGCAGTCAGGTTGATATTTAAGATCTGATTTAGGATATCTTTGGTTTTATATGAAGTTACAGTGGTTTATCAGGAATGTTAGTGTGTATGGGAGCGAACAACACAGAGCATTGCCCTGCTTTTTTTCCCCAGTTTCCGCAGTGTTTGGCTTCCATCGCACGCTGGCGGATTATAGAAGATTTACATGGCGCTGTTATAAGCAAGTCCTTCACCTTGGGACCTTTTTTAATCTCAATTAATTTCTGATAATTCCTCATTAACATTGCAGACATAACGGCTCCATTGCTAAGGAACAAACCCCTCACTCGGCCACATTTAGAGCAAACGCCGAGCCTTCAGCTGCGCCCAGGGGGTCGACGAAAAACAGAGGAACATTTGAGCAAGCGGGACGAAGATATTTTGTGTGTGTGTGTGTGTTGTGTTTGCTAAACCAAAGAAATATGCTGTGAAGGGGACGGAGAAGGAAAAAATCTTGACCTTGAGGATGTTCTTCTGAGTCAAAATGATTTGGTAACGTCGGCTCACTGTGTGCTTTCCTACCCAGACTCCTCCACTCTGAAGCAAGAAGTTGAATAATGACTAATACCTCTCTGTGACATCATGGAACGCTGTTTCAAACAGCGAGAAAAGGAAGACGGGAGATGGGAGAAAGAGACACTCTGGTGGATTAATAATTCATGCTCTGCAGATGATGATCTGTGACTAGCAGTGGTAAACAGGCTTTTATGGCTTTTAAATCAGCTGTGTAACATGCCTGCCGAGAGAGAAAATGACCAATGACTCTATTGTTGGTGCAATTTCCATTCAACTTGTTCCAGCTCGCAGAGAAAGAAAGAATGGGCAGCTTCATGACTGGGATTCTGTTATGATATTTGCTCGGGATGCCTTCCGTATATGTTGACGAGGGGAATATTGTAAGCGGCGCTCCATTAGGGCTCCAGAATCCTTTGCTGCTGCTGCGCCCACAATAACTCGGCTTGATCATGTGGGAATAAGGCGGCGGCATGACAGGCCTCAATTTAATGGTAATTGTATTGTTTTTTTTATTCCCCGTGCAAACCGCCATCCAAGAAGTAATATAGGGATGAAATGAGTTTTGCGCTATGCATTATGTAGATGTGGCGGCGGATATGGAAAGGACGTGTGCTTGCTTTTCGTCGCTCCTGCTGCACTGTGTTGCGGCGGCGGTTCATGAGCCGGCTAGCTTGTTTTTGATCATGCGCGATGGATGGCAGGCTTCAACATCCACGGCTGCCAAAATATCACTGAAGGCTGTTTTGTACCCGTGTTTTTTCAGCCCCCCCCCCCTCCTCCATCCGCACTCCTAAGTTATTTTTAATTTGTTGTTTCAATCCCCACCCCCCGCCCCCCCCCCCCCCCCGCCATCCACATTTCTCCTCCCCCCTTTTTTTCCTTTCCCCCTCCTCCTTCATCTCTCCGTTAAAAGAACATGCAATGTGTGTGAATTTTTTATAATGTTATGTAAGAAGCCCTGGCACCCCCAGAGACCCATGTCCTGGTTCTGGTGTGTTCAAAACAAGCACACGAGAGGAAGAGAGCAGAGAAGAGATAGGAGGAGGAGGAGGAGGAGGAGGAGGAGGAGGAGGAGGAGGAGGAGGAGGAGGAGGAGGGGGGGGGATAAAAGTTAAGAGAGGTTTCAGAGAGATGGAGAGGAGGAGGAAAGACGGGTAGAAGATTGCGGAAAAGGGAGAGCGGAAGGAAGCAAAAAATAAAAAATCAGGATAGAGAGGGGAAAAATAAGAGGAGCAGGCGAGGAGAGAGGATTAAATGAAAGCAGGAGAGAATGCATGCGGTAGAGGAGCCTGTGGGGGGAGATCTTCCCATTAAGAGGCACAGTGCTCGGCTCTCTGATCTCCGAGTTGTGTTGTGATGCCAGACAAGAATACTCTAGGGCGACAACCGCTGCCACCAGAGAAACAGCTCCTCTGTGACTGATATACAAATACTGTGTCAGAGCTTCAGCGAGCAGGAGAGGTGGGGGGACACGAGAGTGAAAAGAGAACTGTTTAAGGAGAGGAAAAGAGGGGGCAGAGACAGGAGGAGATAAGTCAGTAAAGTGCCATCGTGTGAAAAGCTATCTCGAAGAGCGACAAGGAATCCTACCAAGCAGTACCCAAGATTTTCAGTTTGCACATTGCGATATCAAGTAGGTTAAACAAGGTAATATGCAAATGGTGGTTTTAAAGTAATGCTGATTGTGTACAAAGCAAGCATATAGTGGGATATTTTATGCATTTGCTGAAAGTGCATTAGCTGGAGTAAGACCTACATTTTAAGTTCATTTTATGTGTACGTTTTTCATTGAATATGGCAGCTTGAAATTAGACCGACCGATAAAAAGACCTGCCGATAATATTTGCCTGACCGATAAATCAGCCTGCCGATAACATCGGCCGATATTAACATATCCATTGACTATCGGCGCTGGCTCAATGTATCGCAGATATGCGCCGACATTACTGGATTTACTTACCAGTCAAACAGCATTTCATTTGCGTATCATTGGATTACACTTCCATATCGGTCGGGCCCTATTTAAAGGCACATCTGGAGCTCTCTTCGTCATGTGCACTGTAGCTGCAACACGGGCATCACGTCAATGTTTGGAAACATCAAATCCTGAAGAGTAACATTGGATTTTTCCTTTCAATGTCAAGATCCAAGAAAATCTAAAAACTCAACCACATCTACCGTGTATTTGAATATGCAGCTTCGCTATCGCTCTTCCTGTCCATCTAGCCTTATTATTTTTTAATACCATATTTCAGATGCCTCACTTACTCTGCCTGAACAGTGATAGGGAAGCTACTTAGGGAATAGATGGGGGGAAATATGCCCTAGAATATCTTTGCCTTCTTGACAGAAAGATTGAGCATCTTTGACAGCTGGGCTCCATTACCCAATATTGGGGTTTTGGGCAAGCACCGAGGGATATAAGTCATCTGACGAGCTCTGACACAGAGCCGCTTTGACTGTTTTTTTCCAGGTGTATTTTGGTGGCCAGGAGTCCTCGGCGGTTGTAAATCTTCCCTCAGGAATATTTAACGTGGAAATGCATTTGCAGGATCCACTGTTGTGGGAACTAATAATTGTACGATTATTATCCCATGTCAGAATCTACACAAAGTAATGAGGACAAGCGCTGATACAGTGCTGATATCCTAGCCTCAGGGATTTGTTTATTTTATTATTCGCCGGCTGACATTATCATGATCATTACGTCCGTGCCGCCTGCATGATCCTTACATGATTGTCCGCTTCCAGCTAATGAAGCCGGCTCCCCGCGCCTTGATACCTGTCACCCTGCCAAAACCTCGCCTCAACTTGATTGCCTCCGGACCGAGTCATTTATTTGTGTATTTTCATTAACAGAAACATTAGGTGTCTCTTTCTTACCGGAATGCGGCAAATTCGTTAATGAACATGCCAGTTAAAATGAAGATGAAAGCGTCGGTTAATTATCTCGTCCAACGTTCTGCAAGACAGATTAATTCCAAGAAAAAAAAGAGACATCATTACCGCCGGCTCTACTTGTCAATGTGTTGATCTGAGAAGCTGTTTGCAAGGTTCACAGGAGAAGAAATGAAAATGAAATGCACTGCAGGACCTCGTTACAGTTCTCATAACCCCTCGCGGAGGAACTTTTATTCCGACCCAAATCGTTCGTTTCTAAATTTCAATTCAATAAAAACATTTCATCTTACTCACAAAAAAAACACCGGTGCCCCAGCAGGAACGGGCATTCGGACCTGAAAGTGTGACCCCCGACCTGCTGGGTTGGCTTGACACAGGTGCTGCTGGACTTCAGATCTTAAGTGGAAGCGCCTTCTTCACTGTAGAGAAGGAACCAATAAACCTTTTCTGCATATATATATATATAAGTAACTTAGCTTATTGCGTTAATTCAATCTGACCCCGACCCAATTCACCAGGCTCTGTATTTGTTTTGTGTTCTTTTGCTTCCAACATACCAAAGTAATGAAAAAGTTCTGCCAAGAATTCGTTTTTTCTGCTACTTTAGCTAATGCCATTAGCGTCCTGGGATCTGTTTTTGCTTCATGGCTCCTCTAACAGTGGATAGCAGATAAAGACAGCCTCTAATCTGCATGTTTACTGCTTTCATTAGAACCTCATCAAAGTGTAGAATCGATTGGCTCTGCGAGGAGCCGTACATTCCGACTCTGCAGGAAACTTTTGGCTGTTAATCGGAAGGGAGTCGAGCGGGCGAGGACGTCTGAAGAAACTCCGATCGAGGTTACATGTGGTTACTGTGTTTGCGCTCTTTCATCCGCATGAGTAGATCAAGTTTGAAGGGAATGAAGGTGCTTCCAAGTACATCTGTAACTGAGATGAGCTGTGTGACATCCCACAATGCTTGGTGACGTATGTATGTATTGTTCCAGCGTGCCTCCTCAGATAAGCAGCTGCCAGAAAGAGCGCATTAACGACACAGGTTGTTTAATTGAGTAGGGGTAGGACCGAGGCTCACGCGCCATTGGTTGCTTAAGTAAAAGAATGAACGCCAAACCCCAGGTCTTCCTCCGCCCCTCCCAACCGCTCTGTCATCCCCACCCACAGCGCCCGAGGCCTGGAGGGAGGGAAAGGCAAGAAACTCTGTCTCGTTACATCATCACAACCTCTGGTGTAATGTGCTGATCAGAATTCATGGATTCAGCACGCCTTCCACTGACACGGATCGCTGAGGGGGGGGGGGGAGAAAGAAAAAAAAGAAGAACTTGTTGGTTTATTAGGGAGCGCCCATCGGATTGAGATCAGACTCGGATGGACGCTGGGTGAGAGAGGGTGCCGGGGATGATAGGCTGATGGGAAGAGAAGAAGAAGGGAGGGAGCGCCCTCGGTAATCGTCGGCCGGCCTGTTTAGTCATGGTGCTGGTAATCTGTGGTGACCTTGGCTGCTGCCTTGCTGGCTGGATTTTCTGCAGTGCTGCATTAATATGCACGCAGTTTGAAGACGGCCTCTCTCACTTTCTTCTGTCTCTCTTCTTGTATTCCCCCCCCCCCCCCCCTCCACCTTTTCATATATTACTGGCAACCGTCTCCCTCATCCATTTAACTCACCCCCTTCCCACACTGTCTATAAAAGAATCACAGACTTCAGAATTTACAACGGCATCTCAATCGGGGCGGCGGTGTCAGAATTTGGCAGGCCGAAGGCTTTTTAAGGTTATTTTTATGGCATTTCCGCTTTATTAGATAACGTGCAGCCGGGGCAAGATGGCAGAGACGGAGAGAGATAGCGGGGAGAGACAAATGACGGATGACAGAGGTCTTTTGTCAGACGCTGATATTTATTTTCGCTCCCGGCCTCATTCATCAGGACTTGTGTTTTCATCCGTCATTCCAGGGGGGGGAACCCTTTGGTTTGCTCGCTTCACAGAGAGGTCGGAGGTCAGGGTTTCCTCTAAAGCGTCATCACTGTTTGTTTGTGAAGGACACTAAGGCAGGAGATAATGCTGTTTTCTACTTACTATTCTCCCTGCGCTGTTCGGAACAAAAACGGCTTTTCAGACAAGCCTGACAGCGGTTTGAAACGGCAAACTTTTGGGGACGGTGCGGAAAAAAAGAAAAAGAAGACAGTGTCCCCCTTAAAACCCTGACGCTGCAGTTCATATTCTAATTTTCTCTGCGGAGGGGAAAAGGGGAGATGACAACTTTGGCGACCACGTTTCATTTTTTCAGCGACTTCAAACTGAAACAGACTGACGTGAAGAAGTTAAGATGAAGGTGTGACTGACATCAAAGGTGATCTGAACTTCGAGGATTTTCTGTTTCGGCTCGTCACATCTTTGAAGTCATTTGTTTCCCTCTTAGCCAGCACTAGCCCCCCCGTGCTTTGTCGAAGTCTGATAATGAATTTGGCTCATCTCATCAGACCTTCCTTTTTTTTTTTTTTTTTTTTTGCCTCTTTAACGGCAAGAAAAATCTAATTCAATTTCTAAATGACATCCTCTTCATCTCAGCAGGGAAATTAGAGTTTTCCATTGCTCTTTTACAGCCCGAAGGCATTATCCGATTCTTTTTTTGTCTAAAGTCCGACCAAGGGCACTGCCTCCTTGATTTTCCTTGATTACTGGCGGAGGAACAGCCAATGGAGCGTGAATGAGATAGAAGCAGGTTTAGAAAAAGAACAATAAGAACAATTTTGCTCGGGATATCAAAAGCACTATAGTGTGTTCTTAATTCATCCAGCATTGCATACTTCACTACTGACGACTGATAGCAGAGCTGGTTGGGTTTGATTGATATACTGGAGCACCGGTCTAAGCATTTGATCAATATCAGAGCCACTGTGTTTTATCCAGTGCAGCTGCTGCACAGATATGCAGCAGTTAGAGTGTTGTTTTACTCCGACCCTCCAGCCCCCCCGACCAGCATTATCTCCTCAAGTTGCCTGGGAGGGAGAGATATAAGTTGTGCAGGTTCAAGAGGCTGAACTTCAAATGCCCCCCCTCCCCCACTTTGCAAAGATAACTTTATCATCTACAGAAGCAAACTAGAACTCTTCCCGCCCATCTTTCTTTTTCGTCAACGTACGCGCAGGTTCGTTCTGCAGCAAGGTCAGATGATGTGGATACGACCATCCAACACCCACCTGTCAATGACAAAGTAGGCGTGTCATGGAAGATCAGCCGCTCTGTTTTGACGACCCGAGCCTCTTCGCCTTTGGGAATCACTGTCAAGCAGACTCTTCTATTTTAAGACAAATCAGACGAGGAGTATGCCAAAAATACTGACCCATAAATGCACCTTTAAAAAAAAAAAAAGTCCTTGCATTTTAAAATCTCAGATCTTCTCACCTTAGTAATTAGACGAGCAAAAACGTCAACTTTACCGAGCACCCTCGCATCAGTGTGTGAATGTGTAGGTGTGACCTGCGGTGTAAAAGCTCTTTGAGTAGTCAAACTAGAAAAGCGCTCTACAAGTCCATTTACATTTACTTCTTTTATTTGCAAGACAGGAAACAGAAACAAATGTGAAAGTAAACACTGAAATCATTTTTTCATCATGTTTATTTCAATGTCTTGTGTTTACTACACCTCCGTTGGTTTTTTTCTGGATTTTTCTCGTCTTAAATCTTGACTGAATGTCAGACTGTAAGATGTTTTGAAGGTGCTTCAAGTGTAAAAGTCACTTTGAGGAAAAACCCATCACATTCATATAAGCCGCCGTGTCTCCTGGTTTGACGTTCACTTCTAAAGCACACTGCATTCATGAATTTGAGATGTGGCTCGTTGGGAGGAGCTTCACACTCATCGTCCTCTGCAGCTCCCAAACACCGCAACCATTTTTTTTCCTTTTCTTTTTCCTGCAGCTATAAACAAGGAAAAACATAATCCTTTTTGCCCTTCTACTGTTGTGGGGTTTTTTTTGGCACGTGGGGGGGGGGAGCTGGTGACACCTTCAAAGGCCTCACTTCTCTGCATGGCCACGTTCAGCGAGCTGCAGTTAGAGCACTTACCAAATGAGCGAGCCCGTCTGAACAGCTGAGGAACAATTGCATTAATTCGGCGTACTCCACCACCTCTGTGAATAGTTTCTTTGTATTGGATTACCCCATTGTTGCCTCCCAGAACCTGCAGCTCTCGCTAACGAGCCTACTGAGTCATTGACCGGAGTGCTTTAGATTATTTTTGAGTTTTGTTTTGTCAAACTCACTGACTGACTTTCTCCTTTGGCATTCATTATTTATTTATTTTACATACATATTAGAGCCCGACCGATTTATCAGCCAGCCGATAATGTGGGCCGATATCAGTGTCGGCTAAATTCATCACAGATATGTGCTGATAGTAATGAATTTATTCACCAGACAAAAAGGATTTGATTTTCCATTGTATTAAACAATGTAAAGATATTGGTCGATATATCAGTATCTGATTTTTTTCTCCCCAATATCAACATCGGTATCAGCCCCAAAAATCCTATATCGGTCGGGCCCTTATACTTATGAAACGATTTGCATGCACAAACAGTCACATTGATGAGTCAGTGCGTTGAGTCTCCCCCTCCTTGAAACACAAATCACCCTTTCTTTAACCTTTTTATGACTGTTCTACTTTCTGTAGCTCCCCCGGTTTCCCCTCAGACGGTCATCCATCTAAAGCAGTGAACCCTGGTTTAATTAATTATGAATATGCAAATGTATGCTCATAGTGCCAGGATCTCCATTTTCATTTTCTTTGCCTTTTTGTTCTCCTCCCCCCTTTCGCTGCCTCTTCTTTCCCCTTTTTTATTCCTTTCGTCGGCTGCCTGCTCCAGGTGGATTTATTGCAAATTCAATTTGCAATAAGGTTCTAATTTGCTGACACCGTGCATGAATTCATTTTTATGAACCCATTTGCACCTCCGCAACCCAGAAACCCCCTCACCCCGTGCGCCCCCTGCCTGAACTCTGGGTGCATTTTGAGGACGAATATGGGGTGCTGCATATCGTAATGAAATTCTTACTAAGCTTCTAATTGGAGCAGAATGGGATGGCTTATTTGGAATCAGGAAAATGAACTGCTTGTTATCAGGCGCTCGGCTGAGGGATAAGGAAATTGCAGTGTGTGTGTGTGTGTGTGTTGAGGGAGTTGTTTTTTTACGTGTGTATTGAGTGGAACATACAGCTGTGTTTGTGTGTATACAGTCTAAGTTTGCCTGCATAGTTATACAACCAAAAAAGAAGCTCAAATTGACCATCATCTTTTATTTAATTAGTTCCAAAGTTGTTGCTGACCTGAATACATCTGCTCCCTATTTGCAGTGTTTTAATTTAATACATTTGGTGTTTTTATTCACTTGTATTGACTTTTTAACAATGGGAAGCAACTGTCAAATTAGTCTGTATTATATTTAATAAGCTTGTCTATTGTACTTGCTAAAGGTTGGTTCCTTTCACCGCGCTTTGTAGACATTTTTTGGGAGCCGTTTACATTCAACCCAACTTAAAAAAATCATTATCTTTAGGCAGGCAGCTTGACTGCTCCAATAAATGTCTCACTTGCCGTCGCAGATTTACAGCTTGAATAAGTTAATATGTGATTTGCAGACCTGCTTTATTCCACTCTCTGCATTATAATTGGAGTTTTAATGTCAGGAGAATCTCCTCTCAGAGGTAAAATTGTTTTAAAATGGCTCGTTTGAGACTGTTAGTCATCTTGCGTCTGGAGGGAGAATGGAAATGATTGACTTGTGGGAGAGTCTGTGGATGTCTGCTAATGGCCTGCATTCTTTATCAGTTAGTGTTCAGCTTCTTTCCCTTGGTTTTTAAAAGACCCCAGACACCTCTGGATATGTCACTGATAACACCCTGTCCTGACCTCGGGGAGGGAGTGAGCAATGTTAATATACACATCTTTTTTTATCCCTTCTTCTGTGTCAAATAAACTCGCACTCCCTTAGCCAGATTCCTCCCACTGCTGTGTTGGCACTCCGGCCACCCATCACCAGTCATCTCAACGTTGGTTTTTCTCCTGTTCAGAGAGTTTATTGGCGGAACACTTTGGTAAAAACCATTTTGCCAAAGCATCAAAAGCACTACACAATGAGGGTTGAAAATCACAGCACGTCAAATGATCCATTGGATTCCCAACAGCAAACTCTTCCAATAATGTTCAGTCTAGAACCTTAGAAGTATTTTTAACAGACTCCTGCATATCCTGGAAAAGGTCATATAAAGTCCAATATCCACCCTTATCAAGTACGTTAGAGTATTTACATCTCACCCTGAGGGGACTCTCACAAAAGATGACGTTGAGGCAGGTAGGCGCCCCCCCCCCCCCCCCCCACTGACGAACTCTGAGTTGACCATAGTCAAGATGAACCGTTTACCAAAGTGCTAATGTATCCAAGTAAAATGTACATTGAGTTTTAATCACAGCAGCTTTCAGGAGCATTTCCTGCTTCCTTATGTAGCAGCCTTTGATGTAACATCCAGTGTTTCCAAGGCAACCACAAACATGTCATGGATAAGCGTCTTCTTTCAAGATATATCTGGATAAGTTAGAACTTGCCCCCATTGGCAGCTACTTTTGACTGATTACAAGCAATGCAGGTGCTGTTTTTTGTCTTGTATATCTTGAAACTCGTCGTTTTTCTGGAGTCGCGCTATCACATTTTCAAATTAAATCAAAGCCATCGACGTGCCGGCAAGACAAACATGGCAGCGGGCGGCATTGTCAGGAAACGTCTCCGCACAGCTGTCCACACCTTCCCCCCCCCCGTGTCAGCGGCTGAACGCTGTCTCAGAGAATGAGTGCAGTGCATCATATTATCCAGTTTGTAATTGAATTGTAGCTGGAGGTAGGTTGGTAATCAGTGTACAGCAGGTAGTTTTCGTTCCAGTGTTTGACAGTAATGTCCTCTAATGGGAAGCTCTGGCTCTTCTCTTGTTCCAGGCCACTAGGTTTCCCAGGATCCTTGGCTGCCTGCGTGTGTGTGACGGCAATTTGTGTGTGTTTTTGTGCGTATTGAATGGAAGTATCAAGTGAGAAATTCTGCAGCTACCCTCCCTTACCTCTGAAAATCCTTCACGATTCCCAAAATGCTCCATCTCTTCTTTTTTTTTCAATTTTTGACCTTGAAGACACTGACTCACCGTCCTCCCTCGTTGAATTATTGGCGATTGCCAATGGCAAAGTGATTTACAGCCCTGGCATCCTTACTTCAGTGGCTTTTGGGGGCCTTACTGTGCTTGTAATCTGCAGCGTGAATCATTCCTCCATCATAATTTTTTTCTTCCTCTCTCTTTGAACTGCCGGCACAGCCTCCCCTCAGCCTCCCACTCTTCTGCTCCAGAACTGAATAGCTGTGAGATAGAGGAACGGGAGAGAAAGGGAAGCACACACGAAAAAAAAAGAGAGAAAGCAATGATGCTCTTATTACCCTGCTACTTAACAGTGTGGGAAAAAACGAGAGACAAAAAAAAAAAAGAAGGTCAGAGTTGACGTATGAGAGCTGACGCCGGCTACCCATCAGGACGGCGCCCGCTGCTTGCTTTGTTACATATTCTCACCATCTTATCATTTCACAGACGGCTGGCGCACCGCCTGATGTGACACGGCTCCTCTATCCATCTGGGCGCGCTCTATTTTCACCGACGCTCATTTCGCCGGGGCACCGGAGCACAACGCCCAAATGGTGTGTCGGTGTCTGTAGTGGACCGGCGAGGGTCTGAGTCACCGGCTTAGCGCTCCCACACCGCCATGATACAGCACAGAATAACAGGCTGACAGGGCTGACAGCGGAGGCAGCGAGGATTGTGTGTGGCCTGTTTTCTGTGTGTATTTTGTACCTGTGTGGGTGGGTGAGAGTGTGTGGAAGAAATGTCTTATCCACACTCTCGTCCTATGTGCGCAGTCATGTCTGCAATGCAGCAATCGGGTGTGTGTGTTTTTCTTCTTCAGGAGTCGGTATTGTTTATGTTGTGTGTCTTGACGCCTCCTAAGGCTGTTTGTTAGATGAGAGGATTAGTGGAGCCTCTGGGAACAGAAGGGATGATTTTCTGATTATATAGTGCTCTCTCTGGAGGAGAAACCCCTGCCATAACAGGCTCGCTTTTACATCTGTTCCTTGTCAAACGGGCCCCTGAAAGCGGCACCAATCGGGAGTAAACATATGGATACAAGTCAATTTTCATAGTCGCATCGCCCCGGAGAATCAAAACGCTGCTCAGGGGGAAGACATAATCACCTCGTTTTAAGTCGGAGTAGAAGTCATCACAGACTCCAACGCTGAGATGATCCGATGGGATGATCAGACACTTTGTCAGATTTGGTTGTGGATGAGTGTCGGCTGACAAGAGTGCTATTGAGCATGAAAGGGAAAACGAGGCTAATCACATACATAGAGACGAACAAGCTCATTTGCATGACGCTTCAAAGAGTTGTGTTTTCACGCGTTTGAATGCAGGTGAGGAGTTTTCTTTCTGAATGTGCGCCACTTAAAATACAAGGACGATACTTCAATAATTAGTAAAAGAACATTTCATATATAATGTGTGGCCTCTCTGTTGCTATATACCAGGGATTCAGTGAATAGACACCTGGAAGCTTGTATCATGTGTTCACTAGGCCCGACCGATATGGGATTTTGCGGGACGATACAGATATCGATATGAAAAGGATACCGATAAATTGGATACCGATATATCGGCCAATATCTTTCTGAGATCTGTAGACGGATAGATCATACACACTTGTATTGTGTTGATCCCTCAAATGCAGTTATCAAACACTTGAGGAAAATATATTTACCGCTTGAAAATCTTGAGAGTGATGATGATTGTTGTAATCCATGTAGCGCCCTCTGCTGGTGAAAGAGAACTGCTAGTTTAATAAAATGAAACTCAAATGATATGCTATTTGACTGGTGAATAAATCGAGTAATATCTGCAATAAAATTAGCCGATACCGATAGTCAGTGGATATGCTAATATCGGCTGGTATTATCAGCTGGCTGATAAATCGGTCAGGCTCTGGTACTCAGCTTTTCTGCATGAGCAGTGCTACCCTCAACAGCTAAATAAGGAGTGCTACTCCCACAGAAATTCAAATAAAGCTCCAGACACAGTCTGACTGACGGGTGATGAATGTGGAGTGTTGTTCATGAACAACACCAAAGTGGTCACTTACCACATTATTTGCATGCATCTGCATTTGAATCACATTGTAAACCTTATTGAGAACCATCAAGCGCAGCAAACAAGCAGACTTGTTTTTAAATGTTTTTTTTGCAGACTTGCTCTGCGATCGCTGACTGGAAAGTAGAACCGCAGCTTTTCTGTTGCCAAAAAAAATAAAACATTTTAATTTAAATCAAATTAGCGACTCGCTTTTTCTGGATCACTTGAATTCACGCTCTCCTTCTGAAAGACCCTGAGTTACTTGAGGTAGCTGTGAGTGCACATGAAGACAAGATCAGACAATCTTTACGGCATGCCATGTTGACTGGAGGTCAAATTGATGACATAAAAATACTAAAATGATGTGTATCTGTTGTTGGTGCTCAAGTATAGACACCTGCTGTCGTCACTGACTGTGACAGTGAGGAACAGCTTGTTCTCTACCATCACCATCTCTGTTCATCACCAGGCTAGTCTTACCTGCCTGTGCTTGTGCGTGCGTGCGTGCGTGCGTGCGTGTTTGTTTATTTCCTGCTGCACGTCTTTCCTTATTCTCTTCCCTGCAAGAGTTCATCCCGATGAAGTCGTCCCCGTCCCATCAGCTTCCTCTCTGTGCTCCCCGTCAGCATTTAACCCGTGATTGGTGAGAGCGGGCACAGCCCTCTCTGGAGCCCTGTGTCCAATCAGGAGAGTCAAATCTGATCCAGATGGGGGATGCCAGCAAAGATTGTGGGCCATGTTTATTTTGTGATAGAAGGAAAAACTGTTTCTTTTTCTCTCTCCCCCCCCACCCTCTGTCCACAATCACATATGAGTATTTGCATTTAAATGACAGCCTGGTGGCTGTCAAGGAAGAGAGGGAGTTAGGGAGAGAGAGAGAGAGAGAGAGAGAGAGAGAGAGAGAGAGAGAGAGAGAGAGAGAGGCGGCGACAGATGAAGATGAAGTGTCATGAGAGTAAAGTGCAGGCGAGACAGGCAGAGATAGAGCTGTTTTATCTGCTTGTGAGGGACGGAGGAGGAGGAGGAGGGTGGGAAGGTAAATGTCATTGCAATCATGAAATAAGCTGGGCAGCCCAAATCACCCTGCAAAAATATCAATCTTACTTTTAATCATAAATTTCTCTGTGATTTCTTGAGAAGCAAATTCACCCTAATGTGGGCTTCATTTGCTTTGAATATGTGAAATACATTTCTATCCCGTGTAATGTCTGAAGATATTATATCTAATATCTCAAATTACCCCCTATTGTTGGATTATTCGATGAACACAGCCCGACCGATTTATCGGCCAGCCGATAATATCAACCGATATTTGCTGATCCAGTGACTATCAGTATTGGCAATTTTTTATCTCAGATATAACTAGATTTATTTCAAATAGCATTTGTATAATGCACAGTAACTTTTTAATTGAGTGACCATCTTGTGTTCACTATCTCATTATAAGTGTTAGATAACTGCAATTTGAGCAATCAAGCAATAAATGTGTATGTCTATCTATCTCTACATACTCATAGATCTAAGAAAGATATCAAATATATTGGTATCAGATTTGTTTCTCCCCAATATCGATATTGGTATCGGCCTTCAAAAATCCCATATCGGTCGAGCCCTAATGAGCAGTCCTTCTCCTCTGCACGTTCTGTGTGATTATTTATAGACCCGTGTTATCATCCAGGTGGTTAGCCGCATTTGTGTCACCATATGGCCGTTAGCTTTGGTCATTTGAGCATTTGCAGGTCTGTATTGTTGCACTGCCATTACACCAACAGTATTAGCCCTTAATGTCCCTCTTACAATTTCAGAACTCCTCTCTGGTCCAGGTCATAGTGTGGCTGTGTGTGTGTTTGTATGTGCAGCGTGTGGGACGACACCCTCCCATGCAGAGGGCCGTGGCTGATTGCTTTATTGGCTGATGACTCATTCTCTTTCTCTCAACCTGCTGGAGGTCTTTCAGTCACGTCGGCAATCTCCTCCTAGACACGCCGCCCGGGCGAGGGGTTACCTTTCCCACGCATCAGAGCCTTATTCCTCTTAATTGAGACCAGCTCTGCTGCGAAAGCGTTTTCACAAGGTTGGAAAATGGCAGGTCAAGATTCCAAGACATCTTTCTTTTCTTCCTCCCCGTGGCTGTGATGTTGATAAGTTCCACCGGGGACTCTGGAGCCAGGCCAGCTAAGACACTGCACTTCATGAGGGCAAGTAAAGGTTGATGTCGCGTCACCTCATAGATCGTGTGTGTGTGTGTGTGTAGAAGTGTGTACCAATGCTTGTGTGTTTATCCAATCAGCCACGGTCTGATGTATGCACGCCTTTCTGATTGAATTACACTGGAGCTTTAATAGAGAAAAATGGTAGTGAACCATCTCCTTGACTACTTATGAGAGAGCACTTTTTTTTTTTGCAGGGAGTCTCCGCGGTGACCTGACTCAATCTGCATACGATTACCCCTCAGCAGACCCGTAACCCGATTTACGAGCCGATCACCTCGTTCTCCAGAAGGGGACACGCGCTCGCCTTCTCGTGTGACAGTAAAAGTGGAGCATGAACACGATGACATAACGTTTGTTTCGCTTTACCGAGGCGGCCTTTAAACCTGAAATGCATCACACTTTCCTTCTTTTTTTTTTTTTTTTTTATGCGCGCTCATATCTGCGTCACATCGGTTGCACACAAGATTTACTTTTTTCATTACACTGTAGAATACCGTGCCTTGCGTATCTAATGTCGAAGAGTGTGTCACACCAATTCATTCGAGTTTCAGAAAGAAATCCAGCAGATGTGTGGAAAAGGCCTTGAAGCTGCTTTCCAGGGGGATCCATTTAAGAGTGAGGCTCAAATTAAAATAAGAAAATGTGTTTTCCTAAGAGGGGATGCTTTGAATTAGCGGACATGTGTATATATTTTGAAAGCACAATTAGCTTGAAGGCTCCACCGACCTTCTTCCTTCAAGTCTTCCTTGCATTGACCTTGTTTTTTTTAATATACGCTGTGGCCTATATTCCCATTGGAAACCTTGTTTTATATTCTTAACAAACATATTTAAAACAGAATGTGATTGAACGTGTCTGGTCAGGATTGGCTAGAGGCACCGTGTAGTTCTGCGGTCAGCCAAGGTGCCCAAACGAGCTTTGAAGCAATGATTTCATCCGACTTTTGTTAAAGACGGTTACCTAACATGTATTTTAATATCATTGCCTCAGGCGAGTCTCTGTATGTGTGTGAGCTGTGTGTGTTGTTTCTGCTGGTCTCCTGTTTCCGGCAGGTTTCGATTCCATCGTATTGCGCTGCAGCAAATCCATTTAAAATGTTTGTTTTTTTAGCAACAACATGAGGTCATGTAAGCTTCCTTGGGTCCACAGCAAAGTCCGCCAAAGTCTGATATCCAGCGAATGGTTGTCTAGAAACTCGTCGAACAAACACACAGAGATTTCTGGATTTATAGATCGATAAATCACCTCCTTTGTTTTGTTGAAACACAGGGATATGGAGCCTTTTTATACGTGGGGTTGGTGTATTTTACACAGTTGGACAAATGGGACAAACATGACCAACATAAAAGCAAGGCAGGCCTGACAAATGGCCCTGTCTTTGTTTAATGGCCTGGTTAAATCGGGATATGGAAGACCCCGTTTTGATGCGGTGTCAGTGAATGTTTCTCTATTAAACCCTCTGATTTCCATACAGAGTGACGCTCAAACACCGCTTCTGTGATCATGTGCCAAAACACGACAACTGACAGATAACAGCTTCCATTTCTCCTGCTCACACACTCAGGGACTGTGACTGTGGAATTAACCCCCCCGCCCCACTCTTCACTGTCTGGTCATGTGTAATACAGCAGCAGAATGTTGCGTATGCTTGATGTGCCTGTAGCTTGAAGAGCTGCTGGAGTTGTTGTTATCACTCAGCAGATTGGCCAATTCCCTCACCAATTGTGATCCAGCAGAATGGAAATCTGGTGAGCAGGGAAATGTTAATCGAGCTCAATTAGGCTTTGCACCATGTTTGTTGACTGCCAACTGAATATGCAGAATCCCAACCCCCACTTACTGACATGAACCCTCCATCAAAAGTCTGAAACAGGGCAATATGAGGATTGGTGGAAGATAACGGATATTGGCGTTGAGAAGCTCCTTTTGGCGGTTTTAGATAAACCCAGGAAACCCTTTGAAATTGTTAACTTCTCATTGGGTGTTCCAACCGATGCACATGTTTTCAAAAGGACAATTTCACTTTCTTTATCAGGTTTTTTCTTCTTCTTTTATCAGATGCGTGCTAACATGTATGTAATTGAATTATTCAGTTCAAAGATTTCAGTAGCCACATGAGCTATCGGAAGTTTCAACAATCAGTGCAGGAGACATTTTTTTTGAAGATAAGGAGCCAGTCTATAGTACTCAGACTGTTATACGCTATGTTTTCTCCAGGAGAGGGGAATAAATTCAACTGTAAAGAAAGAGTGAAACGACAGAGCCGGACTGTCGGATGTTTGGCAGCTTTGCACTGACTGTGCTTTTTTTTTTTTTGCCGGTCCCAAATCCAGTCTGGGCGGCCAAACCGAAAAAGCACTTGTGAGTAAATTTGTCCCTTTCTTTTCTGTCTGTGCTGGCAGAATATGTTAAGGTTGCAAAAAAACTGATTTATTGGTCGGCTGGTGGGGGCGTGTGAAAGTGAGGATGCTTTCTGATATTTATTTATTCAGTCAAGCATTCAGATCATTTATTAATCTAAGAATGAAGGTGATTCTGACTGATGTATGACATGATTAGATACAGGAATTCTTTAATTATTGAAGTCTTTATCTGGAAGGAAACCACAACAGTCAAATGAATCAAATCAGATTACCAGTGAGTAAGATCCTGCGCTGTATCGTTTAAACAAATGTTTGAATCTTACGAGCTCATGCTCCATGCTCTCTTTTTCCATACTAATCTTGTTCTCTGTTTGATCTTCCGCCTGCCTCTGTAACCTTTTGCACTCCCCCCCCCCCGCTGTTTTTTTTATTAGTTGTACGAGTAAAAACACTCGAGAGTCTCAATTAGGACACATGATTAGAAGTGAAACCATCTCGGCTGTCGTTGTCTCACCTTGAGCCTTCAAGTTATTATCGTCCACCAACTAATTAGCAAGTTGCAGATAAGCGAGGGGGGGTAGACCCTTTCTGTTGCCACAGCAACAGGAAGACATAATCACAATGAAAGCAGTGCAGCATCGAGTAGCATAAACAGCCCACTCCAGCGTTTGTATTTGCTTAATTTGGTTTCTGGTGAATCACTCTTTGTACCTCGGTTTTTCTTTTTCATTGTGTTGCTTCAGGGCCTCTTAACTTAGGATATCAAAGAGCGATGGAGAGGGTGACGTCAAAGTGTTTGAGCAATGTTTTCAACGGTCAGAGTTGTCAGTTTAGGATTTGTATGAGGGGCCAGAGCTGCAGGTGTCTTTCATATCTGCTGGACAGTTGAGTCACAGGGCTCGTGCATCAGGAGGAAACATTCAACATGATGGTATCGTATCGATGCTCCGACCAGATTTTGTGCCAATGCCACATTTTAAGCTGCATCACAGGCCGGTACAGACATATTTGTATATATTGAGCGCTCTTGAAGTGTAGAATTTGCTCTTTCAGCCTCAGTGATGGATCACAATATTTGAATATTGAACTTTGCTCTTTGATTCTGATGGATGGTCTCAAAGTCTGTCACTGTGAGTGTTTGCTAACTGATGGATCTTTGGCTATTAAACTCCACTGCAGCTGCCCTGGAAGTTTCTCAATGTGACATTATGTCGTCCTCATCTTTCACTGTTCAAGTGATTGAGAGTCGGCTTTTCCCTTTTTTTTTTCATCTTTTACTCCAGCTCAAGCACCCAACAGCGCTGTCACCGCTGCGCACAGCACGACCCTTACTGTGCCACATAATACAATACAATAACGTAAATCAGCACGGTGAAATCAATTCCCAACCCAACACGCCCCTCCCCGTAACCCCCCAACAACTGCGGCACACAGTGCACCTCGCTGATTGGCGGCCGACTTGCTTCTTTGGTAAATAAAACATTTATGGAGGCTCAATTAGCGAAGCCTGTTGAGTCTGCGGCAGCTGTGCTCGCCAGCTGTTTTTTAAAGGAAGAGTGGTGCAGCGAGGTGAAGCGGGGGAAAAGAAGGTGTCAGGAACAGGAAGGGAAAACAGGATGAGAGAAGATGAGGCAGGCAGAGAGCTTGTTTTTTGATTTGGTGAAAAGCCAATTTAGGTGTCAAAATTCAAGATATGTTTCTGTGGGAATTTCTTAAAAAGCCAGAGACAAATACATCAATCTATTAGATTATCCGTAAAAGATATCAGCACTGAAGAACTTACTTTGGTTTGCTCTGGAGAATGAAAATGGTTATTTACCCCGGTTAGATTGTTCCAGGGTTAGAAGCTAGAAGTGACCATATTGGGATTTTTAGTGAGGAACTCTATCATCAGCTTTTGTCACCAACTGGATTGACCGACTCGGCAGACGGGTAGTGATGGAGCTGGACACACCGCAAAAACTAGGTCGCTCACTGACGGTCCATCTAGGACGGACAGCCGACGATCTCCTTGGTGTCTCAGGGCCTTAAGGATACAGGACACAGCTCACTTAAAAGTTGTATCCTTCCCATGTCTGGTTGAACTTCTTTAACTGAAGCAACACACCAAAATGTGTTACTTGGTCGATACAGGTTGTTGCTTTCTGATGCCTCTGTCTTTCCACACTACTCGCCGTGTGAGAGAAGGTCAATCAGCAGCTTCAGGAGTCGGTGTATTCTTTTGTGAGCTCTGATTGGTCAGCCAGAACTTGATAACGATTAAGTATCAATTTAAACTTTGGTGTTCCTTATGAATGTTGAATCGAAAACACATAAAGTGCAATCATAGTCCATTCTTCTCTTAGTTTTTTTCACTGACAGTTGGTGGGCTTCATTAGCGAATGCAGTCTGGCAATATGGGGGGGGAACGGGGGTGGGGTCGTCTTTTGATGAAGTGGCAGGAAACCCTCATCTGAAACATTAACATAAAGTCTGATAACTTTGGGAAATGATCGCAGAGTAACACAGGATCTTATTTTCTCTGTGAAAATGGAAATGAGGTCGTCAGCGGCGCCATAAAAAAAACGGTTTTAACGGGGGCTTAAACACAGTTTGTTTTTCGATAGACTCCGTTCATGAATTCGAAGGTGACACTAGAGTCAATATAAAAAGAGTAATGTTTGCAGAATAAGGGCAGAGCGGATAGGGAACAATGATTGAATGCAACATTTTATATGCTGGGAGTTAAAAGACGATGATAACGACACAGATTGTGCAACACATCGACACATTTTTAGGACTTGCCATCAGTGGTTTTTCTTACTTATTTCGACACACTCAGAAAGACACGAGATTGAGGTGTGAACCAATAGCCTGATTTGGTTTGTGGGTTATCGAGTAACAAAAAGAAAAGGAGGCTTAGAGCTCAGTGCTGCATGAAGGAAAAAGAGCAACTTGATTGATTGTGATACAAGCGTCGCTGGCAAAGAACACAAACCGACACTCTGATGAACGCTGAAAGTGGTCCTGTCCCGCTCGCCACAAACCCTTTTCATGATTACAAATCTACTTTTAGTGACGCCCTGCCTAATTCTCCCTTCCTCTGTCCTTTTTGTTTCTTCCAGTGGAAGGCTGCACGGATTGGTCGGTGGACTACCTGAAATACAAGGTGCTTCTGGGGGAACCTGTACGGATTAAGTGTGCTTTATTCTATGGATATATCCGGGCCAACTACACCCATGCGCAGGCTGCGGGACTCAGCCTCATGTGGTACAAAAGTGCGGGACACGGGGACTTTGAGGAACCCATTAGTTTTGATGGCACACGGATGAGCAAGGAGGAGGACGCCATCTGGTTTCGCCCGGCCGAGTTGGACGACGTCGGGTACTACTCCTGCGTGTTAAGGTAAGCTCCTGGAGACATTCTGTGAATCGCTCTCGTCATTGCTATCAAATGTAAACAGATGTTTTCATTGTCTTTGGCTTACAATCTCGTCCTCCTTTTTTGAACGTGTTCTCCCAGCAGTGTGGGGGTTGATAGCATTTTCTGGCGCCCTTTGGGCCCCCGTGAAGCGATGTTAAAGTCATCCCCTGCCGATCTCTAATCGAGTCCCTCATCTCTGGCCAAAACGGCAGCGGTCCCTGCTCCACAGAGCATCATCTAACAGTGCGAGGCCCCCTTGGCATCGCTTGATATGCTAAATTATTTCTTTATTCTCCTCTAGGGGACAGTTAGCCATTAGGTGCAATTGGTAAATCCATAAGTCCTTGGCCCTCACAAGTCCGTCTTTCTGAAAACTGAGTGAGATGAAAGAGAGTGGACGGGGAGATTGAGGAAAGTAAAAAGGCAGCTGAGATAAAAAGAGCTCTCTTCTTCTTTCTTTTTTTTCCTTTTCCTCTTCCCTGATGTTTGAGGTGGACAGTTGTTTGATTCATGAGTTCTATAATGTGGTGACGTTTCTACTTTCTGTACTCACATTGGTGGAAGTTTCCATTCACCTGGAGGTTGTTGGTGGGCAGTCAGAAAGAAAAAAGCAAAGCTGATAAATTTGAGCCTACACATTTTGACCGCACTGTTCCAGCGTTTTGTTCCACTGACAAAAGCAAACAGGTGAATAATGCGCTCTTGAGCTGCTACATTCAACATGGGGATCCCTGTATTCCACTTCTTCTAGCCATTACTATTCATCACCATTAGCATTCCCCACCTTTTGCAATGGCGGCCGCCATGAATAGAAACGGGCAGCAACAGTCCCAACAATTCTCATGGCTCCATTCAGCGGGCGTTGGCAGCATTTTTCCTGGAGGTAGACAATCAGTTCGGCGCAGAGTTATTGTGTAATCACGCAGAAAGTAGAGCCATGAGATTTGATTTGGACGAGCTGTGTTGCTTTGTCGCCAGCCTCGGCCATTCAGAACCAAATTAAGGGGCAACACTTATTTACCCATCATGGCGAGACATGACAATAGTCTCGACAATAGTCTTTTCCACCGCTCACAATTTCTCCCTGCAGACATTTCTTTAGACTATTGTTGTTCATAGACGCTTTGTGCAGGTCTCCACTGTGTTTACACATTGACCCAGTGCTAGATCGTTCACTTTTAACGTATCAGTGTATGGAATATTTACAACTCTGACTTCAATTCAGCGCCAGCGTTGACGCTACAATCAGCGCCGCTGATTCTAATTGTTAATCAAAGCGTCTTCTCCTGTGGGCATTCTGACCTGCAGACACATGATACACTGATTAGCTGAAGCACAGTGACTCGATATTCCCACGAGCCCCTGATGTGATTGATGAGGAACCAGTGGTGAAACCAAGACCAAAACGCAGTAATGTACACACTCGCTTTAATTATCTATTATTTAGGAAGGGAAGAAAAACAAAACACGTCCCAAGACGGCATCAAACAGATTGTCCAATGTTTTTGTTCAACAGTTTGTCAAGAAATTTCAAATCATACTAAACGGAGAGAAGACAAACTTCGTAATGTCAAATCAAAGCACCGTAGACTCAGAAGTATTAATAATTCAATCTGTATGCTGTGGCTGGGCATGAGCTTGTTGAAAGTGCGAAGTCAGGTTTAAAATCTGTGTGTTTCTCAAATTATTAAGAAGAGTGTTTCAGCTTCCAAGTGAACAAGTCCACCCACCAAACAAAACACACAAGCCTGTAAGTGAACACGTTCCATTTACTTTCCTTGAAGATGAATCCTCCGACTGCGTTCATTTAACACTGCGAAGCACAAATAATAAGCGGGGAAACATTAATTTGTCACGAGGTGTTTACTGTCAACTCTTGCAACAGTTGAGTTGAATACAAAAAAAAAAGGCAGAATAATGTGCCCGGTTGCACATGCTTTATTATATCGTAATAACTTATTAACCTTGTAGGTAAAGGGCGTTTTCTCTCCACTGGCTCATTAGTCAGATCTGTACAGCGGCATGAGGTGGCTTTTAACAGGGGGGGGGGGGGTTGTTTAAAGGCTTGGGAGGATTAGGTTATTGGTCACTGTGAGTGTGTGTGTGTGTGTCATATGACCGCACGGGACCATCAAATCAGAATGATTTATGGTCCTGTATTTGCATATACTCAGAGTTCTGTTGAGTGGAGTCAGAATAACAAAAGGGCGGCTCAGTCCAGATGACTGACACAGCAACGGTTTCAAGTAGACACCGCTTGGATGGCTCTCTCTTTCCAGGCTTGAACCCTGAATCCATAAATGGTAGAGAATGTCCTCAAATTAAATAAATGTCAGATAACAGAATCAACGGCAGGGGGTTAAAGAGAGCCACTTCAAAGTACAGTTATGTGTGAGTGCTCACACTCAAACCCTTCGCTTTAAGAGACCCGGCTACTAACCGTTAAATGGCTACAGTGCAACATTCTCCTCATTTTTTTTCTCGCCTGAGTGTTCAAAAATTGCAGCGGCGGATTCATCCAATTCTCCCAAAACACACAGCAGTGCGTCGACCTGCTACGCCGCCGTGACTCATTTCAATTTGCCGCCGCCGCAGCCAAATCAGAGGACTTGCTCTTGTCTTTTGTCTCAGCAGCGTGGGTCCTATAGATGATCAGCATATGTTCAACATATCACATTTGGATTAGAATCCTGGCAGTGTTTTTTTTTTTTTCATAACTGGAGTATTCCCACCCCTTTGATACATGAAGGGACCCGGGGAATTAGAGCTCTCAGCGGTGGAACGAATGAATCACGGCACAACAATAAATCATCTCTCAGTGGATACATTTCATACTCGAGCGTGTTGGAACAATTCGGTCTCGCTTACAATGGGGCTGCCATGATGTTATTGTCACTGAACAAGTATTGATAGAGCCTTGTGTATCCAAGAATGTGGAACTCCTGGTCCCTGAGAACACATATTGTGGTGTTGAGTGTAGATGTAGGACACCTGAAGCGAAACAAAAAAGTCTCTTCCTCAGGGAAAGCTGACCTCTCCTGATTGCAGATCTGTGCCTACATGAACCAGGATGCATTGCATTCGAGCAGCGACAGCCTCTGCCTTGCTCTGCTGCACTTCTTCAAGCTGCAACAAATAATTAGGGTGAAAGTCTGACTAAGCCAAAACTCTACATAAATTCTATCCTTGTCCACGAAAAACCTCCGCACAGATATTTTGGGATGCAAAAGCTGCTGATTGTGGTGAAGTGAAGTTCCCTGGCGCCTCTCCAGCTACCAGAACAACTTCCATATTTTGGACCCGGACCTTGAGCCGGCGACCCGTCCAGTTCCCAACCCAGACTGAGCTAATGATGGGACGTGATGACGGCGACAGAACAACAGATTGTGCAGTTGCACAGACAAAGCACATCTGCAACATTGCATGTGCTTCCCCCCCACATCCCTGTCTGTGATCACTGGAGTAACATCCTAATGATTATCATGTGTGATAATCCGCTGTTCATCTCCCTCCACTGGCTCCCAGTTACTGCTCGCTTCAAATTTAACACCCCTGCTGCTCGCTTGCAAAACAGCGATGAAAACGCCTCCTCCTTACTTCACCTCTCTCCTCCAGGTCTGCACTCCCTCCTGCTCACTACGCTCTGCCATTGAAAGGTATCTGAGCCAACCTTCACAACAGGGCTCCAAGTCTCTTCCCCTCTGTCGCCCCTGGTGGTTGAACGAACACTTTGCACCTTTAAGTAAAAGCTAAAGACCCAGCTCTTTATGAATATACGCTTTATGATATTGATTATGGATGAAGGTAATGATGATGAAGATGATATTATTTTGATGCTGATTAGATCTCTCACTAATCTTGTGCTTTGCCTCTGGTCACTTCCTGTCAGCACCTGTGTGTCCAATCAGACTTTAAGCTGCACTTACTGACATTGTTTCCTCTTTTCTAGATCCTTGCTTGTGTTGTAAGTCAAGCGTCTGCTAAAGCTCCTTTGGTGTAAGTGGTTATAAAGTCGGTCTGAGCTGTCTTGACTCGGTCTTTTTCTCTTCTTGATGTGGACTAACATTGTCAGAAAGCTATCAAGTGTTCTCTGTCCAGCACTAAACCGAAAGCAGCAATAACGGTAGAAGAAAGTAAAGTTGGAGGGGACTCCTGGGGGGGGGAATAAGACCCCGCTCACACAACAGCTACTGTCACCTTGTCTGAACTGACTGCAGCGTTGATAGTTGGACGCAGGCTCTCTGTCGTGCCACGTCTTTACCTGCTCGCTTTTGGTGAACGTTTAGCATGCTACCTCATTATGCTAACCCAGCTAATGTAATGCCTTTTTTTTATCAAAGCACATGATACAAACCCGCTGCACCCACAAGGGCATCTGCAGCCAAAAGCGCCTTTTTGTTTCTGCTTCATTGTTAATTTTCTTCTTGCTAATGTCCACCAGGAGCAGGATGTGAAACAACAGAGGAAGAGATTGTGTCTGCCAGTTGTCTGTCACAGGTGTTACTGCCCTGGGCAGAGCTTAAGACACACACACACACACATCAGAGTGTCCTCCGCCAGTAAACACACACCGCTGCAGGATTATTGGCCATTCTGTGCTGTTGTTTTTTTTTTTCGTTTTTTTTTTACTGCCGTCAAACTTGGAGGCCACTGTGTTATTGTTTGGCGAAATTGTGTTTTTTCCAAGTTTGTCTTTCCAAGGAAACTTGGATTCAGAAAATAAGCAGGTGAATTTTCTCTTTTATTCATTTAAAGCTCGGGGTAGTGAAGACGGAGGACATCCCTGAAATGATCTACATATTTTCATGAGTGCGTATGTGAAAACAGCCTACATTTCCCGATGCTTTTCCCAATTCTTCAGATTGCTGAGGAAGCTAAGCCAATCAAAGCCGTTCAAGCAGAGAGGGTATGACGTCACAATCAGTCAGACTTTGTGAGGATTGAGCGTCGGTGTGTGTGTGTGTTCCCCTTCTGCGATGCAAAGTCGAGGAACATTCTGCGAGCAGCTTGGACACCATGTGGCAAAATCCAGATGATGACAGACACATCTGTGCTGTGAAAAAAACAAAACAACAACAACATCTTAATAAGTTTAGCGACTTAAGTTTGGAGACGGAACAGCAGCTGGAAGAATGTGCAAACAGGGAGCAGATAAACACACTTATTTCCAATTCAGATCATCTCGTAGTAAGTGCTTTCCTAATCGAGGGGCATGTTTAATGTGATGTTTGGATCACAATCCTGCTGCTTTCATGTTTGGAGACGTGCAGGAATGTTGCAAAGTCGCGACAAAACAAAACGTGGCTGCTCTTCACTTTTCAAACAAATCTGACAATTTACATTTCTGCTAGGAGGAATTTCCTGCATTCTGCAATGCTTTGATTTTCTTTGGTGCACTGTTGGACAGAATTTGTTTAAACGGTTGATTTTTGTCTCTTAAACACACACACACACACACACACACACAGAGGAGTGAGACTATACTCGTCACATCTCTGTGTATTTGCTCAGTTGCACTCGTGGGTGTCAGAGGGCATCATCCCACGCTTGCACGCACACGTTCACACACACAGACTCGACATGTCGCTTCTCTGCTCCCCTAAGAGTAGCTTGCGACTGACGGGACCTTAATGTGCCTCCAATCTCTATGTAAAAAACACACACACACACACTGTTCAGAGCATGGATGCTTGTCCTTTTTACTCTCTACGATCTCATACAAACACACAGATCATCACACGTCGTGAACATATGACGAGGGACCGCTCACGCCGCATACATCGGAGTGGAAGGCAGCATGATGAGCAAGCTGGAGATTCAGGTCGAGGCGTTTCAGATGCTGAACCTCGGGGACCTCTTTCATATGCAGAGAGGAAACATCTGCACCGGCAGACTGTCTCTTACTGTAGATAGATAGCAAACACACACACACACACGTACACGGGTACTTCCAGGGTAGCACTGACTTCTTCTCAGCCTATTTGCATGTCATCTGCTAATTCCTGCTATTTAATACCTCTGACAGCAGAGCGAGGGGGTGTGGTTAAAATCCTGCCAGAGAGAAGGAGAAGCCCGGAGTCGACGTTTGGACTATTTTTATTTGCATCTGTTAGGGTCTCTTAATGTGTCCGACCGACATGAGGACTATGCAAAAGCCGTTCAAACACTTGAAGGGTAATGTAGTCTTTCTAAAATGCTGCAGCTTTGCTGTACACACGATCGGGTGTTTTTTTTTGTTGCGTAACCCCGTTTCATCCAGCCTCACCTGACTCTCACCTTTAATCTTGTGAAGTTCAATCGCTGCCAACTCTCTGCAGACTTCAAAGTCTGTGACACTCCCCCCCCCCTACACACACACTTCTTCACCTTCCATGCACAAACACAGCCTGAATTAGCGAAGCAAACTGATTCCATGCATGTTTATTTCTGGTAGTTCTCATACCGTCTTGTGCTGTTTTTTTTGGAATTTCATGGATTATGTTCCCGACAACATTTTAATTTCTGACAACAATAGTTGTTATGATCGGGATCTTTGTCAGTTTCCTTTGAAGTAAGGTGCCCCGGCTTGACATTGACTGTGAAGGACGTATACCATCAGTGGTGTCCAAACAATATGGAAAAAGAGAACCACTAACCAATGAGAAGGTGTGACCTGGATTTAAGGATGACCTGATTCCATTATGGCGTTGTATCTCTTTCTAGAGCTTCATTCTAACTGCTGCAGAAATGTCAAAACTGACGTCCACATCCACCGTGCATCGATCGCCGCGGCAACTGTGCGGGAGATTACGCCATCAGATTAAGGAGAGATGTCACAGCACGTGGAGGATCCCCACTGCTTGGCAGGTAGCTAATGGTTCACCTTGTGGCCCTGATCACCAGCGTTGGCATGCGGCCACGGTTCAGACTTATTAATGGGTTTCCTGCATGTTCTGCGACGCCTGAGCAGAAAAAGGACGATGGGAGTGGAAGATGCCGCAGGGAGTGACTGTGCATCTCTCTTGAGTGTGTGTGCTCCCGTTGGTTGATTTAAGCCCCGGCTTGCTGCACCTCACCTGGCACCTGCGCACACACATCCAAACACACAGAACGACAAGCTCTCTCTCCAGCCGCTCCAGACTGCAGCCATGTTGACTGTGTTAGTATTCGCGGGCAGGAGTGGCTGGTGATCTCTCAGGGAAGTGACAGTCAGAATGGGCCGTCTGGAACACTCTGTCATTCAGCCCGAGTCAGGGCCTGTCCAATTGATCCAGCCCGGCTGTCAAAGCCAATGAGAGACGCTAGACTAAGGAGCAGGAGGGACGCTTTGTGCTGCCAGGGTTTATGGATGATGTATCATATAAGGATGGTGTTTGTGTTATAAGCTACCTGGCAGGAGACAATCAGTAAGCTGTGGCTCTGTGGAGTCGCCTGCTGGCCAAGGAGGGCTTTAACCACGAGGTCCTGATGAATGTTTATTAATGGAGTTCATTAAAGTGCCGCACGTTGCAGAGGAGTATATAGAAAAGATGAAAAATAACACCTTTCTTGCCTAATATATTAAATACCCTGCTCCCTATAACTTTCATCTTGCGACTTGCCTTGTTTCTTGCTTTTAGAAACTTCAGGTGATGCATAAGTATTTTGAAATAGTTGCCTTCTAATTTAACCATTTAAATGAGGACTCAGAGGTTTTCAAAGCAAAGGGCAAAAGACATTTCCTTGGTGAAATGGCTTTCACCCTTTGATTTATGGTTTGAAGTTACAGATAACCAAAGCAAACGGTTTGAGTCACAATTCAAGTTCAATACCTGACAGGTACACAGTAGAACGAAATTCCATTAATCTCGCTGAAGACGCTAAAAACTAAACAACATGAATATTTGTAAAGAATGTATTTCTTCTATCAGCATTGGCAGCTGGAGCACCAGCAGCCATCTTGCCAACAAAAAGTGACAGTGTATGGACAGTTGCTCCATACCCTGCCTAAGCACCATTGCACCCTGTGGTGCATCAGCAGGCTAACTTGCATTCAGTGTTAAAACGTAACATGACGATGATTTGCAGTTTAAAATTCATCATCATCATCTCACCTTGTTGTATCAGAATGCTATATGGGATTTTTGGGGCCGAAACCGATTTTAGGGAGAGAAAAAGTCCCTATATCGATATATTGGCCGATATTTCTCTGAGATCTATCTTCGATCTTTATGGATAGATGGATACATTTAGATATACACTCAAACATGTATTGCTTTGATCCCTCAAAAGCAGTTTTCAAACTCTTGTGAAAAAGATTTACAGAGGAACAAAAGCCTTTATTGGCCAGAATAACAAGAGTGCACTGAAACAATCATTTTACAATTATGATTAAATACTATTTAACAACAAATAATTCACTTAAATTGAATAAACCTTGTCATATCGGCATATCAGATATAAAATAAGCCAATACCGATCGTCACTTGATATGGTAGTATCGGCCAAAATTCTCGGCTGGTCGATTAATCGGTCTACTTGGCTCAAATGTATTTTCAAATCCAAGTCTTAAAATGTTTCCTGTGGTGGCGCCACAAAATAGTCCAGGGATCAGCAGCCATTTTTATACAAGAGCAATGAACATCTGTTTTAAATGTTCAATTATATTTTAAACGACTATTCAGGGATTTCCATCTTGGTGGTTTGGTAACTAAATTCAAGGTTCTTCTAGGAATTCTTCAAAATCCGTGAAAGTACATATAATATTTGTTGAGTTTCCAGTGGTGCAACCAACCAACCAATATCGACTTACAGACAGCCTGACTGTCGGAGTCTTATACAGCCCACACAGACACTGTGATGTGTTTTTTTTTTTTTGTGTGTGTGTGTGTGTGTGTGTGTGTGTGTGTGTGTGTGTGTGTCTTCTTTGTATCCGGCAGCAGCTGTTTGTCAGGGGGAGAAAAAGTATGGTTGACTTTATCTGTGATGTCTATAATGAACACAGAAGAATTACACAAACTTCAACAACAGATCCTTTATAAAAAAAAAAAAGAAGTGTGCACAGCGACAGAGAAGCAAGGCATGATGGGAGAAAAAGGGACATCTTCCACATTACTACTGTACGCTGATAGGAAAGAGTGGTTGCCAAATCTCTTGCAGCATTTATTCTCAGTGCCCAGGTGGGGTTTTGGGTAATTGTTTGATATGGATTTGCCAGGCTGATTCATTCCGCAGCTGAGGCGTTATTGATGAGGTTCCCCTGTATTCACTATTCTTTACACCTGTGTAGACAGAGACTGCTCTGTGTTCAGCCTTTTAGTTGGCTCCGTTTTTAGCGGAGGCTGTTTTCCAGCAGCCATTGTCTGATGATGTATGGACTGCTGTTGCGGTTCAGTCCACCTTTCACACTGCTTCATTCAGCTGTGTGAGGTTGTGCTGTGAACTTGGATGGATGTTCATTATGGGTGTCTGATGTTACTGTGGCAGTGTCAAAGAAGAACGCACATAAAAACCATTCTGGGTCCAGTTGCTGGATATAAATACACTTCTCTTGAACACTCCAAATTTATAGTTTGGGGGTTCTGCATTGGTGTTTTTTTTAATTCCTTCTTTGACTCTTCCATCCTCCTTATAGCAAACCTCTTGCAACAAACAGCTGAGTGTAAATGGAGCTCCTATAGGTCGTTGTGTTGGCAATGAGTTTGTTTTAAACCAGTCCAAACATAAAATTAACTTTAGCATGATGTCTGTTTTTGTACCTTTTGGAAACTGAATTGAGTGTGTGCATATTTGTAATGTTTTTAATAGTCAGTGTAATTCCACCTCTGCTTTAAGGTATTTAAAGCTGTTGGTTCGTCCTCATAGCCTCTTTGTCAGTCAGCTGGATAACCCCTTTGGAGTGAGTTTCTTTAGTTTTGTGAGCTGCCGTTCTCTTTTGTATTTTGATGCTTATTCCAGTAAAGCTGAGCTGGAAGTGAATTTTGTTTGGTTCTCCAAGTCTCCCAGACTGCGGGTAACATCCTGATTAACACCATTAATTGACATTAAATGCACTATTCTTGGGTTTTACTGTGAATGTAACAAGATCGACTTTTGATTTCAGTTGCATATTCTTTTATACTAGATCAATTACTGTGGTGTTTCTTTTAATCACCTGTATGCAAAAGGGATATCCAAGCAGCCAGACATGTGCTCATTATTATGCATGTTGGCTGCTCTTTATAGAAATTGGAAAGTAAGTTTTATTCACTATTTGCCGCCTGCATTCGGGTCTCAGCCATTGCCAGTGCCTGCCCTTCACACTCCCTCTGATTGGACATTTGTCCCATGCTTGATTCCATTTGATTAAGCTGAGCCCAAATGGCTTCTGGATACAGGGAGACAAAGGACTGAAGGTTGGCGGTGGGGGTTTTATTCTGGGAGACACTCAATCCATGTCACAATCTATTCAGGGTTTTTGAGCAGAAATTCACTTATGACCATTTTTCATTTATTTTTAAGACCTTCTGTTAATCCTAGACATGTGCAATACATGGAGGGGGTGTTATACATCAACAAACCATTTTTAACATACCATGGCATCCAAAAATAACACCAATATGACATATTTCCACCCTCCCAGCTGAGGGATTTTATTCAGCTTCATCTCCAGCCTCGCCCCCGATATATCCTGCCTGTTGGCTCTCCTGGTCCACGCTGAGCGGAGGAAGTCATCAAACAAGATGCCAACCCGTTGCTATCTGATAGCAGGGACACTGACCTTCTCTTCCTCATATCTGATGGTGGTTTTTATCCGCCAGACAAATGTCAGAAATACCATTCCCCAAGCACAATCACTTTGGCACCACAGCCAACTTTTCCTGCTCCCCTCCCTTCCCCCTGGACTGTGGACTCTGGGGCTTCTCGCAAGAGATCTGCAATACCAAGCCATCAGTCAAACTGTGATGTGGGAGGACTCCCAGCTAGCCTGAATCCTCAGGGTGACAGTATGATGGAACAGTGGTAAGACCTTGGGAGAAAAAGCTGACGAGACTATTTGCATTCTTTGCCGTATATTAACATAGCAATGGCTTTTGTTGAATAGTTATGTATTCTTAAGGAAATTATATTTATTTGTATTCTATGCTAACATCGGCCAGTATTATCGGCTGGCCAATAAATCGGTCGGGCTCTACTCGACTCTATGCCTCTATGACTCGAAAGATATATGCATCACCTGAAGCAGCTTTAAAAACATTGTTGAAGACAGACCTTTCATATGCAGAATGACTGAAGCTACTTTACATTGCATGCTCCAATATGGTCCGTATGGGCTTCTGTACACTCAGAAAAATCCCATTCCAAAAGCACCGCTGAGACAATTTGCGTCTGTACGGCTGCTCATACATTACACCCAGATAGCCTGGGGACCAATGAATAAGGTCATGGCAGAGTTGGAGAAAGTACAATGGAGACAAATTGTTTATGCTTGTTATGGAGTCAGGTTGGGAGCATAGCGATGAGTTGAGGGTGCCGTGGAATGGAAAATGAGGTCCCTGAAGGCATCAACTAGGAAATGAATGAATAATGCGCCGAAGAAGGGCTGCTGTCAGTTTGAGGCACACAACTCGAGGGAAGGCTTGGAGGAATCCTCCGACTTGTTGCGAAATGAGTTCGTTTTATGGTAGTTTTGGGGATGAGCTGATTGCTTTTTTGCAGTTTTGCATTATTTGCATTGAGAGAAGAAGTTTAATGGTGCTCTTTAAGCATTGCTAAAGGAACTTGGGGCCTTTCAAAGATTGCCCACTTCTTATTTTTCAGCAAAAAAAAAAACAGACACTTAGCAGAGGGAATAAAATGGGATGGTAAAAAAAAAAAATCCAAGCACCATAGATAAAGCAGAAACTCTGCTAGGCTGTCTTTATTTGAGAGTTTGTACGTGTGTGTTGGTATCTGTGGAGTGTGTAGACAGGAGAAGGCGTGCGTTTTTCACAGCGTGGCAAAACTAAATTATCCGCAGAGGTGTGTGTTCCTCCCTGGGAAGAAATTGTGTACTACAAGACACAAGGAGAGAAAAGGGCGGCAGAGACAAACCACGAGCAGACAGAGGGAGAGAGAGAAGACGGGGATGAATTATAATTGAAGCAGGAGTCTATTGTTCCAGCATGGGAGACAAGTGCCACACTCTTAGACAGAGGCTAAGTAGGAGCAAGTTGGCCTGCAGTCAGATTTGGGGAGCCGGGATGCTTAATCATCGCGGGCAAGGGTGCTGGAGTTGACAGGTAAAATATGAGCAGGCGCTACAGGTAGGAGCTCCAGACTTCCCACAGCTCGCCGTGACCTTCGCTCCGAACATAAATTATGAAGGGGCCGTAAAAATACTGATTTAAGATAACTTGGCCAGCTCTATCTTGGTCTGGGTTCATCTTTGAAGTCCAGTCTCTTACTACACCGCTGCTCCAGTTGAGCCTTGGACTTGTCTTGGTGTCGTCCTGATTTGTTTCCGGCCTGTCTGAAGCCATCGCTCCGACTGTCTGTAAAGGGGACACGGCACGTCCAATCATGCCAGGCCGCATTAACTCCTGCGTATGTGCTCTCTCATCCCACATGAGCAACCATCTCTGATCTCAGGTATATGATGACGCAAGTAGCAACAAGATGGATAGTACTAGTAATTCCACTTATCTACTGCTGCTGCTGTTTGATGTCATTCTCTTGAACCTTTGCTTTGTTGCTTGCTCTGAATGTAGTATAGTATAAGATAATAAGATTGCAAAAAAAATCAGGCACAGTGTGTTGAAGACTTAAGGGGCTCTGAAAAGCCAGATTTGTGCAGATGGTTGGTGTAAATGTAGCAAAAAGTGTGCAAACACCTAGAAGTGTGAATGTAACTATCTTCAATATTAATCACTGAAACACCAAATATGGGAATTTCATGCCTCCAAGTATCTGAAACAAGCCAATGTATTCCTTTCTTCTTCCTTTGTTTTCCAGCTGCACATGTGCATGTTCATCCGCCTCTACATTATTAAGGCCTTTACACATCAGGGGCGATTTATCTATGAGGGAACGTACAGAAGATGGCGGGAAGATTTCATAAAAATGAGGTGGTGACTTTTAGTCGAATGTGTCCATTGGCTGGATTTACATTTGTTTCCGTAGAAACCAAACGTCCTGAGGCAATGTTTTTTTTTTAAAAACTCTGAAGGGGATAACATCAGTGGTGTCTTATTACACCGCCTTGTAATGACATTATCTCGAGCTAACCTTACATCGACCTTTAAACTTCCTGTGTGCGCCTCGCTCTCGACGACTCTCTCAGACAAAGTTAGCTGTAATGACTTATCAGCAATTATTTCATCTCCCAATTTCTATTAGAGAGGAGTTATTTTAATTAAGAGATTCATTAAGTTAGTTCATTAATTCCCCCACAGGTGCCGCCGATTCTCGAGGGAACTTGGAATCAATCCTGCTGCCTATTATTTAATATCAGAGTGCACACATACTGAGTCGAAGGGCAGGTTGCGCTTGGTTTTTGAGACGGTAACTTTTGGGATATATGGCACCAAACTCTTGAAGTTGACAGTTGCTGCATGCATAAATCTAAAAATAAACGCATGAGTTTAACCACGGCCTAATCCCATGAGTACCCTGCAGTAAGAGGCTGCAGTTTTCTCCCACAGCTACACCAATTATAATCCTCCCAGCACACTGTTTAGCTGCTAAATGACCATTGCACATAATGTCCCTGCATTGGCTGCACATTGCAGCTGGAGTCCTCCGTCTGTCCTCCAGCTGTACACAGTAACTGTCAGCCTGACACTTGTCCCAGCTGATGTATGCAGGATGCTATCTATCATTGCCACGACATTGCATATCCCCTTCGGTTTGACACGTTTGACAGACACCCTCGCCCATTAGCGCCATGCTATCACCTAGCTCGTTATGCAGTGTGCAAGAAGTTTCTCCACGAGCTCGGTTGGTGAAATACATTTGAGTCTCCGGAGTGGCGCGGTGGCGGTGGGATCATTTCCCCTCGGATTGTCTTCATGAATATTAGTGAAAAAAGCCAAGAGATCAGGAGGCTCAAAAAGGCGCCGTGATGGATGTGAAATGTTGGAAAGACAACGTAGGACAAAGCGTTGGCCCACGCCATCGATCACCCATTGGCGAGCAAATGACACCGACTCCCTCTCTCTCTCCCTCTCCAGCGTGTGTGTGAGTTTATCAGCGCTTCCCAGAATATTTAACAGGCAAGAGGGCGCCCCCGTGGGATCTCATTTGCACAGGTGTCCATCTGGTAGAAGTTGCCTCGGATAATCTCCACATCATGTCCCATTTGCGTCCCGCCTTGGTGAGAAAAAAAAAAACTGCACACACACCCCCCCCCCTCCGCCGTCGGAGGCAGAGAGCTCGGCACTGGCCAGTTCGAAGGGGCCGAGGGTATTGTTTGCAGACATTGTAGCAAAGACCAGCGTGTGTTCGGCTAATCCATGAGGCAGTTAATGCCGCGCAATTATGTAAGGATTTAACATGTTTGTAATTGTTTGTTGGTTCAGCTCAATTTGTGTAACCAGCTTTAGTTGGGAAAATTAGCAATGAGATTTTGCTAAATGCTGCCAATTTGTTTGGTCTCTTAACCAGGAGGGATTTTGCTGCGGCAGTCATGCTGGAGTACTTGTCAATGTGACAGTCTTATTAGCCAGTTTGGGCGAAAAGAAAAGGTGCTCTTATTGAATTCATTGATCATCGCGGACCTTCTTCTGTTCCCCCAGCCTTTCAAATAGCACAACTTTCACAGCCGATCAATGTGCTCATTGATTGCCGTGTTCTGTTAAGAATTACTCAAGCAGCAGATCCAATCTCAGAATCGCGGCGCCATTAATGAAAGGAACAGATAGGTGTAAATGTCCGCCGCCGTATCCTTTCCTCCCCTGTGACTGTGGAGCAAACACAGCCCCGTGCAGGAGTAGATCAGATCCGGATCACGGCAAGGTTCTTTATGCACATGACAACCCCGATTGGGTTTGGTATTTACAAGACGAGCGTTCCCAATAGAC